>NC_084714.1:12938390-13563390 GCF_033807575.1 Cydia pomonella | reverse complement strand
AGCTGGGTCTTTTATGGGGTCCTTTTGGAATGCTTGGGATGATTTAGTGGCATCGGTCACGATATGCAGAAAGATCAACGGGTGATAGGAATGCTCGGGAAACTATCTTATTGAAGTGTTATAAATTTGACGAAAGTGGTGTAATGGATAATTTAGACAAGCTATACAAACCTGTACTTACTCAGATAAATACATAGTTACTTACTTAGTACCTACCGGGTTCGCATTCTGGTAAGGCAATTTATTTGTGTGTTTATCACGAATATTTGTTCCTGGGTTTTATACCTACGTATTTAATTACTACGTGTTTATCTATTTATCAAAAGACTTCATTTAACTTGCCCTGTTAGTATGTAAGTTTGTTAGTTAGTGTGGGTCAAATAATGGAAGTTAAATTTGACCCACTTCCCGACTTTTGATTGAGCTGTTGCATACTCGTACATATGTAAGTAAGTCGGGTGACAATGCATTATTATGGTACCATCGAGCTGATCTAATGATGGTGACAGGAGTGGCCATAGGAACTCTGTGATGTAACAACGTAGCCTTATTATGTTTGGGGTTTTTATTGTCTCGCTCATCGAGTATTATAGTTGCCTGTGGTAAGAAAAGTATGGTCAGCGACAAAAGCTTGTACCAAATTTTTTTTTTCCAAAAACGAATGTATTTATATCGTCTCCTAGTACCAATAATACAAGGTTTGCTTAGCTTGGAAGGGCTGGATTGATCTAGGTAAGAATTTTCTAAATATTTAATTATTTATTTACTCTGTAATTATATATTATGGTTGAACATTGATTCCAATCGCATTTTAACTATATCGTGTAGAAGTATCGTAAATAGAAAAGGTATTCTAAATATGTAAAGTACGTTCCCCATTCGCTACCAACGTTTTCGTAGCGCTACGCTCGTAGCCGATCCCAGAGTTGTCCCGCTTTGTAGAGGAAAGCGACTACGAACAGAGAACCTGCCCAGCGGGTTCCCGGTACTCAATGTGTTAAGGTTTCGTTGTCAATAAAAAAATATTGCTTAGGAAATTTTACCTATTACAAATTAGTCAAAAATAGAGAAACATTATTGCTGTGTAATAATAAAACCGTTTTTCTCTCATTGATCATAAATCAATAAATATCCGCATTGACCATAAGGTATGTATAAGCAACTTCATTATTTTACTTAGTTCCTTCCTAAGCATTAATTATATAAACAGTAAGTATATTTCTTTGGCATTGCATCGTTCACATTTTATGTAGTTACTTGTAATTAATTATGATAACAGAGATTACAAAGTTCAACGCAGCATATTATTTAATAATAATATATGAACATACATTTCTTTTTTTTTACTTATTCGTCTTTGATCAGCACCATACAGTACGTAAAAATTCACTAAACTAAAGTATATCATGAGTTTTATATTAAGAGAATAACTGACAAAAATCTGTTGTCAACATAAATCCACTTCTCAAATCCTTACCTCGGCGCATTATCCCAAATCATCAGGATTAAAACAATTCCTCGCGTTCCTTCCACTTATTAAGCCCGAACCCTCGTTAGGACTGTAGAGAGTCTACAAATCTCCACTAAACTCGCGCTGTGACAAACACAAAAACCATAAAATTAAATTAATGCCTTTTGCCACTTCCTTGCGGCGATAGTTCTGGCAGTTAGGGATGCGAGTATGTTTGGAAATGGCGTAAGTATATTGTTTTCCCTGTTCGTGGTGCTTGAAGAGAACGTTATGTCCTACAAATTTTATTAATGTGAAAGTTTGGATGTTTGTTTCTCAGTAACGCAAAACTAGATAATGAAGTACTAAGTGTTTTTTTTTTTTTTTTTTTTTTTTTTTTTTTTTTTTTTTTTTTTTTTTTTTTTTTTTTTTTATTATAGGACATTATTACACAAATTGACTAAGTCCCACAGTAAGCTCAATAAGGCTTGTGTTGAGGGTACTTAGACAACGATATATATAATATATAAATATTTATAAATACTTAAATACATAGAAAACACCCATGACTCAGGAACAAATATCCATGCTCATCACACGAATAAATGCCCTTACCAGGATTTGAACCCAGGACCATCAGCTTCGTAGGCAGGGTCACTACCCACTAGGCCAAACCGGTCGTCAGGACTGTAGAGAGTCTACAAATCTCCACTAAACTCGCGCTGTGACAAACACAAAAACCATAAAATTAAATTAATGCCTTTTGCCACTTCCTTGCGGCGATAGTTCTGGCGGTTAGGGATGCGAGTATGTTTGGAAATGGCGTAAGTATATTGTTTTCCCTGTTCGTGGTGCTTGAAGAGAACGTTATGTCCTACAAATTTTATTAATGTGAAAGTTTGGATGTTTGTTTCTCAGTAACGCAAAACTAGATAATGAAGTACTAAGTGTGATAGCTTATAACCTCTATTAGATTATCAGAATACTTTTTCTTTTACTTCATATTATGTAAAGTTAGTACGAGTGTTCTAACAGCAAGAGGAGACAGTTAACTTCTACGCTAACGACTGCTGCCTGTGACTACGCAAAAGTTGGTAAAAAACAAATAGGATTGTATAGTTAGTGTCCATCCACGATGACCGCAGATTTGTCAAATCTGACCTTTAATATCATAACAATACAAGTCAAGGCGCATGTCTTCGTGAATGGCACGAACTCTATTCGCTAACTGCGGGTGATGTGATGTAAGGAACGCGATAAAGCACATACTCGTCTGGAAAACAATGTCAATAATAAAAATAAAATTGGTTCAAACCCCGGTTGTGCTATACAGAACAGAAAAAATATACTCGGAAAAAATGCAAAAAGATAACTAAAAGTCCGGTCAGGATCCTTATCATACAAGACACAATTAAAACACACACATACATACAAGAGGTTAAAGTCCCCTTTAGTAAAGTCGTCTCTGCAATGTCTTTCAAAGAAGCACCCAAAATTATATGTACTTCCTAAAACATTGTTATGCCCTCTATGCATAGCGTTGTGTCCAATAGTTTTGCGCGCTTCGATGTCTAAGATATTATTACAGATGACAAGTACTAAAGAGGCTCCTAAACGTAATTATTCCAATCTGTTTCTACAGTCACGTGATAGTTATCATTGACCCTTAATCTTTAAAGCTGGCTTTACGAGACAGGACACGGATAAGTACGATAATGAAAATGCAACTTAGTTCTTCTTATTGAGGTCCCGGCAAGATTGTTTCAATAAGGAGGCCTTAATTCTTAATACATAACGGAGAGGATACTTAGAATCATATTCATTTATAGAGAAAATTAATGTAGATATGTTAATTTAAATAGATTTTCAAACGTGACTTTGTCGTGTATAGTTCGTGTCGTCCACGATGACGCGCAGATTTGTCAAATCTAACCTTTAATAACACGACAATACAAGTCAAGGCGCGCGTCTTCGTGAATGACACGATCTATAATCTTCGCTGTATTTTTTCATACTTACTTACTTACTTGGCTGGCGCGATGACCCAAAATGAGTCTTGGCCTCCAACACAAGAAGAGCACGCCACTTTTCTCGGTCCAGAGTGAACTCATGCCAGCTTTCGCTGACGCCGAGCTCATGGAGATCTGCCTCAACTCTATCCGCCCAACGATATTTAGGATGACCAACTGGACGCCGTCCTGTTGGTCGACCTAAGTAAGCCCTCTTGACTGCCCGATCGTCACCCATCCTTTCGAGATGGCCAAGCCAGCGGAGACGATGTGCTTTGGTCTCTCCTAGTATATTCGGCTCGGCTATTAGCTCTTCTATTTCGGCATTCTTTCGAATCCTCCAACTGCCATCATCTCTTTTGACAGGTCCCAGAATCTTCCTTAACACCTTACGTTCTGTGACTAGAAGGCTGCTCTTCTCCTTGAGTGTTAGTGTCCAAGCCTCACACCCATACATCAGGATAGGGCGGATCACGGTCTTATAGATCTGTAGTTTAGTGCGTCTACTAAGAAGCTTGGACACCAACACCTTATGGAGCGCAGCGCTGCAGCGTAAGGTGTTTTGAGTTCGGATGTTGATTTCGTCCTCCCTTGTATGTGTCAGAGACAGTGCGTAATTAAAATGAGTCATTGATGTTACTTATCATGTAATTTAAGAACTACTTAGTATGCAATTCAAAGAACTTTTTGTCGCAAGCAAAACTAGTAGTAAATAAAACATTTAAATCCAAGCATTATTTTCAATCGCAATCCAACTTCTTCAATATCGTATCTTTCATTGTTCGGTATCAATATTGAAAGATTATTCATTTTCAATATTCGAGAAAAGTGTCGATTGTTACAAAACAAGTCACGCTGAACTTTTAAATGGAAAAAGTACGGAGCGCCGGCTCTATTCATTAAAACTGGAGAAGACTCAGTTCACTGGGGAAGCGATAACTTATTTTCTTGGGAAAAGTATTTTTACATACTTTAATAAAGTTATTTTTAAATGACTTATTACGAAGAGGAAATTTTAGCAATTTTCATTTTGTCCTACACTGTTTTCATCAGAGTTTGTGAAAAGCAGTTAAATTAAAATAAAATTACGCTTAAGTAAGTTTATTACATAGTTTCATTCATTAGAATAAAGTAATACGTGTGCGTTTAAATCTTTCCTTGTCTAGTTGCATACATTCGTTTCTGAAGGAAACACGTAGCGCCATCTAGTGCTGAATAGCAGAACTAATTCATTTGGCCGCCGTGCATGCAGCCGCCGTATCGCCTACGCCTTGATGCGTTGTATTTAAAGTGCTATAAAGTCTAGAAAGTTTAATAATACCTATATATAAAAACCATTGATCATTAAGTGATAGTTTATTTTATCGAATCTATTAAAAATATACAAATATGTAGCTACAAGTTTACAGGAAACTTGTTTAACTCAAAAATAGGTTTACGTGCAATTTCGACTTCATAATATATTAGTCGTAGTAGTGACATAAGCGGGTTATGTAGGTGCCTTGTTTTAACATAATCTTACAATAATTTTATTGTTATTTGTTGATTATAGAATGCCATTTAGTGAAAGCTTTCCAAGGAAAGTCCATCTAGCCTTTAATAAAGTTCACCTCCGTAAAGCCTTTGGTTTATCAGCAGTGATACGATGCAGGGCACGATAGCTGCTTTAATTAATTAGCTTTTAACCTATCCCACACATTAAATCTTTACGGCTACATGCCAGTCCCATTTCAATGGGATTAACTCGTGTCTGTAATACGACTGTTTATGGGACGTCAAGTCTTTTTGTATTGTCTTTCTACGTGTCCAAGGTGGGTAGTTATTAGTTGTTTAAAACTAATGAATAGTTTATTATTGTACCAAAACACAACTTTTATATAGGAAACAGGAGGTGATTTTGGGAAGTCTTTGACTATGACTTAAACTTTAGAAAAAGGGAGACAATAAGGGGGTGCTCGTTTTTTTAGCATCATAAAGGGTAATCAAGTGGGACATACCTTTTTATTGAAAAACACCTTGAAGAAAGTTAGCAAATATGTAACATTTATAGCATATATGATCATTTACATTATTTTGGTTTCATAAGTAATACTTACTGTTTTTTAAACCGTTTTTCAATAAAAATACACATCAGATTGTTTCCCTTTTATCTAATGCTAAAAAACAAAGTGTGAAATCGCCTTTTCATACAAACGTAGTCCTCATTACCCTCTCTTCTTTTTAAATTATTGAGAATATTTTGACACAATTGGTTGTATATCAACACAGCTATAGCCCTATGTTTTTTTGAATGTTTAATTTATTAAAAGAATTAGGGGCATTCCAAAATTAGTATGATATCTGTTTTTCGCCCCTAATTGTTACAATAATCGAAAATTCGAAAAAAGTCAAACGTAGGGGCATAGCTATGGTTAAAATACATCAAATTATGTTTACCATAACGTCAATATCCAGAGAGAAAAATGGGGACTATATTTGTATGGAGAAGCGGCCGTCCCCTTTCGTCTTGACTTTACCTACCATGACTAGATAACTAGACTGACTAGATAAATAGAAGTATGATGAAAATTCAGCAGTAGGTAATTTATTAAATGAGTATAATAGTAATAAAATGAAATGAAATATCTCTCATATTACAATAGGTACTTATAAGAAAAAAATACTTACGAATCAGATTTTTTATAGTAGGTATAAACCTTTTAGAATAATTGTAAAATTTTGTGATAAGTCAATCATAAGGATTCCGACCTGTCTGTACTTATTTCAACATTTACTTTAGGGCATCCATAAAAATAAACGATCAAGATTAAATAACCATAAGCCGAGGGTTAGTTTCGAACAAAATCAAGGGTTCCCATCACTATGTAAATAACGTATATAAATCCGTCATATATTTAGAAAAATCATCAGATATATGCCAAGATTTCCCTACCCGATAGTAACTCTCACTCTTTTGTTAGAGGCCCGAATAAGATTTCCTACACCTCTTTACTATGAAGACATATTGCGTTTTGTGTTTTTGAACTCGCGATCTCGACGCGTATTTACGTATTCACACTCGCATTACTCCTTGTAGTATACTCGAGATGAAATGTGAGCGTGTGTGAAATTCGTCCATTTGTGAGTGTTAGCTTAAAGGCGCCAATGGTACTTGATCCGTTGTGTTCCCCGCGTTCGTATGCAAAATAGAAGGAATCGGTAAATGACATATGCAAGCGAAGGGGTCTACCGTGAATGGAGATGTAGGACGTAGGCTTTCGAACATGTGTGCGCGCGTGTTGGTATGCCAGTCGCCTGGCTAGGCGCGCAATAGATGGGGGTGGGCAGCCCAAGAGGATGGGGTATAAAGGAAAACCATTTACATTTGAGCGATTCGTCCAATTTAAAATTCCTACAAGATGGCTCAGACACGGGTGCCATTCTTTTGAAGAGGCGAGCATCATGCAAAGGACATTCGTACTCCGTATTATTTTCTTCGAGTTGTTTGGTGTACTTCGGAAACGGCTTATTACTTTTAACGAGATTTTTTAACGAGCTACTATGCCATCTATTTTAAAATTACCATGCTTAGTATTCAAAGCATAGAAGTAGTAATATTTGTACTTATATATGTTCGTCCTAGATCCTAGATGAAATTTAAGATTGAAAGTGTCACCGATCAGAGTGTTCTCGTTATGAATATGAATCCGGTGTCGGGGCCGGTCGGAGTGTTCCATCAAAACGTCATAGGTCGCTCTCAGGACAAATTTGCCCGCTTGCCCACGTCCCGAGTTTTACGAGCCACGCCGCCGAAGATTCAGCACCCAAGGGAGACATTCCGCCTCCAAAAACTTTACCCGTTACAAATTTGTTTTTTTTTGCCTTATCTGCTCCCCGCGCTTTTGGCAAACCTAATTCCGTATTCAAAAATATTTCTGCAAGTATTGTGCTCGTACGGGAGCGTTTTATTACCGGCCATATAACGTTTTAAAAGTTATCCTGTTTCGCCACGCATTCGGGTGTTATATCGGTTGTAGTGCTTTTGTCAAACGTATTTATATTGCCTGTAATTATTATAGTTGTTTCGTAACTGTGTTTATTTCTTTTTTATTTTCTTCTGTGACTTATGAAGCTGCTTGTTTTTGATGTAGTTGTGAAGCGAGTTAGCTTTGGTCATAAAGTGGGTATAAAAAGTATAGTGGCTGATAATCACTGTGTCGTTACAGCTCGTATAGAGTAAGTCAGTATAAGCTTATTTTGCATTCATGGAATTTTTGTTAAGCGTTGTTCAGGAAGACATGGAGGCATAAAATCAGCATGTGGGGTGGGTTTCGGAATAAATAATAGTGATGCCACCCAATTTACCATTCATATTTGGATGGCAATCGTCTAGGTAGTTGGAAAGGTCGACACGTTTCTTTATTGACTTGGTAGCAGTATGTATTTATGAGAACTACATTGATGTATGTCACGCGCTATGTCAACAGAGCCTGACAGTTGGCGCAGAAATTCTAGTTTTGTATACATATAAGCACGTCTTAAGTAGGTAACAATCAGGTTTTCCACCACACCAACAGGTAAAGACCTCTTGATAGTTCAAAAACGAATGAGAAAGTTGCATTTTATCCACATGTGGGGCAAAGTAATCAGAAATTTTTTTTTAGAGATACTTTTAAATGATGATTTTGAACTATAAATTTCATTTGGATTTGATTTGGTTTAAATTTTTTGGTATTTCATAATTAGTATTTTCCTCGCGTTGGTGTGGTGAAAATTTGGTTTCATTCGGAGGCAAAGTTTGTTTAACCCTCGTGCCTTGAAACCCTCGCAAAGCTCAAGATTCCACTTCTCGAACCACTCGCTACGCTCGTTGTTTAGTTTTGGAATCTTTCGGTTGCTCTAGTATCAATATCAACATGAAGCGGTTAAACAACAACTTTGCCCCCTTGTAAAATAAAAAAAATAATTATTTTTAGCAACATTTTTAATGATAAAATGAAAATCATTTATACGCCTAATAAATCAAGTCGCTTAGATTTAAAAATTATCTTATCCGGAAACATTTTTGATGAAAGGTCTAATTTACGCTTCTGATAAACAAAAGTATAGATACCAATAAAATCTTAATATTATATGTAGAATCGCTTATTAGATTTTTTTAAATCTCATTCAAAGTAGATTTTTAATTTAAATGATTACCTACATTTATGGTAAAATTTATGGTTTGATAATATAATGATTCAGGATTTAAGATGACATTACTGAAAAATAAAAGAAACTTTACGATGCCGATATCTTTTTCCAATAACTAGATATTTTAATAATTATGTATACAGGAATATATTTTACGTAGCTTTGAATATTCCGTTCCTTCTTTTATCAATAGATGCTAATATATCTTTGTATGATATAGCAGGCGAACGAGAAACGAATCTCCTAGTGGTAAGCGATTACCGTTGCCCAGGGACAAATGCAATACCAGAAGGATTGCAAGTGCGTTGCCGAATTTGATATAATATTAAAAATCTATGTGTAAACTAAAAAAAAATCAGATTTATTATTTTACCATTTCCACTTCCTCATAAATACAAAACATCCTCCATTTTAGTGCGAACGCCACTTACAATCAAGTATTTACAAGTTGAAGAGAGTTTCTCGAGACTGGCTACAAATTCACCCGTTGTAAGTGAAATTATCATTTGAATGCTAAATCAATTTTACATTTACACAGCTATTTTGCCCGTTGCGGCCCGTACCTTAGCCATACGATTTTATTATTATATAGGGGCGGATGCTTGTTAGGTATGAATAGGTAATTTGTTTTTGCATGAACGTTTTGTAGGTTTACTGGCGAATTAAGGTAAGGTTCTGACACTTTGTAGCAGCTGCATGACTGTCTAAGGTCTATACAGGCACCTATTAACTTACTAGTTTTATGAGTGTTTACAAAGCAATCTTATGTTATTGGTACTTTATCATAAAATACAATAAATGTCTTAAGACGTGACTTTGTTAGTTTACTTGTATTTAAAAGCGGTTTTATTGCCGTAAATACTGAATGGTTTGTAAGATTTTGGTAAAGTAAATTAATATTATATAAGCAAATGTAGAAAACTGAAAATCTTAAATTACTTAGATGATCCAATCGCATCTACTGTCAAATTACAAGAAGAAGGCCAGGCTTAGATGCATTCAACGTTGGCGACATTTCTCGACTGGACGGGGCAAAATGTACCACGTTGGAAATATTAAGTTAGAATTTCTATCTATACGCTTACATTCTTAGAAAAAAGGCGGCTTCGGGCTGCACTCCGGGAGTGCCGGCAGAAGTGAAAACTTGAATATTAACGTTGTGCATTTTTGATATTTTGGAATGGTTAGGGAATAATTTTGCACGAATTGCTTTAATTAACAGTACAAAAGTACTATCATTTTTGTGGTAAAATACAATATTCATTTATTGCGGTCAGTAGACCGCAGCCAGCCAAAACCAGCCGAAGCCAGTAGGCTTCAATGACATTGTAACAGTTTTTCGATCACGTCACGTGTCCGTCTTACGAATTTTCAAACTGACGAATCTGTCGGTCCCGTGACCTGTCGCGAGTTAAAAAAAAATCCCCGACACAAAAAGTGCACAGCGCCGCTAAAGAAGTTTTCACTTCAAAAATATTTATCTACCTATCCTACCTACCTATCTATTTATTTATTTAAAATATTCACCGACAAACAAGTTAGTTTATATTTTCTTTATGTCATGGACGGTAGAATTAAGTGCTCAACTGTTTGAAAAACAGGAAAACAAATGAAAATTGTATTCTATTGAATGTCTCACTAATGATTAATGATACTGTTTAAAAGACTAAAATTTTAATTATTGAGATTATCAAAAGTGAATAGGAACTACGTTCAGGTGCGGGTCTCAATCGAAAAATCCAGTTTTAGATTACTGTTCATCATTTGAAGCTAACGTAACCGTAATCGCAATTAATTGTATTTCATCTTTACAATTAATTGTTCAAGAAATTAACTCATGAATAGGCATATTTTTTATGCTTCTCAATTGCGATATTTATAACGTAAAGCCAGCTAAGTAGCTGACGAAAAATCTCATAAAGTGACCTTAGTATGACGAAACAAGGCAAAGATAATTAGGTATTTAAATACAGTCTCAATCAACGAAATCGGTGGATATTAATTCCATAATAAAGCAATTGCGAAACGCTTAAAATAAATATCTGTCAATATGATTTGAAGACAATAATCCGCCTCCACATGCTCAGTCAACAAAATGGCTGCCTGAAAGCCTATTACGCGAAATTGTCTGCAATTTCCTTACTATCCGTTAAACGATTTGCAAATGTCGATTTCTTACACGTCATAATTCCTGAACACACAATGAAATTGCAACTCACTTCTTAATATTTCCTTCTTTGTTCACGAACGTGGCTATAATGGCTACGGTGAAATCTGATTGAGTGCCCACTAAACGCGTCCTGTAAATATTAGATCAAGTTTGACTTCTTAGTTAGCTAAAATACACACAGATTGTGTCAAGTGTTTCATTTATATTAAAATATTAACTAAAAAAAGACGACTGGCTTGGCCTAGTGGGTATCACAGTGGCTACCTGCCTATGAAGCCGATAGTCCTGGGTTCGAATCCCGGTAAGGGCATTTATTTGTGTGATGAACACGGCTGTTTGTTCCTGAGTCATGGGTGCTATATAAGTGTATTGTCGCCTAGTACCCACAGAACAAGTTTTTGGGGCAAGGTTGATCTGTGTAAGGTGTCCCCCAAAATATATTAGTATTACTAGCCTATACTCGTACTTATGGTGTCCCATTGCTGGGCAAAGGCCTCCCACCTCGATCTAGGTGACATTTCAGAGCTAATAAAAATATATACATGGGTATTTTATCAGATTAAGAGTATTTTTTAAAGAAACTATTATTACTTAAATTCAAACTATCATTACGATAGGGCGATGAAAAAGATGCGCTCCGAAATTAAGTAAAGCCCCATTTAGACGATTCAATAGCTTGCATGCAATATACGATACATGTATTACAATTAATTAAGTCGATCGGCCAAATACCGCAATGTAAAGAAAATCGCAAACAATTATGTATTGGACATGGGTCTTATTTCATTATTATAAATTAAAACTAAAATCAAATTTTCTTGACCACATGTTCAAAAATTCCTATTCAAATTTTGTACTTAGTAAAAACTAAATTGAAAATTGATACATAAAATATTAAATACTCTAATTTAAACGACCCACACATAACCAGAAAATAACCCTCACTTCACGAATATCGCAAGGGTTATGATATTGGTCCGTGTTAAAAGTACGTCCCTAGCATAGCTAATAGGGCACATTAGACGAAGACACGAAAGTGAACCCTCACTAAATATAATACAAAAAGTTTAAAAAATAACGACCCAGAATCACGCATCGGAAACTTAGCCAAATTAAAAGTTGCCTGCAATAAACAATAAAAAGATAGAGGCCTGTTCCTCATTCGATGCGAGTTTCGGTAATGATGAAACTATCGCAAGTTTGCCAGTAGACGTTTAAGGTTCCGTAAAATGACGCAATAATAAACTACTAAGGTATATTTAGGCGTATTTTACATATAAAATTTATAATAAAATACAACAAAACAAACACAGTTGATGAAACAGAATACATGTCTTCTTAAGATGATCATTATAAGGTTAGTTAATTTTATTAAATAAGTTCAGCTAAATCTGGCAAAGTTTAGCATTAATTATTCTAAAGTAATAACGCTAGTATAATCTTAATCTAAAAATTCTAAAATAGTATAAATATACTTACCTACCCAAATGGTTATCGTCCACGGGCTTTCATTAGAAAATATATTTTATTTTCAATCCTGAAATTCATAGTAAACTTAAACAAAAGTTTTTATGAGAAAATTGATAGGTATTGTTTACATTATGATAAGTTTCAAGGCAAAGCTAGATTAATATCTTGATTGTAATTTTATATAAAAATGTGTTTTTCTTTTGGTAGTATTATTCAAATGTATGATTGAAATTAATGAATAATTCCTTAAAACCATTAAGTACATTAACTGCTCAGCCAGAACATCTTGTTTGTCAAACTTGGAGCTCAGAAGGTTAACCAAACCTGATACGTTATATTTATGTGAAAATATTATAGGTAGTAAGTATTAAAAAAATACTTGAAACAGCACAAGAGTGATATATGTATTACATATACATATTATACATATTTGCAAGAACTGTAAGTTAAATAAATAGCCCTTTTAAAGGATTATTTTCTGGTTTCTTAACCCCCAAGTGTGCATAATCGCCGACCATTAGAGTCAATAACAAACAGCCGTTTTTTTCCCTAAGTAAAAGAAAAATTGCCATAAACAGGTAGCAATTACAAATTATCCATAATGACCCTGGTTAGGCATTCACAAACGACTTCAGAAATAATTCTTAATACGACATTGATTAGCTTGAATCGAGCTGCACACGTAATGACAATTTAAAGACTTAAAAGGTCGATTTTATTATCATATTGTATGATTCTTGTGGAGCTATTAGCCCTTATGACAATAGGGTAATGATACGAGCGCACGCGAAACGTTTTATCTCTTTTTATGGCTACTACACTTTTAATGATTGCTTTAATGTTGTAAGGAACGGGCTATAACTTTTTCTTTCGTAATAGAAACACGCATACACATGGATATGACAATCATTTTTCACTCAAAATCTACGAACATCACCATGAAAATCGACCTGTTTTCATGGTGTACAGGGTGCGTAGACAGGATGCCCATCGTTAAAACTCCGTAGTCAGCGAAACCCAACGGTCTCTGTTTCTGTTGCACTAATAATGCAAGAATGATAGAGATAACTACGCTACGCGAGCGTAAACAATTGGCATCTTGTCTACGCACCCTGTGCTGTTATTTCGGATTTGGCCATACGGAGTCAGATGCCACGAGCGTGCGAAGAGAAAAGGTCATAAAGCAGGAGCTGAGTTTGCCAACGGGATAAACGCTAAGATAGCAGAGACAAAGAGACCAGGTGACACAGATTGTGTATCTGAGTCGTGTATGTTTTTATTTAGATAATAGCTATTTTTGTATTTCGTAACTACCTATAAAATTACGCCTAAACAACACAATTGTACTCATTAAAATTTGTATTCCATACACTATAAAAAATATAAAATAATAGTTTTATGTACAAACAGGTTGAAAGTTGTCTTATGTCACGTTTTTTGGTGTTTGTGTGATTTTGGCATTAAATAATAATATTTATAATTTGCTAAGTAAAATCCTTCCTGATTGTAAGTAATGAAAGTACCTGGACGGCAAGGTCGGACTTTACTAATTTATTAAATGCGGCTATCAGTGGCGGCCATACAGAAATTAACTTCTCCTACTTCCCATATTACCCTCGTGCATATTAGCGTGCCGTGACCAATAGTGTTTGATACTTTAAGATATATAACTTAAACCTGCCCTCTGCGCTCTGCGACTGTGGTGAAGAGGTTCAAACCGTGGAGCATACAGCGCTGCCCATTGCACTCTTTTCCAGGCCCCCCGGAAGATCTGTTTAAATTAACACCTGACGCAATCTTGTGGCTCTCACCCTGAATGTGGAGTTGTAATCATTTTATTTAGCTATATTGTTTGAAATGTTTATGTTAATACGCCATACGATTAAATGAATAACTTAAACCTGCTTTTAAGTTAGTTGTCGTGGGTATACAATTATTTATCAATAATTAAATAAGAACATTGACGGTTATTTCATTCGTTATTTTAGAAAATTTAAAATGAGGTCAACTAACATAGGTTCGTTGATTGAATATCTAAAGTAAAGGTATTGACCACTGCTGCTTTAAACTAAAATTAAAGGGGGCAGTCAATAGTGGGTCGGCTAAGGTTGTCTGGAAGAGATCGCCTTTTAGGGATAAGACCACCTGTTATTACTTAGTCTTAAACTTGTATGTCATTTTCTGTGTATTTTTTAAGTTTAAAGTGCACAATAAAGAATATTTACAAACTAATAAGAAAGTTTGCGGCGCTTGTAGTGGA
The DNA here is from genome assembly GCF_033807575.1 of Cydia pomonella. NCBI lineage: Eukaryota > Metazoa > Arthropoda > Insecta > Lepidoptera > Tortricidae > Cydia > Cydia pomonella. The sequence goes on along the minus strand of NC_084714.1, from coordinate 13,548,859 downwards.
GACAATGGGACCTTTGTCAGCACGGCTTATCGACACCTCGGGAGACCATGGGGCTGGCGCTTACCTCTCCCAGCGTATATCGCTGGCAATACAGAGAGGTAAAGCGGCCAGCGTTATGAGATCTATGCCGCAGGCGGAGGCTTTAGAGGGGGTATTTTTTTTATAACTTATTAGTTTATTACTGTATATTTTAGTTTTAGTTTTATTTAATATCAGTTTAATTCTTAAGTAGTTTTATTTTATGGCTAGTTTCGTTTTAATTTTAAGATGGTTATATATTTAAACATTTACTTGTATTTTACAAACTTACATTAGTAATAATAGTTAAATTATAATACTTTAGTTTAATATGGTCTACACTGGCAAGTTTAAATAAAATACTGTACCTGTCCAATTATAAGATTCAATAATATGAGGAAACACGATAAGGTATCATGAATTTTGAAATTATCGCCTTAAAAAATATTATTATCTCAAAACATTCAGTTACGTACTCGTAAAGAATGTCATAGCAAGACAAGTATTAATTTTTTTCATAGTGAAAGTGTAATAAGCTTAGATCTTTTTACATATTTGTGTCATTAATTATTTTAATTCAAGCTATTTTTCTTTTGTTAAAACCTTATTTGGAAGTAACCTAGTATCAAGTGATTTCATTCCTGACTTGACGTCATGGTAATAATAAGCTTGAAATTTTCTTATAGCTCAACTATTACATAGATTTTCTTGATCGTCTAAGGGTGGCTATGTGGGTTATTACAGCACTAATCTAAATTGATGGGGCGTCCAAAACTGGGCATTTTTTCATAACATTAGTAATTTCGGTGGCGGGAAATAATAACCGTAATTAGGTTTAGAGTTTCATTACTTAAGGAATATTTTTGGTCAAGTATTAAGGGTTGTATTTTTCATATTATTAGTTAGGTACAGTTTAGTTGAGTTTGAACTGAAAATTCGAGTTATAATAATAGTTAGGTATTGTGTAGGTGATTATAACTATTTGACCTGACCTAGGTATATCATATCAGTTTGTTTTAAGTGTTCTTCATGAAAAATTAAAAATTACATGTAATATAAAGTAAGAAAACTAGGAACTAGAGCAATAAACTCAGGTGTCCCCACTAAGTATTTTTGCAAGCTGATAAATTGAATTAACAGTGGATGGTATTATTACGCTGTTTATTTATATAATGTTTTTATCTAAAGTCTGAAGAAAAGCCATAAAAGCCGTGTTTCGGCTAAAATGTAAATCGTCTACCATAAACGTATAAAAGAGAGGTATAAAACAACAATAAAATTGATAATTCGTCTCATCAACGATCAAATATCAGTAATTTGAAGCACGCGCAACTCACATGACTTCGAACGCACAAATTGTATACGCGAACACTAATTGCACAGAGTAGAGTAACCGAAACGAGTATTTAACACCTTTAGGTTTATTGTGTAGTATTGCATACTTTTTATATTTGCCAGACTATTTATTACAAAGGGGCGGGCAATGTTTTTATTGTGTGCCTGTGAGTCTATGGCACGTTTGTTTCATTAGCACTGTTCTGCTTTACGGATTTTAACTTGCATTTTCAACGATTTTGCAAAGAGCGTCGCGTTTATCGGGTCTTACATCGTTGTTCACGTATATCGGATGTAACGTTGCTCGGAAATGTAATTCCATGGTAGCTGCATGAAAAAATAAGTATACGGTTAGAGTGGGAGAAGTCGGGTATAGGTACTTAATCTAACCAAGCGTCGGGTTCATTCGGTGGTGCCACGTCAAGTTATAGATATCTTCCAAGGCGAGTGTTATCCCTGAAGATGGGAACCAATATTCAATCAGGCATTATATAAAATTATAATTTCATGAAAATTGTAAATAGTTAAAAAAATGCCTCGCAGCTTCACTGTTCCCATTTGTGAAGATCTAAGAGAATTGACACCACACTTCAATGAAACCCAAACATATTAGAAAATTCAACTACTCTGCACAATTTAATCGAGATCGTCCAATGAAACCGACAGAGATTCATGCAAATGACCCGTCTGTGTTCGAACTGACAATCAGCACCAATCAATAATCTATTGGCAGGCCTAATGACTAGCCAAGGATGCTCGCCGCCAATAATTGGTATCCACCAGTAATTGGAACGGCGAGATAATAATTAAAATGATCTAGAGCGTGGACAATTCATTGAAATCATTAGACCTGTTATGGACAATGAATATCTGTGTCACCTTTTAAATAGGTGTCAAACTTAGAATATAAATTATTATTTAGTGTTTGGTTCACAAAGCTATAGTTAATAATGTATTGGCACTGTTAGCTTAGTTAAATAATAGATTCTTGTTTATTAGGGTTTGAAATATAGTTTAATTGTGCTTACCAGGAGTTTTTTGCAGTAACCATTGATTAGAAGGATAATAAAAGACTTAAAATGATCATAATGATAATGACAGTTAATTAATATTTGACATTATTACACTTTAATTTTTAAAATTTTACCAAGCAAGCTCAATTTGCCTAGTAAATTGACATAAATGTAAGGTCTTGTTCGCTTTCTAACGTCGTCGGTCCATTTTGTAGGGTGAGGTACACTCGTAAACATAGTGACTAAAAAGCACCAAGAAATAATGCACCAGTCTGTCACTCAAGAGAAGTCTCACAACACATATTTAGGACTTAAAAAAATGCCGTGTAGTATTTTTACTCATTAGCATTTGGTAGTTTGAGCTCTCTTATTACTAGTTATGATCACACGTCAAATGTTCTGATAAACCGCTCACAACCATGGGAAGCTACCGATACTTCAGACAACTCTATCAAAAGTAACCAAAACATAAATATATGGACAAAACACTCAAAATATAATTACAATCGGACATAGGACCACCGCGACTGACGTCATCCCACGCGCTGTCCAACGTTCAATAAACTAGAGAAGTAAGGAATCCCACACTTTGCTAGCAATTGTTGTGGTCCGGTGTTAATAAAACGGCGTATATTTTAGCTATTTTGACAGTTCGAAGCTGTTCGTAACACGCGCGACACACGGCCGAGAACTTCGGCGACCTAAAGACATTGGGTTGACATTCAGTCATTCATATGATGCAGTCAAGAGAAAGAATTAAGTTCTATTGCAGTTTATGGTAACACGCCTTTTTATTAAAATAACAGCAAAGTTTAATTGTGATTGTTCAATTAGAGCGATTATGTAATTATGATTGTTTTTGTATTTTTTGTATGCCTACCTACCTTATAACTACCTACCTTGAAGATTTTGGAAAAACGTGGCCCTCTTATTTAAATAATTGAAAGATTGAATTCATCGGATCAGCTAGCTGAAATATCAATGGGCTACAGGTATTTTAGCGGCAAACCCGATAACATCTCTGCTCAAGATCAAGGTTTCAAGACTGATTAACAAAATAAGTGTGGGAGACGTGTTCTCAGAATAAGTATCCTTAGAGTATTTGGAGAAATAGAGTAACGAACAAGGTGGCTTTCAATTGATGATATGATAAGAGTAGGCACCGACGCAAGAACTTGATTTGCATGCCTGGCATGATTTTTTAAATTTCATTACGAGTAGGCACGATCTAAGTATCTAGTCTAACCTAACCTAACCATAATAGTAAATTCGACAAACAGGACAGCAGTGTCGCGTAAAATAGCTGGAAGCAACTAGTGAACCGCCTACGGTGTTCGTGAAAGCGTTCAGGTTAAGCCTTGATTTGTGTTTAGGAAGATTATTGCCCGCGCACTCCATTACGAACAGTAATCTAGTTCCACCGTTCGATTACTAAGTCCAATGTGAAAGGATTAATAATGTAGATTCGATTAGAATCCGAATCGATTTACATTTAAATGATTTGATGGAGCTTCCGTTGTCAGTTACGTTTGATGATCAGATTTCTATAATAATTTATATTTGAAAAAATGTTAAGTGAGGTCCAATATTCTGGAAAATATGAAGACAACAAAGAACCGCACAGGTTAACTTTTGTACGGGTACCATAACTTATAACACAATTGCAACTTTGATAGAAAACGCCAATCGAAACTGGAATAATGTATGGGAATAGTCACTTGACTTTTCGTAGCATTTGCCATTCTGATACATTTTTACTTTTCGTTTGGCACTTGTGTACGATTGTCATCCTGGCTAGGTCCCCAGAGATATTATGAGCGCGTTGTTGACCCTTTCTTCTCGTATGACCCACCATACAAAATTTTCGTATTTTTTTAACCTTACGGTTTATATGTATCTAGGAGAAATCACTGTATTGACAAGTTAACAAATGCAGGTACCTAACCGTAACCGACAACATAGCGCATCCTCGGAAGCTCTGGCCCGTCTAAGTCGAAGTAAGATCGCCAGTTTTTTTTTTATAAAGCTGGCCTTTCTTTCCCCACGTCACGAGCCATCATAAAAGTAAGTTGAATTTGCCCTTACAAAATAAAACGTATCGCAGACCTGCCGACTTTTCGCATTACGAGATAAAAACATTACACTGAAGAAAAAATAAAACCCGACAATGTACCTTAAATAAAACCTTTCTTACTAAGGTAGATATTAAAAAACCTTATCCATCTCCTACTTTATTCAGTAGCTAACATAAAGTACATCGTAACAAGTAGTAAACAAAAAAATACGAGTTTACTTCTCCTCATTTTTACACTTACAGTTTCCTGAGTTGTAACAATGGGGTACGTTGACTCTTTCTTAAAAAAAATCATTTTTTATTTCTGTAAGCCGGTAGACGTCTTATTTTTTTATTTTTGTATTTATCTTGCGTTTACGACAATTTTATTAAGGCTGGGCCGGGGCCTACGCAGCGCCGCTCATTCATTAAATATACCTGCGCATCAAGCCAGCGGGACCGCTTATGTTTATCTAATTTTCTTTTAGGGTTTTCTATCGGGACATAAATGACACGGTTTCAGACGGAGTATACACCTACATTACTTGCTAATAAGTTAAATTCTGAAATTAAATAAATTTAGATACTGAAACACTCAAGTACTTTGCAAGTTTACATCATGACGGCACGTCCTTCTAAAAAAGATCAAATTCTGATCAGAAATATTTAAGAAAAAATCTTGTTAATTATGTATCACAATATTTTTAAAACCTGTAAGAAGAGAAGGTAAGCGTACCTATAGCAAATTTGCGATTGGTAGGTAAGGTATGTTAAGTTTTGTTGAGATCGCTCCTTTATGTAGGTATATACCTCTGCTAGGATAACGCACATGGCAGTATACAAGTTTTATCTTATAGATCGCATGCGCAGGAATTATTTCATTACGGGCGACGAAAATAAATAATGTGCGCGTGACAACGGCAGCGCCCGCGCATCCGACATGTAACATGATCTCACCCGACGTGGAGAAAATTCTAGAAATTACTTTTCAAGTTGTGTTTACACTTGTAATTGTTTGTTACATATAGGAGCTCTTTTTTTTGTATCTGAAGGGTTCCTAACCCGGGACTCTAGTAGCTGATGTAGACATATCATATTCTATGGATGAACGTCTGGATCTTTGTCCATCCATACAACTATTAGAAGGCTAAATTTTTTTCGAAGTAAATTTATTCTTAGCTGTATCTCGACAGCAATCACCATCACTAAAAAAACTTTGCTAAAACAATCTATTTTTATAATTCAGTGCCTGGGCCAGAAAGTGTTGCAGCGGGAAGTATACCAGGGCCTGTAATAGGAGCACAAAATTTAATTGTAGGCTGTACTCCACAAACTGAACAAAATTTATTCAACGACTTTCAAACATAACTTTTGTTTTGATTTTTGGGCCAGGATCTCTAGAACTGTGTCGTATGCATAATTACTAGAAAGTCAAGAAACCCGATGTTGCTAGACTGAAAAGTGGTGCCGAAACCCCTTTCAGCCCCTTGAATTTCCCCCTTACAATTCTCATACATTTGCCATCGAAAACATCACACCTTTTTCACAAATCGAACTTAAGTGGTTATAGTTCTTAGTGTAATTCCATTACCTAATTAATATTAGTAACAATTTAAATGTATGAGAATTGTAAGGGGGAAATTCAATGGGCTGGTAGGTAACGGCGCCATTTGCACACAGCGCCACAGCATGGCAACATCAGGTTTCTTGAAGTCTAGGAACACCACTACAAGGATCAGAAGTCAAACTGCAGTCTAATAATTATGCACATGACGCATTACTAGAGATCTTGGTCTATTTAGTACACTTTTAAGTTTATTGTAAGATGCAATGTACTGCGACTTTTGTTATTTATAAGGGGTAACATACAGTCAGCATCAAAAGTAGCGGATGAAACAATGCACCAAAAGTATCTGATGTTCGGGATAACTTTTCTAAATGTAGATAAATCTCTAAAATTCACACCCAAAATTATATCTTTTACAGTCTAAATTGTTCTACATATAGAACTATAACTTTTTGTTAAGCTGTTACAGAATGGTAGATACTTTTGAAGCATTGTTTGATCCGCTAATTTTGATGCTGACTGTACAATGTCAATTAATCGTCAACGTCAATCAATGATGGCGTACATTGAAGATAACATTTAATTTGTATGAAAATTAAGAAGTCGAGAATTCATCATTTTTAAAAGTTATTGAACAAGTGTCACCGTTTGTGGACCATCTATGTTTTAATTATTTGCCCACCCGGTATTGGCAGCAATTATTTTTATTGAATTTTTGCTTGTTTCTCTTAATCTCTCACGTGTGTTCTTTTATTTACCATATCGAAAAAAATATCAAAACATAAATGTCACAACTGTGAACTAATAAAGTTACCAGTCATATTTGTAAAACTCGTTCGAAATCTATTGTGATGTAAATACGATGAGTAATTTATTCACGTCGACTATAAAAATATTAAGTCAATGTCGCAAGTTTTTCGACATTTTATGATTTAACGTTTATATTTAAATATTTAGGTTATAACACTAAAAGGTGTCATTTTAGTAAAGTTAATTATGGTATCGAATAAAAGCGGTCGGGACGGTCCCTAAGCGTGAAACTGCTTAGAAGTAGTTAGTGTATAATACTGTATATGGTAGTGACATCTATTGTAGAGTAGACAAACTATCGGAGCTATCAAAACTTCGTTTTGTTACAATAGCCTTTAGAACATTAAAATTATTGGGATGGAAAACGCTAAAATTAAGTGCAAGTTAATGACCCTTATTAGATTGATCAGTATCAAATTATATTATACTGATAATGAATAATGAATATTTTAAACTGTGATAAAATTCAGTTTTTTATAAACGTTGAGTGTAAAAAATAATAAGTTGAACTTGCTTTGCATTACAACAAACTATGCTTAATAATAAATATATATATATGTGGTTAATTTATTTTGTATTAATTCAGATTCAGATTCAGAACTTTATTCATAAAAATTAAGTATTTTACATGTTTTCAATTAAAAGAATATATAAGCTAGAAGAGTGATAATGAAACCTTTGTAACTTTTTATTTTATTTATTGGTTCTTCTTCGTATGGTGCCATATCCTGTCGGATATCGGCGACCATCATGCGAAAGTTTTCTCTGCTCTTTGCCGTTCTAGAAAGAGTGGTGGCGTTCTTGGTACCAATCCCTAATATTTTTACTTCTATTGTTCTAGGTATTCCTTTACCTATTTCAGTAGATATTGGTGCAATGCATTTGATTACTTATAACTACAGTACTTATAATGTTACCGACAACTTTTTAAGATATTAAAATTGCTTATATCGCTATACAAAGTGAGTCTAGTTGAGAACCTGCTTACTAATATTTTGGTTCACTGTATTTTATATTATGGCTGTTTCCCGGATTATCGTTAAAACGGTACCGACACACGTACGGTAAGTAGACAGAAAGGATGCTAATATGTAACTCAGCCTGAAACACCCCACATAGTTCCCACTTTTCTCATTATCAAAGTTAAATTGTTTTAATTCAGTCTCGTGAAAGGGTCCTATTTCAATTAAGGGCTCATGTGGTTTCCTTAAACTCGGTTTAAAGTTTAAGCATCGTTTAAGGGTCATGTGTGAACTCCTTTGATGTGCAAAGGGGTTGCGGAGAATTTTGTAATTGTTTTAATTGGCCTCGCAGCGCTGATTTAATGGCTATCTGTCTCTTTCTAATCAGATGGAACGGGCTCTGACGAACAGTCCATTGCTTTAAACTGTCAGCCACTTAGTCATAATGCTCTAGTTTTCTCTTTTATTAACAAAATCCAAGCAATTTAAACTGCTTTACTTCAAAATTAATTAAATATATGAATGATGCTTAGTTTTTAACCTTGAGCAGGTAAACCGGGGATATGGGGTTCTAACTGAAGCCTAACTATTGACACAACGTTGGGTACATACGGAAAGTTCTCAAAAATTTCACGGGAAACAAAGGAAACTGAAAACAAGATTTTTTTCATGTGGCAATTTTGGAATTTTCTGACTTAGTTCGACATTGCCTAAATTTAAATAATAGTAACAATTTTTTTATATATTTGAAAAAGAATTGAGTATTTATCGCCAAAACTAAGGGCAAATTTTTGGCGTGATTTTTTTCTGTTTTTTATACCTATACATTATATGGTATGTACTATATATGTTAGTCTTTAAGGTGTCTATGGTCCGTTGGGTGGACGATATCCGGAAGATTGCGGGTCACTTTTGGATGAGATTAGCTCAGGACCGGGACAAGTGGCGTACTGGAAGAGAGGCCTATGCTCAGCAGTGGGCGATAAAGGGCTGATATAATGATGATGATGATGATGATGATGGTCCTTAAATGCCTGGAAGCAAATGATTTTTTATTTTGTTTAATATGTAGGCCTCCTCGTCAAACACCAATGCGTGCACCAGTTAACTAACTGCTCTAACTAGCGTTCGTGCATCACCGAGCCAATAAATATCCGAATTAATGGCTCGTGCCGCCGAAACACCGATTTTAATACTTCGTGACATTTGACAAGCAATATGTACAGCCATTTTATGTATAAAGACACAGATTACAATAGAACAGATACTACACTTTCTTTTCTGGTAACTTTCAATGTTCGGCAAGGCGCCACTCATTTATTACTTGGGTACAATTTTTTCCAGTTTTTGACCACCTCCCACACCTATGTAAGAAAATGATCGGCCTATTCTTATTTTTTCTGTATTACGTAAGTACTTTAAATATCTAAAGGAAAAATTAATACACGATTGGTTTATTTACTTTTTATTTTTTAAATCCATTTTGGAACATTTATTTGTACCTACAATGGTACTAGAGTCCATCTAAGCTAACTCTGTATCGTGTTAGATAGCATAGAGAATACTTCCACTATTATTTTGAACGTCATAATTTGATGGAAATTTGGAAAATGTAAAAACTCCCTTGTAATAAAAAATAAGACATGTTCAGCCCCCCTCCTCTCCCTAAATCATCTTGTGTAATATATGAATGGCGCTCAAGCATCGAACGGAGAGCAACGACGAAACATAACAGAGAGCAATCTTCAGGTGTGGGTACTACTAGGTATGTGCGAAATAGTTCATGGTTTTAAAACATACGACATATTTGGTTTTAGAAAATTATAAAAGTGAATGTTAAGATGGACCGTAGTCGAAATAGATCAAATGACCACAATGCAATGTATATAAAAAATAGATTGTTAAAAGAAGTATATTTTTATTACCACGCCGTGTTCTTCTGGGTGCGGTATGCGAAAAGAGATGTTGGGAGGCCATTGCTTCGCTTTAAAGACTGCGCCAAGAGGGATATGGCAGCTTTTAAGATCGACCACCAAAACTGGGAGAAGCTTGCGGAGAAGCGAACGGAATGGCGCAAGTGCGTTGGAGATGGTCGCATGTTCTGCGACGAGGCCTGGTTTGCGGCACTGGCAGACAAAAGAGAAAAAAGTCACCGTAGCGAAGCGTCACAATCCGTCGCGAACTTCCCTTGCCAGCTCTGTGGCAAAGTATGCCGCTCTCGCATCGGTCTTTTCAGTCACCAAAAATGATGTTTTTCGGACATTGCACCACAGATCGTCTGAAATAGACGCTAAGGTCAGTATGTATTTTTATTTGCAGATAATTTATCAAGCATGTACGGCCTAATATTAATGTAATTTGTATGCCTAACACTTTATAATAAATTTTTTGAATAGCCTAAAAAGCCACAAATTTTTATATAATACATTATGTTATATTGATATAGTAAACTATATGCGAGAGTTACCTATATAACTATAATTAACATTGCAATGTGAACATTATGGTAAAAGGAATCCACTTGAATCTATATGAAAATAAAATAACATTAGCTAGTGCGATACGATTCTGCATAAATTTATATAAACCTTTTTTAGGAGTGCTGTATCTAACATTATCAAGTAATCTATGTCAGCGGTATGACCGCAAGTATATAACTACTACAATACGACGCAAACTCAAAAGGACATATAAGTCTTGAAACTACCATAATACGTTTAACATTTGCTAGTGTAGTTCTTAAAAGTAATGACAGCTTTGTACAACCAGTCCTTATCACATAAACATAAACATGTAAGTATATAATTTTTAACTTTATTACCTACAATTACAATAAAGTACAAAAAATGCAGTATAGTAAATATGAGCCAAGATGGTGGCGTTCCAGTTAATTATTTCTAGGTTTTATTGCTGAAATGTGTTTATCAAACTAGATATTTACTTCTACTAATAAGTTAAGATCTTAAACGCATAAAAAAAAGTTAAATAGGAGAGAGTTTTCCATAAAAGGATCAACATTTAACTGATCCGTAAGAAGTTATTTTTGTCAGCTAAGAAATGGTTGAAGGCTTTACATGAAGAGTACAAGACGATTTGTATTTCGTAAAAATATTAAAAATGTATAAATCATTTCTTCGCGAAGACGCGTGTTTTGGATCTTATTATCATGGTATTAAAGGTTAGATTTGACAGATCTGCAAGTCATCGTGAATGACACTATCTATAATATATAGGTACTTTAACTAGTTTAAATCCCAATATTCAGTTTCTACTAGAAATTCACCGCGCAACTTTTTTCCAGCCGTCTAAGATAAGTGATAGACTTATACTAAACAATTAAAGATTTTACATGGGTACACTGGTACGTGGTACGTCGTAGTTATTCAATTTCAAAATGTAATTGCCCCAAAATAATATTAATATGTTTTTGGTATGTTAAAAAAATATTTCTATACATATAACTGGCGAAACATTATTCAGAAGTAACCATCCGCGTGTACAGTCACGTATTTTGTTTCATTATGCATGCGACTTGCTATTTGTATTAGTTACAAATGAACGGTTACCGAAATCATTTATATGCTAATTCGATAATTAAGGTCCGTAACCGAACCCCATCGATTCTACATTGTTGTTCGTACCATCGTCTGCACTGTTAACTTGACTAATGTTAAGCCTTAATACAAAGACGTAAAGCGCAATGATGATCAGTTGACGAGGATTGGTTTTCGTACTAGCAGCAAGACAATTTATTGACCATTGGTAGGCCTTACGTGGATGCAGTAAAGTTTTAATTTAGTTTGTTAGATGTGCCAATCATGGTACATTATGTGCCGTGTTAGTCAGTGTTTATGTGAGGTTAAATTGTTATAGTAGTAGTATGTAAATGTACGTAATTTGATATTTGCAACTACATCTATTAAAGTGGGATAAATAGACTAATGTTGAATGTGGTCCTAATTAGATGTAGCTTCTATAAAGTGGGCAAGTATACACATTATTTACTTCTTTATTGAATTACCAATGGAATTTTTGGCATAAGACTATGTGAGATAAATTATTATAGGTTAAGTAGTAATATGTAAATGTTCGTAATTTGGTATTGGCAACTACACCTATTAAAGAGGGATAGACTTATGTAGCATGTGGTCCTAATTTGATGAAGCTTTTATAATGTGGGCATGTCAGGACATATATTATTTACTTCTTTATTGAATTTTCAATCGGCCTTTTTGGCATACGACTATGTGAGGTAAATTATTATAGGTTAAGTAGTAGTATGGAAGTGAATGTAATTTGGAATTTGCAACTATATCTATTAAAGTGTGATAAAAAAGACTGATGTTGAAGGTCCTAATTACTTAGATGTATATTTTATAAAGTGTGCTTGAAGGCATATTATTTACTTCTTTTATGAGTAGGCTTTTTTGGCATACGACTATGTGAGGTTAAATTGTTATAGTTATGGGTTAAGAAGTAACATGTAAGTGAACGTAATTTTGTACATACCTATTTGCAACTACATGTATAAAAATGGAATAAATAGACTGAAGTGTAATGTGGTCGTAATGAGATGTAAGTGTCTTTAAAACAGCAATTTTGGTATACATACCTACAAATATTATTAACTATTTAATCAAGTTTCATTTTTAACCCTTTTCACATTGTAATTGAGTTGAAAATCAGGTGGTGAATATATTCCCTCTGCCTTATAAATTAAAAAGGTGTAAATTACTTATAATGTAACATACATATGCACGAACAATCGTACGTTATGCTATTATAATAATAGTATGATAAAAAGTGTAAAGGTAATAGATTAAAAAAGAGTGTTTATAGCAGGAGTTGATGAAATTCAGAAACTTTTATAAAAAAACATCTAAGTACCTAATGGCCATTGCATATATTGTGGAACCACTACGGACGTTTGGTACTACACACCGGGTACTTGCCGGATAAGGACACAGGTTTTATCTTTTTTATTGTTATTATTGTACTCACTTTTTTAAATACATTTTGACGATGCGTATTACAGATGAATAGTGTATAAATGGAAATTTTGTTTTGGCGAAACCTAAGCTGGATGAGCTTTCTGTAATGTGACGAAGGCTGTGCTGTATTGCATATCTGCTATATCAGCAAGATTTCCAATAATTTTGTAACTTTCGTAGGTACATTTATAAGTGGCTATTACAGATCTCATTTGGTTGAATCGTTAGCCGATCGAGTTATGTATAAATAGTGCACAGTTATCTCCCATTACAGCGAAAACTGTCCAACTTAGAAAAAGTATACAAAATGTTAAATAGTAAAGAAGCACTCCACAAAAAGGTCTACTTTGTTGGAGACGTGGCAGCTACAGCTACTTTATTAACCTGTGATGTGCTGCCTGCCTGGACTCACATGTCCCCTCGGCCTGAAGCGCTGGAGGGGTTTCCCAAACTATCTCAGATGTAGGAGAAAGGGGACTTACGGGTTATGAATGCAAACACGTACCTATATTACACTTATGAAGACGGGGCTTTATGCCGTTTATTACAGTACACTTAACCTATACGCTTACAACTAACGATCCCCGGCCGGCCGGGTCTCTACGTTAGTGGTTCGATTCGCGGGCTCTCTAAGCGACACGGACGCGGGCCTAGCCCTGGGCTAGGCTGACGGATAGACCGCGGTCGGCGGGAAGGTGAGATCTAGGTCTACGTCCAGGTTTTCACTAGCGGGCGGTGACCGCTCTTGAGCCTGTGACAGGGAACCACTGGCGGGCGGGGGCCGCTTCAAGCCTGTCGGGGAACCACTGGCGGCCGGGGACCGCTCCAAGCCTGTGGAGGGAATAAATAGCCTGGCCTAGGCGCACGAACTCACCCCGGCCGCGAATAAGGGAAAGGAGGAGAGGAGTGCCGCTGTGAAGCGGTGGGGACGGAATGGAAGGTATGAGTGGCTGCTTCCGCCTTTCGGCTGTGGCGGGTGGCACCCCACCGATCGGTGGGGAGGTCTATTGGCCGTCGTGTGGGGCACGGTGTGTGCTGCTGGTGTAGGCCAGCTCTTCGCTACCGATCGTTACCCAACACCACAACCTCTAGCCTGGTGATACCGTTTGAGCGGGGCCAGGTTTCGGGGCCGCGGTGATGGCGACCTTGGATGTGCGAATGCGCGCTGCTTGCGGTTATATAGCTGCAGTCGGTGTTCCCCTCCGTCGCGCCCTGCGCCGCGCTGTCGGTGTGGCTGGATTCCGGTCGGGATGCGCCGCTGCTGCGGTGTCATGGTGCGCTGGTGACATAGCTATGTCACAAACCTGCAGATATCTGTAGGTATAATGTACTGTTGCATTTAAAGCTAAGCCGGTTTCTTAACTTTATCAAAAGTGTTAATAAATTGCGACACTTACTAGATACTTTTCTGGATGACCTTAAATATAAATGTATTATGGTCAAGATACTAATATCGCAATAACGATGTAACAATACCAGCAATTCCCAGAGCAAAAAGCCTCTAACATAAACTCTGCAAAAGTTACTACTCGTTACAGAAGCTTAAGCAAATTAGACTGAGCATGGACGGAGTCGCGGGAGCGAATTAGCGAGCTCTTTGTGCAATCAAGCGGGGTTTCGCACCCTAATGAATATGAATACGGGCTCTGGAATAGGCACTGGAACATCCTAGTTCTGTTTAGGCAGAGCGTAAGTGTTAGTAATGAATTAATTCTTTAAGCCCTTTTGGAATTATCTCGGGAGTCGTTTGTTTTTGGCGGTCAAAGTTTATAGTGCGCACACGAGTAGATTCGACTGAAAAGTAATAAAAGTCGACGGAGGGATTTAAATTATATTTCGGAAATATAAATAAACTATTTAAGAATGACCTTAACTGAGATCCATAGCGTACATTACTTAACACTTCGGGACACTTTACAACCGTGGATTACATGTATCAAATTGTATTAAGTCGCCGAGTGTCTCAAATATCTTACTCTTCTTTTATCTACCTAGTGCCTGATATCAGACCAGGAGTAATGACTAAAGTAAAGTAAGATTAATGAATCTTACCGTCTATGTGTAATAAATATATCTTACTTTTGGTTTTATATAATGATCAAGTCTAAAAGCGGTAAATTGCCACGACTGGCAGTTTGGTACCCACACTAATTCATTTCAAAACTCAAAAATTCACACGTTACAAGTACCTAACTGTCATTTTTAATAATGAGCTTTTTTATATCATTTAACTGTATAAGTAAACAATGTGAGCTACCAACAGTCAAAACAAAGGGTCAGAGCAACATTAACAAGATATTATATTCAAGAAAATTACAGCTCTTATCTCCGTGACAAACGTCATTAAGAGCGTTCGTGTTAACATTAACAATGAAAATAAACACTATAATGACACAAAAGTATAAAGCGGGACTACACAGTATCATTCATTACTAAGAACACAAAGGTACCGGAAAAATGGTACCGACAAAAGTCGAAACAAAAGTTGAAACACGAGTTAGAAAATGGCGGAACGTACCGCGTTCCCATGAACCGACAGATCATATTCATGATAACGGACTCGTAACAATTAAACGTAGCTGAAGGCAGGGAGACGAAATAATAGTACTACGTCGTTGAGTGCACTACTTGGATCTTATCTGAAAATATAAGACAATATTTATTAATGAATTTCAGGTAAAAAAATTGCATCTTCATATATTATGAGAAATGGCAATGACAGACATGACAGTTTTAACAAGTTGCCAATTAATATTATAGAATTGTCCGTAATATTTCACATCACAGCACATTTTATTTATTCCAACAAGGATTTAAAATGTACCTATGTATAGATATATAACTATAATAATAATATTAAAATTAAATTATGACTACTTATAAAATAAAACTACTAAAACTAAACCTACCTAGAAAAAATAAAGATACCTAAAACAGACCCTGGCCTCTTGGCAGGGTGCCCATCACGCAGGCAGCATTCCCGCGCTGTATCGCGACGGCAAGCCTTTGCGCGAGAAAACTGCCTGCGCGAGGGTCTCCCGTTGCCTCCCTCAATCGCTTTCCAAGCTCCCTGTGGAGCCCACGCGCACCCTTGCCCCACGGACCAAGTGTCTCGACACCAAAAGCTACGAATTCGTAGTTGGTGCCGAGACAGCTATATTTATTAGTTTTAAAACGCTCTCGGGCGTCAGCCGCCGCCCTGGCGTTTCTGCTGGTCGCTGGCAAGTAGGAAGCTGCCAGCGTATCGGCGCAAGTAGCGTCCCACACCAGCGCACGGTCATTGTCTGTCATTGCCATTTCTCAAAATTACCCTTGTCGTTTTAAAATAAATACATTTTAATTCATAAAATAAATAATTAATAAATAAATTCATATATTATATTTAACGTTGTCTCAGTAGGTACTGTGAAGGTTAGAAACCTTCACAGTCTTTTGGTAGGTAACCGGCAGCGATTACGAGTATGTATTTGAATTCAGAAATATCGCCCTGCTAAAGGAAAAAGTATCTGCAGACGATTCATTCGGGGGGTGGCAGCCATTACGGGTAGTGAAATTGTAATCTAGCTGAACGTATAAAAAAATATAATTATATATTAACAAAAATCTACTTCGAGCGTTTACATTCCCCACCTCAGATAGATCGTATCCCTTTACAGTACCCACAACACAAGCCTTAGATGAGCTTACTGTGGAGTTTCGTCAATTTGTGTTCTTTAATATTTATTTACTTCGCTTTTAATGAAAAACCAGCAATAGAAACCCAGTATAAAGCCCGATTTCTTCAAAGTTATTGTTGCTAAATAAATTCTATGTAGCACTAAATTGAACCGTTGAACCCCTTGATATTTTAAAAGTCATTTGACTACGAGGATTCTTTTGGTAGGGACAAATAGAAGTAATCTAAATATGAATGGCTATTCAGAGAAAATCGGGAAGAAAAAATATTTATTTGGATTTTTACCTGCAACTACTGTGCACCAATTAAAAATACATTTTATTATTTACCTGGTACAGTCAGCATCAAAAGAATGGATCAGATTATGCGCATTCTCTAATAGCTTAAAAAAATATAAAAGTCCTTGTATGTAGGTAGAACAATTAGGCTGCGACAGACACTTTAGATCGCAAATTGTAGAGATATCTCTATTTGGATAATAATCCCAGGAACGCAGGTGCTTTTGGAGCGTTCTGACTGTACATATTAGGTATATTATTATATAATACATTACTTTCAACGAGTAGGCCATTAAAATAATAAATTGGCATTTAATTATAGTCCGTCCAAACTAACTTTGCACTGATTAGAATTTAACATAGTCAGTATAAACATCATATTATCATAGAAATATGATATTAATGTTTAAATTGCCACATTTTGACATAGCGAATGCCATGCAGAGTCAGCTTGGTCCAACTCTACCTTACTCGACGACATAGACAACCGCGCATCAACCTCCCCGCCTATAAGTTTAAAACAAAAAAACGTATAACCGGTAGCAAGCGTGCCGCTAATGTTAAAGAGGTCGTTCCAGGCCCGGGTGAACTTAGCCTAACAAACGTTTACGCGTTTCTTGTAGAATTAAGCCGATGCTTATCGCTGCAGTAATAAGTGAGCGTGCCTCATCGCATCGCACGTGCACTAGTTTTAACGAACTGGTCATCCTTTTTGACTGGAATAGGAACGGCGTATACTAAATGACAGGCAATGTTACGGAGCCCTTGCGTGCACGAAATATTCGTTTAAATTTCATGCAATAAAAAAACAAAATGGGATCAGTGTGGCGGCGGATTTGCTTCAGCTTTGCGTCAGTAACTGGCAGGAAGTTGCGCAGGATCGGAACAGGTTGGCACGCTCTCGTTTCGGAGACCAAGATTATTTTTGGATCAGTGAGCCAAACTAGTTAGTTAGCACAGTAACGAATGCTCTGCAGTTGGTAGGGTATATTCCTAAGCGTCAACTATCTAGTACTAAACTGATTTCAGTATCAGCACATTCTCGCATTTATTTATGTAAGCCTGCATGAGGCGCGGGACTTAAGATTAACATAAGAATTTAGAAAATTCACTCAACAATAAATGGGCATTTTAGGGGAGTCACAGTCTCTTTGTGCCGTCTCAATGGCCTAGAAACTACGAGCACTACGATAGCTTTGACATTTTTCATACAGCTTAAGACAATTGGATTCCCTATACGGTTTAAAGTGTTCAAAGTTGTACCTAATGCAAAAAAGAAAATACTTGTGATAGGTTGTCATAAGTATTTTCTTGGCCGTAACAGGAGCTCAATGTATTTTTACAATTTTTAATTAAATTATTGGATAAGAAAATGTGAATTTTACAACTAAATAATATACATAAAAATAATATATACATACAAAGTAATTCTGACTTTCCCAATGAAATACCCCTAAAACAATAATAAATATTAAATACACAAGTGTTCACCGCTGTGTGCAAGAAAATAAATATTGTTCGAATAGGTATTTTTTATCATTAAATCCCATTGAATCATAAAATTACGGGACAATGTACTGTCTCGTATTGGTTTCGCCAAATTACGGGAAAATGAAAAATTGGAGCCTGAAATACGGGACAACCCGTAAAATACTGGACATCTATCGGTCTCACCCTATCTAGGCAAGTCTGCCGCGAATGCAGAGTACGCTAGTTCGATTCCAGCCCCTGAGAACCGGAAGCCTTTGGTTACATTTTCGGGTTACGAATTCGGGGTCTTGTGTGAGCAGACCCTTATTATGATGTGTGCACCGGCGCTCATCCCTAGCATCCGTTTCTGAGTAGTGACGCAATCTCGGGCCGAATCTCACGTCCGTGCTCTTCAAATAATCACCTTTGTCTCAGGCTCGGAATTACAATAACTACGACGACAATTATTATTGTCACCGTTGTCGGCTGCTGACTTTTAATCAGATTATTAAATGAGCGTTTTACATCTATTATGGTGAATAACTTAATCCCATTATCAACATTATGTAAAAAATGCAAGTATCGCGCGACGCACTGCTTCTAGTGCAAAAAAGTTTTGAGGTATATTGTAAAACCAAATCGGTTAATTTATTCATTACGGTCCTAGCTCCATAGAATGAATAGTCATATATTGTTTATTTAACTAATTACCTATTATAGTGACCACATCAATATTAAAATAAATATCGGTTTGTTTGTATTGCTTGACTTGGCGGGGACACTACCATGTTACACCTAGGAACACTGAAGACATTTAACCTAAATCTTTTTATTTTACACAAATTATATCCATTTTAGATCGTGAAAATCTATAAATTACTTGAAGCGGGTATGTTAAAAAAATTATTTTCATGACCGTATCAGTACTTCGGGAATGAGAAGTGCTAATTTCTTGAAATAAGCATCATTTCATAAGAAAGTTGCAATCAGAATGTAGGTAGAATTTTTCATAATCACAAATGAAAGGGTTTCAATTCACAAATTAACATAACAATGTCCAAAAAGCCTCAAAACATGACAAGACAACTCAAGATCGAACACCACAATCCCTATCTTATCACCCACAATGGACCAGGAGGCTCGAATAAAATATATTCCAAATGTTGTCGCGTGAATCGATCGATGTTAAAGGATTGCCTACACTTTTAGCTCGCCGTGGGCGTGGCGGGCAACTATTTCAATATTGCTTAGATGTATTCGAAACGTAGGTGCGGTGCTGATCTTATTTTTGTCACAGCTAAGGTATATGCAGATTTCAAATTTAATATCAGATGTCATAAAATTTTCCATCTTTGTTTTGAAAGATATATTTAATTCGGCAAATTAAGTTTTTTTTTCTAAAGATGCAACAGAATACAAAGGTAAACAATGGTAAAATTTTATAGGACGAGACGAGAACGAGTACATGAAAATCATACAAATTGCACATGTGAGTTTGTGCATTTATTAACAAGAGAAAGACGAAGATATTGCTTTTAAAATATAACAAAACATAGATACGATAGACTTTTCTGAATAATACCTACAAATTGGCATGTTGTAAACGTATATAAGCTGAATACCTACAGTGATCCGCGTAAAATGTCCGATTATAACGGAATTTTTTTGTGATATACACCGTGGGCTGTCAAAACCTGACAGATTCCAACCACGCATTCCTGAAGTCATAAGGAGCAAAAAGTGTTATATAAGTTTTGGACCATTGTTTTTGCATTTTTGGCACACGATAGGTTATTTAATTGAAAAAATATATTTATATATTATTATTAACGAATAAGTAAAGCTCTTTTCTTATTTAGGGATAAAAATTGCGAGTTTCCTTTAAAACTTTAATGTTTGTCAGTAGATATGCCTAAACCAAGTCACATAGTCTCATCGTCGCAGCCTAAAAAGCGTTTTTCACTAAGTTATTACTGACACAAATTATCACATGTATTGTCATTATTTTTAAAACAAGACTGATTTCAGTAAACTTTTTATGCCATTTTAGTCTCTAAATGCGGTCAAGAATACACCTTTAAAATATGTCGGGATTCACCAGCCCACGATGTATACAGAATTTTTTACTCTGACCTTCCACTACGGGTGAATATTTTATTTTATTTTAGTTATACTGAACAACTTTTACTATGGAGCCAACCCCGAAATCGCGAAAAATAATCTACCATCCCCTTCAAAACACTGACTATGATTCGCCGAAATGTATACAATAGCTTTTTTAAGTTTTAGGGGTTGAGCCCATAGTAAAAGTTGTTAATTATAATAAATAATTATAGGTTTTTGGCAAAAATTTCATTTAGGTAGAAGCTTTTGTCGCTGACTGTACTATTCCTTCCATAGGCAAATAATACTCATCGAGACAATTCTAAAACCTGAAACAGGTTACGTTGTTTTATCACAGAGTTCCTATGGTCACCTCCTGTTTCCATCATCAGATCAGCTCGATGGTACCATAATATTGCATTGTCACCCGACTTACATATGTGTGCTTTTCAGCTTCATTGGAAGACGGGAAGTGGGTCAAATTTAACTTTCAAGATTTGACCAGTACACACATAATGGTTACATAGGTACATTGCAAATTAAACAAAAGCTTCATTACTCTATCTACATATTGATCCCTATCCCTCAAGGTTTGGTCAGATGTAACAAAATCACTCTGTAAACTCTGTATATATGGTATGATATGGTAAATAAAGTATAACCTATCTATACTTCTGCAATGAGTTGTTTTATTCCAGACGGTCCCTAGTTTGATAGGACGATTTAACAATATCAATGTTGAAGTAATCACATCAACGCCCACTCATCAGATCAAACAAGACTATCACCAACAAAAGGGATCAAAGACCGAAACTTTAAATTCCCCAACGTCAATTGTTCAAATACCTCCGTAATTAATACGAGAACTCGCAACCCGGAAATATCTGCGCACTCCATCAAACTCTCAGAGGCAATCAGAGAACGAAATGGTACTGTGGAAATTAAACCAACATTCCGGGGATTCTTGGGACCCTTGGCTTTTAACCCTTCTTGTCATTTGGGTTGAACAAATTAATCATCGTCATTTACATTCAGAGCAGCCAGATTTGTTTCTCCGATTATGTCACCCTCCTTGTTAGCGGAAGGGCGGGACGTGTTTTAATATTTTGCAGTTGTAATTAACAATGAGATTTGAGTTCACTGGGCTGATGCTTGAGTGGCCGATTTTATTATTAGTCGTATTTATTAAAATTAACTGACCATTTAATCTTGCTCTCTGTCTCTCTCTCTCTCTCACTCTCTCTCTCTATTTGAAGTTTTAAATA
This sequence comes from Cydia pomonella, assembly GCF_033807575.1. Lineage (NCBI taxonomy): Eukaryota > Metazoa > Arthropoda > Insecta > Lepidoptera > Tortricidae > Cydia > Cydia pomonella. The sequence goes on along the minus strand of NC_084714.1, from coordinate 13,527,318 downwards.
TATTCTATTTTAAAATAACATTAATTTTAAGTAGGTAGTAGACTTAATTTATATTAGAAACAAGTTAAAAGTGGAAAATTCACTTTGTTGGATGGGACTTGACCCCACGACTACTGGATCGCTAGCCCAGTGCTCTGCCATATAAGCTACCAAGACGGCACCCAATACAGCGAATATTTCTACCATATATAAGCCTTAGGGAGGCTCTAGGGGTTTTTATACTTTTAATTTGTTTCTAAGCTTAATAGCATCGTTCGCAGTCATTTCTGCTTGAGAGAAAATTAACTTATTTTATCTACTTAAGAACCTGTACAAGAATATTATGAAATAGTAATAAAGTGCCAAATTTGAACTCATTTGCTACTTAATGGTTGCTCAATGACTAAGTGATTTGCAACAATCTCAAATAAGCAAAAGATTACAAGCTAATCATAATATTTTATTGAATTTTAGAATCAACACCATTTGTTCGTAAACATATCCATTTTAAATGAGTTTTACATATTATGTAACAATAGTATTTATTGAATGGTACAATAACAAATGTTATGAACTATTAGGTACTAAAAATAAATATGAACTAAATAAATTAGGAAAAAAATGTGTTATGAGAAACCATTCAAAACGTCTCCTAAATTAAAAATTATTGATGGGCTTATTTATTTTTGTACCACCTATAGAATTGTTTCATTCTCGTAGATTCTTAGTAGATTTAGGTACCTAATTGGCTTAATTTCATCTATTTCTGAATTAAAATGGCCAAGATAAATGTGTATTTTTTTTATATTGTAGAAACTTCAATAAATTAGGCCACATCTAGTTAAACCCTATAGGACAGCCCTTAGGGTTCAATTATTACGTTCATTTAGATTTGGCACAACCGGTCAAGGGTTGCGCGTGACGAATGCCCCTCGGATTATTCGAAATCCGTTTTACACAAAATGACTTAAGTTGGTAAGTAGACCGCGTCTCTTATGACCTTTTAAATTTACAGAAAAGTTAACATCTGCATATTTAGATGTCATTGGGCGTATGAATGTTAACTAAGGTCTAGTTAGTTGTTTTTGAGGGTCGTTCGTGTATGAAATATGCATATTTTTGATTCGCGATGTATTCGGCCTTCAAGAGATATTTTAAGCTAGGATAATGCAAAGTGTGGACTTATACTTGAAACGTATATTTGTGGTAGTAATGTTTTTATCACGTAATCATTTCGTCACAATGCTCATCTGGAGTGAAATTCATTTTTTTTTAATATTTTTAGGGTTCCGTACGAAAAGGTGTAAGTGTTTACACACGGTCCCTATTACTAACACTCCACTGTCAGTCTGTTTGTCTGTCAACAGGGTGTATCTCTGAACCGTGATAGCTAGACAGGTAAAATTTTCACAGATGATGTATTTCTGTAGCCGCTATAACAATAAATACTACAGAATAAAATAAATATTTAAGTGGGGCTCCCATACAACAATGGGCGTAATGGTACGGAACTCTTCGTACGCAAGTCCGACGCGCACTTGGCCGGTTTTTTTAATAACTTTGGTATTATAATGTGTTTTCTCGTATCTTTGTATTTTTATATGTTTTGTAGTTCTCAGTGCCTCAGTAGTAATACTGCAGTAATACTGTGTAACTAATTTGAATAATAAAATAAAATAACATAATAGGCGCTTCAGTAAAATGAGATGTAGGTACCTATTAAAGTTTTTAACTATGGACTTTTTTTTTCAGTTCTATATTTTACTTGCTGAAGGGTAATCAAGTAAAATAATTTGTTGTTTTTGAGCACAGACAATGTAAACGGTTAAGTAGGAGTAAGTAAAAAAATATATTTTAGACCGTTAAAATTCGAGAATATTATCGGTTGCTCGTAATTTTCAGTGATTTTTTCATTTCCCGCTATGTGTGCTAATAACTGGAAGGTTCTATTCACTGCCGCGTAGCTGGCAAAGACGAACTCTTTATTAATGGCCGAAGTTTCACCCAGCTCATTTACTTCCCCCAACTTTGAGAACCGCAACCCAAAGATGCTCAAAACTCAATATCGCAGGATTAACGACACCCTTCAAAATTAAAAACGAAATGAAAGCGTCTTAAATACTCTCTAAGACATGTGACAGTCTGTTAATACGAAATTTATTACCGAAAGCTAAAATTATTCCTACCTATTGTTCTGCTCTGAAGAATTGTGACCCGAACAATACCTTCATAATTTACTTTTCGATGTATCCTTGTTCTCTACGGCAGATAAAGTCGTGATAACAAATGGTAACTAAAATAATAAAATAAACCGCGACTGTGTAGCAAGCGACATATTTCATTAATAAAGGTAAAACAAACAAGATATCATACGGGCTCACTTCGCAGTGTCCATACGTTACTGAGATAAAACAAAAGATTCGAATCCGTTGAATTTATGCGTTATCGAAGCTAGAGTGATGCTGAGTAAAACAATGGAGGATCGTGGCGCCCCATGCGGCGAGGGGCGGCACCACAGCACGCTAAGCGCTGCTGTATAGGGTATAGCGACATCTATTACCGAGTAGAGGAGCTATGCCGCTACTGTCGCCAGAGGTGGAGAGGTTACGCGCATTTAAATAAAGATTCAATCGCTATCAGAAGTCGTGTGAATCTATAATAATTTAAATGTGTTTTCTTTGATTTTATTGGTAGAAATGGAAGCCAAAGCGCACGCCTGTAGGCGTCTTAATGTCAGGGTTTTTGAAACGTAAAAAAATAAAAGTAATGTACAACATTGAATGATAATGCTTTTTTTTTTAAATACCATGATGGTGGCAAACAAGCATACGGCCCGCCTGATGGTAAGCAGTCACCGCAGCCTATGGCGCCTGCAACTCCAGAGGTGTTACATGAGCGTTGCCGACCCTTTAAAAACCTGTACACTCCTTTTTTGAAGAACCCCATGCTTCAAGTATGGTTATTATTTTAAAATGTTGGTGTTCATAAAAATTGACAAGATCTCGTGGAAATGTAAAATTGATACATAAGTACTGAAATAAAAATGTATAAAGATAATCAATTTGCATGTAGCTCACATAAAGAGTCACGAAAATATAACAGTAAAGGCAGTTCCAGCAAAAGTTAAATAAGAAATCTTCCAATAGGAAAGCCGAATTTTGCCAAAAATATTCATACGCTGTCATCAAGCGACTGGACCCTCGCCAGCTGCGGACAGCCAACGACAAAATATTCCGTTGCAAAATACTTACTCACCCAAATCACCCCGCTCTTTAAAATCACTCTTGAAAATTCGAGCGCCAAATCCTTAAAAAAGTTCAATGGAAAATTATCTTTGATTGAATTTCCTTCATCCCCAAACTTCGGCTCGATTGCCATAACTTCAGAGTTCTGACAAACTCTTTTCATATTATTAGTCATTACGCGCAGACCCCGCTCGAAGTTGGCAGCGCTTCAAATACTTAATTAAGCCAAACGAATCACGTTGCTCTGAAAAATTCAAACGTCGTATTACAATATAACAAATAGTGCTCACTTCCGCATATTTCCTTAAACGCACCATTCCTTACGTCACGGCCCGTTGCGAGGTTATTTATGCCTCGCATTAAAAACAAAATGATATGCCTTCGCTGAAAATCTAAAAAGAATAAGCAATAAAACGGTAAAATCCAAATCTGATACATACTAGGGCCGCAGTCGTAGGGCGTGCGAGAGGGACGGAGCTCTACAACCGCGAAATGAATGCGACGCTACTGTTTCATCTCTCACCTCTATCGGTTAGCGATCTCTAAACCGTCCTAACTCTGCTCGTAAAACGGTAAAATAAACCTTAAATCGTCTCCGGGAACCGCCATTATCGAATGCAGATTACTACAAATGGATTTGAGATTAATATAGTACGAGAGCCACCCTGTCTCATACCACCCCATTCGGCGCTCAGCATTCAAATCGGAATCGAATGGATGACCAAAACATAATATCGTTGGAAGATTCAGCCGCCATAAATCAAATGAGAAATAATCTGTTTCGGAACGAGATAGTCGCCGATGCCGTGCCACCATAAAAACGCAAAACGTTTTGTCTGATTGAAATGGTTACGTTGGGCGGGTTTTTTCCTGACGCTATTTCCTTTTTATTTTCCTTGATGTATAATCAATGTGTTAACGGATGGCCGCGAACCGGGGCTTTGAGAGTAGATTTGCTACACAAAAGATTCTGATATTGAGTTTGAAAGTAGTTTCTCTTTTCTTCTTTTATGTTAATGGCACTTTCAGTTGCGCGGTAATGGCTTATGTGAATAAATGTCACACTTTAGTTGAGGAGGTTACGTGGACTTTGTTTATGGGTACTCATTTTCATATTTTAGAAGTCTGCAACTAACTACGAGACCAGTGAAGACCATTTAGCTGGCACTTAGTACGTGGGCGTTGCATTAACGATAAACATTATTACATGTCGTTCAACGCTAAAATGACAAAAACGAAAGTACTTTGTTAATACTATATTGCAGATAAATAGCAGGTTTAATAGAACAGTTTAGGAATAAAATACACAGCCGCCATAGGTATTGTTGCATTGAGAGCTTCTACCTTACATACACTTGCTTGCTTGCTTGCTTGCTTGTGTACTAGGTGCATAAAATGTTCCTAATGGGGTATTATTGTCCTATTAAGTACTAACTATTAGTCAAGTAATAACAGTTACTATGTAGTAGATATAGAATTATACTCACTTTTATTATGAGAAAAAATTGGATGTTTCATATATTCCGGCTGATGTGATGCCGCTGATTTCTATGGGACAGCCATTTTTTTTTCGCGTATTCTGCATTCCGGTATCCCATAATAAAAGTTGTTCAGTATGACCTTATAAAGTCACACTACGCAGAGTGGTAATAATTTTTTTTAAATTTCGATAATCCTATTTAAATAAGACAGTTAATGGCAGTTGACAGCAATGGCTTCTGTAAATTCGTTAAAACTACGACGGCATCGAATCGATTAATGCGTCAAATCATAATCCAATAAATTGGATAAAATATCCGACAGACTGCACCACATGTGGTCAACCTGTCCCATAACCGCGGCACATGCCACGCTTACCTTCCACAATTACCACCAAAATTAAAAAAAAAGTTTAAAAACACACATTGCATCCCGTCCCAAAACGTACCATAACCTCAACAATTTAAAGTTTAAATTAGAACGCAACATAGTTGTCATGATTGTGACCATCTGTTCCGGATGATGTTATCGAAAAATTAACAATTTGTTTAATGTAAATGAACCGGAGCAGAGCTGTCGATAAATTATTGGAACATTTAGCGACGCTTTAGACTTTCATGCTTATCGAGCGTCACCTTTCCTGCACCAAGTATTTGCTTATCGTCGTAATCAAGCCGGATTTTAATAGCTTTTTTATTGGTCTCATACCTTAGTGGCCAGCTGCCATTCTGAGCCTTGTAGGTTTTCAATTCAAAACCTGATTCGACTCGAACACTTTGCCAAATAACATTCGCAATTTGAAATTAGTGCGATACGAGTGATATAATAAAAATGTTTTTACGACGATCTTTTATTTGCATTTGACCGACATTATGGTTCAAGTTTCATTAATATAACTTAATTTCATTAATATTGTTTGGTAGATTACAAATCCTCTTTATTGCACAACCTCAGAACTAATGTACATGGAAACAAATATAATACATGAAGATAACAGGCGGCCTTATCGCTACAGAGCGTTCTCTTCCAGACAACCTAACCTACGTAACCTACTTTGTAAGACAAAATCAATTAGTACAATTATGAATACACAAGACGTTCTATTTTACAAAACAAATTCTGTGTTGTTATTTTAAAACAAACAAAAATTTTGTATATAAAAAATCGAATAAAATAGGTTTTATTATAATTAAGTAGATTCAATAAAAATAAAATCGTTATACAAAAGAAAAAAAGAGCAACTGAACAAGAAATGAAATTACACAGCAAGCTTTCTTCACTAGCCCTTCACTAAATAACGAGCTTCGTGCGAGCTCTCTCTAATTTAGGTGTCATCAAAAAATGACAAATTGCATAAAAATATAAAAGTAAAATGAACCATTCACCAGTTAGCCACGAATAGGCAATCGCATGTTGACAAGTAATTATCAAAACGTTTGCTTTCAAACTTTTTTTCAGTTTCGTGACTGTTTGAGTTATAAATCTTGGCCTAATGAGATATTTATGCGATCCGGGTCTTCCTGTCAACGATTAATCCTTTATTTTCAAATAAAAACTGAGCAGTTTTATCAATATTAATACGGCGACGTGGATACAATTACTAGAAGTAACACGTAAAATAGTCTTATTTTGTTTCAATTGGATTTTATGGTATATGATAAGATACGTTATAAGTAATATCTACCCTCAGAAATAAATGATAGATAGTATTGACATTGACCTAGTAAAAATTCTTTTTTTGTTTGTTATTTAATCGTATATTATACCAAATAAAAGCCTTTTTATATATAAATCTTATTAAAAATTTGGTCCAGTCTAGGCAGATTTTAGATAAAAATCGGTTAACCTTTTTTACGGCTAGTTTTACTAGGCATCCTATTTGCAATGTGTCAATGTGAATATTATCTATCATTTATTTCTTATCACAAATAAATAACAGATTAGGGTTGATATTTCTTATACATATCTCCTACTATTAGCAAGTAGTAGTCTAGTAAATGCACTACAGATTTGAGCTAACAAATTATCAGTTAGTTTATATTGGATGGTGAAAATAGAATAAGGTGCAAACGTAGGATATTTTTTTTTATTAAACTCTTTATTATTTGTGGGGGGGGGGGGGGGGTTGGTGGCTGAGCTCAATATCATCGGCGTAATTAAATCCCACAGACTTCGCGGCTCGGTTACCTACTCAGAATGGGGGAGGATCGCGTAGTCAAGGAAGCGTACTTGGGGCGACCAACCGTTCCGCTGGTGTGATGTCGTGGAGGCGGACCTGCGTCGGCTGAATGCCAATTCATGGCAGGAAACCGCGCTGGATCGGGACAGGTGGCTTTCTCTCGTTTCGGAGACCATGATTCTTTTTGGATCGCTGAGCCAAAGCAGTTAGTTATTATTCGTAAATTTTTAACTAAAAATCAACTGAATTACTTTAACAGATGAAACTTAAATACAAGTATAGAATAAATCAAATTATTTTATAATACTACTAATCTACAATGGACCTTTTAAATAAAAACCTTTGAAATTGATCTTGATATTTTTTTCTTTCGTAATATGACATCTATTCCCGTTTACAAAGTATTTTTTTTCTCATAGTAATTTGAGAGAAATTTACTCGGTACTTTATGATGTGCCGTTAAAGCACGTATAGTATTTATTTTTAGTCGCCTTCGCTTTTGATCAGACACACAACAGAGGAGCTTAATGTACAAGCGTCCTTCGAACGTAGTTCTTTTGCCATATCCAGAAGTGGCACATCCGCGCCAAACCTACGCATGGCGATATTTCATTAACCGAATACTTAATATTCATGATATTTTGTCATTTTTTATTTTTACTGTGCTGTTGGTAAATCATCTGTCTGTCACAGCCAAATTATCTGCAACGCGAATAATGATTAGATCATCGATCGTAAAAAGCTTCTGACGGGAGCTAGTAAATATGTCAAATCAAGTTTAAAGTTACAATGAGCAGTCACAGCGGAGTTAAAAAAATAGAGGATGTCCAAAAGTTCTTGAAAGTGAATATTGTGATATTAATAATAATAAGCCCGCAGGGCAGCTTGTGGCGAGCTGTTGGGTAGTAACGAGTGTTCCCGAGAGTCGGTCAGGGTCTCCGTTTCCGGCGTGTCTTCGTCGGTCGGAGTGGACCCCAAGGGGACCCGCAGGACTCTCAGCTCTGGCTTGCCTTCATTGGCCGTCCAGAGAGGAATCGTTAGAGCAATATGCTCCGGGGGTGGAAGTGAAAGATGCATAAGACGCGAGTTGGCACAGTGGCTGTTATCAGCCACTGGGTAGAAAGCGGCGCACACCTCTCGACACCCCTGAGCCGCTCACACCGCCCATCTAGTCAGCGGCAAGTCACCGCCTGCCTCGATAACGTGTTTAAGCATTGTTATGGCTGGTGTCCGGATCTCTTAACAATAGCCCAATCTTTTGACCAGCCAAAGTTCAATACCATAACCGGCCCTCTTCTCCACTTTATTTACAATAGCCCCTACACCAGCTGGGACCGATTTACGGGTATCTATTTGTGCCCGTGAATGGGTTCTAGCTGGTGTATTACATAACATCAAATTTGTCTAAAAGGGCCTCTGCGCTGTTGGCTTCGGCCCCACGCATGCCTCCCAAAGGTCCGGGGCCCCATGGTCCAAAGATATGGAAAGACATACAAATAATAATGATAATAAAATTCTTTATTGTGCACTACTAAAGAAAAACTCATATTACAAACAAAGACAGGACTTATATTGTGAAGTAAGGTGGTCCTTATTTTGTCGAAGTTATATTTTTCTACGGGGCACCCGCTTATAAAATAGACCACTAAGAAATCGGTGTATTTTTTTCAGAATTTTAAATACATTGTAAGTGTCGCTAGCGCACTTTGAAAATTTGGACTTTCTATTTTTTTTTATATTATTTGACACGACCTTGGTGACTGCTCACGCTGATTGATGCATGCGAAATGAAGTGCAAGTGGTGCATGAGATACACGCCGGTCACCAAAATGACCGTCAAGGTCTTATCAAAACCATTACAGTTGTTAAATCGGAATTGGGCTCATGATTTTTCATCATATTCAAAGATACACAGCTAAAAAGAGAGATATAAATTCAGGACTATAATGAAGATAGGTAAGTTTACAGAATACCTGATACTGATATCTGGCAAAGACAAAAAAGTAATTGGTGCTAGACAAAGATCCCCAATTGTTTCGAGTTTATTTGTTCTAGAGCCGCAGGTACAGTCACGGACTTTAATTGTTGATCGATTAAGGGTTCAAGCTAATTTGATTATCAATACTATGGGTATGAAATGTCCAATGTAAAGTAAACCCTAAATGGCTCCCAACCTAAATGGACCCAGCGAGCCAGGCCAGGCAGGCAAGGAGCGTTAACGATTGGCACATTGTCTAAGCACCCTGATCCGTTACTTTAGATTCTGACTGCACCTATATATAGTTTCTAAAGTTCAAAAGACTTGTATAGTGCAATGCAATTAGAGCACCATCATCATTTAGCAAACTGAAATTCCTATGAAAAACCTTTAGTGCCTAAAAACAGGTCCCTACGTATTTTGAGTTTATTTGCGTAGACGTAAGTGTTGGAATCGGATCAATTAACCGCCACAGAGACAGCAAATCCGTTACCTCTTTTAAATACAACCTTAAAAAGTAGGCATTGACTGGTAACCCAACAAGTTTTATAACCAAGCGGACATAGTCAAAAATAAACATTTGCAAACTCTCTCTCTCTTTCTTTCTTACACGTGTTCTGTCTTGTTCTGTTGCTATTCTTGTTCTATTTTAGTTTTAAGTTGTAGTTTTAATTTTTAGGTGCCCTGAAATCCAGTGCCTCGTCTAACAGACACGGCTTATGCTGAGCGGCATCCTCATTTTGTGTACTCGTACGTGTCATTATTTACTTTGTTGTTCTATGTATGTTTTTTATGTCAAATATTTTTTTATTCTTCTTTCTATTCTATTTTATATAAAGTATCATTTCCCGAGAGCTGTAAACTGCTGCGTTACATTGATGCTTATCGGACTCGTTAGCTAAGCGGCTATTACACGGCAATTAGCTTTCAGTAATCAGATGCACCCCACTCATTAGCCATGAGAACGATGGCACACGTTGGCGATGCGCTAATCTATAGATAGTTTCTAGTTAAGTGACCTTTAGAATTAATTACCATTGGCACAACTTGGAAGATTTTTCTGCGGCTACCTTATACTAAACAGGAAGCGCTGGTGGCCTAGCGGTAAGAGCGTGCGAATTGCAATCCGGAGGTCGCGGGTTCGAACCCCGGCTCGTACCAATGAATTTTTCGGAACTTATGTACGAAATATCATTTGATATTTACCAGTCGCTTTTCGGTGAAGGAAGACATCGTGAGGAAACCGGACTAATCCCAACAAGGCCTAGTTTACCCCCTGGATTGGAAGGTCAGACAGATGGCAGTCGCTTTCGTAAAAACTAGTGCCCACGCCAAATCTTGGGATTAGTTGTCAAGCGGACCCCAGGCTCCCATGAGCCGTGGCAAAATGCCGGGACAACGCGAGGAAGAAGAAGAAGACCTTATACTAAACAGATCGTTGCTCTTTCTTGCTAATTCGAGTTTTAGTTAATACATCTCATTCGAATATGATATACTGATATGATACTGATCTGTCAGTGTCAAAAGTGTGTAGTCTGTTTCTATGCAGAGCAGTGATTTGACAGAATAGCTGTTCTAAGTCTACCTCACTCGGTGAAGCAGGATGACTGACTTGAAGCTACGTCAGCTATTGCGGATCATGTACAAACTGAAACAATGCCACTAACAGAGCACACACATGCAACTAGCTTGCAGGGTTAAGCATTGCCTCAGCTACAAAAGCAATCCAGCAGGTCCTCTAAAGGAGATTGGAACCATCTCATATTGGAATGATGTCAGATCCATGTTAGATCAGTCTCACATTATATTATTGGAATTGGCATATTTAGTTCCATCATGTGTAGGGTGTCAGGATATGGTGGAAGAAGCCCTTGGTACAATCGAGTTCAAACATCTTTATAAGACAATGTTTTAGAGGTGTGTAAATATATTTTTGAACATGATTGTGAACTTGGCTGTAGAATCTAAGATAATGACACCAAAGATCACAATGGATTTTTTTTATCAATTTACCTATTTATGCAATCGTTTTGCTACGAGTCCATAATGCCGTTTTATAGCGTTTCAAGACTGTACTAAGCTAACGGCCCGACTCGAACTTTGAGATACGTCAAATATTAGGCCTAGATACGATATGGACCGGATATGTCTATGTCAAATGTGACGCTTTTGTTTGAAGAAATGTCACTTTTGACACTGATATAACCGATCCGTATCGTATCTGGAGATCAGTACCCCTAGTGTAAATATTTTCGACAGCGAAACGTGACGTACCTACGCGTTTGCGTTAAGTGTCATTTTGTATGAGATTTTTGACTTTCCAAAACGTCCCGCTTGGCGCGCTGTTCAAAAACCCATACAAAATGAGACTTAACGCAAACGCGTACGTCACGTTTCGCTATCGACTAAATTTACACTAGGGGTACAGTACCTATACTATCCTATACAAAATGAGACTTAACGCAAACGTGTTCGTCACGTTATGATGTCGATTAAATTTACACTAGGGGTACTGGACCTAATATTTGACGTATTTCGAAGTATTTACGTAGTAAGACGTAGTGAGTATTTTCCCATGATACTATAGACTACCTATATTAATTTTTTTGATTGTTTTGCATTTATTGATTGTGAATTAATATCCCCTCAAACAAAAGCTACTGGTTACATAAAGTATAATTATGCGAATACAATAATACACGAATTATTGTGTCTTATTTCTTACTCTAATTAACTCAGTGACTATGGAAACATTACCAATTTGATAAATAATAATGCAATCATTTAATATTGACTTCGACATTAAACTAATTCAAAATTATAAAACCACTCAAAAACCCACCCACACTCCCGGTCATTGAAGCACACATCCTCTAATTAACATAAGCGTTAACATAAACAAATAGATAGAGATAAGACCTATTCCAAATTCATACAAAATTGAACAATCAAACGCGCCAGTGTAACTGTGAGCCCTAGATCCGTAAAGGATCCCGCCCTAGGCTAACAAAGTCTACACACATAAGCGATTATTGCCTGCCAGCAATGGGCTGCTGCCACCTCTGCGCCTACACACTAGGAGTTGAGAGTTTTCAGTTTTCGCCCCAATACCACGGACTGTCTGGCCGATATCTGTCGACGTTGACCGAAATCATCAAGCGGCCACACACTCTCGCTACGTATTAGTCGTCAGGTCAAAACCTTAAATGGAACTGTAGTGTGTGCATACTTATATCATCCGGCGAACTGATAATCTGTGGGCCCCTTAAAAGTAAAGTATATAATCACATATGATATGTATACAGAACCCTTAGTGTAAAATTCGATAGCGTGACGTGACATACGCGTTTGTATTAAGTCTCATTTTGTATGGGATTTAGAAACAGCGCGCCAAGCGGGACGTTTTGGAACCTCAAAATCTCATACAAAATGAGACTTAACGCAAACGCGTACGTCACGTCACGCTATCGAATAAATTTACACTAGGGGTACTGATCTCAGAAGCGTTCGACTATGTAAGCAATCGGAACATTGAAGGACCATCGTCACGTAATACCGGCTATTCATTACGGCAATTAACACGTTACGCTATAAATTAGTTGCGCAGTGTACCGTGAATGGCACGCCTTGTATTTAAACTCGCGATGCTATCAGTATTGGCGTTTAGTTTTTATTGACAGGAGTTTAGTTTTTAGATAAAAACAAAATAAATCGGTTAATCGGTTTCGGAATAAATAAATAGCTCTCAAGCTGAGTCTATAGTTTATTAGCAATTGCTGCGACAAATTGGAATTTGGTAATTTTCATTTTAGTCTTGTTATATATTATAGGTAACACTCAAAAGTTGTTCATTTACCTACGACCCGTTATATAAATGATAATAGAAAGCTTATCTGATTGTCATGATACATATACAAAAATTACATAATTATGTAAAAACAAGCCTCTAATTATCGTTACGTTGTTACATTATGGATGAGAGGAACCCATTCGAACCAAATTATAACCGTTTGTGCAAAAATATACATTAAAACATACTGAAATCAATAAGTTTCACTCAGTGTCATAAGCCGAAAATCATGAAGAAAATGTTCAGAGATGTCAGTAACGAATACTTTCATATAGGCCCGGTCAAAATGATTCCTTATAACAGAACGACGGATACGCGCAATTGAGTTATGAACAAGGAAGTTATCTATGTACATGTGAATTGGCCACTTCTCGTTTACTAAACATGATCGCCTGTCAATGCGTAGGCTTGGTAATGTAGCTCCTTCAACCTCTCATCTCTCTTGTCAGCTCAATTGGAAAGTGAACATTACACTCGTTTCAGTAAAGTTCAATTTGTATTAAAAACAGACAGACCTACTAAGTAAGCAATCGATATCAATATTTCATTGCCTCTAAACAGGAAACAATAAAATGTATTGATGTCGCCACTAAAATTCCCACATGTTGGCTCACAACTGCTATGCGTAATTTGTTAAAGTTTAAATAATTAAACGACCGTTAAGTTTTTATACCGCCTGCATTAAGTAGCTGGGCTGGAAAGATCGTACCTGATCTATCGCAATATTATGTTGCCTAACGTGAGCCTGTCCAGACTTTTTGGGCAATTTAAATATCTAAATTAGCTTAAAGAACCTATTCGAGTGCCCCAATTTGTAACGATTTCTGTTTGTTTTATTCTGTCCAATGCTGTGTCCAATGTTGAGCAAAACATTTAAAATTACAATAAATAGACGCTGCGATTTAATTGGGAGATATCCTTATCGAGGTATTTCATTATGTATTTAGTAGATACCTATGAGTATATACTACATTTGAAAATTGTAGGTCTATAAGAAACTATCCATAATATTTTAGTAAACTCACTTTAATTACAAGGCAATTTTATCGATCTCACAATTACAGAATTACAGTTATAAATCCGGAGACAAAACCCTCTCGGCCGCTCAGGTAATTTATGGTGGGCCACGAATAATCACTGGGATGTCGTATAAATTGTGCACCATTTGTAAAATAGGAATTACGCGCTGTCGCCCTCCGTAGATAGCTTCTGTTAATGCATTTTTTGTTCAGGGCTTACTGGGGCTAGAAAGTGAAAAAAATTACGAAGGTACTTTCTTTGTTTTGATCGATACGAAAATAAAATCCTTTAGTGACTGGTTCACTGGTGTACGTATTGCGTCACATGCTTGCTTTTACTTGACTATTAGTAAACAGTTTAAATCTAATAGGTTTACATTAAAAACATTTTTTCCAACGGACTATAACTATTTCATCGTGCTGTTTTGTCATACATTTATAGTAAACACTTAGTTAACAAAGACGTTGTGACAGGATTCCTTCTATTAATATTATTGTTTCCAAAGTCCTCACAATATTACAATCTCGTGTCAAACATTGAATTAAGAATGATTACGATATTTCGTTGATACTTCTAAAAAATGTATGTATTTTTTGGTGAGTAGATATTAGATATATTTTGTATTTCACCCATATTAAATTATTTATATTATATTACTTAATTGCAAAATCAGTTTTTAAACTCTACATCTACTCATATTTACGATGCTGAGAATGACCGATTCCTGGTAGACGTTAATAAAATGGTATAATATTCTAGAAATTCACTAATATTCGCATCATGCACTCGCCTCACACTAGGATCTCGAAAAATACACCTCAATACTCTCTTGTGGAATTTTTAATAGTTTCACCCCTTCGGGCATCAGTGTTTAATGTATTTGGAATCTGTCTCGGGGCTCTATCTATTGGAAATGGCTGTTTCCAACTACTTTTGGCCTTCAGAAGTGCTTCTAACTAGGAGTAATAAATCCAGCGTAAGGCCGGCTAGTCTCTGCATAGAGGAAGTTAGTGCGAATTGGCACTAATGTGAGACTGAATAAAAATGTGGTATTTATTGTTATTTTTAAGAGTATAGTAGGAGGTGACTGTCAAAGAATAGAGTGTTTAAAAGGCAAAGACAGCAATTTATACTTAGCAATGTGACGTCTGTGTTTTTAAATACCTATAAATATGAGAATGTAATAAAGTCGTTACAGTTTTTCGAAAGAAAGCCAGTTTGTTCTCTGTGTACCTACCTAAATTTTTTGCATTTTTATATGTTCATACTCGTATATGTGTAAGAAAAAAGATAAAAATAACCAAAGGCGTATAAATAACCTTTGTTCTATAAAAATCGTTTAGTCTAAATAAAAGTCATAGGTACTTGTTTTCTTACCCGAGCGGAGCAAAACTTTATCTGCTATTTGAGTATGCATTTCCATTTACTACCATTATTATTCCCACAGCCCACGTTTTAAAGAGTCTTGCACAATTAAAATTTAAACCTGTTGTCCATTCTCGCCCGACTTCCTCCCAGCACTGTATCGCAGTCTGGAAGCTTTATACGAATTTCTCCACGAAAATACACATTAATATTAAATGGCTTGGAAATGCTGCGTTGTTGGGGAGGCGGGGGCGGCTGGGTGCAATAAAAAGAAGGCGATGATACACTTAGAGTTTCGGCTTGTGTCTAATTTAAATTGAATTTAGCTTGAATAATGAAACGAGGAAATTGGATGGGTTTTTAGTTTGAGACGTGCTCGCGTAAATGAGATTTTTAACTAAGCGACTTGGAGATTGGAACGTTCGTGTTTTTTAATTAAAATGAAACTGCGGAAGCTTTTTCTAAAGAACAAAAATGCTACAATCTAAATTCCCGCTACCCTTTTGTTGCCAATATGACTTGAATTTTGTAATGATGTTTTTCTTAGTTATGTTTTTGCTTTACTCGCGAGATTCAATATTATTTTACATTAACGCCGAAAGTCGTAACAAAGAAGGTAAATATTGGATCCTAATACTAAACAATTAACATAAATAAAATATTAGGTCCTCTCTTTTGTAATCTAGCATTTTTATAGGTATACAAAAATCCAAAAACATGTGGTTAACTGTATCCCACGTAAGTACTAAGATTTTTTGTTATACTTCAATACATGCGTTCAACCTATCGTAAAAGTAATTATTTTAACAATAAATATACATTTTAATGTTAAACAATAGAAGAAGTAGTAATAACTTTACTGTACACAGTCCATATTACAAAAAAAAAATACAGTAATGGAAGTACAAAGGCGAATTTCTTCCTATAAGGGATCTCTTCCAACTAACCTTCGAGTAGATGATTAGAAAATTCTAGTCAGGTCTGAGAGACAAACTTACGGGATGTACTATTGTAAAACCGGACTGTTGCGAGTCGGACTCGCCCACCGAGGGCTTCGTACTTTTTAGTGTTTGTGGTTATAGCGGCAACAGAAATATATCATCTGTGAATACTACAGCCTGGTGACAGACGCAAAAACAGACAGACAGACAGACAGACAGACAAACGGACGGAAAGCGGAATCTTAAGTAATAGTTTTACCCTTTGGGTACCCTAAAAGGTAAACTAACATATTGTCTACACATAAAATACATAAATAACATTATAGAATAAAATAGAAGTATAGCGACGTGACACTTCATACTCTTAAATCATAAAATCTTTACCTAAACAAAGATTAGGTACATTTATCTATGCGTACAAGAGGACGAGACTTCACGGCTCACAAATTTCAGAGATTAGGGGAAGACCGAGAGGTCTCGCGTGTTATGGATTATAACAAGAAGGCTATCTTTTCGGTATTCATACCTATTCACTTATTTTCTGTTTTTTAATAAGTAAAATAAAACTATGAAAATCTTTACCAGGGCAAACAGGCACATAATAAATCTATATACTCGTATTTAAAGATGACGCAAAGCGGTCAGGAAGGAAAAATGAGAAATTAAAACAAGCAAATCTCTAAGCAAAACTATGTGGCTTCCACCAGTTCGGCACTGATATAAACGCTATCGAGAATGCAACTTACTTTCTTTGCATCACGCTCGTACTCGCATATAAGTGCGAGCGAGATGAATAAGGTAAATTACGTTCTTGATAGCGTATATGTCAATTTTGACACTGTCAGTGACTCATGGTACGGGTACTAGAATTCATTTTCTCAAGTGACGGGTTTCAGTACGTATAATTTCATAATTCTTGAATTTTGTGTTTTATAAAAATTAAGAATCGAACATACTTCACAAAAAAACACACCCGTTTAAATTTAATTAACTAGCTTCTAATCCTAATCAGGCCGTGGCGGGCGTAGCCTGGACGAGAATTGCTGCGGACAGAAATACATGGCACACGATGGAGGAGGCCTATGTCCACAAATGGACATCACAATAAATATTTAAGAAATAAATAAATACAACAATTAGTAACATAACTTATCAACCTAAATTATAAGAATGCATGGAACAATAATTTAAATATGAAATTCAGTATTCATCTTTATAATTGTATAAATTTACACTGCAAATTATGAAATATTATTAATACTAAATCTATTTACAAAATCATTGCATGTTTTGAAACCAATGTAATATTTATTGGAATAAATGGCTCTACTACTACTAATCCTAATCAGTGCTATATAAATATCTTCTCAAGCAAGATTATGACAAGGAAATGAGAGTTCAAATTACCTTTTCCCAGCCGAGGGCCCACAGAAGTTCGACTATTGGTATAACGTATAAGTGAACGTTTTTACTACCGTACATATACTGTCTACGTAAAAATACATAAAAACAAAAGCCTCGTAATCCCTTCAACTAATATAATATGTGGAAAGCGTTTCCTATCATAATAAAACTTGTTGTCCCCGGGCCACAGCATTCCTACAAGTGATTTGGCTTACGAGCGCTCCCATCAACTTGGGGAATGTCAACCGAGCCATTTCCCTTACAAAGCTCGCCGTACGTGTTTTCCTTACATTAACTACGTAACACTATCCCCCCAAACTCCCCCCCGCTAGTTCCGACATCCAATAAGAGGTGGCGCTGCGCGAAACTAGCGCTGCTCTCTTTCACGAGCAATTTACTCCTTACACTAATTAAAAGAGCGAGCGAGAGGCCACGCCCTCCCCAAGAACAAACAGAAGGGGGGAACCCGGTGCGCCAATCAGAACGCTTGATTATTTGTAATTAGAACGCCGCGCTCTTTCTTGGTGTGAGATGACCAATGGGATTTCGTAGTTAACGGAATTATTTTTGCCGTCGGAAGGAAATTCTAAACGTAATTATAAATTCTAGAGACTGCGATCTCATTTGCCGTGAGTAGGTAATCAGGGCGACAAAAGGGCGTTTTTGTTAAGAGGGTCGCTATATCTAATGACTTTCTTTCTAATTTAAAAATGGTAAATGTAGATAACCGTGCCGCCTTTGCGACTTTTTTTTTTGATGCAAAACAAATTGTACAGAAGTAGGACAGCATAGATTAAGAAATAAATAAATAATAAAATATTAATATAATTCATGCGTAAAATAACTTTTACGTATGTTATGTAATGGTGAATTTCAATATATTCTTAGCCAGTCAATAGTATAATAGTCTCGGAAAAATAAGTTTTTACACAAGCCAGCAAACATTTTATTTCCATTCCACAAAACCTTCCAACCAAGAAACTTATCAACATTTTGAAAAGACTCAGTAACTATACAAAAAGTCCGCATTGAAACAGCACAATCATTCACTAAGGGAGAACTTCTGTCGGAAAATCTAGGAAGAATCAGGCCGGCCACAATGAACGGACCAACTTGGAGCGAGTTTGCATATAGAGATAAAAGTGGGAGAATATTAATGTGAATCGCCGTCTCCCGTTTGCCCCCCTCTCCCCTTGCCTCCTCGTGGGGAGGAGGGGGCACTTTCTTCCAGGGACCACGGGACAGTCGTGATTTTAATTATATTGCGACGTGAGACCGGCGAGAGTTATGGCGACGTGGAAATTTCTCGTTTTATATAATATTAATTTATTTCTTTTGTAAGTAGGTACCTATTGTTTTGTAAATGATTCTAACATTTGCAAACAAAAGAGAAAATTTGAATCCATGTTATTGATAAGTAAACACATTTCTTTCGTATATTCAACATTTATAAGTCATAATATATTGTATAATATTAAGCGATGTTTCATCGTCACTTGATCTCTTTTTTCAGATACTTAATGTAGGAACTTACATTGCAAAATTATAAAGTAACAAAGTATCTAAATCATATATAATCATAAATTCTAAAATTTATTCTGCCAGTAGGCCTCAAGGGCTCTTTTACAAGTCAATAAAACATTTATAGTAACATCATTTATGGCATGAAAAATGCATAAAAACATTTATAAATACAACAACCAATACCTGGATAAACATTACATTATAATAATCTTACAATAAATAATTACTACAATACGACAGAGATGTATAGGTAGTCTAAAAATAATAAGTCGAAGGTCACACATTCGTCATGCATGTACTTATGTAATAAAAGATTACCAAGTTACTAATTGAATTGGCGCATTAATTCCAACTTACTGTATTGTATACTTATTACATATAAATAGCATTACGATATAAGTACAAAAAACATAAATCAAACATTCAATCTTAATTTCTAAACAGTAATAAATAACTTGGTATATTATGCGAGCATGTCTCATGGCAAAGAAAATATCACAATGGTGGCCCATCTCAACTCTTTTTAGAAATAGATATTCAACTCGCATAAATTTTCTTTCACAAACTAAATGTCAATCTATAAAGCCCCTTTTGTGTCTACTTATCCCCAAACAAAGTTAGTTCTCATGGGTTTCATATGCACTTATATGGTTTACCTATAAAGCGTATTAACGTAGATTACTGTTTTTATTTTTAACACCTCTAATGCGTACTCGATCGAACATGCAGGAAAATATTTAGCGTTGTTTGTTTATCTAACTTCTCATACTCGTAGTGAGTATTTGTATAGTACGATACAAGTGCGAAAAATAAGAAATTCGCAACGAGTGGCAATTAATTAAATACTACCGGTGGGAGTGTTTTAAATCGACACGAGTTGCGATTCGTCTATTTGCATATGTATCGTACCTACGACATTTTACAGTACAAATGGTCCTTTCAATTTTCGACATAGCTAAGTTATATGTTTATTATCGAACTAGTGCGGTAAAGTAGCGCCATGTGTACTGTAAAATAGTATTCATTGTCACCGAAATTTTAATTTATAAAAATCAACAAAATGATAATATAACTTAATAAGGCTTCTGGATACATTCATCCACATAAACAAGTTGTTTATTTCAGACAGAATCCATAGAGTATTAATAATAATTACATAACACTTAAGCTATGTTAGTATTGTACAGGCCAAAAAAGTAATAAATAACAATAATAATAATTTAGTTTAAGTATCTGCCACCCCCTGGAACACCCGGCACTTGCGCATGCGTTCGAACCCAGTGTCCCACAATGGGGCCGTCCGTCTTCTCACTTATGACCCTCAGGATGGTGTTGTGGCTCCCGCGCACGCTGCGCATGAGTGATGCGATACGGTTACGAATAACCGCGCCAAACCCCTCCGTGTGCGCGTACGCAAACATTGCTGAGGTGCTGCAGTCGCGCGGGAGCCCCAACAACACCCTGAACGCATTGTTATATTGTACACGGAGGGCGTTGAAGGCTCGCTGCGTGTAATTGACCCACAGGTTGCACGTGTATAAAGTTTGGCAGAAGGCTTTAAAGAGAGTAATCTTTACTTCAATGCTAGATCGTGCAAACCTCCGGGCCAACATGTTGCAGCGAACCGCCAGCGCCCTCCTTGCCCTCGCTATCATCTTTAAGTCCTCGGTCACCACATGGCCGAGGTACTTAAATTGCTTAGCTCTGACGAGGCCTACACCATTGAGCAGCACTGGGGGCATAGTCGTCACTTTTCGACTCCTTGGATGAAAAATCACAAGCTCACCTTTCTTTACATTGTAAAGGTGGCCGTGCAACTTAGAATACTCTTCACAAGTTCTCAACAACCTTCTGAGTGCTAAAATCGATGGGCTAAGTAGCACCATGTCGTCTGCATAACTAATACTGTTGACAATATGTCCGTCAATTGAGCAGCCGACTCCAGTTTTGCTATAATCATAATAACTACAATTTTGACTCAGTTACACTTTTTTTTTTTACATAATATTTCTTGGGGTGTGTCCAGCTCTAGCAAATATGCCACAAATGAGCCGCGCAATATGGGTGCGCCTAATAAGAAGTAGGTTATTGTTTTAATCGATAAAATTATATTAATTATATTTTAAAAACGTAAGAAATAATAATAAATTCTAAAACATTTCAAAAATAGCGTAAAACTTTCATATCAAACTGAGAATGTCTGATGCTATTTCATAGTCGACCTAAAATCATAATGATAATTATAAAAGACTTAGTATAAATTATAGTTTTTTATCTCCTGAGAGTATCCAAAAGTAACATTATAAGAATTATAACTGTTATTAAAGCTGAAATGTATGTGTTCCAATCAAGATCAAATAAAACTATACGAGACTACATAATATAAAAAAAATACTAATTGCAAAACCTAAATTGCCTCCTAAATTTTGCAAGAACCATCCCAAACGCATTCAACCCGTTAAACAAAAATGCCGACCCTCACACACACGCCCACCACATATGCACGTATGTAAATACGTAACCGTTAAGCTAAGGATGTGTGATGCTGAGTCTCATTATCGACCTAGGGTCATGGCGCATGCTCGCGGGCTAACGAACGCCTATAGCGACAACGGTTCATCGCAGTAATTGAGTTACGACTTTATACGTAGCAATTTTGTTTTTAGGGTTCCATTTTTGAATTTTAGAAGTGTCACAGCTGGAGGTGAGAGGTGGAGGATTTGGCGAAATAACTATGGGTTAAGTTAGCTGTAACATTCAGTACCCCTAGTGTAATTTTAGTCGATAGCGAAACGTGACGTACGCGTTTGCGTTAAGTCTCATTTTGTATGGGTTTTTGAACAGCGCGCCAAGCGGGACGTTTTGGAAAGTCAAAAATCTCATACAAAATGACACTTAACGCAAAAGCGTACGTCACGTTTCGCTGTCGAAAATATTTACACTAGGGGTACAGAGCAGTACCTCAGAAATTGTAAGATTTACCGCGACTGAAACGTTAAACTAGGTCCTGTAGTTTTAAAGTAAAAGATGACTTGAGAGCATATTTATTTTACTGTTGTTAAAATTTGAGGAAAAACCTTTTAAAAATATATTTTTTATTAGGTTAGCTAGATCGAATCTCAAATAAAAACATTAATATATCAGATAACCAATCAAAAAATTATTAAATATTAAGATACCACTGTGATATCATTACAACAACCTGAAACCCAATTTAATTTAGTATTAAAGACTTGTTTAATCAGCTGTAGAGAGAGGTGATCCCCCTGCATACAATCAGTCTATGTAGGAGGGGGGAGGGGGGAGGAAGTCACCTCTCTCTGCATCTGACTGACATTAAAAATGACATCACTATCTGTCATTACGAAGTAAAAATTTGTATTTCAAAGTATCTCACAAAATCATTTATTTTATTAATTGTACGGAACACTTCCTATCGTGTATCGAGTGTACTTTTCGGGCTTTTGTCTTAGAATCGGGTCGAACGCTAATTGGGGCCAAATTTTTTGCCTTTTCTCGAACAAATATTGGATTAGGCGCATAATTTGGGTCAAATAGACAAGTCCTTGAAGGCTTTTGATGGAATTTTCTTGAGTTATGTTTCTAAGTTAATTGCTCTCTGAAATTACGTCTTTCTTTCTTGTATATTGAGTTAGAGAATAATGAATAATTTCAGCTTTTGTATTTACCGCTAATCTCATATTGTACAAAGTTTGTTATTTTAATAATAGAGTTGCTGGTTTAAGAGGTTTCTGTTTTCAATATATATATATTTTTTAATCATAAAGGTAGTTAAAAATAAATGTACCTATTAATAATGTTTAGTAATGAACATAGTTCATTTAATTTCAGGTTTCCGAAAACCATAAACTACAAATATAATAAAGTTTTACTATACCCATAAATATCCTATAGCCGTCTGTCTGCCCTTCGATCCGCGGACTAGCTCAGTGACCATTGGTGTAAAAATTAGGCATGAAACACAGGTCAATTCGTCAAACCCATGGTTTTCCTTGGACAGTTCAATTAGTCTTCTTCTTCCTCGGGTTGTTCCGTCATTTTACCACGGCTAATGGGAGCCTGGGGTCCGCTTGACAACTAATCCCAAGATTTGGCGTAGGCACTAGTTTTTATGAAAACGACTGTCATCTGACCTTCCAACCCAGAAGGTAAACCAGGCCTTGTTGGGATTAGTCCGGTTTCCTCACGATGTTTTCCTTCACCGAAAAGCGACTGGTAAATATCAAATAATATTTCGTACATAAGTTCCAAAAACTCATTGATATGAGCCGGGTTTGAACCCGCGACCTCCGGATTGCAAGTCGCACGCTCTTACCGCTAGGCCACCGGCGCTTCAATTAGTATAGTTCAATATTAATTGCTCAATAAATTCAAACATCAATTTATTGCATGTAATCATTAATAAAACTGAATTTTGTGGTGAAACAGGTGAAATTAGTTTACAGAAATAAATCCGTATTATTCTTCATTGTATTCTGAGAAAGGGTGCCCAAGCACACAAATAAAAAATATTCAAATATTATGGATAATCGACGAGGGACAAATCAAATTTCTAGCAGTCAAAAATGCAAATAATATCCATATAATTCTAAATTTTAAGACGAGGCCGTCTTACAACCCCAATTCACGATTAAAGGAGGAAGAAATGGAGTAATGTATGAAAGTATACTGAAGCTGCTACAACGTTTTCCCCTACAGCTTGTTCAGTAGACTGTTAATAGAGTTGCAAGACAGACCGACGAGGAAAGGATCTTGATAGTTTTTTTTGGTTTTTAAGTAGATACATGTCTATAAGAAATTTTCGTAGGTGTCAAATAAAGATCTTTAAATATTTTATAATATTTTAATGGATATGTAAGTAGTTATTAATGCCTCAATAAATATAAATATATACACATCATCTATTCTGAAAAGGGCTTTTTCTTCTCCACTAGGAGGGATGAAAGTGCTACTTTTATTTTCTGCTAGGAGTTATCAAAGTGACACTTTTCTGTTCTAGGCCGTGATTTTTTTATTTTGTCAGAGTATAAGAGTTCCGCGATAGACGTCATATTTCTAAGAAATTATGGCATTTATAATGTCACTACAAAACTACACTTTGCCACTGCAAACTCAGTAAGTACAAAATGATCTAAGACAGATTCATCAATTATCTATATCAACTCTTTTAATAGGACATGCATTAAGAAATCAAAATTATGTAATTTTGTTATCCTTCGCACGTGTATTTTGCTCGCACTTTTTCGTATATATATTGGCGCAAGTAAGACGCAGGATTTTGACATCAAAATGTACGTTCAAATGGCTTCATGGTTCTACGCTAAGTTTTCCCTACCTACTACCGAGATAAAACATTGCTACGTCGTGCTACGCGAAAAACATAAATAGTTTAGTTGAATGATAGTTTATTATCACAAAATCAAACAATACTTTTACGAAGCTCACAAGAAAATCATTTGACACTTCAAGCGTCAGCGTTCAGCGTGAATTAACTTGATCGATTAAATAGCATAATAATAGTACATTATTGCAGAGGCCGGGAAAGAGCAATTCGTGGATGAGTTTCGACAAAAAAGACGAATCCACGAATTGCTGTTCCTGCCGAGGCATATATAGTGCTTTTCTCCAAACATGCGAGGAAATAAGGTAAAGGTATTTTTCCGAGTTTATTTTAATTTTAAACTTTACTCTGACTGCGACTCAAGAGACTCCTAGCTGGCCATTATTTTATTTATTATTTTATTTATTACAAAATATATAAACATTACAGTCAACAAAAACCAAGGCGCTTATATACTAGAACAATTATATATATACATTTAGATATTAACAATACACAAAAATAATACTACTGTCATAACTAAAATTAAATTAAGTACATACACACTAGGGTACACAGGCGTAGTTTTACCTGTACAGTTCAACTGCACAGATAAAGCTGGTTAGAAAACTGCGCAGTTCAATGCCACATACGCTTTTACTTATGCAGTTGGCAAAACTGCGCGGGCATACCCTAGTGTGTATGGCCAGCTATATGTTAAATTCTAGTGCGAGTTTTCATTGAAAATATGCTAAACATAAAGTTTTCACTTGTCGACCTTACGTTTGTTTATCAACTGCCATATATTTCTTTATTCAAACATCGACCAATTTCAGCATCAGAAAAGTTCGTTCAGAGCGTTCCTTCTTGATCGGGTCTTACTTGCTTACATAAATAAGATTGACCTAACAAAAGAAAGAGGACCTTCTAAAGTTGAAGCCACGATTTGTTTTGTTGACGACATTATGTTTCCCTTTCACTCTTACGTAATTCTTTCTTGTTAGAAAAAACGCAAGAATATGAATCGGAAAACATAGATAGATAGACATCTTAGCAATAATTATTCTTCGAACTCCACAGTTTACGATTCCACAATTTTTCTAAGAAATAACGAGAGTTTTTGTTCACTAATGAACAGCGCAGCTCAAGCATTCTGAGTCGCAGTAAATTACTCCTTTCCTTACCTTATATACTAAGGCAGGGGGGGTGGGAGGCTGTTCGTTTGTTGACCACCGCGTTAGTACAATGTGGATACGAATTTAAGACAATATTATTGATTACCTATATGATGTATTGTTAACTTATCATTCCAAAAGTGCTAACCACCAAGACTTAACAATTGTCTTCCTCTCTACACAATAAATCAAACCAGACAAATAATTTACCTTGTAATCATGAGTAAAGGAGTGTTTTTAAGTCACACTTAATTATGAACCCGTAATAAATAAATAAAAAAATTCAACATTGAATATTATTTTCACTGTATATATTTCTAAGCAAAAGCTCAATACATAATACAAATATGATATAAATTTAATATTAGATACTTTATAAGAGATGTATACAGTCTCTAAATGTCGAATCACATAAAAAATTATGATAAAAAACAACAACAAATACTAAAATTCTTTAGAAGTGTAAAAGCCTCTAGGTGTAAGAGGAAAAAAAAAACGATAATTAAAATATCCTTAGAGATGTAAAAGGTCTCCAAGCCTTCAATTCTTATATAAATAATTATAAGACAATTCTTATATAAATAATACTTTTTAGGTCCTATGCTAACCTCCGTTTAAAGGCACTGTATTAAATTTACACACTGTATATCTTTCTGTCTTTTTGTTACCTTTTGCGGCGAAACTATTGAAACAAACTTGATGTTTTTTTTACATAAAGAAAGTTTTCATTCTCAGGCTCATTACATAAGCTACATTATTTATGGAATTAATTATGTGTGAAAATAAAATTAACGCACTTTCACCCGTAGCGTAGTTTGGATGAGGTATAGGGCACTTGACTAAGTACATAAATTTTGCTCAGTTTAAGTACAATCGAAGCGAGCAAAAGTATTACATATGTATTATGAAAGAGCAGTATTACATATTTAGCCTTAAATACAATCAAATTTATTACAAATAAAACTGTGTTCAACTAACAACGAACGTGTTACCATGTCAAATCAAATCTCATCTGCTATCAATTTTAGAACATGTCACACTCACATTGATAATAATTACCTATAATACAAGAAATAAGGATTTGACATAAATTTATTATATATAGTAGTCTTAGCAGAGGAAAGATAGTTTAGGTTTGTTTTACGTCTTATCCTCGCTATTCCTTTATAGAGGGGGGTCGCCCGGGACTGAGGGAGGTCGGGGAAGCTGCGGAGGTCGCGTCGAGTGGTGCAAATTAATCTCCATACGTTGTACAACTATAGCGCCCCGGCCTCGCCAGCCTCAAGCAAATACATGTCTACACTTGTGTACCTTACTCCATTGTTATAAGGCGAAACCTGTGTACATTTCTTTGACGTTTACTTTACAACTATGGCGCTTTGGCCTCGCTCGCCTCTCGCTTTGTGCAGAACATAATTGGGCTAGAAAATTGAGATTCAGTATATCATGGCAATGGTAGTTGATTTTGCAATAAGCGTTGTAAGTTGAGTCTATGCTATCACATGAAGCGTCGTGTGTGTGTGTGTGAGCGTGAAGCGAAATGCAAATAAAACATCCTCAACCAAGTGAGGATCAAGTCCAAATGCGATTTATGCTTTTAACTTCATTAGATACTGTAGTTCAGATTCAGAGGCTAAAAAATCGAGGCTGAAAAATCTAACCATAGCTAAAGTCAATATTAGGTAGATACCCTAATAGTCAATAATCTACTTTGTTACTGAGAATGGTTTGAGTAGGTAAAAATCTTTAAAAAAGCGGAAGATTCATCCTCCTTCCTTCCTTCTTTATCTATTACTGGTTGGCAAAATAATTACTTGATAATTATGATGACAATTCTCTGTTGCCCAGTAATTTCTGGAAGGTAAACATTTTGAAAATTAGCAATATCTCAATTTTTCTTCGCTGGACCGAGATAATGATAACAAATAGCGGTCACCCATCAGGCCGCTGCTAATTCGCTCGTTAACAGGCACGCTTATGGCATGCAAAGCTCACGTCCAAACAACTATTAGTCTTGGACACTGGTAGGATAGTATGGTAGTGGACTTTGTAAAATTAGTTTTATCTTTATAAACACAATATTAAGGGATAGAGAGAGAGTAAATAATATAATATTGCTGATTTTTTCTACTCGATATACAGATAACATGAAAAGTTAAACATACACAGTAAAAATTACAAATCATAAATAGCTATTATTCATGTTCTTGCCTTAAAAAGATAAAATTATAGATATTTTATTGACGTTACTAGTAGCTTATGATTATTTACTTTGTTTACTGGGAGAAAACTAAAGAGAAGAAAGTGATATCTGCCCTCCGTAGGTACTAAGTAGGTAGTGTAATAGTGTGTATTTTTATTTTTATAATTTACATAAACCGTAATTATGTCGCAGCTACCTACACACCGCGGGCGTATAGCAGACGGACTTATGCACGTGATACAGTAACCATCACTTTTTAATACGGCGCGATTGAAAGTAACGGATATTTTCATTACCACCCTGTCGTGTAGATAACCCTGACTATCATATTCGTAAACTAGCGTACATTCAATTTAATTCATATTTATTTCGTCATTTTATGTAGTTTTTTGTATGTTTTTAAAGGTAGGTAGGTGTACTTAATTTAGTAATCCGCCTACCAAAATATAAAAAGCAAGCCAGAACCTTTATCAAACAATAAATTTAATGATAAATGAAAAGCCGTCTCCACACTTTACACTCCAGTAGCAGTTTAGAGCAAGGGGCGGTGTCCACCACGACCGCGACATTGATGTATCATGTCGGCTCAGCGCGGCCTCGTCTGTCCACTACCTAATCTCCATACATTATTGCACTGGCTATTGCTCAAATAAATGGTACACGAGTCTTAAATTTTGACGTTAACATTTAGGGGTTTACAGCTGGGTTTTACGTGTGTTTTATGTTAAGGATTTTATTTTCTTACACTTAATGTTCGAAGAGCGCTCTGGAAAATTTAGACGCTTTGAAACATAATTTAAGTAACTATTTAATACTTTTCTTATACAAAGCTAACAATGGTAATTACTGATTAGTTTGTAGATTTGCTAATTGGTGGTAATTTAAATGTTTAACGAAAATTGAGTCATTTCTTGCAATGGTGATTTTCTAGAGCAAATAGTGATATAGAATGTTAGCTTTAAAAAATAAAAATAGGAGCCTAGAGGAAACACTGCTTCTGTTACCTTTACTTAATGTCCACATTTTATTTTACATATATTCGAGATAATGAAAGCTGATACCGAGATTTATTACAAAAAGATGTCACTTGTGTAAAAGCCAGTTAAGTTGAGGACTATATATTCTTCTATCAAATTTGGTTTATTGGCTTACCCATTGCAGACAAATAAGAGTCTAATTCACATATAAAATGAAAAAATGGTCAAGATTCATTATAATTTAATCGCCTTATATACGGTGTTGCAATACGCTGTTTTTATTTAGTTGCCGCCATTTTCTAGTCTGTATCTTGAATAACTTGAAAACCAATGAGTTTTGACCCCTGGTTAACTGGACTTAAATCACTCCAAATAAGCTGTAGAATAACCCCCTTGAAGGAATACGACGAATTACAAGTCAACCTGTATATTAGCACGAGTTGTTGTTCTAACTTCTAGAACACCGAAAAAATATTAACCTCCTTCTGACGCAGTAAATAAGGTGTTAAATTTAGATTTTTTCTGCATATCAGAGGGCTTACCGCGAACCACGTTCGACGTGTTGCCTCCATGTTACACGTACGAATTTGCAAGTGCGACAGAGAGGCAACACGTCGAACGTGGTTCGCGGTAGGTCCTCTGATATGCAGAGAAAAGCTAAATTTAACACCTTATTTACTGCGTCAGAAGGAGGTTAATATTTTTTCGAACGTATGTATATACAGCGTGTATTTTTAATACGACCGCATAACCAAAGGGTAATTAGTTTAGGCATTAATGAGCACACTTTCATAAGTTTTATAAGAAACAGACGATATTTATTCTTCCATACAAAATAATTTAGCAAGCGATTATCACTACTTTGTTTTAACTCAAAACAATCACATTTAATGAAGCGAACGTCAAACCGTCAAAGTGACTTTGATGTACATACGAAATACATGCTCGAAAATTTCAATAAATTATTATGCTCTGGTAGTTAAGACTAAATTTAAAAAAAATCTTTCAGAATCGTTTTATAGCACTAAAACCTACGTCTAGTTTAAGTTTGCGGTTATATCAAAAATACACACTGTATTATATTTATTTCTTTGGCACGCCCTACATATGAAGAATCGTTGAATTCGTCAGAATTTTGGTAGTGACACAGTCTTTATAAATTTTGAAAATGGCGCTCGCAAATGAAAAAAAGGTGGTTGGTTTTTTTCTTACCATAGCAACACAAGTATCAAATTAAAGATAGTAAAAAGATCATTTCAAAATATATTAAACATTTCAAACACTTTTTAGTCCATTACTAACTATTCAGCAGTCGGGTTTTTTGTTTTTATAATTTCTAAATAAAAAAATAATGACACAGTTTAAATTAATATGGCATTTCGAAAAGTAATAATTGATCTCTTTTAAACTTTTAGCCCTGGAATCTTCAAATATAGTAAATGTGTAAATGTAATGTGGGAGTCTTGTGGGACTCTCACAAGAGGGTTTCGAGTGTTCATCCCTAAACACACATACACACACACACACACACACACAAACACACACACACACACACACACACACACACACACACTTTTTTATGTTTCAAGTATTCTCAAACTTATTGAGGTAAGTTCCTCAATATTCTATCCACTTAGGTACATAGTTGTATCGATATCCTAAATGCCAAGCTCCAACGACACCGGGGCTCTCTGTAAGCGCTTTATTAATAAAAACACCTCGACAACTCATGCATGTCTGAAAGCTGCGGAGGCGGGCGATGTTTAGGAATCTCTGGAAGAGGTAACCAAGAAAAATTCAGCTTGTTGTTGTGGTGTTGTTGTTGTTGTCCCTTTTGCAGGCCGCACCAATTTACAAGGTTTTCCCAAGAAATACAAATATATTCAAATTGATCCAGCTTAGATGATTCATTTAAAGACAAGTCACATTTCCCGAAAGTGTAATCTAATTTGAGTTTTAAGTCTAATCTAATGTGGTCCAAAGGGTTTAAAATTGGAGCAATACAAAAAGGGGTTCTGTGCCTGAAGTTATTTTACGCATGTTTTAATGTGTTGCGTTGTTTTATCACGTCGTTACTATGGCCAACTCCGGTCTTCATCATCATATCAGCTTGGGATCTATGGGATCAAGTTTTAAAGGTACCGGTCTTACATAAGTATGCAAAATTAGGCCAATCAGAAATCGAGCGCTGGTTGAAATCTTACCTCAAAGATTTGACCCATACAATACTCATACTCATTACTGACTAACCAATACGTCAACTTATTAATCAGACTGGCATAAGCAATATGGGTTCAAGTTTTACTTAATTGTTTATTTTCGTGCGTGTGTGTGTGTGTGTGTGTGTGTGTGTTTGTGTTTTTTATCCAAGAGTCCATGACATTACTGTTTGACGTCACCTGGGGTTTGTTATAATTGTTATAGCTTGATGTGTCAGTGCAGAAATTGCATTTAAGGTCATAATGCAAAAGTACGTCCAATACTCGATTTATATTTACTTTGACACTTCTTATAACTTTAGTTCATTGGCAAAGCACACACAGCAATGTTTTCATTCGATCAGGGGATCCTGCCTGTGAGATGAAGTTTGGTATTAGAAACGCAGCATCCGAGACTATTTTCAGTTTTGTTTGTTAACTCTTTTTCTTCCATAAGTGTCTCGAGTGGAGAGATAGTTTATTGAATTGAACGATATTTTGTTCTGGCAGGAAACTACCTACCCTGTTAGGGAATTTACATTGTGTTTTTAACATAGGTCAGCACAAAAACTATAAAAAAATCTTAGAATATGGACTGATAGATGGACGGACAGTCGGACACAGGATTATAGCAGTTTTTGAAAATATTGTAAGAAGATACCTATGGGCAGATAAATAGACGATTTGAGCCTATACTTACATCAGAATGATGTTATTTAGCTATCGTGCGTCTCGCTCATGCAAGAGAAAAATGCCTGATAATTGCATGGCATAATTTAGTCATTTTGATATCAGTGTACGTTCGAATTGGCATATTAGACATTATTAAGTTATGGCAATGTGTCACATTGCCAACCGAGATCTTTCTCGGTCTTGAGGCTGAAAAATGATCATCACGACTGTTATTACAGTTTCTGAATATAAATTTACTCCTACCACAACACATATGAATAAGCACCTAAGAACCCATTCCTCATGACAAGACACGTGAAACCCAAAACCGTTTCTTTGTTCGGAATTTAGATTCCCGCAACTATCCTCACGTACGGAGGTATAGCTTAAAGCAGTGGTTCCCAACCTCTGGTCTGTGAACATGTGGTATATGATAGTTTTAGGAGTATGAATTGAATAGAAATATCTTACTTATGTTAATTAGTTACGTCACAGTAACTCGAAACTTCGAGTTCCCTTGCAAAGCAATTTCTAAGTTGACGACAGTTTCCTTTCTTCTTCTCTACAATTTCAACCATTTAATTACGGCAATGGACCGCTATTAGTTCATTCTATCTATCATTACCACTAACATACTGACTTCGTTCGTATTCAGAATAGATATTAAATTAATATATATGTATATACGTACCTTCCTATATTCATACTTGCCAGATAATACCTACATGGCACATGACATTACAACATAGATCCCTCAAATAACACATTAAATGTAATACAAAATTTAGGACCATCATATTTATGAATTAAATATAAAAAAGTAAAGTATTTTGAAAAGACAGCCTTGCAAAAAAAAATACCTATCTCAAGTGGCCTTGGCAAAAAATAGTTTGAAAATCGTTGGCATAACGTAACCCCGCGACGAATTTTCTAATCGCGTCCGCAGGGTGGGAAACATCATATTTCACACCAAGGGGCGGAGATGAGTTTTTTACGCATTACTGCTACACACGGAACCAAATTGAACGAATACGTCGCACTAATAAATTCTAATTCCGATTATTTGTAAGGGTTTTTGTTAGCGTTAGCAGGGTTATAAGATTACGGAATGAAATTTTCCGGTAAAAGGTATTATCGTGAAATTTAGTGTAAGTCCCAGGCGTCGATCTTCCAGTGGCGCCCTCATTAGGGGTATTGACTTTTGTAATTAATTTAATTTGGATCTATGTGATATAGTTTTATATTAATCGTGGCCACCATTTGCCGTTTAGTTGATAAAGTAAGAAATAAGTAAAATAAAACTATGTTACAAAGACCAAAAGTTGGGGAATAACAACGCTTTTTTTAATTTAAAAATGTGTGTATCTGTTATAAACAACAAACTTTGCGTTTTGAAAATATTTCAGGTTTTTATCTATCACATAAAATAAAAATTTAAAACGACATTTTCTATCACAATTTCCAAGCAACATTGCCCCTCATTTCTTTGCATTGCGATAATGTAGGCATAAATCAGAGCGAGTCCGGCGAAGGATCAAAGCCTCTATATATCAAGCTAATGCTGATATGATATGTTAAATAAATAGCGCCGCCCACAGGATATTGGGTCTGCCCGGGAATCGAAAATGAATGTGACGCGTAAACAAAGTGGGTATCGGAAAAATGGGAGTTTTTCGTTGTGTTAACTATGCGTCGTGAGCGTGTGACGTACTTTCTTTGTTACTTTTTTCATTTTTCTGGCCCGCAAAATAATGAAATTATTACCGTGACATAGGTTATTGAGGTAATTTTAAACACAAAGTGCTTTTAAACATTTCGTAACGGCCGAGTAACTGCCGAGTAGAAATGACGAATACTTAGTAAATTTACTTGTGTTCTTAGGAAAGAAAAAACAATTCGGGCTTCTTATCAAATTTATAAAAACTAGTACTAAATTAACTAAATGTAGGTCTCTATTAAAATAATTACCCTAAAACTTATTATACTCTTTAAGACGTTGTTTTATTTGAAACGAATGTTCGTATACCTCGTATTACTCCGATTTTATTGTTATAAATGTTATAATTATCAAAGAAGTATTATCAAAACTCCTAAAAATTTATTCACAACCCGATAGAAAAACGGCGGAGATACGACATCAGAATATATTACTTACCCAGGTACCTAATCTAGTTTGTATGTGAGGTGCGCCTCAGGATGGATGTGTAGGTTTTGCGCCCCTGATAAGTAGGCCTCCCTAATATTTCGTTCTGAAATGCTAAATAAATTGAATTTTCTGCGGTGGGGTTAAGTTTCAGTGGGACGTCGGAGTAGTTTCCTTAAAATGTACTCATCATAACAGTCACATATCGTTTTCATTGTGATAAAATTTAGTAAAGTTAGTGGCGAGCAAAGTCTAGTGGTTTTATAATTTGCTATGATAGCTCATAAGCGTTAATACATGCACAATTACTCTTCCACGTGTGCGGAAGATATAACAGTAGAAGTTAATTCATACTTAATTTATAATTTTCCTAATATCTACCAAAAACAATCAACATTATTATGATCCACAATAAGTGGCAAATTATTTCCTGTTATGCCAAATTAGGTATCACTTTAATTTTAAAATATTTACATAGACAATGCTGAATATTGATGTAATTATAGTTTTTAGGTCTTTTTTATGTTTTCCAAAATGGATTACTATATATTTATCTAAATTTTTATAAATATAACATCTCCTGCCACAAAATTTCTGGGGAGGAACTGTTACCTACTGTTACCTTAAAGTACATTTTATACCTATTTTAGGAAGCAGAGTTTATTAATTGTTTATGAAAAAATATATTATATACACATCTATGGAATTATTCACAAACGTTTGTGAAATCTAACAAACCGTTGATAATCATTGTTCTTTATCCGTCATCTTGACATATCTGTTTGTTAGACAGTGATAAACATTAACAGAGATTTATAAGTTTTATGAATAAGGGGGTTAGTGTTATACATACTTTCCGTTCCCCATTAAAATGCTAAACCATTAAAAAAATATTACACGTCAACACACCGCCTTACATCCACAAGAATAAAACAATACTTACTCAGCCACGGCGCTCCACCTTTTAGTGTCAAAAGTGTGAGAAGAATATGGGTAAACAAATCCTCCAATTTCCATCACATTTATTCGAGGCTGACGTCACCCTCCCTCCCCCTCCCCCCTGATAGAGAGGAACGTGTAATTTCTTTGTAGATAGTGTGAACCGGCACACCCCATTGGCCCCGATGTATAGTACATACTTATAAAGATAGCAAATATGTATGTTGTCAACGGTAGATGGATCTGTGAGCAGAATTGTTGTTTTAAGTCTTTAGTGTAAAAATATCGATCTTAGGTGGATTAAAAATTGCATTAAATTGCTGTGATTGTAACGAAAACATAGTGAGTCTTTAGGCCAATAAGTTTTTTGTGGTTGTTATTAAATTTAGTATTGATAATTTTTTATCGAACTTACATGAACTTTATTTTATTATTGTTAGAAAAACATCATTAGAAAATCTGCTTACTAATTATAATATTTATAGAAATTTATTTTCATCGTACATAATTACGATGAATATACTAGCCAAATTAGTTAAAGAAAATAAGTCTCTTAATAAATAATAAATAAATATTGGTCATTCTTACACAAATTAACTAAGCCCCACAATAAGCTCAAGAAGGGTTATATTGTAGGTACTCAGACAACGATAAATAAAATATACAAATACATAGAATACATAGAAAACACACCATATACA
Source organism: Cydia pomonella (assembly GCF_033807575.1). Classification (NCBI taxonomy): domain Eukaryota; kingdom Metazoa; phylum Arthropoda; class Insecta; order Lepidoptera; family Tortricidae; genus Cydia; species Cydia pomonella. Next base: position 13,492,005 of record NC_084714.1, on the reverse strand, counting down.
TGGGTGACTCAAGAACAAAGAGACACTAATGAATAATCACTCATAAGCTTTTACTGAAGTTTATTTTTAAGAGATGCGACCTACTACGAACAGTGACGTAACTAATAATATCTACTAATGTCTTTTCTTGCCCATACATAATTCTAAGCACCAATTCACTAAAAGCTTATACATATTAAGATTCCATAATCGCAACTCATGAAACGCATATTTCACAGCAAGCAAGGATTGCGAAAAAAACAGGACATAAAACGTTATATGTACTATAACATACGTAATAATATCCAGTAAATTTAGGAAAGGGAAAGGACTTAATAGAAAGGCCGGTCCAAGCTTATCTAAGAAAGCGTAAAATTTATGTTAATGACGCCCCACGAAGGAAATAACGTAACGTTAAACCAAAGGAGAAGAAAGCATATTCCCTCGATAACGTGTCCCCGTTAAATGAGCATGAAAGTGACTATTCTCAAGGATAGGTGATATTTGGGATAATTTAATCCACTGCACTAAAATCTATAAGAGTTTAATAGGCCAATTCGAACTTCCATTCAGATATAAAATATGATGTAATTTTGTTATCATTCGCACGTGCATTTTGGACTTGATCATAATTTGATCATTTGTGTACCACACACTCTTTGTAGCCACAGTAAATTAACAGCCATCTTTCGACACATGATTAAAACTTTTAGAACGCCATTTGACTTTGAGCCTTATTCTTTCACCGATATGTGTTAAATTTGTTAAATATCAAAAAGTGGCGAGCGAGACACACGTCGCACAGGCGAGTGATTCCCAAAATTACTTATAGGTATATAATTTTGATATCGGAGTCTAAGTTCGATTTGGCCTCGACGTAGATAACTGGGTTTTTTGAAAGCGAATTATTTAAAACCATCATAATAAGCCTGACAATTCCTTCTCCTTATGTAGGTATGTTGGTTTTGTACTAGTCACTATGAAACGTATACATTTTGTTAAATAAGATATAATGGAATTCTACCAAAGAAACTAAAACAGGTACGTATTTACAAATTCTAGTAAATGTCACTGATAAATTAATGAAAATAGTTTCTCTTAAATATTTCTCTATATAAATTTAATTATAAAAAGATACATATTGTAAATTTTAAGCGAACTAAAATTAAAAAAATACTTTTGAAAATAACATGTTTACGTTAAACTTAAGATATAGTATAAGTGATAATAACGATTACTAGTTCGGCTACCATAGCTCTAAAGCAAAGTTAACAGATTGTATGAATTTTCCTGTCAACGAATATATATATTTTTATACTGTAAATTATATCCCCCATATCGATCGCTATGAAAATAACTCCCAAAAACTAGAAGAGCACGCAAAAAACGTAGCTCGAAGCGACCAATTCATTCGTTCCCATATCCGGTTATCGCCGGTTTATCATACGCCCGGGGGCCCACTCTAACTCCTCGCGAGATTATTTTAAGCTTCAACCCTTAACGTTTTGATTAAACTGCCATTTCGAGGAAACCTTTTACAGTGGCCGTTGGTGGGAATTAGGTATAAAAGAGAATGAGGTAGCTAAAAGTGGCAGGTTTTCCGGATTGTCATTGGATGAATCAAGAAAGATACAGTATAGAAGACAAGTCCGAATGAATCTATAGTTTTCATTTGTTTTCACCACACTAAGTGGTAAAGGCGCTCTTGATTGTTCAAAAACCAATGAGAAAGTTGCATTTTATCAACATGTGAGGCAAAGTAATCAGATGCAAATTATGAGTTGTTTCTTTATGTTGGCTGGTAAAATTGACTTTTAAATGATGATTTTGAATGATAAAAATGTAATAAAATTAATCTTGAATTGCTTTGTTTTGATTTTGTTGATATTTTACAGTTAGTATTTTATTTGCATTGGTGTGGTGAAAATTTTTGTGTTTCGCTCAGAGGCAAAGTTTGTTTAACCCTCGTGCCTTGAAACCCTCGCAACGCTCAAGATTCCAGTTCTCTAACCATTCGCTACGCTCGTGGTTCAATTTTGGAATCTTCCGCTTGCTTAGGTATCAATATTAGCACGAGCGGTTACTTTGATTTTTTATCGTTCTCACAGATTGACACTTTTTATCTAACACAGTGCTCAATTTGATCTTTGGTATGTTACATTATTATTTTGGCGTTGAAATAAAGGTATCTAACTATTGTACATTTTGCCATATGCTGTTTTCCATCACTTCAATTTTATTGTTTAATTGCGATTCTTTTTTCGATAACTTTTTTCAAGATTTTCGTAAAAGTCTGCTTGAACTAAGCAGAATAAGCAGTGGACTTTGTTTAGGACGATCCTATACCTACAGCGGTTATTTCACATAATAACACCTAATACAGTACAATATTTTAATGTATTTCTACACAAGTTTTATTGTTTTCTTAACCGTATTTTAAAAATATCTACACTTTATCTCCATCTATGCGAGCAAGCCATGGCAGTTACCTGAATTTAAAATTAATAGCTTCCCTTGTTTCACAACGAGAGCAATCATGCGAGGAGTCTCATTCCGAAACATGTGTTTAAATTTACATAAAGGTATGGAAAACGAATTGTTTGCATTTTATCGCTCGCTCTAATACTCAGCCGACATGAGTCCGAATGTAATGCACTGATATACATCCTGAATTGGTATTGTATCCTGGATTGAGTTTTTATTTCTGAATACTACTTAGGTCGAAGAAGAAGGTCTCGTTTTCTCTCTTTCCTTTATAATTTTCTCGCCCCACGGCGGCTCGCAGAAAAATGCAGAGCGCGTTAAGGCGCGTTGCAATTTTTACATGTTAGACGTATGGGATGAGCCTAGCCGTTTTGTATTAGGTTTCGTGTTTAGAATTAAGTTTGAATATTTGACAAGGGCGACCGGTAAATAGGTGGAAGGAGTGAGCGTTTTGTTTTTACAAAAGACGTTTGGATCTCGACAGTTTTCTGTCTGTTTTATGTTTCTGTCGGTCAAAGGGTAAGGCACAAATGTGGCAGGTTTTTATGTGGCCAATATAATGGTGCGTCTGATAGCTAATGAATTTTAATATTTTTATGTGTTCATATTAAGTTGTCTTTCACCTTTAGTGTTTGTTCCTTTCTCATTTTCTCAAAGGTCAGCTGAAAGAGTCGAACTAAAAGTCGCTTTTGTACTACATATCTCTTAATTTATGTTCTTTGTGTCAACTTATTTATGTACAATAAAGTTACATTCATATATACCAAAAAAAAAACAATGGCTCGATGTCGTGAAAGCGGATATGAGCGTAAACGGGCTCACACGGGAGGACGCCCAGGATCGCGCAAAGTGGAGGAAAGCAAGCAGGAAAGCGGACCCTGGCAAAGGCCGAGATATCGCTAGGTAGAAGAGGAACATAGACATTTTCATTGTAATATATACCTATTTTATACGTTTGATACCGCCACTCTAGTTCTTCAAAATGATACTGCGCTTTACATTAATAATAATATACGAAAAAAAACGACAGTATAATCTAGGCCCCCTCTAGAATTGTATATAAAAGCAATCCGAACTCCACAATTCCATAAAAGCAACCTCACACTTAATGATCCCAAACGGGCTATAGGAGAATACTTCCATTGATTTATACCACTAACATCCAGTCTCAAGCCATTTGCAATCCGAACTATTCCAAATAAAAAGGAATTCCACGTACAAAAACCTGGGGGAAAGAAATAAAAAATACAATAATTCATAATGGTGCCTGGCACTTAATAACTGCCTGACACCATTGGGAAATATAATTTAATTTTTCTTTCACTCCATCTTATTTTTTCTCATTGGAAAACGTTTCGCGATCTCTTTCGTGCATTTTAGCCCCCCTCTTCCCTGGAAAATTCAGTCCTTGGGTTCTGGACAAGGGATTGTGATTGTGCATTACATGATTTATATATATGGTAGTAAGGTTGACTTTGTGGCTAACATGCCGGTCGAAAGGGAATTTTATTAGTAGGTACATATAAAGATAATTAAATGATGTTATTTCATTCCATATCTTTATTTTTTGTGTGAAACTATTTTAAATATTGTTGCGGCTCCACAACATAAAAATATTTTAATGTATTTTTTTTTCTTTGGTCCTAGAAAAACAATTGCACCCAACAAACCATTATCTATGGACCATTTTCTGGAGCCTTATTAAATATAGGAACCATCATTTAGCTTACTATGGCAAATTATTTTTTCAAAATATGTCGCAAGTTAAAACAAAACCATATCCTGCAGCTTTTTATTTACATGGTCAAAATGTTATGTTTATAATTGAAAGTGAAAAGGACTTAATCGCTTGCACTTAATATTATTATTTGACCTGACGTTTCGAACGTGACGTTAAGTTTATGATAACAGGCAGACAAGCGAGGAATTGTATGACGACCTGTCTGGCCTATAATAGGTAGTGACCCTGCCTATGAAGCCGATGGTTCCGGGTTCAAATCCTGGTAAGGGCATTTATTTGTGTGATGAGCACGAATAATTTTATTGTTCCTGAGGCTGGGGTGTTTTCTATGTATTTTTTAAGTATTTATATATTATATATATTGTTGTCTAAGTAATATTATAATAGTAATTAAGTCCCGTTTCAGTTTAAATAAAAATTGCGTTAGTTTGAGTCAATACGAGTACCTATATTGAAACGTTTTATTAGCGAGAAATTCAAATCTACTACCAGTGAACGACCGTGCTAATTAAAAAAAAATCGATCAAGTCGGGTATCATTAAATAGATATCCGTTGATCAATTTTATTTTGCATTACATCCATTCAATGCGTGTGGTGGTCAAAAAACTGTGTACTGTGCTTTACAAAACAGAAAAATCTAATAAATGCAAAAAACATGGCTAAAACTTATAATAGACAAGAGGTTATTTTTTTATACTGCTGATGGACGCATGCAACAAAAAACTATCTCTACATAACAGTGAGATAGCCCCAAGCAACGTTGGTATATAAAATATATTGTATAGCCAAGTCATCTCCAAATATTCCCATCCTAACCATATTCAGATATATACCGACAATTTCCGCTAGCAATCATTCAACATACCTTAACGAAGATATACATTTCTACCGATATGTAGTTTTATGGAAAGGGGGAAGGTGGGGTTATATTATTATGGATGGCGGGTCGCTCTTACCAACATTAGAATATTACGTTCGCACCTGGTCCCAAGCGACCCCGTAAATATATGTAGTTTTTGTCTAGTTTTATGGATATCTATATAGCTAACAGTCAAGTGTGGATTTTCTTTTACAAATTCCGCGATTCTAGGCGAGATTGTTGGGATTGGATTAGGTACGAGTAACTGTGTGTTGGATATACACCAGCGATTTAATAGCTTGAATTATTTTAGTCGGACATCACTCAAATAATTTGTATTTACATGAATTTATCTGACAACTTATCCGTAAAAATTAGTGTAAGTATAATTAAGGAAGTGACATCTAAATCTCACATATAAAAAAATCGAATTTCGCCATATATAATACAATGTAATATTATAAACGCGAAAGTAATTCTGTCTGTCGGTATGTAACTTAAGACGAAAGTGGAGAAACCGCGCGAAGTCATCTTTTGATACAAACGTAGTCCTCATTTTCCTTTCTGGATATTAACATTATTAAAAATATTTTGACATAATTTGATATATCAACCACAGCTATACAACAACGTTTGATTTTTTTTCGAATATTTAATTGTTATAGGAATTAGAAGCATTTAAAAATTTGTATGTAATCTGTTTTTGCTCTTTTTTTTTATAATAATACAAAAATCTAAAAAAGTAAACGTAATAGCTTTGGTTAATAGACATCAAATTATGTAGAAATATTTTCCAAAATGTCAATATCCAGAAAGGAAAAGGGGAACTACGTATGGATGGATAATCGGCCGTCCTCTTTCCTCTTAATCAGCTGAAGCGATTTAGATGAAAATATTTGGTATAGAGATATGTTGAGTCCCGGAGAAGGACTCAAGGAATCATCATTAACATTCCACGCAGACGAAGTTGCGGGCAGAATGTGTTAATGGTGCGCGAAGGACGTATGCACATAAACATTTAAACAATATATCTTTAATTTTAAATACTTTTCATCGCCAATTGTTTTACTCATTCTCAGATACTTTTTACAAGCTTTTATTTAACTTGCCCTATTAGTATGTATGGGACAAATCTTGCAAGTTAAATTTGACCCACTTCCCAGATTCCGATGAAGCTGAAAATTTGCATACATATGTGTCGGGTGACAATGCAATATTATGGTACCATCAAGCTGATCTAATGATGGAGACAGGAGGTAGCCATAGGAACTCTGTGATAAAGCAACGCAACCTAATTGTGTTTTGGGGTTTTTAGAATTATCTCGATGAGTATTAGTTTCCTGTGGAAAAAAAATACAGTCAGCGATAAAAGCTTGTACCAAAAATGAAATTTTTGCCAAAAACTTATTTAAGATATTAACACGGTCATTTTAATGGATCGCTCACCATTATACATTAGTACCTACAAAAGAAGCGCTTAGAATCTCCTCTTTAGAACTATTAGATTAAACTAGATAGGTACTTCAAAATAAACATTAAACAAAATACTAGTCCTAATTAATAGCATTGAATGTGTTTAGGTTTAATACTAATTACTATTAGTACTATTTCAAAACCAACGCCACCTAGCGGACATTTGATGAACTTATAGAACGTGCTATGAATGTGTGTATGGTGTAAGAAACGGAATAGTTAAGTTCTCTAGGTGAGCTGCGCTATTGCAGGTTACAGGTCTTTTGTCTAGATGGCGCTAACATCAACATTACGTTTTACATACTTATCATTATTTTTGTCTGCTTAATTTGGAATTCGGTTTTAAAAATTTTATATTAGCTACCTAATTAATTATTAATAATGTACTTCGGAACTAACACAACTTTTCTTGAAATAATGATGCCATTTCATACTTTAGTAAGTACCCATCTAATTAATCCCAGATTAAGTTTTATCAAAGAGAATTTGAAATAGAGGTGGATTGTCTAAGAAAATTCTATAGCCACAATAAATTTACTGCCATCTTTCGATACATGGTTAAAACTTTTAGAACGCCGTTTGACTTTGATCCTTATTCTTTCACTGATATACAATGTGTTAAATTTGTTAAGTATCAAAAAGTGGCGCCATCTTACCGGGTATTGGCTAAAGGTTGTGGCACCATCGCTCGAAACGATGCCGTCATACTTTGGCCTTTGATCTATTAAATGGCGCCACTTATTGATATTTAACAAATTTAACGCATATCAGTGAAAGAATAAGAATCAACGTCAAATGGCCTTCTAAAAGTTTTAATCATGTGTCGAAAGATGGCAATAAATTAACTGTGGCTACAAAGTTTTCTTTGACAATGCACTTCTATTTCAAATTCTCCTGGTTTTATACAAAATCCAGACATTCCTAAAAATACCGGTCATGTGCTTGTCACACTAATCTTTTATTTTTAATGTTTAGGGTTCCGTAAATCACTTTAGGAAAAAAGTGAACCCTTATAGGATCACTTTGATGTCCGTCCCTCCGTCCGTCCGTCTAAATTTACCCTTTATCTCGTGAACGCATGGAGGTATCGAGTTGAAATTAAAACCATATAATCAGTCCCTTGAAGCTGTGAAAAAATCAAACTTCTATGTTAACGCAAAAAAAAAGGGAATCAAAATTTATAACCCGTTACTTCCCGTTAGTACTATGAAATTTGGAAAATAATATTTTTACACTACAAGTACAGGGAAAAATTATAAATTTGTTTAAAATAAAAAATAAGTTTGTTCGGAACCCTTGGTGTGCGAGTCCGACTCGCACATGTCCAGTTTTTTTATAAAAACACATGTTCAGTTTAAAAAAATCCTCAAACTGTATAACAGTTTGTTGGCTACTGTACTACTGTGCAATGTGCATATACTTTGTAAGTTATTTATATGCATCAATCAAGCTCCACAAACATGCATTTGGTATAAAATTCTCTACAATATAATGTAGAGAATTTTATGAATAATATACTTCTCCTACGGCCCGATTCGGAGAATGTAATACGGTAGTTTCTACTCTTATAAACGTAATTAATGTATTTCTTTATTTAATCATGTAAAACAATTACACAGTTATACATCACAATAAATGCGCTAAACTGGAGCTTGGAGTAACCAGTTTGTTGGCGCGCTACGTTCAAATCTCACTTAATATTAAGGTAAATGTTTATATAAAAAAAGACAAAAAAAAGCTACTTATATGCATGCCAACTTTCGTACTTTCTGCCGAATGGGACCATACATAGCTAGAATAGAAACAAGAGAATAAAGTTTCATACTTACTTTCTGATACGTAACCCTCCATTACCTACCAAATGCATATTTGTGGACAATATTGTTATTTGGAAGTATAATATTAACACATATAGTTTTCCAGGTTGCAAATAATAATAATTACTCAGTTTTAATCACATTGCTACATAAAATCTAGCAACTATCTTCACAATCTCAATGACATTAATTGGCATTACGGTTTTATTTGTTTAAATATTATTTGCCGTAATATTACACTACCGTGAATTAAATAACAACGTAGAATAAGCCTCAAGATAGTGTTATTTGCTTCCATTTTGTATTCAGTAAAAACTATTGCTGTGTTCTCAATTTCTTTGCTACAAAAGTTACTTACATTAGTTTACTTTTAAAACATACATTGAAACTTTCACTTTTGTTTTTTTTAGAAGATTATAATATTTTTATGGTCTATTATAATCTTCTTTAGATAACTCATTCTAAATAGAGTAGGCTTCGATGTAACTCGTATGTTTTGGCACGCAGTAAACAGCAAACTGTAGTGTATTTGCCGTAAGATTGAAGAGAAATCCAGCTTTATCTCTTATATCTGCTTTATTAGGTATTGTTAGACGCACTGATAATAACTATTTGAACCGGGACGTTTTACAAGAAACACGTTAGTCAGTGTAAGCAAAAATGAAAAACAGTACCTTAGCGTCCCCTATTTATTTCAATGTAGCTGAATACGGCCTGTTTGGTATAATTTTGGGTGGAATCGTGGCAATTATTATATATTTTAATCTTGTTAATAGAAAAAATAAGACAGTGGCCGGGTTTCTGTTTGGCGGTAAAAATATGTCGATCTTCTCCGTTTCGTTAGCTCTTATTGCAAGGTAAGTTTTTAACATCACAAGTTATTTAACTTAACTTCTTGAGACCTAGAAGTAAAGATACATATTATTATATTTAGATCTACTCAATAAAATTTCCAAATAATTTTTGGAATATACCTGTAGGTACCTGCAAAAATGTGTACGCGATTAAATGTATAAATCGCAAACCCAAAGCCTTAAGCCATTTTTTCCAGTCAACTATTGGAACTAGACTGAGCAGGAAATTTATGTTATGCATTAATTTATCTACATAAATTACATACTTAAATTGTTTTATTTTAAATTCAATGTTAAATTATCTTGAAAGAAATCAAGAATCACGGCTTTGCGCCAAATAGGACACGCATTTAAGTTAAAAATACAGCACAAACATTTTCGTAATTTATCACGCCTATATTATATTATTTATTATTTATCATAAGATTGGTTTCAACATTTGAAGGTTTATTCAGGTCTAAGCCATTCTTAAAAGTCTTACAAAATATCCCAACGTTTATCGCACATGTATACTTGTTTACTGTTTTTAAATGAACTGTTTCTTCTTCGTTCCGTACAATATTCGATTTATCATTGACTCCATTATAACTATTATAAGACTAAAACATTGCTACCTCTGTAATTCTTCGCAAAGTCAAGCTATTATTTCTTTTCCATCTTTCTATTAACATCTCACATATTATTTCCAGCCACCTAACAAGTATCACATTGCTCGGCGTGCCTGTAGAGATATACTTGAGGGGCACACAATACTGGGCATCGGCGCTGTCCCTTATCTTAGTGACTATCCTAACAGCTGTGATATATTTACCAGGTAAATAATTAATGTTTGATTCATGTCTGCATCGTGCAATGTTTAGTTTTTGGAAAATATTTGAATAGTCGAAACGCTGCAATATGTGTAATTATGTGAATTTGCCGAAGCCAATGCTTATATTTAGGATAGTAAATTGTTACCCAAAGGTTAAGTGTCGACCATTTTAGTCGTGACACGAAAAACGAATGAACAAGATTGGTTGCGACTGACCGGTGAATGGATGAGTGATCGAAAGGTCATAATGTCTTCTTTTTTAATTTCTAAAACTGTGTGACGATGCAGTATGTCGAAAAACGGACTAGGTACATGGTAATTAAATCTGGAGGATGCAATATTGAAGTAAAATTTAGAGAGAAAAAAAGTAGTAAAAACTGTAGTTAAATGTGTAATGCGGGCATTTTGGTTTGATAATACAAAAACGGTGTTTGTTTATAGACTATTTTCTACTGTTAAATGTTCCTGTACCCCTATCAGTTATCCAATTAGTACCTACCCTAACCTTATTTTCTTCTCAGTTTTCCATCGACTGCAACTGTCATCAAGCTTCGAATACTTGGAAATAAGGTTCTCCACACACACGCGCACCATCGCTGCAGTGTTGTTCGTTGTCAGCAAACTAATGCTTTTGCCAATAGTGCCTTACGTTCCGATGTTGGCGTTTAGATTAGGTGAGTTATTCTTTAGATAAGATACTGGACCTACTCAGTCAAGCCGGTTAGTTGTGACAACAAGGAATCTACTTTCTTGAGCTCATTAAAAGAACAAACTCGGTAACTGCACACTTCTGAATACAGTTTTAGGTGAAAAGGTTCATAGCGAAAGAACTATGAACAAGGATTATGTAGTTCCTCCTCTACATGCTTAGTAAACAACGGCAAACACCGAATACCAAACAACAAACACGAACGTGTGGATAGGTATTTGTCGGTGATCAGCGTCGGTATCCGTTTTTGCAGAAATCAAACGGAAATATTCGCCAAACATGTTTGCAATGTATCCAAATGCCAAGCCTGGGGATGCCGTGTTTGTGTTGGGTGATTGTGGTCAGTATTTGGCACGTGTTTGGTGTTTGTGGCATAGCTTATACTCCATTCCATAAATGATTTTGAGCAAAGACACGAACTATTGTTGACTTCTCATATTCAATCGGCTTAAGCAATGAAAGTACTTTGTCATTTTTGCACATAGTCAATGGCACCTTAATCTATTAATCAAAATATTTGCGGAACAATCATATTTCTTAATGCTTTCCATTAACGATTATAGCAAAATTTAACACCTAATGATTTGATAATTTAAAACCTTTGTAATAAGTGTACAAAGGAGGAATTCAAACTATACCGAAATCAAGAGGACCCTTTAGTGATTATATGATCGTTTTTAGTTACAGACCCTCTAGCAGGCCGCGCGACCGCTGTAGTTTGCGTCCTCTGCGCGACGTTCACAGCGGTAGGCGGCCTTCAAGCTATAGTCAGCATCGGGATGCTGACGTTCTGCCTATCATTGGCTGGTACAGCGCTGCCAGCTGGGTTAGCACTGTTGCCAATAGGGATAAAGAGGATGTGGGAGATTGCTAGTCATGGTGACCGGTTGGTGTTGTATGAGTAAGTGATTAGGTACTCGTTTACTTTGAATAATTATTATTATTTTCATCAAGTCTCAAATAGTCCTTACACCCTAGCGGGTGCCACCTCTGCGTACGTCTCATAACACGGCACGGCAAGGGCAGCATCCGCTCAATGAACCCCTTACATTTCTACTGTTGGCCTTGGGCAAAGCATGCCTCCTAAAGGTCCGAAACACCATTATTCCGTGATGGGAAAAACATACAAAATAATAATTACAAGCATAACGCATAGTGGTCCAATAATCTTGCAAACACTTCCATACAGTGTGTACGAGTATATATGTTACAACGTTCTTTTCATGATGTTCAAGACGATTGAAAGTCTACAAGCTGTTAGTCAGCATTAAAATGCTGACTTTTTTCGTGTTGTTGGACTAGTATGACGCATTATAGAGAGTAAAATTATTAGCAACATCATACCATTACCCCTATCTCTTTATCTAGGTATTTTATTCGTTTATTTCAGTCCCGACCCCGAACTGGCGCACCACACGTCTTTCCTAACAGTGACTCTGGCCCTAAGCACAAACTGGCTCTGGAAGGTAGCCCTCAGCCAGTCATCTCTGCAGAAACTCCAGGCAGTACCGTCAATAGCCAAAGCCAGGATTTGTCTGGCGATTTCCTGCTTAGGAGTTATTTTGATGAAACTGCTGTCATGTCTGCTTGGGCTTGCCCTCTATGCCTGGTTTGCGGGCTGTGACCCTTTATTGTCTGGACAGATTAAAAAACATGAGCAGGTAATTCAATTATTTCTGCATAACTCGTTGAAGATTGCTTTGAATGAATAAAATCATTATCTAAATTCATTATCTGCATCAGACTAATCAGAGTTACTTCGATTGGTGATTGATCACTCTTACGTCATATACATTTTGCATAAAATTTGTAATATAAAGCACTAAATACAAAAAGATAAAACAAGCAAAGAATTGTTCTCACCTGAGGGCCAGCAAGCCATTTTTTGGTACAGGTGACCTCTGATCTGTTGCGACAGAACGTTGCGTATCATAGGTACGCCAAAACCACATAAACAGAATATTTACACCATACAAAACTTTATTAATTATAAAATATTTTATTAAATAAAAATTGTCCGAGAATATGTAACATATTTCATAGAAGTCGCATCACTGATTTGACATTCGTGACTTTTTTCCTCTCTCTGAACAACTTTTTGTTAGAAAAGGTTAATAAACAAACATAAGCTTTGGTCTTTGATAATATAGGGAGTATTACTGCAATGTTATGCCGCCAGAGTGCAGCACTGGCACATATTGGCAATTTGGCACATACTTATAAATATTATGCCTTAACTTAAACAGTGTTTTGAGAAGTTTTTCTATGTCATTGATGCATTAAGGCGGTTTGTTTACTGCCGCCTGTCGTGAAAAGCGAAAATCGAAATTTCATTTATGTGCTTCTCTATCGCTCGAATACGCTAGAGTGATAGAGACGCAGATAACGAAATTTATATTTTTGTGTTTCGCGGTAGGCCCTCAGTATGTGCTAGTGGCGCTCTCTACGCAGAGTTTTGCATAATATTCCCTACTTTAAAAAATCACTAGATGTCACTACCTTGTAATGTTTTGAAATTTTAATTTTACGGTCATAAGGTGCGACCAGACCGCAGCTTAAAAAACGGTCACGATACGGAATCGCAGTGACGCGTCGTATGCGTACTGTTTTTGACGCATGCTCCCCACACCGCTGCTTAAAAAACGGTAACGGTACGGAATCGCAGTGACGTGCTTCACGCGAATCTTTTTTGTTCGCAAAACAGTTGCGTCTTTTACGTCACCGGTGTGGTGTCTGCCATAAGATCTCCGTGTAATATTTTTTGCGATTTTTACGCAGATCAATTTACGGTGCGTCAGCGTATTTTAAGCAGCGGTGTGGGGAGCCATGCGTCAAAAACGGTACGCATACGACGCGTCACTGTGATTCCGAATCGTGACCGTTTTTTAAGCTGCGGTCTAGTCGCACCTCTATGTTATTAAGTTTTTACATACCTACATTGCATTAACTTTCACATTTCAGCTGGTACCACAATTTTTACACAGCTTATCAAGCATGTTTCCTGGAATATGTGGTATTTTTATCATCGCCATTTTCAGCGCCACTACGGGGTAAGAATATATAAAAAAATAATCGTTACCCTAGACTAATTTGAATTATTTGATATCGATTGAAATCTTCACAATGCTCAGACATTATTTCAAGTAAACGCGTTTATTTATTTACAGTACATATGGTGCTACTTTACCGCACTAGTGCGAAAATTAGCATATTACGTTACTGTATCGAACATTTAAAGGGCCATATGTACTGTAAATCGTTGTACGACACATGTGCGAATAAGTAATTCGCAAGTCGTGTCGATTTAAAACACTCCCTTCGGTCGTGTTTTAATTTATCGCCACTCGTTTCGAATTCCCTATTTTTCGCACTTGTATCGTAATTGTATTAATGCACTATTCGCCAACAAACTGTCTACAGTTTGGCGAAAAAGTATGTATACCTACCACTTAAGTTTTCTATTGAAATAAAATAATAATAATAAAAAAATACTTTTACCAGAGGTTAAAGGGGCACACTGATTACCAGTTCGCCGGACGATATCGGCCTATCAGTTATTTTGCAGAAAGAAAAGCTGACAATCGCGAATTGTTAGGCTGATACCGTCCGGCGAACTGGTAATGTGTGGTAGTGGGCCCTTTAAGAAAGACGTAAAGTTAATAAATTAAAAAGGAACAAAAGATGTCACGCGTTGATTAAAATTTTGCTGCTCAAATCCCTCTGCTACATCATTAGCTATTTTATACTAAAAGTATACTGCTATGGTATGCAGGGTAACGATATATCATTGAAAAAAAAAAATGAAAATTAGACATGCTTTCGTGATTTTTAGGGTTCCGTACCCAAACAGTAAAACGGGACCCTATTACTAAGACTTCGCTGTCGGTCCGTCCGTCCGTCCGTCCGTCTGTCACCAGGCTGTATCTCATGAACCGTGATAGCTAGACAGTTGAAATTTTCACAGATGATGATGTATTTCTGTTACCGCTATAACAACAAATACTAAAAAGTACGGAACCCTCGGTGGGCGAGTCCGACTCGCACTTGTCCGGTTTTTTTTTCTATCCAACCAACTTTAACCTTTTATGGTTTTTCTGAGAGTGTGCCCTTCTAAATATATATAGTCTAGTCTCCGATATTTTTTTTCAAGGCATTTGCTCTTGATTAAACCATTTATAAATTTCATATAAAAACTACAATTTTGCATTCGGCCCCTCTTAAGACGTGATGTCACGCCTATGGCAATAGGATTAGGGCAAAAGCGGGTACCAGAAATACGAACCTTACGAATTACCCATACACGTACGTACGCACATACGTACGCACTCACGCCCGCACACACACACACACACACACCCATCACCGACGATATAGAGAATGGTTTTAAATGACACTCATTTCTGTTTTCAGGTGTATTGCCTCGATAATAAACTCAGTATCGGGGGTCCTTTTTGAAGAATTTATTAGACCTTGGATGCCACAGAGCACGAGTGAACTAGCCTGCTGTAAAATTATGAAGGTAATTGGATAAAGTTTACATCAACATCTTAAGCTGCGGGAGTTTTTCAGGTCTTGTTTATCAACATAAACACTTGACACACAACACTCACGATGTGTGGTTTATCAAACGTCAAAACATTTTGCTAGTAAATTTGATCAGCAAATAAATAGGTACCTACTGATTACTCTGAAAAAATATGATCTCAGTTTTATTGGCAGAGCCGAGTTAACACGAAGCACGAAGAAGTGACTCCGTTTCACATTGAGAAAAAAGTGCTCATAGGTACACGGAGTACCTACTACCTACTTTATTTTGTACAAACGCCTAATTTAGTTTACATTCTCTCCAGTTGCTCCCCAAATACGATGGGACATAATTATTCACTGCATCTGCAATTACTATTGAAGAAAACGGGACTTAATCGCGTATTAAAATCTATTTTAAAATACGGAGCCCCAATTACCTCAAAATCTGGTGGTCTCAAAGAAAGGCTACTTAAACATTGTTTAACATTTAACACTCACATATAACTTCAACCATGCTGACTATGCCCTCTTTAGCCATCTCTTTAACTACCTTACCTTAGTACAAATCTTTTATAAACTGTGTTTTCAGCTCCTCTGCGTTTTAGTAGGGGCGTACTGCGCAAGCGTGGTGTGGTGCACGCGAGAGCTGGATCGGCTGCAACACGTAGCTTTCGGAGTGACAGGTGTCACTGCCGGCACTCTGTTGGGGCTGTTTACTCTGGGAATTATTTTCTCCAGAGCGAATTGTTCTGTGAGTATGCTTGTTTCGTTTTTCATCTTGGCGCACAAGACGTTATTTCGTTTTACATCTTGCCAAAAAAACATTAAAACGAATAAGTTTTTTTTATTTACTAATTAATTTTACAAGTTTTCAGTAATACTTTTTCTATTTTTTTTTTACGCTTTATGTCTACCGTCTCCAATTCTTCCTCAATTGCTCAAAGGTTAACTGGAAGAGATCCCTTAAAGGGATAAGTTCGCCGTTGTACTAATGAAGTGTTTTATTTCCTGTTTTTCATTTGTGTACAATAAAGAGTTTTACTACTACTACTACTTTAATGTCTGTCAATAGGTACCTATGTAGTAACTAAGCCACTTAGTGGCAGCATCGCAGCCAAAAAGGCGTATTTTACTGAGTTATTTATTACAGAAACAATTTTTTACAAGTATGGTCAGTATCTCTAAAACAAAACCGATTTCATAAAACTATGTAGGTATGACATTTTAGTCTCTAAATGCGCCCAAGAATACACCTTTAAAATCTGTCGGGTTATTCGAGCCCACGGTGTATAAAATGCTGCATTCAACTAACCAGGTGTATATTTCGCTAAAGTAAGAAGATGACAAAAGTCATTGTGAGAATTAATTACTTTGTCTCTTTTCTTTCAGTGTTTGTTTCTTATTATTATTACAATGCCAGTAATTATTAGCAAATACCAGACCCCCGTAACAAACAAAAACATAATGACAATTAATATCAGCGCCATCTTCTCGTTACAAACAGTTTTATTTAGGCAACAAGCATGGCGCTCACTGTGCGCGTTATACTTGGAGTTGTTTTTGTTGTGGGTACTGAACTCTGCTTCATAGATGGCAGCTCTAGTAACAAAACTGACTTGGGAATATATAATATGGTATAATTTTCTATTTTCAATTTCAAAAAGATGTTATATGGAAATAAGGGCAATAACGCCAATTGCCTACAATAGAAGAAAATAGCTATCTTACAATGCAACAGGTACTCCAAGTAAAGTGCAAAGAGAATTTGAAAAAAAAATCTCTTTGGTAGTGTGGGGACATATATACATACTTAAACATATACATCGACTGACGTCGTGTCCGTTATAGAAACAGTGAAATTGTTCTGATAAGAACAGTTTATAGATCGATCGATTGACACTCTGCGGTTAAGCAGAGAAACGGTGACGTTTGCTCTAACAAGAGCAGTTTTATGTTGCCCTGACAAGGGCAGTTTATGCATATGCGGAGCCTGCAGCATCCTCTTCGTGTCTTCTACCAGCGAGTATCAAGCAGCGGAGCGGGACACGGCGCACCGACGACACGATGTGCACCCTACGGAGGCCGGCCGAGAAAAGGACGGGAACGTTGGCTCGCTTTATTTTATAGGCGCGCGCGAATGCCGCGCAACCTCGCGCCCGCGCACCTCACCCCGCGCGTCCCGCGCGGCTACTATTATTTATCACGCTCTTTCCTGTATATAGATCTCTTTCTTACATTTCTCTAATTTTGTATAAATTACGCGCATTTTTGTAAATAAATTCATTCAATCTTGTACATAGCTAAAAACGTCTTTCACTCCAAGAACCTTCTGATACCTGCCTACATGGTACCTACATCACCATAGTGGTGACCACCGACTGAGCAGAAGAAATCAAGCAAGAAGCGTTCCAGATCAAAACTACGCTCGAGGACCTCGCGCTGCTCGCCGATAAAATGATGGAGCACACGCCATCATCATCGAACCAAATCGCCGCAGTCGCTCCTCCCGCCGTCATACCACCTTCGTTACCACCGCCACTACCTCAACCAACTGCGTCAGCTCTCGACACGCAATACCTCATCGGCGAAATAAGAAGACTCTCACTCGAAGTCGCCGAGCTTCGCTCGAGACCGCGTGAAAACTACAATCAACGCTACAGCCGCTCAAGCAGACGATTTCCATCACGTACCCGTAACAACTCTCAATCGCAAGATCGAAGACCGCGTAGCCCAAGAAACTCACCACTGCCGTACTGCCATTACCATCGACGTTTCGGCATGGACGCACAGAAATGCGCACAACCGTGCAGCTTCAAGCCGATCCCGCCATCATCACCAGCGTCGGAAAACTAAATGTAACGCTGGCTGCGGCGGAAACCGGCGTTACCACCAAATCCCACCGCCTCTTCGTACGAGACCGAACCAGCAAACTCGTCTTCTTGGTAGACACCGGCGCGAACATCTCCGTTCTACCAAGGACACCCGGCACGAAGGCGCAACCACTTCCATTTCAACTCTACGCCGCTAATAACACCGTCATTCCTACCTATGGCGAGAAGACGCTAGAACTCGATCTCAACCTACGCCGACCATTCCGGTGGAAATTCATCATCGCTGCAGTTTCGAAACCCATCATCGGCGCAGATCTCCTGGACTACCACCACATCGTCGTGGACATCACCAAGAGAAGATTGATCGACGGCAAGACCCTACTGTACACTAACGCACAGCTCTGTACTGACGCTAACATACCTACCGTGCGCAGTATAGACGTGCAACAGTCGTACCACAACATTCTTGCCGACTACCCTGGTACCACTCGCCTAACATCCATGAAACTCAGCCCGAAACACAACGTCGAACACTTCATTGAAACAACTGGACCACCACTTCACTGCAGACCACGTCCAATCGCACCGCACCGCTACGAACTCGTGAAGAAGGAATTTGCCAACATGATGGAGCAGGGCCTATGCAGACCAAGCAAAAGCCCTTGGGCATCACCTCTTCACGTGGTACCTAAGAAGAACGGCGAATTACGTGTGTGTGGAGATTACCGACGGCTTAACGCAATCACTAAGCCCGACCGCTACCCAATCCCACGCATACGTGATTTTACCTACCAACTCGCCGGCAAACAAATATTCTCAACATTGGACCTCAACCGCGCATACCAGCAACTACCAATAGCAGAGCAAGATGTCGAGAAGAGCGCCATCATAACACCATTCGGCCTATTCGAATTTCCGAGAATGTGCCCCGGACTCAAAAACTGCGGACAGACGTTTCAACGCTTTATTCACGAAGTACTACGCGACCTTGACTTCGTGTTCCCATTCGTCGACGACCTACTTGTTGCATCGGCCGACGAAAAAAACACACGAGCAACACCTACGCGCCGTACTACGCCGACTCGAAGACTACGGCATAACAATCAACCCGTCGAAATGCGTATTCGGTCAGCCATCGGTCAAATTCTTGGGCTACGAAGTCAGCAAAGATGGCATACGACCGCCTACCGAAAAAGTGCAAACAATCATCGACTACCCTAAGCCGAAAAACATCGACGAACTTCGAAGATTTCTCGGCATGTTGAATTTTTACCGCGAAAACATCAAAAACGCCGCACAGATTCAAGCACCGCTCTGCAAATACCTACACAATGCGAAGAAGCGCGACAAGACAGAAATCAGCTGGGACAACGAAGCCGACGAAGCATTCAACGCGTGCAAAGTGAGCATACAAAACGCCGCCTTGCTCGCGCACCCCTCCCACCACGCACCGCTAGCAATCTTCTGTGACGCAAGCGACAAAGCCGCGGGAGCTTCGTTAAACCAATTCGTCAACGACGCTTGGCAACCACTTGGCTATTTTTCCAAGAAATTCTCCGACGCCCAGACTAGATACAGCACTTTCGACCGTGAGCTACTCGCTATCTACCTAAGTACGAAGCACTTCAGAAAAATGTTCGAAGGAAGAGAATTGATCATATTCACCGACCACAAACCGCTTACATACGCATTTACGAAAACAAGTACAAACAACGAGTCACCGCGCCGCACTCGTCAGCTGTTGTATATTAGTGAATTTACAACCGATATACGACACATTCCTGGAACCCAAAATGCCGCTGCCGACGCCCTATCTCGCATCGAAGCCATCTCCTGTCCATCTTCGATCGACTACAAACTACTGGCAGAAGCGCAAGAGCGAGATAGCAACACAATCAAAACACTCGCACAGCAAGATAACTTAATAATAAAACAAGTTGAAATTCCCGGAACTACCTACAAACTATTCTGCGAAACATCAACGCCGCACTTACGACCTTACGTACCAGAAGAGTATCGCCGTGCCGCTTTCAACGCAGTACATAACATCAGTCATCCCGGAATCAAAACGTCACGAAAACTCGTCGCACAACGCTACTTTTGGCCCGGCCTAAATGCCGATGTAGGCAAATGGGCAAAAGTATGCGTACACTGCCAACGCGCCAAGATTCAACGACACACTTCAAGCCCTCTTTCAAGTTTCCCGCCAACTACAAGGTTCGAACATATACACATCGACCTTGTAGGACCTCTACCTACGGCCGCCAGTGGACATCGCTACTTACTCACAATGATCGATCGCGCAACTAGATGGCCCGAAGCGATACCTTTATGCGAGATCACCGCCGAAGACGTCGCCAAAGCACTATACGAAGGCTGGATTTCCCGCTTCGGCTGCCCCGCTACGATCACGACCGATCAAGGTCGGCAATTCGAAAGTCGAGTATTTGCGTCACTCACACGCCTACTCGGCATCGAAAGAACCCGTTCAACGCCGTACCACCCTGAATCGAACGCTATGATAGAACGTTTCCATAGAAGTCTCAAGGCCGCACTCAAAGCTAGACTACAAAGCGAGAAGTCATGGATCGACACAATACCTAGTGTTCTACTTGGACTACGAGCCGCACTACGAACAGACACCGGTGTAAGCCCAGCCCTACTCACTTACGGCTGCAGTGTACGATTACCCGGCGAACTATTATTACCTACGCGCGATGACGTCACCATGGACTCCGAATTCGTCGAGAAACTTCGAGCGACACTACAAAGCCTAACACCGATATCAACGATCCCACATAGCACCAAGAGGCCTATATTCGTCCACCGTGACCTTCAAACCTGCGAACAAGTATTCGTACGAGTCGACGCTGTAAAGAAGCCGTTACAAGCACCTTACGACGGACCCTACCGAGTACTAAAACGCAACGATAAAGTATTCACCCTGCAGCTACCTAACCGCCAGATGAACATTTCGATCGACCGCCTAAAACCCGCATTTATCATCGCCGACACCGAGCAAGATATACCTACATCTACGAGCGCAACAGATATACCTACAACTACAAGTTCAACGACCGCAACGAACATACCTACGACAACATCGAGTACTACGCAACCTACGCTATCACCGAGTTTACCGACATCACAAGACACCAAAAACGACAACAACAACAACCAACAACAGAAAAAAGGCATCCTGAAAAGAAGAAACGGACCCGACACAACCACGACCACTCAAGTAAGCACAAGCACAACACGCCGAGGCCGCACTATTCGCCTGCCGGTACGCTTCGCTTGAGAGGGAGCCTGTGGGGACATATATACATACTTAAACATATACATCGACTGACGTCGTGTCCGTTATAGAAACAGTGAAATTGTTCTGATAAGAACAGTTTATAGATCGATCGATTGACACTCTGCGGTTAAGCAGAGAAACGGTGACGTTTGCTCTAACAAGAGCAGTTTTATGTTGCCCTGACAAGGGCAGTTTATGCATATGCGGAGCCTGCAGCATCCTCTTCGTGTCTTCTACCAGCGAGTATCAAGCAGCGGAGCGGGACACGGCGCACCGACGACACGATGTGCACCCTACGGAGGCCGGCCGAGAAAAGGACGGGAACGTTGGCTCGCTTTATTTTATAGGCGCGCGCGAATGCCGCGGCCACGCGCCGCAACCTCGCGCCCGCGCACCTCACCCCGCGCGTCCCGCGCGGCTACTATTATTTATCACGCTCTTTCCTGTATATAGATCTCTTTCTTACATTTCTCTAATTTTGTATAAATTACGCGCATTTTTGTAAATAAATTCATTCAATCTTGTACATAGCTAAAAACGTCTTTCACTCCAAGAACCTTCTGATACCTGCCTACATGGTACCTACATCACCATAGTAGTGTCAAGTGGACCGATGAATAGGTAATATTCTGTTAGGTCAAAATATCGGCCAAGTTCGTTCGGACCAGGCATAATGACCGCCTAGAACTATTATTACTAGTCTTTGGTCTGGTCGTGTCTGGTGGTCGTGGGTTCGAATTCTAATTCCTACAATGTCTGTCATTTGTTTTAAACATATGTATCAAAGAGAATTTGTAATAGAGGTGGATTGTCAAAGAAAACTTTGTAGCCACAGTAAATGTACTGCCATCTTCCGACACATTAATAAAACTTTTAGAACACCATTTGGCTGATATGTGTTAAATTAGTAAAATATCAAAAAGCGGCGGTAAGGATTAAAGTCAAATGGCGTTCTAAAAGTGTTAATCATGTGTCAAAAGATGGCAGTAAATTTACTGTGGCTACAAATATTTTTTTGACAACCCATGATTATTTCAAATTCTCTTCTATCTAAGCGGTCTTGACATTTGATGTGGATGTACATGCCTCACAGGTGTGCGGGAGACATCGCTATACGTGCACAGCGCTGTTTTTGCAGAGCGGCGGCATGCACCTAATTAATAGATTACAATGATTGGTATTAATGATCATATAACATTAGTTTATCTGGATCGGGATTCTATTTGGTTAACCTATGAAAACCGATGACAATACAATAATTATGATAGCATCCGGCTGATCCGATGATAGAGACCGAAGGTGACTAATTGACTTTTTTTTACCTAATTCTTAGAGTCAATGTATTTAAGTATATGCTCCTAAAAAGAAAAGTACAGTTAGTAATGGCAATCAAAACAACATTTAAGGACAAAAAATGTAATTTTATATAAATTTCAGGGCGCGCTAAGCGGCTGCCTGCTGAGCCTGCTGCTCTGCGGTTGGCTCCTCATCGGAGCAGAGAATGCCCTCGCCTCGGGGGCGTTGACCTTTCAAGGGAAGCATCTAGCTACCACGGGGTGCGGCAAAGTCAACTTTACGCACACTTTAGTTAATCTTACCAGTAGCTTGCCTAGTGCCGCGTAAGTACATGTTTCAATCATATATTATTTTGTTTGGTTGTCTGCATTTTCCATATAAGTCATATGGTGGTAATATAAAAACTGGATAAGTGCGAGTCAGACTCGCCCACCGATGGTTCCGTTCTTTTTAGTATTTGTTGTTATAGCGTCAACAGAAATACAACATCTTTGAAATTATCAACTGTCTAACTATCACGGTTCACAGCCTGGTGACAGATGGACAGACAAACAGAAGATTGAGAAGATAAGGATGGGAAGATTTCTAAATGATCTGTAGCGCTCATTTAAAAAGTTTAAAATTCTTTTTTTGTAGGTATCTCAAAAGTAATAATTCCAGTTCCATTTTCATATTCATAATACTCTGTATATTATGATTTCAGAAACCATATACCTACAAAACCGCTTCAGTCACTCTTCAAAATCTCCTTCACCTACTGTCCATTTGCTGGTGTGATGTCAGTACTCCTCATCGGAGTGCCAATGAGCTATCTCACAGGAAAATCAAGAACCGAATCCATAAACCCTGACGTCTTCTGCCCACTTACACAGAGTTTCCTACACAAATCACAAATGAGGAGTCCAACGGAATCATTAGAAGTCAGGCCGCCAGACACACAAGAAGTCTATGAAGCTCTAGACGAAGCATTAAAACAATTGAAAGACGTTATTGACCGATAAAAAAATGAACATCGTTAAAAGGTATAGAAGGTGAAAATTTGCTATAGGCGAGTTATTTTAATCTGTAATTCGTTCGTCCGAGGTGTAACATAGTGCTTTTCACGACTACTGGGAAGAAAGAAATTAAAGTTTTCAAATTAAAACATATTTTATTTCAACCTTTTCACTTTGATCACTAGCGACCGTGATTCTGTTTAAAAAAAGTTGATATTTGGTAATATCATCTCCACGAAACATTTGCAAGGAGGTCGTCAGAGATGGCAAGAAAATTAAAAAAGTCCATATACGAGTAAATATACCGTTTAGCGACAGGACCCAAGGGCCAAGAGACAAGGCTCAGGGGTTCCGAACGCATCATATGTCCGGATAGTTAGTAGACGTTACCGCTGACCGTAGAGCTGGCAGCTTTCTTGGTCAACATATTATTATTGCGATACAGCAAGCTAATGCTGCCCGCGTCACCGGTATTCTTACACATAGAAAGTCGTCGGACTTATTTCACATAGAAAGTCTCAGTTATATAGCTGTCATACTTTAGATTTTATTGATATTATTTAAAAAAAAACCCCGATTTCGTCACTGACTCGTTCACACACTGATGATCATCAAAACTCTTAGGGTACTTCCTGAACTCCTAGAAAGCTAAAATTTGGTGTGTATTAAGCTGGTATTAGTACACAAATAACAAAAAATCTAAAACTTTGAACTTTTACCCCCGGACTCCATAAACTAGGGGATGAAAGTTTGTATAAGACTTCCGCAAATTTTGATGCTTGAGGTCTGAAAATATATAGGGACTCCTTTATAATGAATAATAAAATACGTATTTCAGGTTTTTTAGTAAATCATCCCCACTCTTTAAATTAGGGGATGGAAGATTGTCATAAGCAACTTACAAAAAGAAGTGAAATCCGATCAACAACATTCTCATGTAAAATTTTGCCCAGACGAATTATCACCTGGGAAAACACGACAAATGAAATTTATTCCTAGCTCTGAGTCTGCACTGCTGCATACGTTTAAATAAACGCAGCAATAAAGCATCAAAGTATCACTGCCTACATACATATGTGTACATTACTTTTAATTTATTAATTGAATGAAGTGGGCGGTAGTAATAAGAAACATGCATAATATTTTATTGGAGATGTCAATCAATTCAATATATTTAACATGAATAAACAGCTATTATTGTGAAGGTTAGCTGGAGGGTTAAGGAACGAGAGTCATTGAAATATGTAGAATTGAGAATCAAAATATTATAATTGGTTCTAAACATATTTAACCGTCATTTAATCAAACCCTCCAAAAACA
This sequence comes from Cydia pomonella, assembly GCF_033807575.1. Classification (NCBI taxonomy): domain Eukaryota; kingdom Metazoa; phylum Arthropoda; class Insecta; order Lepidoptera; family Tortricidae; genus Cydia; species Cydia pomonella. Next base: position 13,467,007 of record NC_084714.1, on the reverse strand, counting down.
TACATAAAAATATTTAAAAAAGGTTCCGATGAATTGCGAACCTCCAACTGAAATCGGTCAAAAATAGTAAGTTACTTGTTTTATGGGCCCAAAAAAAGCACTGGTGGCCTAGCGGTAAGAGCGTGCGCCTTGCAATTCGGAGCCGGAGGTCGCGGGTTCAAACCCCGGCTCGTACCAATGAGTTTTTCGGAACTTATGTACGAAATATCATTTGATATTTACTAGTCTAGTCGCTTTTCGGTGAAGGAAAACATCGTGAGGAAACCAGACTAATCCCAACAAGACCTAGTTTACCCTCTGGGTTGGAAGGTCAGATGGCAGTCGCTTTCTTCTTATATTCTAATTACCGGGGGCCCTTGCGGATACACTTCGACCCATAGGGATCTTTTGTGTAGTTGCCCCCTCTGTGAGAGCCCCACGAATGGTTCCGGACCTATGTGGTTACTTGCGGATCCGGCTCTGGCAAGTTCATCTGCATTTTCATTGCCTATGAATCCCTCGTGCCCTGGAATCCATACCAGTTGCACTCTATTTTGTCTTCCAAGCTTGTTCAGAGCTTGGACACCATTGTACACCAGTCTAGAGTCCACTCTGGGCGCCCTGAGCGCCTTGAGTGCAGCCTGACTGTCACTGAGTATATAGATATTCTTCCCTTGGGTTTGCCTAACTATATTCTCATGCACACAGGCAATTATAGCGTACGTCTCGGCTTGGAAGACAGTAGCGTAATTACCCATGCTTATGCTACAACTAAAGTCATTTGCATAAATGCCTGCCCCCGTACCAGATACTGTCTTGGACCCGTCTGTGTACCATATGATGTCGTTTTCATCCGAATTTGGTGCTTGAAGACCTTCGGTCCATTCAGCCCTTGTTGGAACTTTAACTTCAAAATTCTTACGGAACACAAACTTGGGTTGCATCTTATCGCAGCCCATATTCGTTATCCTTTCCATGAAATTGTCACATTCCATGTTTGTGTGTTTAGTCTTTGGCTTGCTATCGCTCCATAGGCCTGTTAGAGCCAGCCTGTGTAGCGATTTCCGCGCCTCGGATTGTATCACCAGATGTAGCGGCGGGAGGTCTAGCAGTACCTCCATCGCCGCTGTTGGCGTTGTTCTAAACGCCCCGGTAATAGCCATGCATGCTGTTCTCTGTATTTTCATAAGGTTCTCCCTGCATGTGCTCGCAGTCGCTTTCTTAAAAACTAGTGCCTACACCAAATATTGGGATTCGTTGTCAAGCGGACCCCAGGCTCCCATGAGCCATGGCAAAAATCCGAGATAACGCGAGGAAGAAGACTTGTCTTATGGGCCTGACAACGACTAGAACATAAAATTTGATTTGTGTACAAAATAATCCACAAACTAGGAGGAAAACTGACATTTTATGACGGCAGGCATTGCGGTGAGCGTCCATGCGGCGCTTTACCATAAAAGGTGTCAATCGCATACATTTTTTGGCCGAGATTGGAAACATGGTCGTTTTTTTCATAAATGCCAAATTACAGAAATACATATAAAAACTAATTTATTTTTTGAAGATTCTATACCTACGGAGAAAACGGTGGAAAAATACTTTTCGTCTAATTTTTTTTACAGCTAATGATACTTACAGCTCGGTTATATAGATTCCACTTTAAAAACGAGGATTATTTTGGAAGGAGTAAATTAAATACAGGTGAATACAACAAATTGCAAATTTGCAACCATACATACTTGACACGAATTGTAAACAAAGAACGGTTGACTGGGCGGAGTAGTGGCAGAATTACGTTTTGCAAGTTTTTAGACGTGTTTTAAATGCAGTTTTGTAGGTGACACAAATGCTTGTAATTTTTTTTTGACATTGGGGCGGATCGGATGGAAAATTGCAATGACTTGCTACCTAGGCTTATAAAGAGCGGGCTAGCTGCATATTATGTCATTCTACGCGTGCTCGCGATTAGTAATTTGTGGCTCCGGTCACACTCATAGTCATACTCCTTGACGGACGGTTTTCTTGAAGTTAGCTGCTCAAAGTAAGAATCAACCAGAATAAATATCTACTTTAGAGTCAAAGTACGAATTCCTAACATTCGACAATATCATTTAAGAGGGAAGAAAAGCTATGCGATCCTAACGAAATAACGGTACTTTTTGTATGAAAGTGCATTTCGGGAGAAAACGTTTTCCACTAACTAAATCTTAACAAGTCACTTTGATTTTGATGTCGTTGGCTTCAGTATAATATATTCTTAATATATTTGGGGTCCCAGCGCGCACAAGTTTTTTTGGAGAAATCGCGAAACGTCTGGTTAACGTAACTGGTGACCGAAGAGCTGGCGGCTTCCTCGCACAAGGTATCAGTATTGCGATACAACGAGGAAATGCCGCCAGCATCCTTGGTACAATATCTCAAAGGCCTATTTTAGATATAAGCTATTTATAGTAATCATCTGTATATATCCATTATGTATATTGTTATATATTCTTGGTTTGAATATTTCACTTTAAAAAAAATGTATTTCAAATTTTGATAATAAAAAAACCTATAAACCTAGTTTAAAAAAAACACGGAGAATGGAAAATATTTAGAAAAACGTTTTCTTTATATATGTGGACGATGACGTGGTATATACGTTCCCTATTAAGTGCCCAAATAACACACACTGTATACCGCATAAATAAGTACGTAGAAAATAGAATTGAATTTGATTCGTTTTAAAATTAAATGAAACAAAACAAAACCGGCTCTGTTCAATTTAATAATGATTCAAATTTCATTGTAGGTAATTTTTATTTGTTTTAGGACTGAACATCAAGAGTTTAAGACATAAGTAACTAAATTTTCCTGTACCCGTGATTTATAAAGTTTATTTAAACAGGCCTGCATATTACAGATCCTAAACAATGGCAACTGTGAATGAACATGAGGATGTGGTGATATCGGGACTGTCAGGGCGTTTGCCCGAATGTGACAGCATAGATGAGTTCGCAGACAAGCTGTTTGCTGGCGTCGACCTCGTCACTGCTGATGACCGCCGCTGGAAGCCAGGTGAGCATTGTCCACTGTCTCCTACTGCTTTCATGGGATGAACTCGCCCGTAGGGTCCGAAAACAATATCCGACATCACCAAAAACTCTATGGGAGATACTGCAATATCAGTGGACATCCATAAGCTACTACACAAACTTGTAGAAAGAATATCAAGATTACTCTGTAGTCCACTAAAACGTCAAGGATTTTTCGATGAGAAACTGTGAAAAACTTTTTATTATTATAATATATATGCCTTTTTTTAATAAATCCTGAATTATTTAACGCTTTATTTTTCGGATTGTAGGTATCTACTACAAAGTAGTATATTCGTAAAAAAAATCATTAAAATCTTGATTATTTGCATATTCTGTGTTTGGTCTTAAACTTTTTGACGGTAGTTTATGTAAATCAGAAACTAAGTAGATTCTATTTTAGATGACGCTATGACGGACATGCCGCAGTTTTGGGTAAACTTTGCTGGTTTTCATTAAATATAGAAACGCAGCTGTAGACTTAGGATGCGTTTCTACCAGAGATCTGATGTGCGAAAATGCATAGCGAGGGATCTACTTATTTGTTAAGAACCAATATAATAACTTTATTTAAATAACCTCGCTCAGCGCAGCTCTAGTGGACAATATTCTATTGGTTCTTACAAAATACATCCGCGGCTACGTATCCTCATACACCTTTGGTACTTTTTGTTCCGAGAACCATTAATTCCCTGGGACTTTATTAGTACCTACTAACCTAAATCTATTTCTTTGTCAAAAAACTATACTTTTCTTTATTCAGGAATGTACGGATTGCCACTACGCTGTGGAAAGCTGAAAGACTTGGAACACTTCGACGCAGCGTTCTTCGGGGTGCATGCTAAGCAAGTAGAAATTATGGACCCGCAACTGCGACTGCTGCTGGAAGTTACACACGAGGCTATGGTGGATGCCGGATACAACCCTGTCGAGCTACGCGGCTCAAGCACTGGTGTCTACGTGGGCCTCTCCACATCCGAATGTTTTCAGGCGTGGTCTCAAGACATGGACAAAATTAATGGCTACGCCTTGACTGGCTGCAGCAATTCCATGTTTCCCAACCGAATTTCTTTCGCATTTGACCTAAAGGGACCATCAATATCTATGGATATTGCCTGTGCGGGCTCTATGCATGCGCTGGTGCAGGCCTGGAATGACATCCGAGCGGGCCGTTGTGAAGCCGCCGTAGTCGCCGGCACGAACATCTGCCTAAACCCGGCCACATCACTAAGCTTCCATCGCTTAACAATGCTGTCGCCGGATGGTCGTTGCGCCGCGTTTGATGAATCCGGTTGCGGTTATGTACGTTCTGAAGCGGTAGTAGCAGTACTTCTGCAACGACGTAGCGCCGCGCGTCGCGTGTACTGCACAGTGCGCGGTGCGAGGACGAACAACGATGGTTATAAGAAAGAGGGCATCAACTACCCCAACGGAGCCTTGCAGTACCGCAACGCGCTTGCAACTTTTGAGGAGGCTCAACTGCGTCCGCAGGACGTTATTTACGTGGAGGCGCACGGCACCGGCACTAAGGTGAGAGATTATTAATAAAGATATGTTGTTTTACAGTTATGACATCTTGCGATGTTTAGCTAACCCTAATTCTGTGCCGTAGGTGGGAGATCCAGAGGAAGGTAATGCAATCACGAAGCTGTTCTGCAAGGACCGGCAAGCTCCACTGCTGATGGGTGCTGTAAAGACCAACATGGGCCATCCTGAGTCGGCCTCCGGACTGTGTTCCGTCATCAAAGTGGTGATAGCAATGGAGCATGGCGTTATCCCCGGTAGTCTACACTTCAAGAACCCTAATGCCGAAATCCCTGCGCTCATCGATGGCCGCATTAAAGTACATCCTGCTTACTTTGATATAGTCCTATCATAAAAGTAATATCAATTTTTTATGTGAAATTCATTAGCGTAAGTAATAGATGACATACCAGTGATATACCGGGTGTTTCCTGTAACAGGTGCAATAAATTAATCTGTAGGCTGTACGCCTCAAACTCGCCAACATTTGTTCAGCAACTTTTAAAAATAACTTATGTTTTAATTTTTATTACACATTGAAGTTAATTCTAAGGCGCAATGTAATGCGAATTTTGTTACGTTTAAAGCGTGTAATAATATTAAATTTGTATGAAAAAGATAAAATCTATAGATTTCATAATTTTTAAAAGTTGTTAATCAAACGTTATATCGTTTTAGGAGTGATAGACGTAAATTACATTTTAAGATTTGGTAATAAATATGTGTCTGGCTTAGATGGTGGTCGAAAATACGCCATGGCAAGGTGGCTTGGTGGCTGTAAATTCTTTCGGGTTCGGCGGAGCCAATGCGCACATGATTCTCGAGGGCGGATTTGGAGACCGCCCACCGCCGGCTGAGTATCCGGCACCACGCCTCGTGCTCGCCTCGGGCCGGACTGACGAGGCCGTCAAGCAACTACTACAGCTCGCTGCATTACATCCGCGCGATTCCGAGCTGCACGCTCTGCTGGACACCGTGCATGCACGCGCCATACCAGGGCACCCTCGCCGTGGATACGTCGTACTGAATCCAGAGTGCGACGCACCTCCCGTGCTGGAGGTTCTCGAGACAGAGGGTGACCCACGCCCCGTGTGGTTCCTGTTCAGCGGCATGGGCTCGCAGTGGGCCGGTATGGCTCGAGAGCTGATGCGCCTACCGGTATTCGCGGCGAGTATTGCGCGATCGGCATCAGCACTCGAGCCTTACGGCATAGACCTCAGGCATGTGATCACAGAGGCACCGAAGTCAGCCTTCGACAACATCATCAACTCCTTCGTCTCCATCGCCGCCGTGCAGGTGGCGCTGGTAGATATTCTGAACGAGCTTGGCATTCACCCCGATGGCATAATTGGACACTCTACTGGTGAAATAGGTAAAAAAAACTTCAATACTAGATTGTTTACACAACTAAACCACAGAGTGGATCATTCCAGTCTTTCACCTTGTGATTAGCTTTTCAACATGCGTTCTGAAAGTAGTTCTGGTTTCATTATATGTTGATTATTGTTAACGGGAGGACTTGTTACGTAATATGAAATAAAATGAAAAACACTTTGAAAATATTTTTTTAAATGTCAACACTTAATCCAGCTAATCAATGCAGGATGTGCGTACGCGGACGGGACGCTAACAGCGGAGCAAACGGTTTTGTGCGCGTACTGGCGCGGGCGCTGTACGCTAGACTCGGTGCCAGCATCTGGAGCCATGGCTGCCGTAGGTCTCTCCTCAGAGGAGGTCGCCCGTTGCTGCCCCGCAGACGTCGAGCTCGCCGCACACAACTCAGCTAACAACGTCACGGTAAGACAAGACGGAAAAGTAGTACACGAGTACACGGGTACCGAGCCACTACTTTTTCGCAAACGTCTACTGACATTATTTTAGACTTTATCCCTACAAATCCCTTCCTAATCTTCATATTCGTTTGATTTCGCCGTTATGCGTTTACTTACTTTATTTACACGTAACAAATAACTATTTTTAAACAGATTTCTGGTCCTTTGGCGTCGGTGGAGAAGTTTGTACAGCAGTTGTCGGCGAACGGCGTATTTGTGCGTATGGTGGACACTGCGGGCATAGCGTTCCACAGCTCGTATATCGCGAGCGTCGCTCCGCTTCTCCTTCAGCGCCTTCAGCAAGTCATTCCCGAGCCTAAACAGCGCAGCCCGCGCTGGCTCTCCTCCTCCGTACCTCAGGAGCAGTGGAACTCAGACTTAGGTAATTATTATCTGAAGTGATAAGCGCCGTCACTAGAGATAAACGGACTGATTCGTGCATAGACTGATAGTATTCAGGGGGGTCACCTCTCTCTGCAGCTGACTGTACTTACCTATAGCCCGTAGTTAACGGAGCTTAAAAAAAACGCGGTGTATGTATCGTGGTCAGATCGAAGAATTGAACATTTAAATAAATGTATTTGTATTGAATTGTATTTGTATTGTTAATATAAAGATACGAAAGCAACTAAATGTTGCGTCGAGGTTGTTTTCGCTCGGTCAAGCTTCACGCTTGATCGCGAACTCCACCACCATGATCGCTTTTCGAAAGTTAGATTAAAAATTAAACACTCGTTATTCGTTACTAGATCGGAACAGGTAAGTACATACGTATATTTAGCAAGTATGGGATATTCATGCAGCTATTCAATCTTGCAGGTCGACTGAGCGACGCCGCGTACTTCGTGAACAACCTGGTGTCTGTGGTGCAGTTCGCGCCGGTGCTTGCATTGGTGCCGGAGCGGGCGTTGCTGCTGGAGGTGGCGCCTCACGCGCTCCTTCAGGCAATTGTCAGGCGTGCGATGCCAGTTGCTGTGCATGTACCACTCGTGCGTCGCAACGTACCCGACGCTCTCGTGCATCTTCTTGCTGCCGTGGGAAAAGCCTACGGTGCCGGCGCTCAACCTCAGGTAATACTTATTCCATTTTCTTTCCTAGCTAAAGTACAGTCCAGGTGACATAATTTTTAGCATAATTCGATCAAATTGTCAATTGTGTGGTGCGGACACAAAAATTAAATTCATGTACTAGTTTGCCGATCCTACTTGAATATAAGACTGTGACCAATCAACGAAGGTGACGCGGCCTTAAAAATACTAATAATATTCGACGTTATTATGTTAAATTAAGGGCAATTTTGTGAATTTTGAGCGCTCGACTGTCATCAAAAATTTTAGTACGGTGTGTCGCTAGATGAGATTGACGCTAATTTAATATCTGATCAAATTTTCAATTTGATTCTCCCCTCTGAATTTCGATTTCTAATGTGTTGTACCTTCAAACAATATTTTATTCTATCTATAAAGGTAGCGCAGTTATACCCGCGTGTAACGTGGCCGGTGTCCCGCGGCACGCCTGCACTGGCGTCACATATCGGCTGGGATCATCGCGTCGAGTGGGATGTATATGACTTCATGAAGGTTAAAGAGAACATCATTGAGTACGACCTCGACAAACCCGAAGATGCCTTTATCGCCGGACATAACATTGATGGCAGAATTCTCTTTCCTGCGACTGGATACTTAGTAAGTTTTGATTAATTTTTATTGAAAGTGTCTAATGACACTCTTCAAACGTAGATCCATTAAAAAAATGTAATTTTATGCAGAATAAATAATAATTATACCCGTCACTCACATTTTACATGTCTTTGATGTACAGATGTTGGTGTGGCGTACGGTAGCGAAAATTAACAAACTGGAAATAGAGCAGGCGGCGGTGATATTTGAAAATTTAAATTTTCGCCGTGCCACCATTATGTCACACGTCGCTCCTGTGTGCTTTCTTATATCGTTGTTCAGTGGTTCGGGCGAGTTCGAGGTGTGCGAGGGAGGCGAAGTGGTGTTCACGGGCACGGTGCGGCTTACCGCCGACCCCGCCGCCGAACGCTTGCCAGTCACTATGCTGGATGAGGAAAAAATTGAACACGAATACATGCCCTCGCTGACCTCAGAGGACATTTATAAGGAGCTAGGCCTCCGTGGATATAACTACAAAAACTTGTTTCGCGGTATCAAATCCTCGGAGGCGAGCGGCGCGCGTGGCCAACTCAAATGGGAAGGAAACTGGATCTCGTTCATGGACACGATGATACAATATACCCTCATCGGCATTGATAAGCGTATCTTGTATTTGCCGACCCGTCTGCAGCGAGTAGTGATCGACCCTGCGGTGCAGCGTGAGGCTGCCAAGGACGATGTCGTACCGGTACAAGTTTATCGCAACCTAAATGTTATTGTTGCCGGTGGTGTCGAGTTTCGCGGTGTCCAGACCTCGTTGGCACCACGCCGCACCAACGTTCAAGCGGCGCCTATACTGGAAAAGCACGTGTTTCTACCGCTGGAGACTGAGGATGTCGAGAGCTATGCGCTCAGCGCCGCATTGCAGCTGGCGTTCGAAAACTGTAACGTGCATAAGTTGAAACTTGCCGAGCACGCGCTCCGGCGGCCTGTAAAGGCGCTTCTGCTGCCACGTGTGTTGCAAGGTATGACAAAGACAATATTTAGGAAACTATCTATATGGTATAAATCACAATCTTGTAAGAAGAACGAACTTAAAACCTACAGCATGTTTTTTCACCACACTAGCTGGTAAAGGCTATCTTGGTACTTCAAAAACTGATGTGAAAGTTGCATTTTATCAACATGTATGGCATAGTAATTAAATGCAAATGTTTCCGTATGTTGGCTGGTAGAATTGATTTTTAAATGATGATTTTGAATGACAAATACTTAGTAGCAATAACTCTGAATTGATTTGGTTTGATTTTGTTTGTTATTTTACAGTTATTATTTTCCTTGCGTTTGTGTGGTGAAAATATTTGTTTCACTCGTTGGCAAAGTTTGTTTAACTCTCGTGCAACGCTCAAGATTCCATTTTCGAACCACTTGCTACGCTCATGTTTCAATTTTGGAATATTTCTCTTTCTCAGGTATCAATATTAGCACGACGGGTTAAACAACAACTTTGCCCCCTTGTAAAACTAATACCTATTTACATGATCTATCAAAGAACCTTTAAAAGCACGGAGGTAGTATTTGCCAGGATTATACCTAATACTTCAATTAGGTATAATCCTGGCTTTTCACATGTAAGAATAAATGTATATAACATAACATTCTAACGTACACTTGACATTAAAACGATATCTTGATGATGATTGATGTCATTTAGTTAACTACGGTCGGATTGGCTTAAATTTTTAGTGCAAAATAAGGAAAAATAGGTGGTAATATCGCTATTAAAGAGCGATCTATTTCAGCCAAACTTTTGGCACGTTTTAGCGGGAGTTTTGCATATTTTTTTTTATTATTAGTGAAAAACTCTTGCGGGCTTACAGGTGACCCCAAAATGCTCACAAAATAATACAATACAAACAAATATTTTGATAACTTAAAGATATTTAAGCATTACATCGACGTCGACGTCAAAAACAAGGATATAAATAAAAAAGCAAAAAAAAAAAATACACATGTGGGAAGTATTGAGACGTGTCTCACTTATGAAATCTATTTTTTTAATACAGTTGCCCAAAAAGTGCTACTTTGCGTAGCTGTTTAGCGTGCGAAAAGTTGGTTTTCGCGAACTAGTGCTTTTTACTTTTCCATTTTTTTTTAATTTAGGTATACTTGTTCCAATTCATGACTACTTATTGTTGAGTGTTAATGTTACTTTCCTTTAAAAGTCGTAATGAACATAAAAACCTACTGCTAATGTAAGAATAATAAATATATGCATATTTCATATTTTATTGCTTACATCCTCATCATTATAACACGTATATTTTTTGATATTGAATAATGGAAAGATGCTGATGATACTGAATGGAACGGAATAGCTACCAAAACGCGTGTCAAAACAGAGTCGTTTTTAGGGTTCCGTAGCCAAATGGCAAAAAACGGAACCCTTATAGATTCGTCATGTCCGTCTGTCTGTCCGATTCTGTCACAGCCACTTTTTACCGAAACTATAAAAGCTATACTGTTCAAACTTGGTAAGTATAGTCTTTAAAAATGATATTGAGGTTTCTAATATAATTTTTTTTTAAACTGAATAATTTGCGCGAGAGACACTTCCAAAGTGGTAAAAAGTGTGTCCCCCCCCCCCCCGTAACTTCTAAAATAACAGAATGAAAAATCTAAAAAAAATATATGATATACATTCCCATGCAAACTTCCACCGAAAATTGGTTTGAACGAGATCTAGTAAGTAGTTTTTTTTTAATACGTCATAAAAATTAAAAAAAAAATTTTTTTCATCAAACCCATACGTGTGGGGTATCTAGGGATAGGTCTTCAAAAATGATATTTAGGTTTCTAATATCATTTTTTTCTAAACTGAATAGTTTGCGCGAGAGACACTTCCAAAGTGAAAAAATGTGTGTCCCCCTGTAACTTATAAAATAACAGAATGAAAAATCTAAAAAAAAATATATGATATACATTACCATGCAAACTTCCACCAAAAATTGGTTTGAACTCCGACTCGCACTTGGCCGCTTTTTTCTTACTGCAAGCATGTTTTAAGTTTCCAAAGGCAACATTCGATATTATTTTTATACAATTTAAATATACGATACACAAATAATCGTAAATAACGATACTTAGGTAATAATAGTATAATGTTTTATATTTACAATTGTGTCTGTCTTATAGAACATGGATAAAAAAAACTTGTTGTTTCTCTTATTTTTTCGCAACTGTATTAAAAAACGTCGTTCCATACACGTGAGGAAATGTCATTATTCACCTCGCCTACGGCTCGTAACTCTCGGTACTCGTGAAGTAATTAAATACTTTCCGCACTAGCATCGAAATGTACTATTATGCAGTACGTAGGACGTAGGTATAGTTAGTAGGCACATACTACATACTATTCAAATACTAGCTTCACTAATGCCATATTTCTACTTCAGTTTTAGAAACTGTGCCGGCGGTGCACGTGGATGCAACGCTGGTAGCGGATGAAGGTGTACAACAGTATGCTGTAACTATGGAACTGCTAGGAATAAAGGTGCGCACTGTAGTAACGAGTATAAAAATAGAATACAAGCAGAATAGGCGAAACGTACTCGTAATGTCTCTTCTTCTTCTTCCTCGCGTTATCCCGGCATTTTGCCACAGCTAATGGCAGCCTGGGGTCCGCTTGGCAACTAATTCCGAGAACTGGCGTAGGCACTAGTTTTTACGAAAGCGACTGCCATCTGACCTTCCAACCCAGAGGGTAAACTAGGCCTTATTGGGATTAGTCCGGTTTCCTCACGATGTTTTTCTTCACCGATAAGCGACTGGTAAATATCAAAGGATTTTTCGTACATAAGTTCCGAAAAATTCATTGGTACGAGCCGGGGTTTGAACCCGCGACCTCCGGATTGCAAGTCGCACGCTCTTACCGCTAGGCCACCAGCGCTTCATGAACGAACAAAAGGTACATACTCGTAATACCTATATCTGTACTTAGTATTTTATGACATTGGTGTTTTTTGTATGGTATTCAGAATAGGCAAAACGATAATATTATTCTGTGGTATTTTATGACAGTGATGTTTTTTGTATGGTTTTTCAATTGTCAAAAATCGTTATTTATTTTAATGATATTTATAAAGTTTCACTTCAAATTAATAAAAAAATATATTGAATGTCATTCGAGCCATTTAGTTGAAAGTAAATTTCAGGTGGTGGCGAGCGCCGCGTTAGAGACCGATTGCCACGTAGTGATGGGCTCCAACGTCTTGTCACGGCACGACGAACTGTCTGTATTGGCAGCAGCGAGCATCGCCAACGGCTTTGTATTGCTGGAGGAGACGGAGGAGCACGCGTTCGACGAGTCGTCGATGCGGGTGGCTGCTGCCAACGCAGGACTCACACTGGTAATATTATTTACCTTGATTTCTTGATTGATATTTTGTATTCCAGTCGGCTTGTAGTTAAAATATATTGTGTTTGTAAAGGTATCTCGACGTCGCTCGGAATCGTCCGAGTACCTACTGCTGAAGCGCACAGCAGCCTTGCCTGCAACTAAACTCATCATTGAAGTGCATGAGGAGGACTACGCCTGGGTTGACCAGCTAAAGATTGCTATGAAGAGCGCTGAGAATGAGAACCTGCGCGTGTATGTGTGGTCGCGCGCGCCCGGCTCCGGCGTGTTGGGCCTGGGGACGTGCTTGCGACGCGAGCCCGGCAGCGACCACCTGCGCGTGTACTACCTTCCAGAAGCGGCGGAACCGTTCGATCCCGATGCACCGGCGTACAGCGCACAAATACGCCGCGACCTGACTTTTAACGTACTGCGTGCCGGCATTTGGGGTACCTACCGCCACCTGCCGCTTGAAAACCCGACACAAGTCAAGCGAGAGGTTGGTTACTATCTAAAATGACCGGTGCAAAGATTTTTACATAAATAAGATTTTTTATAGATACCTCGTCGTACAGATGTGCATGTGCTGTCATTACTCTTCAACGTGTTGTTTAATCCCGCATCCCCTACGTATCTATCAGAAAGATTTAGTTTTCTGGCTACTGTTAGCAGTCACCATCTGCGATCTAATGCAAATCTGATTTTAGCCATTCCGCCGAAAAAGTCGCTTGTGTACTCTAGATCTTTCACTGCATACGCAGTTAAGCTGTGGAACGATCTACCAGTGGATGTAAGGAAGTCGCAATCTGTTGCCTCACTCAAGGAGAAGTTGAAAAAGTTGTGGCTATTAGACTCCTGATATTAGAACTGAGTACTTTTTATTTATATATATCTATATTATGTGTTTATGTATACATATATTTATTTATAATATTATAATTAATTAATTAATTTAATCTATATACACCTATATCTCATATATAGGTGTATATAGATTTATGTATATGTTATACTTTGCGTATTCATACTACGGGTTGTCTACTTTTTATTTTATTTTATTATTATTGATTGCTCTCATGCTACTTTTATGTGTATCCCAAATTCTCATATTGCTACCGTAAATATTGATTTGTCTTTCACCTGTTAGTGTTTGATCCTTTCGCATTTTCTCAAAGGTTAGCTGGAAAAGATCCCTTTTAGGGATAAGTTCGCCTTTGTACATAACATTATTTTTTTGTTTTGTTTTGTCTGTTTTATGTTAACCTGTTTATGTGCAATAAACATATTATTATTATACTTACACATTAACATATTATTGCTTGTGCCTATGTAAAATAGTGCGTGTTATTTAACTTAATGTTAAATATTAAGACGGTGCTATATGTGAGATCCTATAATTGGCTCTGTGTCACTATTTATGTTGTTATTAGCACAGTTATAGCTGTTGGTTCTCCATGTAAAATAAATAAATAAATAAATAAATAAATAAAGTGACATAGATACATACATACTTACATACATTTTTGATATTGTCATTTATGATTATCGTATGTTTTGTACAGTCGGGGAAATTAATTCTTTAGCAGTTTGCGGTTCAAAGTAAATTTGGTTAAGTATATATACTTCTGCTAAGATCTGTCCCTTCTAAAGTGAACCGTAAACTGCTAAAGAATAAATTTCTTCGTCCGTACATAGAACAAAGGAAAAACTTTTTCTTTTGGAATTTTAATGAAAAAATATAAATATTATGACGTGTTTGTCAATTGGCAACGACAAGGCTTTAAGTCGGTTCTCGGTGGCAGGTGGAACATGCATACGTGAACACGCTGACGCGCGGTGACTTGTCATCTTTGCGCTGGATCGAGAGCGACCTGCAACATGCGGTGAACGCGCCGCAGCCGACTGACCGTGACCTATGCCGTGTCTATTACTCATCTATCAACTTTCGCGATGTCATGCTCGCTACAGGAAAGCTACCGCCCGATACACTACCTGCCCGTGTCGCTGATAAGGTAGCCACAATACTTGAACAAACCCTTTGCTAAAAATTATATCTTTGTTAAACCTATAAAAAGATCTATGATACATTTAGTGTATAGTAAGTACTGAATGACAGCACAATACAACAAGTTAGTTTAATTTTACAGGAGTGTCTACTTGGGTTCGAGTTTAGCGGGTATTCATCAAATGGCAAGCGCGTAATGGGCATAGTTCAAACAATGGGCCTAGCGACCACTGTGCAGGCCGACGTGACACTCATGTGGGAGGTGCCTGAGCAGTGGTCTCTAGAAGAGGCGGCCACTGTGCCAGTCGCGTATGCGACAGCGTACTACGCTTTGGTGTTGCGCGGGCGCATGCAGCGTGGTGAGGCTGTGCTAGTGCACGCTGGCGCTGGTGGCTTAGGCCAGGCTGCTATTGCAATCGCACTGCATGCCGGCTGTACCGTTTATACCACTGTGGGATCGCCTTCCAAACGTGCCTACCTGCTCGAGCGCTTCCCGCAGCTGCCGGCTGCCAACATTGCCAACTCGCGCGACAGCTCGTTTGAACACGTTGTGCTGCGTCGCACGTGCGGTCGTGGCGTTGACCTCGTGCTCAACTCACTTGCCGGCGACCAGTTGCAGGCGTCGATGCGCTGTCTCGGCCACGGTGGTCGCTTTCTCGAGGTCGGCAAATTTGACCTGAGCGCTAACACGGCGCTCGGCATGGCTGTGCTGCTGAAAAACACCGCAGTTCACGGCGTCCTATTGGACGCCTTGTTTATTGAGAATGGGGATAGCCCAGAGAAGGCGAAATTAAGGCGATGCGTAAAAGAAGGCATTGCCAACGGCGCTGTTCGCCCATTGCCCACCACTGTCTACAACTATGACCAGGTCGAGGATGCCTTCCGGTGAGTTTTCGTAATGAATAGATACTATGTATATTTGATGTTGACTATTCAACCGGTAACGGCTATGTTGGCTTGACTTTTAGGTACGTGTCGACGGGCAAGCACATAGGCAAGGTTGTGATTCGCATGCGCGAGGAAGAACCAGGGAGTAAAATAGTGACGAAACAGCTACTGCCAGCCATTCCGCGCGCATATATGCATCCTGGAAAGAGCTACGTACTCATTGGTAGGTAATAAATAACACATATATTATGGAATTTTAAAGATAGTATGTCGTTTTTTAATCTCGCTTTCATATTGGTTGCAGGTGGGCTAGGAGGTTTTGGTCTGGAGCTGTGCGAATGGCTGATTAGCCGCGGGGCGCGCACGCTCATACTCAACTCTCGCAAGGGTGTGTGCACTGGTTACCAGTCTTGGTGTATACGCAGGTAACTAACATAAATTTAAAATGTTTAGTATGTAAACTGAGTAGTGTTGTGATAGTGTATCAACATTGTGCTGAACCGTTAACTATTCTGTCTTTGTTCTAGATGGTGCGCCGCGGGAGTTTGCGTATTAGTGTCAAGCGCGGATGCGACAACTGAGGCGGGAGCGCGCGCATTGCTGCAGGAGGCGTCTTTGGCTGCGCCAGTTGGCGGCATCTTCAACCTTGCCGCTGTGCTGCGTGATGCCCTTTTTAATAACCAGACACAGGACACCTTCAGTGCCGTCACCAAACCTAAGATTGAGGGTCAGTAGGTATCTCCTTTTTATAAATTAGAACGATTTCTCATAATTTATGTTAATTATTTATATTTTTGTGGACAGTGACGCAGAACCTGGATTTGTTGTCACGCTCGCTGGCACCAGAGCTAGAGCTTTTCGTGGCGTTTTCATCGGTGTCATGTGGGCGCGGCAATGCAGGCCAGAGCAACTATGGATTTGCCAATAGCGCCATGGAACGGCTATGTGAGCGGCGGCGCGCGGACGGGTTACCGGCGCTGGCAATACAGTGGGGTGCCATCGGTGACGTAGGACTAGCGGCTGTAATGTTCGGAGAAGATGTAGAAGTAGGTGGCACCGTGCCGCAGCGCATTGCGTCGTGCCTAGCCACGCTTGGTACGCTGTTGCTTGCTTCGCAAGCCGTAGTCTCATCCATGGTGCTGGCCGACCAGCGGCGCAGCCAGGAAAGGCCAGCACAGAACCTCGTGCACACTTTAGCCAATGTTCTCGGTAATAAAATATGCTTAGCTTACTAAGTTAGTGTTATTAGCCGAAGGCCGAAAAGCAACGAACAGCCATTTGTTTGTCTAATCAGGAGCTCAACCAACATCGATATCTTACCATAGTTATTACTTACTTACTTACCTATTATGTTAATGTAGAAGTAGCTTCAAGTGGTTTAACACTCATTTGACAAGAAGCATTCCAATTAGTAAGCTAATCGAGATGTTAAGATAACCTCAATAAAAATACATATAGGTAAAATGTTTGCCGCAGGTATCAGGGACGTAAACAAGGTGTCCTCGACGGCAACATTGACGGAGCTAGGACTGGACTCGTTGATGCTAGCAGAGATCAAGCAGGTGCTCGAACGTAACTATGATGTGGTGCTCGGCGCGCAGGAGATCCGCGCGCTCACGTTCGACAAACTGCGGAGCATGGCAGCTGAAACCGACTGCTTAAACGACAACGCCGCAGCAAAAATGCAAACATTAATAACACCATCTACATCTACAAGCAATGATGAGGCACAGCCGCTTTTAATTTAACAGCTTAACACTGGCTCTGCGGGTCTGGACCCGAGACGCCCGCTTGCGCTGACTGTTTGCTGTCCGACAACGCGACGGCGCTAAAATGCAAATATAATTAATAGCGCCATCTACAAATTGTTCAATACGGCTCAACCGATGTTATACATAGTTCTAGATATTTGATGTTATCAGTCTTCTACATTTACTTATCTATGTTTTATTCATAATGTCTCTATTTTAAAGGTATCACGAGATTTTTTTTAAACATATTCAGTGCCAGCTCAAGCTATGCGCTACGAGAAAAAAGCGCCTACGAACAGAGAACCCGCCTAGCGGGTCGCTGGCAGTGAATAAAATATTTACTTCGTTAGATATAAAGTCAATTAATTAATCGCATGAAGGTGATCAAATGTATACATATTTAGGAACTTGACTATACAATTGTTTATTAAGGAAATAGCTGCAAAACGAATATGTACGTACTTATAATAGTACATTACGATACAAGTGCGAAAAATAGGAAATTCGAAACTAGTGGTGATAAATTAAAACACGACCGAAGGGAGTGTTTTAAATCGACACGAGTTGCGGATTACCTATTCGCACATGTATCGTACAACGTTTTACAGTACATATGGCCCTTTAAATGTTCGATACAGTAACTTAATATGCTAATTTTCGCACTAGTGCGGTAGCACCATATGTACTGTAAACTATCTTATTCAGAATTTTATTTATATGACGACGATTGCATTTGTGATGTTTGTGTGTTTGTGCAAATTATTTTGGTTGCGCTATTCTATTTTAGTTAGTAAATATTTTTTTAATAATAATAAATATAGGTAATAAATAATATTTTAGTTGAATCATGCAAATATTTTTCAGATTACCTTTATGATATTCGACATTTTGGCAAGTGATAAACTGAGTACTTATTTAATACATGTAATTATAACTTTTTCAAAGATGATGCATAATATGGTTATTTGTGATACTAGCGAAGTTTCCTGTATTTAAAATAAATAATTTCACACCGAAATAAAACACCAGAAAAATATTAGAAAAACCAAGACCGCAGTTATTTTCAGACCCAATTTCTATTTGATAAATCGGAAAGAACTATATTCGTGTTATTCACGACGGCGCGTGCCTTGACTCGTATTGTTATGTTATTAAAGGTTACAATTGTCATATCTGCGCGTCATAGTGGAAGACACGAACTATGTAAAGAGTAGGTAACTTGCCTGAACGTCATTGTTCTGTAATTCATAGAGATTCCATAGTGGCTAATCGTTTTGACAGTTCGAAAAAAGAAACTGATTTGACTAAGATATCGACTACCATAGCAAATAGGCAAGATTGTGATATAAGGTATAATAGAGTTATTGTATTCATAAAAATCCTCAGTTAAGTACCATCTATATAACAGGACACGACAGTTAAAGTTTGAGTAGTAGCGCCATCTGTTCGAAACGATATGAATAATTTGAGTTTGAATAGTGGCGCTTGATTTTGCCTTGAGTTGTTCATTTGTTTTCATGGTTGTCTACAGATGGCAGTTTAAATAGCAAAAGTTTGCAAACGTCAACGAAACGATACTTGATACATATAAAGATGTTTTTATAATTAAGATATTAATTTTATTTATAATATTGATAATATCAATCAGAAAGGTTTGATGGAGCGGGAACGAATGTTTATGACCGTTTGGTGCTATTATTTTTTTAAATATTCCTAAATCAAGAACTTTTTTAGAAATCTCACATTTTTTATTTTATTTTTATTTAGGTAAACAAACAGTCACTACAAGAAAAGCTTAAATATAAAGTATTTTAAACACGTTTTACAGTATGTGTGACCAACACCGTTCACCACTTATTAATTAGGTACAATTAGTTAGATTATTCAGAGCTTTTTTTTACAAGTTTTACAACACCGGAGCTTAAGGCTCCGGGAGGCATTGACATTGATAAATTCATGAAGAAGATAAAATAATCTTTAACGCTTAACAGTTAACAGTGCATGCAGTGTTACGTTAATATTGAATAGTTACTATTTTTTTCGCTTCATATCAGTAGATGTTACATTTAGTTATTGTCTCTAAGTACATCTATTACAAGTTTTTTATATACACCAGTACTGTGTTAAAATGTGTGTTGTAAGTATGAACGAGCCTGCGAAGAGGAGCGCGCTCACCAGCGTGGGTGCGGCAGCGGCCGGTAACGAACAGCCGGTGCTGGCGCGTCTCTCGCCTCGCTGTCTACTACGGTTGGGCACTTTATAACATTACATTAGATATTAAACAAAAAAATAGTTTAAAATTTCGTTTTTTATTGTATGATTTATTATTTAATTATTTTGGACATGGGTAATATAGGTATTGTGATAGATTGATATACCATTGTATATCGTTTCAACTACGATATTGTAATTGAATTATTAAATTTCACTTTGTACCCGACGATCACTATAAGATAAGTAATTGATGATTCTTTTAGATTAACTATAAACATTGTATTGAGAGATATATAACCAAAAAATAAAACTAGTTAATTGCAAGGAATGCATTGCACCTCCTCACCTCCACTTTTCTTCTTAAAATTGCTATAATTTATTTAACTATAACTGTTTCAGTATTACACCAACATGTTTTACTTTCCGAGTAAAATACGCATGACAGTACGTACGATCATGACAAAAGTATAAGGGTTTTAGATTATGGCATTTCGGCTATGAAAGTTTACAAAACTGAAGAACACAAATAGCGTACATACAATATGTTTCATACGCCGCCTTACACAACTACACAATTTTATTACATACCTACGGCAATTATTGTTATATTCAGAAACGTATAAATTTTAAAATTTTATCTACACACATAATATATCATAAACCGTCTATTATGCCTTCAAAATCCGTAAATAATGGTCAACATTACGATAAACTGTTTTGTTACAACAAATTTCTTATCTGTGATGATGTTATAATTGCTTCATAACTACATCAAAATCGATTTACAAAGTTTCAAAAGTTTCAAAGTTTTTATTTGCTAGAATCATGGTCAGGTACAATTTGATTGACTTAAAATAACATGGATCAGCACAATTCACCATTTTTAGTGGCATGCAAATTAAATTATACAATTTGAAATAAATGAATTAATTGAATTAAAATAAAATTAATATCATTACAACTAAAATAAAATAAAATCACAGTCATAAAGAATATACAAATTTACAATGTCAACTTCTAACCTAGGTATATCAATTATTTAAAAAATCATTTAATTTATAAAAACATTTATCAATGAGCCAATGTCGGAGTTTCCGTTGAAATAAATTATAATTAATATTATATTATATATATAGTTTAAATAAAAAAACAATTCGATTTGCCCTCTATTCTAATAGCAATCGAGATGCCTTTTTATTCGAAATGGAATGTGAATTGCATACAATTTTGACATATCTCGCAGGTTAGTTTGTATCGAATGATACGGAAATAGCCCCTCGACTCTAGTTTGTCTCTGAATTAAAAAAAAAACTATAAATGCGTGACATGCGTGAAAAAAGTTTTAATAAAGTAACTATAGCAAACGTGTCGTGTAAAATGAGCGATAAAAATATTTCGGTGACGCCATATCTGCGAGGTCCGCTAAGAGAGCAACGATGCTCCGACGTTGGCTATAATTTGGGTTAATGAATATATCATAGAAAGTTTATAATGTGTGTGTAGATAAAATAGTGTATGTAACTGTACATAATTAGGCATTAAAACACTCGTTAATCCTATTAAGCGCTCGCTACTCGTGTATTTTAATGCCTTTTTTATGTAGCAGTCACATAAACTACTATTTCTCAAACTTGTAATGAAATGTTGACATGATTTATTTCAAATTAGGTCCGGAAATACTTACATATCAGGTGCGATGAGTGAATATGATATGTAAAGGAATTTCATACAGCCTTACACACCTAGCTCTGTAAGGCAACCTTCTTTTGTTTTTAAACGTCAAATTATGGCACTTCTTGGCATTCAACCATAAAAAACATATATTAGAAGTCTCACTAAAATACTGAATTAGTTTACAATAGTTTATTTATCTTTGAGTTTTTACAATTAAAACAATACAAATCCTTCCTTCAATCGCTTGAGTTTTTTCCTCTCAGTCGTAATCTAACTGTCAATGTCACATTTTACCAAAACCGCGGCAAAACTATCTGTCACTTGTCAAACACTTGACAGAATAAACCTAAAAGATCGTTCGAGATATCCTTAATATCTAATATTCGGCCAACCTGATAATCTAGAAGTTTGTCCTCAAACTCAATCTAGCAGGTACTGAACAGTATAAAACCTTATTTTTCAATGAACCACACGAGTATACATAAGTTCATACATTAGTCTCTAATGTGCCATCATGAATTTGTTTAATTAACCTTATTTACGCAAAATTTTGCAACATTTCACCCTTCAATACACTGGTCTCTAATATGCGGCCGTGTATATCCCCTTTGTCAATCCAAAACATTAATAATATCCACCTGAGATGGCATTTCACTCAACACCACACCAGTCACTAATGCGGCTGTATGAACCTGATCACTCAGTCTAAAACATCAACAATATTCATCTGAGGTGACATTTTCCATTTCACTCCGCACCACTCTAGTCACTAGAGTAGCCATGTGAACCTGGTCACTCAGTCTAAAACATCAACAATATTCATCTGAGGTGACATTTCCATTTCACTCCGCACCACACTAGTCACTAGTGCAGCCGTGTGAACCTGATCACTCAATCTAAAACATCAACAATATTCATCTGAGGTGACATTTCCATTTCACTTCGCACAACACTAGTCGCTAGTGCAGTCGTGTGAACCTGGTCACTCAGTCTAAAACATCAACAATATTCACCTAATGTGACATTTCATTCTAAACCACATTAGTCTCTACCGTAACCATGAGCCTGGTCACCCAGTCTACAACATTAACAATATTCACCTGGTGTGACATTTCACTCTAAACCACATTAGTCTCTAGTGTAGCCGTGGACTTGGTCACTCAGTCTGCAACATTAACAATATTCACCTGCTGCGACATTTTATTCTAAACCACAGTAATCTCTAGTGTAGCCGTGACCCTGGTCACTCAGTCTACAACATTAACAATATTCACCTGGTGCGACATTTTATTCTAAACCACAGTAATCTCTAGTGTAGCTGTGACCCTGGTCACTCAGTCTACAACATTAACAATATTCACCTGGTGCGACATTTTATTTTAAGCCACAGTAATCTCTAGAGTAGCCGTGAACCTGGTCACTCAGCCTACAACATTAACGATATTCTCTTGATGTGACATTTAACTCCAAACCGCACCAGTCTTTAGTGTGACGGGTGAACCGGTTCACTCAGTCTATCCATATTTACCAACAAATAACAGCAAAAAAAAAGGCAACACTAAATCTTTTCATACTTAAATGTCTTTTGACAACAATAAACATGACGTTTTCATAAACTAAAATCATTTTCTTTGACTTTCATTTTCTTTACTAAGTACATCAAGTTTCTTAGGTTAGGTGGAATGGCCTTCTTTTCAGGCATACAATTATATTTTCACTAACTATTCTCACTATCGGTTACTTTGTTTAGATCAATCAACATATCATATTGTATCATCTAAAAGTCAAAAATATTTTGAATAATCTGCTAAACCTGAATCATCAACATATCAATCATCATAATGCTATACTTTAAATATGCATGACTGTATACAATCTATAACCTGGACATTTTTGCATTTTCCTTGTGTCGGTCTTATGCCCTATTATTTTGTTAACTGCCCTATTTCCATCTGTAATTCTATAAATATCTGAATTTTGTGTACCTACTTTATACATTTATTTATTTCATTTTCAATACAAACTTACAGTGTACACCAAATCGCTTATATGAGAACAATTACATAAAAAAAAAAAAGTCAAAGTATGTTACAGGTTTAAACATATCTATAAACATAGCTATATACATTCTACATATATTTCCATAAGTCATGTGGTTCAGTAAATAGGGCAAATGCAGCATCTGCTTCAATAGTGCAGTCATCAATACATCATTAAGTTACGGATCGACCTAATATATATATAACAGGAAACAGGTCTACCTTAGGCACATAATCTACCATATCACGACGTTGGCAATGGCGGCAATGCTCATCTCACAGTTATGGTCACGCCAGTAGTGATCTGACCATCTGCGACATCGAACATAGGACTGCGCTCGAGCAATCCCCACAATCGGTTATCAGTTCAGCCTTCAGAAGAAAAGCCCTCGCCCTCGAATGTCAGCAAGCAGCACCGCAGAACCTCTGCGCCTCGTGCGCCTTCCAAAACGCATCAGGGGTCTCGTGACGTAGCCGATTTATGCTCAGCGGCTCCAATTGCTCCGACGGCCGTGCACCGCTCCGGCGTCCAGTCTCGCACAGCCGTTTAGCGGTACAGACTCGTACCGCCATTCAGACGTGTAGCCTCGCGTTAGAAGTCCAGACTCGCACTGTCGCTCAGACGTGCAGACTCTTGCCAGTACATTCTGCAATCATAACTCAGGACAATATCTGTGTTCGGCATAAAATAGCATGTTTCATTCAACATTTGAAATTACGGTTGAACTATCTTTTCTTACTAAATATTTTCTAATAATTTATCAAAATATTTTTTACTAAATGTTTGATCAAAACGAATTACTTAAATATGAACTGAGGAGGCCTGTGCCCAGCAGTGGGACATTATCTTGTAAAAATGATAATGGCTTCAATTTCATTGACATGCATCAAAATGCAAACTTACAAAACAAGACACAAAGTCTCATATTAAAAATAGGTTTTATATTAGTTAAATTATGTCAATAAATATGTGATCAAAATATTGACTTAAATTGTAGATCCAATACTGTATGAGCTATAGCAAGCTATCTTAGTCACAATAGTAATTACCGGCAATGTAACCCATTTCTCCATTGTAAAAATGATAATGGCTTCAATTTCATTGACTGCATTAAAATGCAAACTTACAAGACAAGTCACAAACTCTCATATTAAAAATAGGTCTTATATTAGTTAAATAATGTCAATAAACATATGATCAAAATTTTGACTTAAGTTGTAGATCCAATACTGTATGAGCTATAGCAAGCTATCTTAGTCACAATAGTAATTATCGGCAATGTAACCCATTTCTCCATTAAGTCATTGTACTAGAGTCGGCATCTCTAACAAAATGTTTCCACACCTCAATGAAGTGTCGGCACTTCATTAGGTTTAGTAGGACTCCGACTACAGGCGTGATGCACGCATGTGACAAAAAAAAGTTTTTTTTTTTTTAAATAAACTTAAAATGCCTTTGTGCGTTATGAAAATGCATTCTAATAATATCAAGAAACGTAATTAAAGCAATATAATAAAGATTCAATGCGAAAAGCTCTTGTTTTAAGCTCATTTAGATATTTTCAAACGTCACTTTAAACACTCACGGTGGTACGCCATTTTCTGTGGCGCATAGATTACATCTCGCAGATGTAATACATAGGTACTAATGATTACTTACCTTATTCTTTGCAAAATAATAATTATATACCTACACAATAATGATATATTACTCTTTATCTCGTAATTTTTTTGTAGTTTCTTCTCTTCTCATATTTAAAGAGTATATTATGCTATAAGTGCGATTTGATCAAAATTGCTACGAGTACGAGAGTCAAATAGAAAGTTCAAAGCTTTATGACTATTTTTATAAATTTTAATGTCGTCCGTATCACATACGTAAAACAATTTCAATACACTTGTAAGGAAATACAATACATTTTATCTAGATTCTTTACAATGCATATGTAGACAGAAAATGAACAGTTGTCATAACAGTTTCGCCTCTGGCTAGCTACACAGCTATCCTTATTCTTTAGCTTAGTGACAGATGTCAAACGCCGAAAATGGCGGACACAATTTGTTCTCGATAGCCTGTCTAGTATATTTATGTCAATGCATTTCACACAAACAAAAAAAAAAGATTATGATTATGATCTTTTAATGTTAATTCTCCATACAGAATGTTATATACCAATAATTTATTTTATTTTATCTCTTGTAATTAAAAATATGTCTTGTACCACTTATTATTATAAGTATTTTATTTATACACTAGCAGTTTTTGAAGCGGATGCATGTATATCACAGCACTTGTGTTTATCTAGTGCCAATAATTTATTACCATTTCATGACATTGTCAGATTTCAACAAATTTGCTTGCATGAAACTTTCAAATACTTCAACTTGTTGAAACAAGGAACATGTGTGGAGTATACTTAACTTTTGTTATAGCAGCAAATACAGCATCCCCTTAACTTTTGACATAATACCTGCAGTCATCTCTCACCGCAGATTGCTTTTACTGTAAAGAATCCCTTGCACCATCCAGTTCGGGGAGGACACCCATCACGCACTTGCAGTACCCATTTGTGAAGACATTTGGAGATTCTAACAACACACAACATGCAACATGTTACATCTCACTCCACATTATCACTCGTCATGTAGATAAATACAGTGGAATCCATTTATTAGTCAACCGCTTACTATGACATAATTATTGTGTGAAAGTTTGAATATAAAATTCCATGTAACAAAATCGCATAAGATGACTTGGCTTAAAGTGACAATTCGCTTAGTATGACCTATTTATCCTATTTTTATCAAATCATGGCTGACACATTCACTGGTTTTTATGGCAGTCCCCACACTTTCTACGCGAGGATGCTTGGTGCATGCTTGGCGTCTAAGTTGTTTAGTTTTGATTCTAAGTGACAAGTTGATAATTGGTACAAAATTAATAAAAGTCATCTCTCATAAAGGAATTTGAGATTAATTAAGACAACATAAACAAGAACTAGGTTTTATATGACATCCACTTAGTATGACATATTTGTCACGATCGATTGATGTCATTATATGCAGATTCTACTGTAAAATTATTGCACTGTAAGTTAACTCTGTAATATGAATCTTGAAATATTATTCTTCTTGTAGCAAGGCATTCAGTAACATTCTTTGGTTGCACTCAAGTAATTAGTATGAGTAAGTAGGTCTTCATGACTAACCAAGACTTAGTCGATATCTCTTAATATCGACACAATTTGCATTCCACAATAAAATATTATTATGAATAATAATTCTATATGCATAGATATATAAATATGTGTGTCCTGATTGACTGATTCATTAACACAGAGCCGAAACAACTAAAACTAATAATTAATAAATGGCCACTTTTACAAGTATCATAACTAAGAATTAGACAACAGGCCTAATTCTTATTTACTCATCACTGAATTAACTACCTCTGATAATACAGTCAACATCAAGAATTCATGTGTAAAAGAATTTCATACTTTTTTCTTTTTACTGCACATGTTACTACAACCATACCATTTGGACAACACAGGCCTTTAGTGGCTATGCTGGCTTGATATATTTCATTTGAAACATGTTAACAAATATTAATTATTCTGTTAACATAACAATTTTGATCTGTCGGAAACATACCTCAAAGCGACTAATCTTTTGTATTAGTCAATTTTATATCTGGCAGTAATACTCACATGTCATTATTTAAACCAATACTTACTTGTAAATTATGTGAATGCCAATGAAACATTCTATAATTTGACCTTACCTCACTTCATCTTGTGATTATATATTTTTATACCTCCAAACCTTTTACACACGGCCATAGTGCATATTTGAGTGCAATAATTCTTCAACAATTAGGCCTTTGTGGTTATGCCAACCCCCATCTTGTTCACCCTGCAATTTCATCTTAGAATTCTAACATGAAGCTTTACTCAATATTAAATAACCAAACTTTCGTATCTTTCTTTGCATGTTTTAAGGTTAGCATATGAGCATTGTTGTTCACATGGGTATATGCCATTATAGCTATGATTTCATACTGTAAAATGTTTTCATATATGTAATACTCAGGATTCAAGATTTGTTAGACACTATAGCACTCAGTTTGCTCTGTCAACATGAACTCTGAACATGATGGCCTGTCCCAGTTTTCCTTTTTTTTTTTGTTCTTTGATATTTCTTCAATGTTCTTGCCACTTCCGATATTAGAAGTCTCACTAAAATACTGAATTAGTTTACAATAGTTTATTTATCTTTGAGTTTTTACAATTAAAACAATACAAATCCTTCCTTCAATCGCTTGAGTTTTTTCCTCTCAGTCGTAATCTAACTGTCAATGTCACATTTTACCAAAACCGCGGCAAAACTATCTGTCACTTGTCAAACACTTGACAGAATAAACCTAAAAGATCGTTCGAGATATCCTTAATATCTAATACATATAAGCAAAATTCTGCCATTATGCTTTTTTTCTTATTTTTTTGCGGTTTTCTTTTTCTTTTTTGCCTTTGTTAAACATTATTTAAGTGTTTCCTAAAGGGGAATCATTCATCATCATTTTTGCGCTACGACGCTCGGTTTAGGAGATACAGCCCCATAAAGTTATTTTTCAGTCATGCAGAAATTTTTATAAGGCTGTATCTGCTAAACCATGCGTCGTAGCGCAAAAATAATCATATTTTCGTTCCGCTTTTGACAACCCCAAAATAGTAATAAAAAAGCACAAAACAAGAACAAAAACACAAGAAAAAAAGAAAGAAAAAGGAAGAAAAAAGAGTAATGGCGGGCGTCGTAGCGCCAAAATAATTTTAAGCAATCTTAAGCAAACGAACTTTGACTAATGTTTGTGCACCATATAAATGTAGACTAGCTACGGCCAGACGGCAACAAAGATTTATGGGCATCTTTTTATATAATAAGATTAATAAAACCCTAAACATTTATCCCCTAAATAAACATGAGTGTAAGGAAAAACTTAAGTCCTGGTTGCTGTCATTAGACTATGTACAAACTGAAAGCATCTTACCCTGATTTACTCACACACACACACACACACACACACACACACACATCTACACAAAAAAATATATATGTAAAATAAATTGCATTGTATTCTTATTAGAATGGCATTTGTTTTATAATATTAAAACAAGCCTTAATTATCTACTTTAAGTCTAAAATGAAAATGGTTAATGTCTTAATAGTTACTATTATGTTTGGGAGAGGACACTGACTTCTGTAACACAGGTTTTTACCTAGCTCAGAAGTCAGGGACTTCAACACTAAAATGTACTTACCTTAATGCCAATAAAAAATTATTTATTATATTTATTTATTATATAATTACATTTTTGTTCCCCTTTAATACCCTATGCACTGAATAACCTATCACATTAGGACATGAACCAATCATCATCATCATCATCACCCTATTTTTTATTTCATTGCAAGTTTGAGAAAATGACTATACAAATCTCGGCGAGAAACGGGGTTGCCGGCCGCGTATCCCTATTCGACCTCCTTACGCTCGGCCGTCTATATGTACTTGGCCTGCAATCCTTCGTTTCCCCGTCCTCTATAGTAATATACTATACCATTAGCATCTGGAAAATATCGTAAGTTGAAATTAATTTTCATCAACACCTGATTCCTGAACATTTATTAAATTAATATCGTACAACTCGACAAATGCTAACCACATATGCCTCATACATTTTAATTTTGTTTCCCAAAGTTTCCATTTGAAAATGTACTCTAAGCATCTTTGATAACGTCGAGATTTAAAGGAATCATGATCTAAATACATCGTTTTACCGTCATAAAAATTTACGTAAATAACGTTGCAAATTTATACGCTTGATATGCTCAATTACTCTCTTAGGCCCCTTTAATGTAGAATACTGAAAGCCGTTACGCCTTTAAGCCGCTACGCTGGTGTGACGCCCGCATTACTTTCTTTTATTTTACAAACAGGTTTTTAACCTCAACGCGGAAAATTATCATTTTTTATAACACGTTTTCAGGTTTTAAAAGGTTTTATACTCTTATTATCTTTCTGCTTTTACCGCAAAATTATAATGTATGTACTGTTTTGTGGTAGGTTTGTAGCTTTTTTAACCTGTTTGGTTGCTGGAGTAAAAATGTATGTTGTTTAAATGTATGTATGCATTCATCTTTGACAATCGAAGGTAAAACGTAAACATAGACCACACACACTTGTTTTTATTGCGTTCATGCCGTTCTTCAACATATCTACACCAACTTATAACAAAGTAATTTACATAAAATAGGTACCTAAAAAATAGTCTATAGGCAGATTAACCAAAAGTCGTCTCCTTCACGATTTTCATAGACATATTTTCTAAATGCCTAAAACCGGTATGGATATGTTCCACATTGTCTCCAGAATACTACATGGATACATAAGTCACGCATGGCGACAGAACGGTAAAATAAAAACTACAAAATCATTTTTTTTCGGGTACCTTCCTTACATTTTTTGTATATAATTTTTAGATTTGTTTTATGATGTACCCCAATGGTGTGGAGTTTCGTTAGATAGGTCTTTTAAAATGAATAAGGGTCCCCAACAACCTATTTTTGATAAAGTGAATGTTTTCGAAATTGATCGCTCCGATAGAAAAAAAACATGTGTGCCCCCCGCCGAAATTTATAACCCTGGATCCAAAAAAATGTCTTAGAACAAAAGCTTAATAAATACTTTCAATGAAAACTATAGCGAGCATGATCGGTCCAGCCGTTTTTGAGTTATTCCAAAAAGTCTCTTCTTAGTAAAAAGATGTACAAAGCGCTGCGAAGGTATTCCCTTATGCTTGTAATGTAGGTACATGATACTTACTAATAGACCCCGTTTAGCCTGTTATGACAGAATGGTAGCTACGGAATCCCTCGATGAGCAAAGCCCGACATGCTATTGGTTGTTTTTTAATACATTATTTTTTTACTTAAAGATTTAAAATATTTTCCGTGGTTCGATGAGACAATACCCTCAAAATACTGAAAACGTAAAAATCATTCCATGAAAAGCATATCAACCGTTTAGTAAGCGACAGAACTCGTTGTCCTAAAAGTGCTGTGTCCGATCTGTCCATTCCACATTTCATAGGATTTTAATGGTCTGACGATTAGCGCAGTTTCAGCCATTCGCATGCCTGGCCATAGGCGATGGGAGAGGCATGGCCCATTAATTCCTGAGCGAGATATGACGTATGTGTCTAGCCACTTCGATCCCTAACTCTGAGTTTGTTAATTGTTAATTAAAACTCAAAAAAAAACAACAAAACAAAGTAAGAAGACTTCATTAAAGGATAATACATTAAATCCTTATTATTAACAAAATAAACCTTTATCCGTTTGCCAAACGGTTTTCTTTATAATTGACTTCATATAAAGGAGGACGTTATCAATTCGACCGTTTTTTGTATGTATGTTAACTCAGAGCTCCGTCATATCTGAACCTACTTGGAAAAATAATTATATATTTTGATGTAGGTATATAGTTTAAGACTGGTCCCATTTTTTAACCGACTTCAAGATTTCAATAGGAGGATCTCGTTTTGGAAAAAAAAGATAAAATGTAAAAAAAAGGTCATTTTGAAGACAATTTTTTTTTGTTATCAATTCTCGAGTAATTGTGGAAAATTTTCTGTAACATTTATGCTTGAAATTAATGCGCTAATTCATAAGCTATTGAATGATTTTTATTTTTCTAATGTGCGATAGGTAAATGGACATATAATGGTACATTAACTAAGTGCAGTCGTGTTTGGCACCATACAACTTTGAAAGGGTGCATTTTTAAAATGGTTGAGAAAAGCATAGGTATGGTGGGTGATTTGTCGATAAAATTTATCGTACTATACGTGGTTAACGGCTCTACTATACGTGGACAAACACATTGTATGTACAGATTGGTTCCGTTTTTGTCAAAACTCAGTTCTGATGATGGGATCCATGAGGAATCGAGGGCACTCTTCAAATGTGAAAGGCATACATATACTTAGTGATTTTTGTATTTTCTTTAACAAATCAAGCATTTACATTTAAACGAGTGACATTTGATACAGTGGAACTGCTGATGATGATCAAAATGGAACTTCACTTTCGGCGATTTGTCCTCTTCGCTGTGTTTGTTAAACAAATTAGATTTTCAAGACAAACTTTTGTACATTACACAATGACGTCACGGTCAACTCACCTACTTTTTTATATTTCTATCCTATTTATTATATGTATACAACTTGTGTTTAAAAATAACTGCTATCTATGTTTTCCTAATAATTATCTGGTGCTTTATTGCATGCATGGTGTGAATATTGCGGGTATCTTACCAGTCTACCATAGGGCAAATCTGAAATGTGTCAAGGTGGGTGCAGTGTCAAAAAAAAAAACATTTTACCTCTTTTTCTACATAATTAGGCGTAGGTAGCTGTCTTTTTAATTTCATTGTATGAAACCCAAAATCAACAATCATTTTTTCTTTCACCCAGTCTTCCTCATTGAAGTCGGTTTTTTTTTCTTAAAAATTATGTCAGAATCCAGTTTTGACGATGGGATACTTGAGGAATCATAGGAAAACCTTATAGAGATTATAGTGGTTTCATTAACAAACCAAGCATTTGCATTCGAAAAAGTGCCCAATGATGAAGTTGAACTGCTGATGAATACCAGTACGAAACTTCAACGATGCGTGTTTCACGTTTGGCAATTTATCTTCTTCGTTGCGTTTGTAAAGCAAGTAAGGTTTTTAAGAAACATTTCTGTCAAGGTTCAGTTCGGATGATGGGTTTCATAAACAATTAAGATAACTTCTCAAATCTTCATGGATTCAGATTCTGATCTTGAAACTTGGGGCCTACCTACTTAGGGCGGCACGTATTGCAACCACATGAGGTACAGAGCATTACAGCCCAAAGAATATGGAATTTCGTGGATTCAACAGGCATTAGTCAATCAACTTAAAGGACTGCTATAATACATTAATACCTGGTCGATGTGGCACTCAAAAGACCCACTTACACTACAATAATAATAATAATAATGTGAAACGTATCGGAAATGCATTTTTGTTTGTTACATAACTATTTGGCTATAACGGAACGTGTCCTGAAGAATCCTGCCTCACTCATGACAAAAACTTATGAACAAAAGTGAAAAAATAAGACCTTTCTTAAAAAGATGGAGATGCATATATAAGACATATTGTTCAATATTTCTTAAAGTTTGATATTTTCTTTAGGAAATCACAAGTCCCTCTTCGGTACGGAACCCTTAGGTAGCGAATCCAAGTCGAACTTGGCCAGTTTTAGCCCCTATAATTGCACAACATTTAATATGTTTGTATTTAATTTAATTTACTTATTCCCTCTTTCAAAATAAATAAAAAGGTGTAAAAGGAGGTTTCATTTCCATCCAAATTCTATAGGCTTTTACTAGATACTTACTCAAGAAAATTCTTTAATTTGGAACAATCATAATCACAATTCAATACTTATTACTTATATCTACATATTGGATTTTTGTACAACTGCCTGCAATAACAATAACACGTATAACTTTGTACAGCTATTTAGTTTTAAGTTAGTTTTACCGAACACTAGACCTTGTTACGTAACCTAGTTCTGCTGATTAATTTGTACCTGGTTCCCCGGGATGGTTCCCTGGTTCAAACGGCCCGATTCGAAGATTTTAACACGTTTAAGATCTTGGAAAGATCTTTAAAAGATCGTTAGCTAAACGACATGTCAAAATTAACGTTTATTTTGATTCCGCCCTGATCCCAATAAGACCGATCTACGATACTTCTAACGTCAAAGTGACATTGATTGCCCGAATCGAGCTGTTTCTGTTAATTATACGAGATACAAACGACATCTAAATGAGATCTTATCTAAACTCTGGTTTAGATAATTTCTCATTTAGATATCGTTATCGTATCTCATTCTTCGAATCGGGCCGAAATCCTAGTCTTGGAAATAAATACTTTTATGTTCTTATCTTATCTTAATAACCTATGTATTATGGACACATAAGAAAAACTGACACTTCTAAATATATAGCGACACACAGTAAATTATTATTATCAAATAAAGATAAATTATTATTTTATACTAGTTCATCAATTCGATGATTGATATAGATAATATCCGAAAATACGTCGGTCACAGTAATCACTCATGCTTTAATAAATTACCAAACGCATTAAAACATTATTATTTTCACTGCCATTCCTTATCAACATTGTCTGTCATAAAAATGAATTGAACCAGTAATATGATTGGTAGCTCTCATAATTTCATGAATTATATTTATGTACCTATAAGTACTTAAGTACTTACTTATACACGTAGATTCATAGAGCTTGCTGGCTATTATTATCTTTAAATTAGGTTCACGCACTTAACTCACCCACACACTTCACCTATTTTCAAGTCAGCGGAGGAGATTTTTGGCACACACAAATAAAACTAATGACGCCTTATTGATATTATATACGACGGAATGTTAACACATTCACCACTGAGCTACGTACCGCTACATCGTAGCCGATAGCATGGATTTCCCGGTATGTAGCGGAAATGCTTCGTAGAGACAAAACGACAATGTGTCGTGATTAGCGCTGAATGGGTTAATTTTCCTAAAAGGCTAATGAGATAAAAACTATAAAAATTGTAATGAAAACAACACTCCGAAGCCTGGAAATGGGAGAAAAAGCAATTTCTCCTCTTCATTACCACTACATATACATTTCTTTTTTCAAGTCACTCGAAGGCACTCGCAATTTTCTAGCCTAAAAAGTAACAAATGAGACTGACAAAGTTGCACCTCTGCCGTTAGTGTTATCATTTTCTGTCTTACACCTAAGTTATTAAGGATGAGAATATGACGAACTAGATAAAATATGCGCCGTTGTGATTCTGCAGTGGTACTCGAGACTGTAGGCACTCAGACTGGCGGTCTAGGAATTAATGCGGCGTGTCTAAAACCTAGCACGCACCTCTTGTGCTGTTTTTCCTTTGTTTCGTGGAAAACAAAATGTATGTGGCTGCAAAGAGACTGGGCTTGGGTTTTTTCAGGCGGAACAAACCTATCAGCGCACTGGCAGTTTTTCACATGGATTTTTGCAACTGGAAAGTTCTCTGTTAAATTGCCAAGAAAAAAAGTATTGTAACTAAGGTAGAGTTAAACCAGTCCTGTATACATACCACTTCATCAATCACTTACATTTAATCCTGTTTTTGTTAACTTTGATGTAAATTGTATTAAGATACATAATACAATTTACATCTGCTATTATACGGATCTGATCTCGGATCTAACTATTTTTTTTACGATTTGAATCCGCATTAAATAAGAAGATATGTGTAGTTTAAGACTGACTTTAATTTTTTTATTGTTGATTATTTGAGTGTCACTGTGGTCTTACAATATTTGTGTTTGAGTACGAGTTTCTTAGGGTTGGCCTAAGTATTTATCTGATTAGTTCCTATTGGGATGTGTGTTTAGCAGAGCAGTATGGAATTACTTTATACAGATCTAATAATATGTCAACATTTTATCTATTGTTTGTAAACTGGGGCTTTCCAAAACCATCCCCTATCCCTTGTCACTTTTCACTCTCATGTGACATATATTTAAAGAAAATCTATACAATGCAGTATAATAATAAACACAATAAGCCTAATAAGCCTCAATTTATCACGAATAAAGGACGGAATTCCGCAAAAAATGACGAATGAAAATATTTTCGCCACATCGAATTCCAGATAACCTGTGCTATTCAATATCGTACAAGGATTCAGAGATCAGAGTTCACGTCTTTATTCTTCGCCTACATTCCTCGTTAAGATGCGCGAAATTCTACAATCGATTTTGGGTTGGTCGACGAGTTCAATAAGGGTGCAGGTGAACGACTTAATGACACCCGAATATATAATATGTCATCATCGTTACGAACATGAATAATGGAGGGTGACGGTGGGAATTTGCTAAAAGCATTGAATTGGTAAATCGTATTCATTCTTCAACATCAACTGAATAAAAATTGTTTTTGAAAAGACAAATTTTGAAAGCTTGTTTTGAGCGCTAAAGGTATTACACAACATTGGAATATTACACTTAACATGTTTTTATTGCCGTCGATTACAATATTTTCTCATTACTTTTTCAAAATCTGTGAAAATGGCGACGTAAATTCAAATCATTTTCTTAATTTATTTACTTAACGTATATTTTTTATAACACAATAAGATACATATTAAAATTTAGGTAAAGGCAGGGAGGAAAAAGTGATCCTTTCGAGCATCATCGGCTCAGCATTGCTAAGATCAATTATTAGGGTTTGCACCAACTTACTTTACTCTTTAGTTTGCACTACTTGACGTCCCATAACGTGCACAACCACATAAGATAATGACTTGAATTTTGACAACCCTAAATAGCCTGCATCGCTGTTAAACTTTGGTTTTGTAGGAAGTTGCTTTTCTTTACCTATAATTTATCGATGGTAAAAGTACTGCCTTTCCAATGAACAATTAACTTTATCTCCTAGCCAGCTATGAGATTATTTGCGCAAATTATTATTTGGAAAATGTTCGATTTACGTACTAAATAAACATATGGGAAATATCCATATGCGAAACGTTGTATGTATTTGACGATTCGCCCAAATAAAATTATGAAAAAGGGGTTTTTAAAGGTAGGTTTTTTAAAGCTTCAAATTATTCAAAAAAGTGTTCATAAATATAATTTGTTTGTTGTGACTCGATATTTTTCCTTCTTCGTTAACGTTAAATTTGTACCGGTCAATAACGTCTTCCAATTGTTCAGAAGTTTTATAGACTTCTTTAGTGCTGGTGGTCTGATTTATATTGTTCATTTCTCATGCTCTGAACGTGGGTCATTCTTGTTCTCTGAGTATGCAGAAAGTGATACGTTTCTGCTCTAGAGCGTTTTACTCTCCAAGTACTTTTTTTAAACTTTTTTACGATAAGAAATTAAAATTTGATTTCAAATGGATTGTACAATTTTCAATCTGATATTTAACTCCCTATTCCATAAATAACGATACTTTTACCTAAATTGTTTTGAAATTAAGCAATACTATAAAAGTTTATACCTAGTCATGTTTTCTTTAAATACACATGTATCGACGACCGGTATGGCCTAGTGGGTAGTGACCCTGCCTATGAAGCCGATGGTCCTGGGTTCGAATCCCGGTAAGGGCATTTGTTTGTGTGATGAGCACAGATATTTGTTCCTGAGTTATGGATGTTTCTATGTATTTAAGTATTCGTATATCATATACCGGGTGTTTCCTGTAACACGAGCAAATAATTAAACCATATATTGTACTCCTAAAACGATATAACTTTTGACTAACAACTTTTTTAAATTATGAAATCTTAAGATTTTATCTTTTTCATACAAATTTAATATTATTTTCAATGTACGCTGACATTAGTGTGTTTGACGTTGCTTGTCACGCTTTAAACGTAACAAAATTCGCAATACATTGCGTCTTAGAATTAACTTGAATGTGTAATAAAAATTAAAACATAAGTTATTTTTAAAAGTTGCTGAACAAATGTTGGTCAGTTTGAGGAGTACAGCCTACAGTTTAATTTATTGCTCGTGTTACAGGAAACACCCGGTATATCGTTGTCTGAGTACCCACAACACAAGCCTTCTTGGCTTACCGTGAGTCATAATACAATACAAACCTCTTTATTGCACAACCTCAGAAAAAATGTACATGGAAACATATATAATACATGAAGATAGAGGTAAGCAACAGGCGGCCTTATCGCTACAGAGCGATCTCTTCCAGACCACCTTTAGGTGGTGGAGAAATGAAACTCATAAAAATATATATGTCTTATATGAATATATTTTTTTAAATATATATTACGTTCCTCGTATTCGAAATGAAAAGAAGAGTGTTTAACTTGAATGCCCACTACACCTACGTAAAGTATTGTTTGTTACTTAATTTTCATATTAAGGTAGTTAAATGGTATGTTGACAAACGCTATTATCACGGACATAAAGCCAGCAAACGAACAATGGTACCTAAATACTCAAAGCAGATTTTGAGTAAATTCTAAAATAACAATGGACAAGCTATTTTATGGCCTTATCACCAAGAAGCGACTTTTTCCAAACACATATAGGTATCTTTTTTATATTTATAATACGTAGGTACGTTATAAGACCAGTAAAGTTTTAGAGGTGTTTTTAAACCTTTAAACACATTTTGCGGTAAATTTGTAAGTCGTATTGAGCAAAATTCTGTTTCATACCTTTTGGCTATAACCTCTATACTCGCCTCGCAATATTTTAATAAAAGTTCCAGAAACATCCCGAATATTTTTGATAATATCGAAAAGCTGCTGCTCAAACTGCTGTTCGGAAGTATGGAGGTAAAAGTCAGCAATAAAAACCTTCAACTTCCACCGATCTTTAAAATGTAGTAAAACTTATTCAAACCAATGAAAAAGATCTCGACACTAAATCTTCAATGCAAAGTCATTCGGGGCTGCAAGAAAAAGATTCCAAGAACAAAAGCTATAAAAGCGCGCGTATCCTACACTCTCGTAATAGTAATATGGGGAAAGTTTTTAATAAGGGGGAAATAAAAGTGTTCCTGATATCATTGAACGAGGGTTAAAACTTAGATTCTTGGCCGGACTAATAATGTCTTTGGTGTAAGATTGGAAGTGTTAATGGCTGTCTGATGTCTTCTTGCAGAAAACATTTTACTTTTAATGAAAAACTGCAGTCATACGTAACGCCTTCATTAGTATAGCGTAGCAGCACAGCAAAAATATAAAAATCGGCCAAGAGCATATCGGGCCATGCTCAGAGTAGGATTTCGTAGTTACTCTCCCGTCACAATAAGCTAAACTGGAGCTTAAAGTATAGTAGATTATTAGGGATGAACTGTGGATAGTACATACGTCTTTTTACTATGAAGGGGAAACTTTTTGCGATAACTCAAAAACAGCTAAACTGATCATGTCCGCTATAGTTTTCATTTAATGTCTTTCTTAAGCTCTACTTCCACGATTTTTTTTCATATTTTTTTTGACAATGTTCAAAAGTTAGAGGGGGGGGGGGACACATTTTTTTTTTCGGAGCGATTATCTCCGAATATATTTACTTTATCAAAAATGTTTGTTGAAGACCCCTATAAGTTTTGAAAGACCTTTCAAACGACATCCCACACTGTACGGTTGAAGCAAAAAAAAATTCACCCCCACTTTACTGTAGGGGACGTACCCTAAAAATTTTTTTTTTTTAATTTTATTCTACGACTTTGTCGGCTTTATTGATTTATATATCCATAGCAAATTTCAGCTTTCTAGCACTAACGACCACGGAGCAAAGCCTCGGACAGACAGACAGACAGACGGACGGACATCGCGAAACTACAAGGGTTCCTAGATGACTACGGAACCCTAAAAAAGGGGAATGTTATTTTGTTTGCTGAGTCATAACTCATAACATAAGCAAAACAAAAAAATACTACTGTATAAAACACTTAACTACCTACATATAGGTAGGCGGCAGAAACATATTGCTGCAACGGAGAAGAACCGTGCCGGCGGTCAATCAGTAGACAGTGAAAGATCGACCAGAGAGGTTAAGTACTATATATAGGAACAAGATAGACCAGTGCAAGGAGGAGGAGGAGACAGCCGCCCACGTCATTCTTGAATGCCCAGGGGTGGCAGAATACCGGGCACAATACCTCGGTTCCCCGGGGTCTCTCCCAGAAGTCGTCGGCAACATCAAGGGTCTGCTAGGCTTCCTGGTAGAGTTGGGTTGGTAGGAGTAGTGCCGTCAACCCACCATCACGCAAAATAGGCGCGAATTGCGACGTCGAGTTGCGGAAACCCAGCCCGCGAATACGAATAACGAATAGACCAGTGCAACTATACTTGCTGCAAAACTAACTGGCGACTGCGATCATAATGCTATCTCCTTGACTCTTGTTAAGACCAACCAATAATGAAAGAGATGGCATTATAACCTGACTTAGTTTTGCGGCAAGTATAGGCATGTTACTTGCGCCGCACCCCATAGTGACGTGGCTGGCTAGGTCAATGCCCCAAATGCAAAGTCATTCCTGCTGATGAGGAGCCAACCGCAGAGCAGCAGGCTCAGCAGGCGACCGCTAAGCGCGCCCTGGCATTGACGTGATAGTCCGATCAATGTGGTAGGTTATTCCTTTGACTGTATATTTATTTTACCTATGTACTTACAAACTGAAACTAGGTAAAAGTATACGGGGTCTTTATTCATACGCTCTGAAGAACACCGAACATAATAGGGATGATGACACATGTTGAATTTTATAACAAAATCTAGTAAAATAGATAGCAAATGAGCAATTTATCGCAATAATGTGGTTATTAAAATAATATATGGAAATGATAAAAAAATATAGGACCTGAAAGTATATACATACACGCAATATTTCACCGACAAAATCGCAATTTTAATGTTTCTCATACTTTAAGATGGGCTCTTGGTGACCGTGACGTCACGTTTGTTTATCGTTTTGTTGGGAGCGTTTCTCGAGTGAAGTACGACTGTCGGACTTAGACTATCATTTCTGACTTTAGTATTGCTTTAATGCAATGGGTCCCATATAGACATTTGATTCTAAAA
Organism: Cydia pomonella; assembly: GCF_033807575.1. Classification (NCBI taxonomy): domain Eukaryota; kingdom Metazoa; phylum Arthropoda; class Insecta; order Lepidoptera; family Tortricidae; genus Cydia; species Cydia pomonella. Next base: position 13,427,296 of record NC_084714.1, on the reverse strand, counting down.
ACGAACCTGAACGATTTAATAAAAAATTGTCATCTAGCCTATTGCAAAATTGTGTTAGTTTAGTATTAAAGAATAACCTATAGGTAATAACATTTTAGTAATAATACGAATACGCTGTATTATACAGATTTTTTTAAAATAACCTGTATTATATTACGATGTGAATATATAGGTTATACCTACTGAGCAACCACGAAATCACCAAAAAAAAGCTGCTTCATACATGCTGCTGGTCTAATGTTAATATTTTGTGTGGGAATTCTTTTTCTCGGTTTTGAGACCTATTAAAATATTGCAGGTTTTAAAAAACGGTAGAGTAGAATGTATTAATGGGTAATTTTTAGTTAATTTACCTGTCAGCCATGGCCACCTTGAATTCATATACTAGGTGCTTTTGGGGTCATGATCCTGAATGTCAAAAATGTGTTAAGTTTTTTTTTTGTATACTACGTCGGTGGCAAACTAGCACAAGGTAAGCAGTCTCCGATCTATGTACGCCTGCAACCCCAGACGAGTTACATGCGCGTTGCCGACCCTATATCCGCTCCCCCCCCCCCCCCCCCCCCCCCCACCCCCCGTTGAGCTCTGGCAACCTTACTCACCGGCAGGAACACAACACTATGAGTATAGGGTCTAGTATTATTTGGCTGCGGTTTTCTGTAAGGTGGAGGCACTTCCCCAGTTGGGGTCATACTATTAAAATTCCACTGGGATTAACCACAAAATCGCGAAAAAAACCAAGTGAACACCTTGAGACCGAAGTAGACGAAGTAGAGTAATTCTTCTTTTACGATTTTCATATCGGCTCCATGGGAAACCTTTCTGTATCACCATCTTAATACATTTTTGATATTCGGGATCACGACCCCAAAAAGCACTCACCCTACGAGTAATCTTACCATTTCTAAGACATCCTCTTAGCTTTGTGCAATACGCGATTAATCTCAGAGCTAATGAAGTTTAGCCTGAGCTACATAGCTACGTAGGTAACTAATGGATGCCTAGCCTATTTAAGAGGAAATGGGACGGCCGGTTCTTCATACAAACGTAGTCCCCATTTTCCTTTCTGGTTAAATAAGTAAGTAAATATTCTGTATTGTGCACCAGCATACAGTTAAAAATAGACAGGATATGAAAAAAACACTTAAAAGTTAGGTAACAGGTGGTCTTATCGCTAAGAAGTGATCTCTTCCAGACAACCTTTGGGTAGCAGGAAACTAATCTGGTTAATGACATAATGGAAAATATTTTTACATACTCGTAATTTGATGTAGGTATGTCATGTGTATTTTATGCCCATACGTTTGACTTTTTTCAATGTTTTTGATTATTTAGGTGCGAAAAACAGATTACATACAAATCTTTAAATGTTCCTAACCCTTATAATAGGTACTTAAAATAAAAAATAAAACACATAGCTGTAGTTAGTATAAAACAAATTGTCTAACCAGAGAGTAAAATGAGGCCTTTGTATTAAAGGCGATTTCGCGCGGGTCCTCCTTTCGCAGGCACTAGCCTGTAACGATTTTAAGACGATTAATTACTACTTACGATTAATGACTACATTAATATCATTATTACTAAAATCAACTATGAATGAACTAACTTAAAATATATATGTTAATAATGGAATACAAGTGTTTAGTAGTTGAAACTAAGCGCAAGAAAGTGATTTTATTTGTGAATTTATTGGTAACGTTTTCTTTATCTTGTACAATATTTGATAATGTCCGAAATAGATTTTTCTTAAGAGGGTTTGTTTTGTTTGGCCGGCTCAAATAAGGTAAAGTGGAGTTCAATAGAAATGACAAATAATTTAAACAATTACGAGAGATTTTTAGCCGACTTCAAAAAAGGAGGAGGTTCTCAATTCGACTGAATTTTTTGTTACTATGTGAATGTTTGTTTTCACTATAATTAACACATATTTTAACTAGTAATTGACATAAATAACATTTATATTTTCATAAGTATGTAAACTGTTGATAAGGTCATGGTTCTATGTATATTGGTTTGTTTTAATTTTTCGCATTTCCAATTTAAATCTACTATAGGTCGTACTTTTCCCGATATAAATTTATTTATTCATAAGAAAGGGAAGCTCATTCATTACGTTCATTCGTGACGCCGCAAATGTTGGCGTTACGAATACATGTTACACTATTTTTGCATTTTTTTAATTTAGGCGGATCAAAAACACAAAATCATGCGAGATTTCTGTGGACATCATTAAACAAATAGAAATTCAAGTTATAAGAAATAAGCCTTACAGGTAAGGAATTAAAACTTAAAACTACGTGCAGAGCTATTGTGGTCGAACCGACTCGGGTTGGTTATGTTAGCAAACTTAGGCAGGAGTAAAACTTTCGAGCCATCTCATCTAATCTTGCTTGGTTGTATGCAGTACGAGTATGGTGGTTACGCTTTCATTAAAGCAAAAAATTATCAATTTTGTCATGTGTCACTTTCGCACTTTCATACTTACGAGATACTTACATAGAACACAAGCCTTATTAAGCTTACTGTGGGACTTAGCCAATTTGTGTTATAATATCCTATAATATCTATTTATTTATACTTATTAATACTATGTTCAATAGAATCACTATGTCTGATTATTGCTCAAGTAGCTATTCCATAACGAAGCAGTGTAAATGATATTAGCGAAAAGCCTTTCTGCGACTGAAGGGTGCAAAGAGGAAGGTTCCTCAAAGCTTTGAACACTGCTCTCCGTTTGAATTAACCGTGTTAATTTGGTTTATCAAATTTTGTCTTTTCGTTCTCTAGCAATTAAGAACTATCAGCGGTAGATGTAGGTGTTTTTAGTACAAATAGCGATATTAATAGGTACCTAGAAAAAGTTTTATATAGATTTTCGTACATTGACCCGGCTGTTGATATCTCTATTGCTCTCGCATAATTATATTGCTGTCTCGCCCATGATGCCGGTTGTCAGTGTCACTGTGCGAGCAATAGAATAAAAGTGCGACCAGACCGCAGCTTAAAAAACGGTCACGATACGGAATCGCAGTGACGCGTCGTATGCGTACCGTTTTTGACGCATGCTCCCCACACCGTTTTTTAAGCTGCGGTCTGGTCGCACCTTAAAGCTAGTGGAACGCGTCTCTGCTTTACTAAAAACTAAGCGTCATACGTAACAACGTCGCTTTGACAGCAAACATGTCATACTTACGTCTATTACATAAATAAAGAAGCTGCATTGTCATTGTCGCATTGCGTATATTATACTATAACAATAATATATAATTTATATTGAATTTGAAAGTAACTGTCGTTTACCTCTGCGCATAAACCTTTGAACCGATCAGGTGAAATATGATATGAAGATAGTTTTTATCCCGGAAACGTCACTTAAAGGGGTCAAAGGGGGTTGAAAGTTTATATTGGGAGATTTGGGAGCAAAAAGAAGAGCGAGTGACGGACAAGCTACATAGACAGACATAATGTTAGAATAGAAGAAAAGAAATGTTAGCGGTTTTTGGATATTATTTGTCTAAGAGGGTTAAAAAGAAAAAGAAAGTTTCATTGTAAATGAATACTTTTCTGGGTGAGGGATTGGAAACTTTTTAGAAAAGCATTATGTTAGAATATAAGAAAAGACTGGAAACTTCATAGAAAGACTATTAACATTGGGATCTTAGGTTTACTTAGTCGTCATCCTGCCTATTCCATCGCCAATTTTACAGCCTTTTGGTACTTTTAGAAAGCGGCTATAATATTTCCATAGCCAGGTGCAATGGGTAATATCCGTTACCATAATATATGACGAGTACATATGAACTATCGCACCCACGTTCCTTTACCATTCTATTACACCACGTACGATGTATTGTCTCGCAACAGAGCGGGATGACGGCTATGTTCACTGGGAGGGCGCCGTGCCTAGAATCTCGATTCCTTGCCTGATGTATTTCATTACGTTCATTCGTGACGAGCACCGCAAATGGTGTTACGGATACATATTACACCATTTTTGCATTTTTTTATTTTATTTAGGCGGTTTGAAAATTTTTGAAAATATCATGCATGTTTTCTGTGAACATCATAAAATGAATAGAAATTGAAGCCCTCAGGGCTCGTACTTTTCATGCCGGTGGCGCAAAAATGACGTAATTTAACATACAGGGAGTTGTTTTACATTACTACAAATTTAGATAATTTAATTATTGACGGGTATCAAAATAAATTCTTGTTACGAGAATAAAAGCTTGTTACGCTGTTAAAAATCAAAAATATGTATTAGTTAATAAATTAATAATCTATTAATTATTTGAGTGACAATAAGAATAACGTCAGTTAGACGTTTCTGTACTGGTTGTCAAGTATATGTATAACTTGCCTAAATAGGTTGATAAATGATTAATTATTACGAAAATACTAATTGGAATCATACTCTATGTAGCGTGACGTCCTTTTTTTTTGTGAACGGCATGAAAAGTACAGGCCCTGCCTATTGTATTGCCAGACCCATATTATCATTTTCTAACTTCCAGTTTTTACGAGTTTATTCGATTCACCCTTCCCAGGAGTATTAAATTATATGGGCAAAGAGTATGGTTTAGCTACTTACCAAATATCCGAAATAGTTTTCCTAGCTATGTCATTGATAATATAGAGGCTAAGCCACATAAGATTAAATGTATAACCAAGAAAGCCTTGTTACATTTAAGTCATAATAAATCCATAATGTAGTAAAGACAAATAAGCATGTAATTAATAAATTTAAACTATAGCCTGCTCGTCTTAATAATCTAAAACAAATATAGATTAAGCTAAGTATCGGAACATGTACTGATGTAAAAAAAAACTTCAGAAAGAAATCAACAGTTCAAATTTATTTTTGAGTAAAAGCGGTTTGATTAAGTCCTCTCCTCTATAAAATGTACCCAAATCGTTAATTTTTGTATTGTCCACACGAAAGACGCCAGTTTTTTTGAACATTTTAACTGAGAGATCAACTGCCATAAGTTGTAATAAGTAGTACATACCTAACCCAATTCAATATATAGAACCATTAAAGAATTACTGTTAACTGGAAGATCTAAAATAATAAGCATAGGTTCATACCTATACCTACGCTACATATTAGATTTAGCGTATGTAATTAAACATAGAATCTACATATGTATGTGTTTGTATTTAATTTTTATGGTTCATGAAACTGTTTCAATGATGTCCCGCTTGGCGCGCTCTTTCTAAATCCAATACAAAATGAGACTAAACGCAAACGCGTACGTCACGTTTCAAAATCGAATTTATTTACACTAGGGGTACTGTTCATTTCTAGTTAAATATCAACAAAATTACAGTAACATCTATGACCCATGATAACTATGTGAAACATAAGTATAAACGGATATTACGGCATTTTATTAGAAGATATTTAATTTTTTTTTACCTTTTTTTTTTCTCTTTATTTACAATAACAATATACATAATGGATATACAGATGATTACTATAACTAGCTTATATCTAAAATAGGCGCTTGAGGAAGGATGCTGGCGGCATTTCCTCTTTGTATCGCAATACTGATACGTTGTGCGAGGAAGCCGCCAGCTCTTCGGTCACCAGTTACGTCAATCAGACGTTCCGCGATTTCTCCAAAAAACTTGTGCGCGCTGGGACTCCATGGACCTAGAGTTTCAACGCCAAATGGTACAAAATGGTACTCTCTACCGAGGCTCTTATATTTAGTACGTTTCAAAATTTCGGCGCTTTCCGCCGCTGCGCCCGCTTTTACATTAGTCCGTTGGAGGTGGGACGGTGTCAGTGTGTGTGTGTGTCTATTTACTTTTAACAACACTATTTACCTAAATTGACTCTTGAGTCTTGTGACTTCAAGTAAATTTCAAGCGGAGTACTTATGCGTCAAAAGGCCTCTATAAACTCAAGAAGCCAAATAAACATAAAAGAACCCTTTTAAAATTGGTCCACGGATCGGGTTAAGAATGCCTCGAGTTAAAACGTGCGCACTTTATAGTCCCCAGCTCTTAGTATTCCAGAAATTGAATTCAGCCGGGATCGCACTGATTGCTTCGACCTGAATCAGCCGTTTTATACCTGAGTCGTCATATCATGGTATGATTGGCAGCTTTAATTGGCTTAGAGCGAGAAACGGGAGGTGTAGTTTAACCGATGAATATGTAGGTAGCTCATATTCCATTTACGTATGTATCGTCGGGTGAGAATACGTTTGTGTTTATAGTACCATACAAATATTTTGAATATAATGGTTTGATAACCATAAACCACTTAAAGCCATTTTTATTACTGCCATATCCGTTTTTGTTGAGTAAATGTTAAACGTACATGACACAACATTTTGGATTAAGAACATAAAATTTGGACATGTTACAGGTTTTGTGATAATTTTCCGTTAACAGAGTTTAATCCTATAGTAAAATGCGCATATGACACAACATTTTAGATTATTTTTGTGAAATCCGGTTATTGTCTATTATAGCATATATTTTGTTATGTCAGAAACCATTAAAAAGCGATTATGTTCAAAAATGGATATTGCACAAACGTATTCTCGACCAAAGGTATATCAAAGGACTTGATAAACTAAAACATAATAAAGATGCAAATTATAGTTTAGGTACAGAGAGAGTTGTCGCAATACTAGTATTGTACCTAAATATAAAAAATAAAACCAGGTGCTAAGTTTCATCTATTTTGGAAGCGGATTGTTTACAAGAGAAAAAAAGAGCGATTCCTAAGTTTATTAAGTTTATTTTAGCTCAAGTTATTTAATATTTGTACTTATATTAACGTTTATAGCCAAAAATGTTCTTTACGTAGGTACTTACTACAACAGAAATTTTCTTATTACTTCCCCATACAAAATTCATGACCCCTGCGACAATTTTTCCTTTAATGTATTTTGTCATTTCCTTATCAAATTGCTTTATCTTTATGTTTTGTGAAAGTAGCCGTTAACCTATTAAAGAGGTGCTTGTGGTGATTACTTCGAATTAGCTGCCAAAACAATTTCTTTCAGGCTACTAAAGGTGCAATTATACGGCGATTATACCCATAATAGAAGTAACTGGGATTTATTATGCCATATAAACCGCTGTTTAGATAACACAAATATCCTTGCTTGTTTAGTACTTGTTATTTGCGAAGATTTATGCCAAGAACAAAATTGAATGATGTAGTTTAAGAGGATGGTGGACGACCACTTCTCCGTATGAACGTAGACCTCATTTTCCTCCTTGGATAGGTATTGACTTATGGAGAATATTTTTGAATAGTTTATTGTATATTTACCATAGCTATGCGTTTTATTTTTCGAGTTTTAGATTATTAAAGTCAGACTAAGCTATGTTTGCAGCGATTTTGGTAGCCCAGACGGTGCAAGTGTTATTTTAAATGTCTAAATTCTATGAAATTATGACGTTTACATTTAGAGCGAATAATAATTACATTAAAATTTTAAAAATATTTTGTTACAATATGATGCTAATCTTTCAGAGAGGAAAATGGGCCTACGTTTGTTTCGTATGAAGAAGTGGTCACGTGACTTCGTCTCTTTTCCTCTTAAGACACTAACTTGTATACAACCTGCATATATAATAATATTAATAATATGTATCTTTTCTCCCTTCCTGTCAGTGTCCACAAAGCGACCTGTTAATAAGGTGTAAAAGATCGGCGATCCACCGTCTGGAGACTACGGTTTCTGCGTTACGTTAGTTTGCCGTCGACGTACAATATATAAAACAAACTTATCAGAACATCCTTAGCGAGTGTATAGTTTTCGTAATATTCTGTAATATATACTAAGAAATCCATCCATCTTGATCATATTTTGAACATGGCGACTGGACTGGATAATGTCTCTGTCAGTCGCTGAATATTATCAACCTAATTTTTCCGTAAAAAAAAAAAAACTGTGAATCACAATGTCAGTGCCTACCTATCTAAAAATATTTGGATCTGGCAATCGTATACCTACTGTACAGTATCTCGGTAATGACCAAAAAGGGGGACTTCACATCGTACATGTCTCTCCTACCGTGGTACAATCACGTACCTAGTAGCGCAACAATTTGTATTGTGTCGGTTCATTTTACCCTCGGCGTGGTTGGAATGGGAAGAAGCCTGCTTATTAAACGGTGCCAGGCCTATTCACAACACTTACTGGGCGAACACCATTTAGCAAACCAGTATCTATCTGTGTGTATTAATTATGAAAATAATAAGTATAATCTAATAAAATAAGAAACGTAAATAAGAATATTAAAAAAAAAACCCTCCTATGAAACGTCCCTCAGGTCTGTCCCCTGCGGAAGGGTGCCCATAAAGCTCCCTGCCTCGTTGAATGGCGATGCCTATTCTTTGGCCTAGGAATGAGCCAGCCAGTTTTTTATAATTCTTGTAAAGGATATGGACGTCGTTGCTCCACGGCCCATATAAATTATTTGAATAACCGAATAATTTAATTTAACCTGACATTTCAAACATGTCATACATTCTTTGAATTCTTATGAATTCGTCGTTCAATAACTAAGCTTACGCGATTAAATAATTGTGCTAATATTACGAGGTTTAAATCTATGTAGGTACTGTCACGTCTGAAAATACGGACGACAAAGTGCCAAAAATATGTATATGGGCAATAAATTCGTGTATACATATTTTTGGGATTTCGCTCGTATGGGTATTTTCAGACGTGACTGTACTAAATATTCGAAGTTTAATCTCTTATTTCCAATACTTATCATGAATACTTAGTTTAAGATATAGTAAGAACAAGTACCCGTACTATGAGTCACTGACAGTGTCAAAACTGACATGTACGCTATCGAGAACGTAATTTACTTTCTATACATCTCGCTCGCACTTATATGCGAGTACGAACGAGATGCATAGAAAGTAAGTTAAGTCCTCAATAGCGTTTATGTCAGTGCCGAACTGGTGGCAGCCACTCTGGTAATACTCGAGACAAAGCCACCTGTGAATACAACAGAACGTGACGCGCTGGTCCCTACGAGTCTAGTTAATTGGGACGGAACGGATTTTTTCAAAAAAAAATAGATGCCTTGCATTTAGTTACAGTAAAGCATAACTCTGGTGTTTGATCGGAATTTAGAGAAACTCGAGAGTGTTCATCATTAGATATTCATAATTTGACATTCACAATAATACTCACCCGCGGCGCTTTAGGCGGGGTGCCCGCTTTAGGCTACTCTCCCCTACACATGCCGACAAGTAAGTACCTAGTCCCACAGATAACTTAAAAAAACTTGTGTTTTCGGTACTAGGCGACGAATATATAAATATACGAAAATAATGCTTAAATGTATAGAAAACATCCATAACTTAGAAACAAAAATATATGTTAATTTTTAACAAGCAGAAACGTCTGCGAACGATGCTATTAAGCTTAGAATAAATATTTTAAATTTGCTACCTATGGATGAGGTCTTGGTAGCTCAGATGGCAGAGCGCTGGAGTATCGATCCAGAGGTCGTTAGTTCAAGTCTCACTCAAGACAGTAATTTTTCCACTTTTAAATTTATTCTAATCTTAAAAATATATGTGTTCATCGCTGTTTACACTGTTTGCCTTTGAAGTCTAGAAATAAAGTAGTATAAATATTATATTTCTCAATTTCGACTGAGCGACACTAAGTTTCTGATATTTTGTACCGACACAAGGTCACACGGTGTCAAGAAAAATAAATTTCCTGAAATGGTTCAGTGATTTCTTAAAGAACGTTTTATTCCTCTCAATTTTCCTTAAATGTCGCCTTTGTGTTTCGAAATAAGCTCTTTATAGCGATCATTGTGAAGAAACCAATCTTGAAATCTAAGTATTATTCATTTCCCTAAAGGTTTGGTAAATTAAATAATTTCTAGTTTATAAGGTTTTCTGAGAGTGCCACACGTAGATTTCAAAGCAGAACTTTACTGTTTTATTAAATATGAAGTATTATTTAGGGCCAGTTGCGAGTTTAGGGGTTAGCCAATAACGGGGGCGTCGCGGATAGAACGCCGCAAGCGATCCCATGACGCTCACCTAACGGCAAAACGGGTGACGCCGTAGAGGATGTTAGTGGGTATTTTCCTCCCCTTCCTCTGGCTTTTTTTTATTTTTATACCACGACGGTGGCAAACAAGCATACGGCCCGTCAGAGGTATTACATGCGCGTTGCCGACCCTTTAAAAACCTGTACACTCCTAAGCAGGAGTTGCGGGAAGAGCTAGTCCCTCATACCACCCCCCAATAGGCTTGCTTCAACTAACTTTGTTGGCACAAGTTGGCTAGCCCTGAAACGCGCAAGTGGTCATTAGAGATCTATTTATTTTTGGCAATTCGAAAACACCACTGTAATTTTAAAATAAATGTTGCACTTAAAATTAAAGGCGTGTATTTTTACTTACATGAACTTATTACTCTTTTATCATGAAAACGTTACATCTACCTACCTATCATGACAAGATAGTTTTGGTTTTAAGAACCGAACATTTATTTTTATGCGTTTTTCCATGGCAACGTTATCGTCACCTGATTTGATTTACGAATACTAGTTTATTCACACAAACGTGAGTCCATTCGCACACAATGGCAGTGGCTCATTTAGCGATAACACGACAACACAAACCGGTCATTAAACTGACAGTGACAGTTGAGAACGGCGTTCATGTTGCGCGGACGCACGGTGTGATTTTGAATATAGTGTTTTTTTAAATAAAATGGAATGGTATACTACGGAATCAGGTAAGATATTAGAATCTGTTAGCAGATTTATGTTAATGTCTTTTTTGTTGTTTGTGGAATTTAATGGATTTTAATAGGTCAGATCGGCAAACAAATACATACTTACATCAAGCATGATTAATAGTGTTTGCGTGTAGTGTGATTTTTAAGATGTTTAGAATAATAAACTCACAATCAGTACAATAGGCTCGAGATCACATGTACAATGTGTATTTATATATACTTAGCATGTAAGGTACATTAATATTTTTGAATATGATTCTGAATTACGGAAAACTATTAGTATCCACCTCATTCTGGCGCATTCATTCGTCCTTAAGATCCATGGCAACAAGTTAGTGTAGTGTGTTGAAAGTTACTAAGGTATTATATTCAAGTTACCACCTATTGTGGATTGCAGGAAAATACCGCGTGGAGTCCCTGTCAGCGGAAACTTTTCCCGGTGCATTAAAAGTGAGTTTTACAGATTTATTTTATTAACACAAAAGGTTAGATTTAAATTGCAGCAACGCTGCCGACTGGTTTGCTTCTTCAATGAGACACAAATCCAGCTAATAAAATTTATTTATAAAAAGTTATGGTTTTTTGTTACTTACGAAATTCAAATTTTCGATGTTTGTGGTAGGCCTTTAGGTCGGTCGCCGAACTCGTAATAATGTAGGTTAAAGTCAGGTCGTTCAGTCACAGATTCTGGCGGTTGTTTTTTATGGTTAGTTAACCAATAAATGTTATAACTACACAAAAATGTACAAATTGTTAGTTAAATTTTCTAATTTCTTAATGCATCCTTTAATATAAGAATTAATTATTTAAATTATTTTCATTACTCATATAAGTAAACACTTCATTGTACTGGAAAAATAAATATTAATTACATCAGATAGAAAATAATTGTGTAGTACAAAGGCGAACTTATTCCTAAGAGGGATATCTTCCAGTTAACCTATCCAAAATATATTCTGACCATTGTACAGATTTTGAAACTCACCCATAAATAATAATCTTTCAGGTAATACAGGAAGCATTCTGCCAAGACGAAGCGGTGTCAATAGGATCTGAAGTCAACAAAGATCCAGCAGCGCAGGAGGAGTTGTTAGAACTATGTGCAGATGCTGCTCTAGATGGCGTGTCGCTAGTAGCGATAGAAGTTAGTAGTAGCGAGGTTGTGGCTGTTGCTTTTAATAAACTACAGGTAAATATAAGTACACTACATTGACAGCACAAAATTACCTTGGTGATTTCTTTTTCATAAATCAAAGTCTTAAATAAGGGCCCGGCCACATGTCAACGGTGCGCAGAGATTTGCGGCGCCACCCGCCGCACCGTATAAAATTTAGCGGTGCCGCGCAGGTGCTAAGCCATCCTACTTTTTTAGTCTTGAATGCATTGTTTGTTTAAGACGTAAGTGAAGGACCCGCGCGAAATCGCCTTTTCATACAAACGTAGTCCTCATTTTCCTCTCTGGATATTAGATAACATTGTTGAAAATATTTTTTGATATTTTCGATTTTCTAATTATTGTAAGAGTTAGAAGCATTTAAATTTTTGTATGAAATCTGTTTTTAGCTCCTAATTTTCATAATAATACATCAAATAACTACATACACATAATTCAGATAGGAACTTCTCTATACTTAACTACTTCATACCGATGTATATTTAAATATATTTACATGCAAATTCGTCATGAAACATCCATTTATGAATACGTGCATTTGTAAGTCTGTTAGCTAAATATATTTTTGGATTGTCATATGTCCGTAACGTATTTAAATGGTCTAGCTCAGACAGCCGAGTAACAACTGAAACGAATTAAAAACAAGTTTCAAAACATTCCGTTTTATGTATAGTACTAATACAAACATTGTTAGTATTTTTTTTTTTTTTTTATAAATAATCAAACTATTTATTGACAATAACAATATACATAATGATTACTATAACTATCTTATATCTAAAATAGGCCCTTGAGGCATTGTACCAAGGATGCTGGCGGCATTTCCTCGTTGTTTGTGTTAATTCGTTATAAAAAAAAAAAAAAAACATACAAAAGTCCATGAAAACAAAGAAATAAGAATACGCTAAAAGTAGGTACTGCTAAATTAAATTACCATATGATATTATATGCCTTGTCGGTTAGTAGGCTGATGACAAAGGAGATCATCGATTCTAGGCTCGGAGGAAAAACCATCGCGTATAGTGGTACCACAGACTATTACAGTAATTATTATACGCATTTTATTATGGAAAGAGATATAAAATTGGGTGAAGATAAAACGGGAGTTGGAAATACAAAATAAAAATACATTATAGTATTCATTTCCGTATTTCAATATATTTACTAACAAAAGCTATACCAATCCTTTAAAAACCTTGTTATACATATAAAATCTATTTAGTTTGTTCTCATATTGTATTACTCTAAAGTAGACTTTTTGCTATGGAAGCACTACAATATACATGTTGATCATTTTTATGAATTACCATCATTTTTACACTTTATTTCAGGTTCAGTCTCCAGAGAAAACATTTTTCGATGTATTTGTGGAAGAGCGATGTAACCGGCCTTCATCTAAGTCGCTTATACAGTTCATGAGCAACGTTGATGCCAGATGCAATTTATTTGAAAAGTTGGTCCCTTTTTATTATTTAGAGTGCTCATTCCTTACTTGGATAAACATCCATTTATAAAAGTATTCTAAAGAGATTTAAGCTTAATAAATATTAAGTTCTAAGCTAGCTTAAAACGTATTCATAATAAATTTTATCATTTCTCCCTTACAACTTATTTATTTAATAAGTAAGGGTACCTGTACTTGCCATACAGGAAGTTTAGTCACCTGCAATAATTTACGCTCTGAATATATAGGTCATACTGAGCAACTTTTCCTACTGAACCAATCCTGAAAATATTAATTTACTCCCCCATAGAATATGTCAAGGTCAGATAGCCAAAATTTATTTTCATACAAGCCAATTTTTTTCGAGATTTCGGGGTTGGTCCCGTAGTAAAAGTTGCTCTTAACCTATATATTCACCCCGGAAATTTTTGCAGGTGACTAAATAAACAGGATATGAAGTGAGCACTCTAAGCTTACTAGTTTGTCTATGATTTTGGGATATTCTTAAGCATAAGTGTGCCTCATAATTACTATTTTGTAATGCACTTACAAATAAGGTTATCAATATTAGTTTTTTTTTTAATGTAAAATAAATATTTTTTTACAAGTTTTATATAGATTTAGATAATCGAAGTTCACATTTATTTACTCGTTCACATTGACTTATTTTATCTTTGCATTAGAGTTATATTAAGTAAGTGGATGCATGATTCAATTAAATAACCTTTTTCTTCGTTGCTTTCCAGACATCAAGCAGATTGTAGCTTAGAGATAATGTTTCTAGCTACCTTCAGAGAACACAGAAAACAGAACCTTGGAACAATCCTTTGCAAACTATCAGTTGATCTGGCAAGAAAACTAAAAAACGGTCCCGTTTCAAAAATTACGTTAGAAGATTTAGGATCTAAATATTCTCACATGAAACCACGTGAAGTAACAAATAAAGTACCAAAGATTTGCCAAGCTATATGGACGGGAGAATTCACGCAAAGGATCGGAGCGAAGTTAGGGTTCAACGTGGAAGTGAAAGCCTTAATGAGCGAGTTCAACCATAATGGGAAAACGTACGCCGATAGACTAGGTGATCAGGCTGCCTATTCGGAAGTTGTATCCTTAGTTTTAGATTAGGTTTTCTATAGAACTTTAAAACTAGTAGTCTTTGTAGCCATTTGTATAGTCGACTTTAAAATTTTATACTTTTGCACCTTACTCCTCTGTAATAAAGCGAAAATTGTTAACATATTTTTGATGTCGACTGTACCAGATTCTAAAGATCCTATTCAAATCCTAACTACGGGTGTGTAAGGCGTGGAATCTTATAGAAGGTTTAAGACAGTAGTGGGTATGTACATCCTACAATACTTGTTTGAAGTATAAAACTAAAATGTAAGTAGAACAATTCCTTTCTAAAAGTATTGAGCTTTTTCACCCGGCAAATACGCAATTACATATAACAATAATAGGACGTGACCACTATGTTAATTCTTTAATTTTATCGTTACCTATTAATATATGTGGGTAAAATATACTCTGTTTGTTTCATTCGTACTGTAATTTATTATAATAATGGATAAATAACTCGGTTTGGCTATCTACCACACACAATGCACTTAATCAGTACTTAAGTCTATAACAACCTCTTTTATTTCTTTGCAATGGAGACTTTTTCAGTCCCTAAAGTATTGTTACAAATGGTTATGAAAGAAAATGTCCGTACGCATGTACTTATAAATGTGTACCGTCTCCAATTGCTCAAATGTTAACTGGAAGAGACTTAAAGAATACGTATTAATGTTGTTTTTTTTCTGTTTGGTTTTTCTTTTTTGCACTTACCTACAATAAAGTGTTTAACTACATACTACTACTAACATCTTAAGTACTTGAAACTAATACATGAAATTGTATGGAGTTTAATACTTCTATCCAAGGTTGTAAGTTTGTTTTTAAGGGTGATCGATTAAACTATGTTTAATACTTATGTACGTTTTGCCATACAACACTAAATATAGGCACATAAACAGCATCAACGCTCAATGTATACCTCTCAATCAAAACTCTCTAAAAGCATTTGTGGCCTTTCCTTTGACGAAGACTGTAACTGATAACCGTGATAGAAGCCCAGCAATCAACCACGTTTACAAAAGCCATTACCGTACCGATATGCAAATGAATAGCAGTTCAGCAACAACCGGGACAGCGCAATAATCGGTAGGTAGCCAAAGTCGCTGTCCAATACGAATCAATTAACAAGAACCAATTTGGAAGTTGGGCGATGCAATTAGTTCTGCTTTCTAATTAGCAAAACCTTTTGTTTCGACGTAAATCCAGATTCTAGTATAACTTGGCCTTCACGTCTTTTTAAGCTAGGTGTTATAGGAGACCATTTTCTTTGGATGATGCGTGTGGTGAGCATTAAGAATAAGAGCGGTGCCGAGCGTTTGAAGACCGTTCTACCTAATATTGACGGGTAACACCAATCGTGCAAGGTAACACAATGTGTAATGTTTACATTTAAGTGTTTAATTAGCATTAATTAAACATAAATAACAATTCATACGCATTCACTACCTGGAGCTAATTTCTCAAACGGTATTTAGCCTAATAAATATTAGTTTACGAACTGTCAATTCGTACGTGTGATGCCATGGTTACCCATGGCAACACACTAATAATATTAGACTAATACCTATAGAAGGTGGAGGTAAGGAAAGGAATCTCCATGTACCAAAAGGTGTCATAAAAAAATCGGTTGTCTGTAAAGTCGGTTTACTGACGATAGTTGAACGTGACAACGTCATAAGAAACGCTATAAACAATTGACACCACATTCACTTTTCACTGCACTTCATACTTGACGAAAACATGTAAATATATTATTGTATAGCAGCTGTCCACGCGGACGCATTGCTCACTCAAGTAGAAGAGAGACAGATGTCGAACGCTGCCGAACGCGGAGGCCGATTGTGCCTCTTTGTCGCTTGTTGCGCGCTCTCGCTTGCACTTCAAGCCTTAAATGGAACGCCTCAGAGCGAAGTAACGCCGCATGAGTCATGTTTTTTCGTGCGTGCAGCCGGCCCCATCGAATTATAAGACGTTGTCACGTCAAAAACCTTAAATAGGTGGCGCTACAATACCTAAAATACTTGAAAAAAAAATTAAATCTTAGACAGTGCACTTCACTCCGTCAATAACGCCTAGGTTCTAAGCTACTCTAGCGCTACTCTGGAGAGATTTGGAACTATTATTTATAGCTGACAGCTGGACACTTTTGCACCAGTTCTACTATAAGAGATTTCACTCCTTTTAATTCCACACTCCATACTAATACCGTTCGAGAAATGGTCCCCTGAAGGTATTGACTGCGAAGTCGTATGTGTCATCTTGTCATTTTAGCCGTCACTTTCTAACAAGTAAGTATTTACAGTTAATCAACTTCATAAATATGTTACCATTTTTTCACCTTATCGCAATAGATCAAGGTGAAGAAATGCATACATATTAATGAACTCGATTGTATGTTCAAGATTCAACATTTATCATTGAAGTCTGGTTCTATAGTTAGAAATTATAGCAGCCGTTGTTATATTTGGAGAAGATTATCAAATTTCCAAAACGTTCAGCTTAGTAACACCAGTCACATCTCCACATACGAGTATAAACTATCTCATGAACACTAACGCGATTACGAAGACAAAAAATCTCCTATTTCATACTCCGATGGCTCAGAAAATTAGGTACACATTGAAGAATAAATACGATTTCCTTTCATTTTATCGGAAACGTTGTCGGATGTTCTGTAATAACAGCACATCCTGCGGTGGCAGCATGGTTCTATTTTTATCACCTGTCACTATGCCCATCACTTTCATCCTTACATACTTAGAACGTGAAACGAACACGAACAGGCTTGGTGACAGTGACAAGCGATAAAAAGGCGACCGTGCTACCGCCGCTGAAGTATATAAACTTAGCTAAATATACTCATTTATTAGCCATATGAGAAATTATATATATCAACATTCTACACTACTCAGACTCCACTACAAATGATTGGACATGTTTTTATCACTTCCTTATTACCGTTTGAGTATCTAAACATAACATTTGTAGGTAAGAGAAAAGGAAAAATTAAATATAAACTCACATTTCAACCATCATTCATCATTTCATTTCATTTTTCTCAACACAAGCCTTATTGAGCTTACTGTGGGATTTAGTCAATTTGTGTAATAATACTAATAATGTCCTATAATATTTATTTATTTATTTACATTGGGTTCGATACATGCTCAAATGTAACGCGCAAAATCAGCAAAGCATCTTAATTTTTACTTAATCTAAGAGACTATGACAAATAGCTGACGTTTCTCAAAAAAAACTGCGGTCTTAAAGCCTTCGGACCCCGTATTTGAATTATATTCATTTTATTGAGGGGCCCATCACTGTACTTGATTCATGTTCTTTAGTCGGCCCTTGCCTTCTAGACAGCTTTATATTAAAATTAAATATGATTTATTATAAGGCAACTAAAAATTGTTTTTGTGCCTTAATTTTCTGTTGTGTCGCCTGTTCCGGTGTAGGATTCGGCAAATGTCCGCGGAACCGCCGAAATATCTCACCCTTCGGCCAGAAGTCCGCGTTCACAATGGTTTCCAGCAGCTTCACGAACACCACGAACGAACGGACTGAAGTGCACGTGCGACCGCAGCTGGAACAGATTCACCTCGTAACGGATCTTCTTGTGAACATATTACATTCCATCAAATAGTCAGCCGTGGCGGAAACATGCACGTATTACATATCTGTACAGAGTATTTTTTAATGATTGGCCATACTCGACGAGTTAAAAGAAATGTTGGTCATAGTACGACTTTCATTATGGGATTTAATAATCTAATGTTGAAATACTCATCTCTCATATATTAAGGAGTGAAATACCACACTGAATTAACAAGATAAATCAGTGATTTTTAATTTAATTTTATACGATAAGTAAAACATTCGAACTCTCAGGCATTTTGAGTCAGAATTACTAGCTTTGTGCCTACAAAGCTATTAAAGCTTTGTAGACACAAAATAAAGCCAAGAAGTGTCGAAATATGACGTTCTAAAGCTCTAAAACCTTTTTTCTACTCGTCGACTATCATGATTGAATGAAGATTTTGTATAACACTACCACTACCTGTACTATAATTGCGTACTTTTCATGTATGGGTTCCTAATTCAACTATAAGAATCTTAAAATAAGATACATTTCAATACGCTGCAGTCATCTATAAAAAAAATGAATAATCACGTGCCGCCGCGCTCCCGTAGAAAAGACTAAAAAGACGCGGGCCGCGGGGTCTCGCGTTTATATTTATATATTTTTCACGTCAGCAGCTGGAACAAGGGTAATTTGCTGCTTAAAAACACTGTTTTGCTCACTGAGCAAAACCGCATTTTGCTCACCGAGTGAGACAAAATAACATTCAAGTGACCTTTAGATTCGAATGTCATTTCAACGTGCGGGGCCTAATACAAGTTCGAAATATTTGGATCCGATACGTGGATCCATCTCTGAAGTGAAAAGTAACCGGTACGTGGTACTACGAGTTACCTACTATATTGAGTACCTACATTCAATACGTCAGTTCAAAATGCTATGAAGTGTATTTGGCAGCGCTATACGAGAAGAATCTCTTCAATACTAGACTTAATCTTGAGATATGGCTCAGTTTATCTTGCGCAGTCTCGCGGTTTGACAGAAATATAGTGCCGTTCCATGGTTTGACATTTTCGATTGACTTAGACTTTTTAAAAGAAAATCCTTGAGCTTTTAAAGATTTAATACTCTATACTAGTGCACAAACTTAATATGCCCTTACAAAATAATAAGTATTTTTTTAACCATAGGTAAAACTTAAATAACAAGGGAATTAAACATAGAAAATAATCCTAATTAGGTAATCAGGCGGCTTTTCAAACCACCTTTGTGTAATAAGAGGACCAGAATCTACTACTAGGTACTCTATTTCCTTTTAAAAATAATCAGGTTACAAATATATTTTCTTTCGAAATCATTATACGTTAACTGCGAAGAATACGCAAGGTATGTTCATTTTGTATTGGGCCGGAAAGTGTTAACACAATACAATATAAATGTTCTTTATTGCACACCCCAATACAGAAAACAATACAAAAAAAAGCCGTCGTATCGCTACAATCGGAAATTAATAAATAAATCAAATAATAATAATAAAATCCGTGATGACACCATGTGTATTATTAGTATAATTTATAAAATAACCTACCTGTCCGTATATTTAAAGGTACTGTACAAAATATCATGTACAGTGTAAATACAAAGGTCATGTAGGTAAACTCTACATGAAAGTTTAGTCACAAGGGTCTAACTAGGTAAATTATTCCTGGTAGGTATTTCCCATATAGTCTTATTGCAAATCGGCGGTCAAAGGATCGTTCAGATGTCGATTTTCAACAAAGGATAGTAATTCAAAGTTAAACTAAACTGTTCGAAACCCAGTGTACCTAAACAATTCAAAAGCCAATAGAATTCACTTATTACCAATTGAATACATCAAACGCTAAACCAACTTTGGGTATTGATTGTCCTTTTAGTATAATTAGAACTTATGTGTACTATTTAGAGTCTATAATCGCTTGATACAAGTAATTAATATCTTTCTGATAAAGTCGCGGACGCAATATTAACCTTTATTGACAGAATCATTTCACAGAAACAGTTACAGTAAAATAAAGCTAACTAAAAACTAAATTGTTAACACTAGATCATTATAAATTAATACAGAAATAAAATGAAAGTACAAACTAGCCCCGTCAAAAAATAACTTTTAAGCCCCGAACAGGGAACAGTTCCAAACCTGACCCAAACATTCTAAATATGCCGGCTTGGCAACGCTGAATGGCTAAGGATATTTGTTGGACCAGATAAGATCCAGCCCGAGGGTCGCAGCCTCTGTCCCTCAACCGGCGTCTAATCTCCTGACCAGCTTCTTGACCTCGGCGCAACATGGCCCAGCCGTTTCGACACCGACCGGAATAAAGTCATACACTGGTCCGACACGACACGAAAAATAGTTGTTTATAAACATTAAAGATAGATTTTTTTCCTTGATTGACACAATAATATTATGCATGGCTGCATAAGAATCCATCCTCACAACTCACAACGAATAATTCTCGCACTGATTTCATAGGTACTATGGTTTCCTGAGATGTTGTCCATATTGTCGGTCCACCTCGTTACGTCACATAATTGACGAAATTACGAGTTGTCATTAAACCGCCTGAAATGGGCCAAGTCCAATTAACATAACATTGCCAGTTTGAAATGAATTCATCGTCAAGGGTTACGCATAATCTAGCGGGGATCTGTTTGGCAAAGCACATTTAGGGAGCAATTGATCTGAGAACAGATTCGCTTTGCATAGCACTTGAATTTCAAATGGTGCAGTTTCATATTGAGCCTCCCTTGCCTGTCTAAGTGCCTGCGTAGCCATGACAACCGTCACAGTCAACGGTTACAGGCGGTAGGGTAACGTTGCCGGAAACGTGAATTTATTCTGGCATGACAATATGAATTATGCTCAAAGCCCTACCGCTCTAAGCAAACATTTTGAGTTGTGAGTAGAGAATATGTTTTGTTTTAGGCAAAAAAAAATTACAAATCTGATTTTATTTGATACCTCAGACGTTTAGGTATATGCAAAAGGTCCTTTTTTCAGTTTTTCGTAAAGAACTTGTAAACGGGGGCCCATAACAAAAAATGATTTTTTTACGCAAATAGTCTACTTATATAAAATTGCTCACAATAAAGATTCCGTACACTTTTTCGCTCAGACCAATATTTAAAAAAATATTAGAGTGGAAGTTAATTTAAATCAATTTTATGGTCCCTTTTTATTCTATAATTTCGTAAATAACTCGTACACGGTGGCCAACAGCAAAAAACGTTGTTAAACCTAAATAATCTACTTGTGAAAAAGATTTGTGCAAACTTCTTAGCTCAGTGTGAGTCCGCAAATCTTACAAGTTTCAAAAACAAAAAAACATCCTATTTTAATTATTAAATGTATAATTGTAGTGTTAGTGGGCCTTTCACCACAGTATCACATCGACCAGGTATTAATCTATTGTAGCGGGCCTTTAAGCAGGAACTGCATAACCGAAAACACCGAAACCTTTCTATAACGGTATGACGTTATACCGGTTTAATCCGAAACATTTAGGTACCCGAATTAATTTAATCGCTGCCAAAAATAACGGTGCCGTTATTTTTCGGGTACCTTAACCGCTTTTATAAAGGTCCCCCCCTTAGGGGACCCTATCAGCTTAGGCGTTGCAAGTGTCGCAACGCAACGAATCGGCGAGCACGGGGGGTGCGGGGCGAGGTCAACCCGCTTGAAAGCCAATTTTTTCGGTATCGAAAAAATACCGGTACCGTTATTTCAAAAACGATAGCCTATATATCTGAGCCGCGCGGTATCATAATTTTATACCGCTACCATACCGTTATACCGTAACCGAAATCACTCCTGCTTTAAAGTTAATTACTAATGCCCGTTGAAAATAGGATATTCCATATTCTTTGGGCCGTAATGCTCTGTAACTCATAAGGTTGCAATACGTGCCGCCCTAACTAGGTACTTCTTTTTGACATTAGTGGTCCGCAGGAAGAGAGAATCGGCTCGATTTGAAGAATGATTAAGACACGTTTAAGTCTTGAAAGATTTTTAAAAGATCGATAACTAAACGACATGTCAAAATTGAAGTTTATTTCGATTCCGCTGTGATCCCAATAAGATCTGTCTACTTACGATATTTCTAACGTCAAAGTGACATTGGTTGCCCGAATCGAGCTGCTTCTGTCAATTATACGACACACAAACGATATCTAAATAACTAAACCACTATAACTAATCTAAACCAGAACTTATCCTTATCGTATCTCATTCTACGAATGGGGGCGAATGTGCATTGCAGTCGCCTCTGATTCCTAGCAGAACCTGCATATCGCGTCTTGCTTTTTCCAATTAGAAACATGTGTTTGTTCAACTTGAACTTGCAGTTCGTCTACTGTAACAGTTTTGAATGATTCTCGGTTCATATCCCGGTCGAATTAAGTCTAGTTTCCTCTACTGGTACAACCACCTTGCGCTAATGATGATATCTCAGTTTTTCATTTAATGGGAGGAACTATTCGCTTCCAGGGAGATAAATTCATTTCTCTAATTAAATGGTTTTATTTCCTAGAACTGGAACCGGAAGAAATACAGAAGAAGAGATTTTGATCGAGTCAATTGATAAAATACGAACAGAAATACGAAGAAATATACCTATAAAATTAAAGTTGGAAACCATTAAAATTATATTTAGCGGCATTCAGAGAAAAGTAGGGAAATGCTTGCACGACATGGTTTATTTTTTAATGCGAGTCCGTTTAAACACACTTTCGTACATACTTTAAATTATCTCATGCAGCTTTATATACGAAAGATGTTTGACCAGAAGTACAGTATCGGCAAAGTGACTAATTTGCGCGCCGTAGTATTAGTATCTAGTTATATCTTGGTTTTTCAGGGATAGTTATTTTTCACGTGAACCGATTTCAACATTTTTTCTTTATTTAAAAGGTGTGTGTCATTTCATAGAAATTTCAAGTATAATAAATACACACAAAGGTGGTTAAATATTATTTGACGGTGAAGTATTAAAAAAAATGTTACGTTTGAGGCTTGCCTAGTACGGGGACCACCGATATTGAGTTTGCATCGCATATAACGATAAGTTCCTTAATTAATTAATAAGTAAATAAGTCTGTATATATAGATTACGGGTCTCTATTGTTTCCCATAAAGTTTTAAGCCATAATGTGATGTTTGTCCGCATTTTCGTTAGCCATAATTTGGTTTTTCTCAGAAACGCGTAACTTTTCAGGATTACCATAGAACAAACCAAACCTAACCTAAGGAAATTCCTGAAAAGTTAACGGTTTCAGAGTTATGACTAATGATAATATGACTATCATTATGACTTTCAATAATTATGCCAAACAAAGGGATCCGATAGATTACTTACGTTTATTGTACAGTCAGCGTCAAATACTTTGTAGCAACCAAAGTAGTCAAATAGATCGGTACACCATATATTTAGTATGGTGTTCCGAACTATTTGGCCACTTTGACTGCTACAAAGTATTTGACGCTGACTGTACATACCTACTTATCTTGAATAAATATTTTTTCATTTCATTTTCAAGTTACGGCTTATCGTAACATCTTCCAACTGAATATTTTATTCATCTCTCTTGTTCCATTAATTCTATTATAGAACGTAATACACCATTAGTCCATAACCAAAGTGGCTAAAATGAGAGCCTGGAATTATGAGCATCATTTAATTAAAAAGGCCGGTTTATATAAATTTAAAAATTATAAAGCTTTTCTTAATAATACGGTTTAAATAATATAGGTGGGTAGATGTGTATTTATACGAATTTCTAGAATATACCTTTCCATAAATTCAGAATAATAATTGTGTTATAAACATGACTTTATATTGAAATCCTAATTTTATCTTAAAACTAATGTTTTAAAATTAGGATTTCAATATAAAGCTAAACAAATCATCATCATAATCATTCAAATCATTAATTTGAATGATATTTGATCAGTAGTATAATGGCTATCTGACTCCCTAAAATATCGGGTAGGTAACAGCTAGCATAATAAGTAGTTACCTTGCAGTATATGAACAATTTTTGGAATAATGGGTACAAGTATAATAGAGCCGCAGGGATTCAACTCGTAGCCCTCTTCAGGTAAATTCACGTATTCAAGTCGCCAAAATCCATTTATTTCAACTTTTCTCGTTGCACGCAATTATTTTTACAACAAAAAAAAAAAACACTGCAATCCCTTTTCGAAACCACCACGGGTGGCGCTAATCGTAGCTAAATGTCCGAGCAACCAACTACTTCTAAGGACGAGGAGAAAGATGATGTGCTAGTCTGAAGAAACCATTTGATTGGGTTAGGAAACATTTGATTAAATTATGCACGTATGTATACTTGAAACACACACTGAAATATAATTCAATTCCGTGATCATATTACAGATATACATGTATTAAATAAGTATACCTAAGTAGGTATAAATATTATTTTAAAAACCTGAACATGCCTTTGTGTTGCCGAAGACTACAAAATAACTTCCCTCGACGTATCATAAATGTCACCATTATGGTTTCACGATGTTATCATCCAAGAGAAAAACGCAATAAGAATACTTTAATCTCATTGAATTTGCTACAGTTTTATTGTACTTATCAGCCCCAAGCTGCATTCAAGTGGCCCATTGTTTCAACCCTTAACACCAGGAGGTACTATTCTAAAGCCTCTCGAAGTATCGAAAACGAAAGTACTTACTGAGAGGAAATCGTCGAAAAATACTTGAAGTGTAATGACAAGTGGGGTGGGGTTAAAGTGTTAACATTTTCAAACGCCTGTAACCTGATACTAAGACACAAAGTAAAGTATAAGTCAGTATGGTATGTAAGTTTTGTTTTCATATTTCATTAAAGTAGTAATTACCCTCGAGCCTACTACTATATTGCCAACCAGCGTATATAAACTGCGTGTTGGTTGTGGGACTGTGAAATCCAAAGACAAAGTAATTCTGCAAAAAAGCAATGAGATTGTAAATGCGATTATTTATTTAAAAAAAAAAACACATCAAATTGATCACTTTTTTATCACTTCCCCATGCATTTAATGTAACTTACAAGCACAAATGTTGTATCTCACATTTTTTTTTTTAATTATATTTATATTAATACAACCCGGCAGCTTGAACATGTCATGCTCGCTTAAAAGTCTTTACTTACGGTGGCGTCGTTGATCGGGTCGCCACTTTCCCGAATGAAGGTTGAGGGAGGCGATGGCTGAGATACACGTCATACTCGTGAACGGGTGCTGTTTGTGGAGACCGGTCTGTTTAAGCTTACACGGGGTACAGGTTATGTTAAAGTATGTAACTTTACTTTTGAGTGACATTAACGTGAGACACTTCATTCGGTTCTTGTCTGTTTTAATTTTTTTGTCTTTTAATTATTTATATAAGAATTCAAGCCTTGGCGACCCTCTACATCTCTAAGGATAATTTAATATATATTTTTATATTTTATCTCTGACACTTAGAGACTTATACATCTCTAAAGAATTTTAGTATTTTATGGTTTTATTTTTTTATCATAGTTTTTTTTTGTGTAATTTGACATTTAGAGACAGTATACATCTCTAATAAAGTATTCATTATTTCATAGATTCGATATTTGTAATTGTTTTTTTTTTAATTTATTGTTTGTAAAAATGGACATGTAAAAGTGCCCCTGTGGCCTATTTGCTGAATTTCACTCGTATATTGGTGCGATCGAAATGCGCTGCCGGTAAACACATATCAAAAACAATACCATAAAAGTAGTTATAAATCTGAATTTCATTCTTACTCTTACACCTCTTCATCGAATAATTAAACATGGATTGATCTGAATATGGATTTGTTCTTTTGAAGCACGAAGAGAACTTTTACGTCCATCTTTTGACTAAAACGTACATTAGACATGATACTTTTGCCTCTTAGTTATCACATAGAAAATTAAATTACTTCTTCCTTAAATATTTATATATAATTATATATCCATAACAGTTATTTTATTAAAAACATACCTATAAGTGATTGAAGGAACCTTTAAATACAAAAAGGAAGAATATGAAGTAGATTTCCGTACGCTGCAGCGCGAATAATAGTAGATTGTTAACCAAGGGATGAAATGGTGCGTTTCACCAGAGTTAAATACTCTACTTTACATTTTGAATACAACGAAATTAAAATATGTGTACATTTAAAAAAAATACGGCTAAGTATAAATTTCAGAAGTATTTCTGAAGGTACTTGTAAAAATATCGTTATTTATGGAATAGGGAGTTATCAGAATGGAAACTGTACAACAAATCCATTTAAAATCAAAATTTTAATTGCCTCTCTTAAAAACAGAGAGAAAATCGTACTTCGAAGGTACAGTGCTCTAGAGCGGGAAAGTATCATTTTCTACACACTTTTTAGAATATTAACTATCCACTTTCAGAGCATGAGAAATGAAAAAAACTTTCCAATAGGATGTAAATAACCCACCCATCTGAGATCCTCAAGGGTTTGAAAGCAATCTAGGGGCCCTCCTACTATTTTTCTTTTGAAAGCAACACAAAGCAATTGTCGGCGGTTGTAGCCATCGTCGGGAATAGGTGTACCTATTCTTCGATATTGAACGGCCATTTCTTTTTCTATTCAGTGTGCAGGAAAATGGTGCGAGGTTGTTATGTGCAACGGTGTTTTGGTGCGAAATTGAAAATTTTCGCGGTATAGGGTCGATCGCTGGTCGTTGTCGGTCCATTCCTTTGCAATTGCGAGTAAAGGTAAGGTAAAACAATTTAAGTCTGAATTTATAAAGCTGGCACCAAGTAGTTGCGAAGTTGACTTTGACGAAAAATGGAAAGGTTTATTTCTGTGCAAAAACACACAAACAGTCTCTTAATTTCTGTTATGTCGTGGCTAACAAGCGGCAAAATATCTTCACAACTCGTAACCTTTTTAACAATCATACCGATAAAACAAAGCGTTAATAGTACATTACGATACAATTGCGAAAAATAGGAAATTCGAAACGAGTGGCGATAAATTAAAACACGACCGAAGGGAGTGTTTTAAATCGACACGAGTTGCGAATTACCTATTCGCACATGTATCGTACAACGTTTTACAGTACATATGGCCCTTTAAATGTTCGACACAGTAACGTAATATGCTACTTCTCGCACTAGTGCTATAAAGTAGCCCCATATGTACTGTAAAATATTATTTGCAATAGCTTGATAAAATATACGATTACCTACTATGAATGACGGACAGTCTAAAACTAAGACAGATTGTGCCACCTAATAGGTATACTAAATAATATTTAATTTCAATACATCAATTATTTTAACTAGCATTTAAAATAACTTTATCAGGTTACATCACGATCAAAACTAAAAATAAACGCTGGGTAGAATAGAAGCCAATAATTAGTGTAAAAAGGAATAAGGGAAAAGGTTTGACGAATTTAATACGTAACTATATACACATAAATACGGAGCATAATATCAAACAGCAGCTAATGTTAGGTGCCGCATATCACGCATTGGAATAAGTTAAGCCTAACCTTATCGAAATAATAAGCGATCAACAGAATACTCATTTTACCACGTCGCTTACCATCCAGCGATTTGTCTACTCGTTTGCGTTTTATATCATAAAAAAGCATATGATTGTGACATACTTAGATACAACTCACAAGCCTAAAACAGATAGTTATATTGTCCTTAGATATATAAAAATATATATTATGTATCCTTGCGGAGCTTCAATAACAAAGGATTTTGAGATTCCACCATTGAGGGGGTGGTTGAAACTTTTTAACGACATCGACACGAGGACGAATTTGCGGAGACTAATAAAAACTATGTTGAGCGCTCCTTCTAAAATGGAAACAATAATTGCCATAATTGGATAAAAGAGTCTCCTTTAATAAATATAGTAATGAGTTTTTGTGGGATCCTGTAAATACATTCAAATGAAAAACCATTAAAAATAAAGTAACACACAGAATAAGAAAAATATATCGACCATTTTTTTTTCTATTAAATTGCTAATACTAAATATGTAATTTAAAAAATATGCACCATTTTTCTAGATTACAATATTTACCCGACTAGTTATGTAGCTAGCTGTTACTTACTAACACGCACATTTAACATCCGCATTAGGTATTATAACCAGACCCTGTTCACTGAAGTAAAAATAAACAAAATTCTCGATTCGAATGTAAATAAGAAACCCTCGTCAAGATAAAACGGACATGTGCCTAAATCCTCACTTCTTTCATTCATATTAATAGTATTTTTTGTTAAAAGGAAATATTGGCAATTACGCAAATGTAATGCTCATAGCTTAGATGCTCGTACGAATATATTTATATATGATGTTTAAGGTTACCAATTTTATATGTATTGAAAATGATTCGATATTTTGATTGCAGTATTTTAATTGATCACTAATTTAAGGTGCCGTAAGTTCAGAGAGCGGAGTTCTTGAAAATTCGCATCACTTTTTAGATCATAATACGGTTGCCATAAAATTAATTAGCAATCTTGTGGATTTTGTCTAGTGACTTCAATAGTAATTAAATTTTTTTTGACTTTCACTAGAAAAAATATACGAACAAGTCTAAAATGTACGAAAAGCACAAAAGCTAAAAATATGACGATTTCTTCTATAAATGCGCAATTTTATTTTTGAGGAAATTCATCGATATTTTTTTTGGTAAAACTTACAACAAATTAAAATTAGAAAACGTGATATTTGCGGTCAGTTCAATTCAATTTAACACGAACCTGCGGGGCCTTAAGCGACATCGCAAGTAAAATTTAAATCTAGAAACGAACTGACGCTCATTAACATTATACAAGTATTTGTTACAATAACCCATAATCAGTTTTGAAACCGAAATGAATGAAATGAAGGTATCGAATTGACTCTTTAAAACGATCGTCATCTAAGTACATATTAAAATAAAGCCAGACTATTTTTGGAAGGATATTATTCAAGAGTCTCCCTCAAGTGTGATTTCAAAAACCCATATCATTGGGCAGTAAAAATGGGCTATGAATTATTTTTATGTAGTGGCACTGCGCAGTAAGTAAAGCCACATTCCCCTACAAGGGGTAACCACCATTATAGGGATTTACGGATGTTTGGGCCGCATCAACCGCGTCTCTAAAAAATGGACGGCCATGCATTAGGGACGGCGGAGGGTTAAAACGCTTAGCCTCGCAGCATTTAGGGTTTGAGATAACTTTATTTTTATTTTTGCCCTATTAGAGTGCGTTGACGTGTTATGGGCGTGTAGCGATGCGAATATCGCCAGATTTACCCCGTTATCTGGATGTGCGGAACAGCAATGAATCAGCATTTCCCTTTAATTGATAGGGGTTTACGGGATGCTTTTCATTGGGATTTTCGGATAGGAATAAGATCGATTGTTTGAATAAGTTGACAATTAGTTCAAATATTATTTACAAAACTTTACAACGCGATTAGCGATAGGCAGGTTTAGTTTTAGTAGTTATATTTTATAAGTTTACAATTAATGTAACTAATATTTATTATCTTTTCAATAAAGGATAACTATTTACTAGAGCGATTAATAAATATTATAGATTCATAGCAATCAACTGATTTCAGCAAAAAAGTGCCTATTAATTTTAAGCTTCGTTTGAATACAAGCTGAAATAGATAATAAAGACACTAAAGAAAAAGTGACCAAGACCACTGGTGACCGAGGCGGGAATCGAACCCCTGTCTTCAGCTTACGCGGCTAACATCCTGACCACTGGACCACCCGGCCAAATTATCTGGTGTATCAGGTGTATGCTATTTTTGAAAGGCTAGACTAGACTAGGTTCCTATGAATATATTTTTAGAATTTTGATTATTCGCCGCTCATATTTACCGCTTACTTATATCAATGAAATAATAATAAAAATTATATAACAGTAGTTACATTTTAATTCTACTAACGGAACTTTGTTTCGATGTGGTTAATTGATTCGACATTACAAATATGATTAAAGGGTTTGTTACAATTTGGTGCCGCTACACTCCCAAATTATTTTCAACCATCATCACTCTGTATTCTAGTTCGTAATTTAGTATCCGTCGCATACATATTAAGTAGGAAGGAAGCAAAATATTAAATTAAGTAGAACAATGTGTGACACCTACCCTACCCATTAACTGAGGGTCTTACATTACTGGAGGTAAATTTAATAAGAACTTTTATCTCTCCCATAAATCCTTTTAAATGAACAATAGCTCCAATCACGATGGAAAGGCAATCTCGCTGAAATATCAAAGCAAGCGGTACGGTTTCCTTAATGGGTGCAATTTTGCAATTTCAATCAAATGTAACATTATCTGACAAGGCTTCCGTTTGTCGGCACTGAGGAGTAGGTAACTGGCGCCTATTAGTTTGAAATATGCTGACTTCTAATCATGAATATAACTTCAGACAACGCTCAGTCTAAAGGCAAAGGTAACTATATGGATAAAAAAATATATAATGTATTCATTTAGATTGAAATTCTTGATAGAGGAGGCCAATTCAATCTTAAATTTTGATGTTGTCTTATCAATCAGATATCAAAATGTACGTTCGATTTACGAGCCAATTCGAATTTTATTTCACTTTTGACACTGACAGATGACTGACTAATCTGCCAGTGTTAAAAGTGACGTTTTTGGTAATAGAAACGTCATTTTTGATACCTACTGACAATTAATCACACATAAGTCAGGGAGGCACCTGACTTATTTTATAACTGACATCGACCTTAAAACATAATTTGCACTGAAGTTGATTTTTGCGCGAATCAAGCGGTGGTGTCATTGCGGAAGTTCATTTCGACGAGATTCGATACCTAAGTATGGTTAAACCGTTTTCAGCTAGAGCTGATGGCTATCACGGATTAGAGTGTTACATGTTATAATCCGTAATATGTTGGCGTAAATGGCAGCTACTAGTTCTTCCTCTTGTGCAGCCTACGGCTTGAGGCGTACTTCCTGAGCCATTCGGGGGATGATCAACCCCTTCGCTTAGGGTATGCCACTTGAATAATTCACCCCGTTTCAGAGGCTCGGATATCTGTTTGGGGATGGACCCATAGTCACTGTTTAAGATTCAACCGAGGCCGAAATACTTGTTTATTTCGTGATAAATATGTAAATGTGTTTCAAGGGGATTGTTTGTATTGTTTGCCTTTTTACGCGTATGTTTGATTGAAAATATTAACAAAATAATATATCTCTTATATATGTAAGGTGATATAAAAGTTTCCAAGATGTACCTAATATATTTATTTGTTTATATATATTTTGTTACGAGGTCAATATTCAACATTTATACTATTTTTACACATAAAGGTTAGGAAATGTAATTTGGCTGACTTTTGTGAATTGTTTCTATTATTAAAACAATATTATTAGTACTCATGGTCAACTCAGTTGTACATTTATCATATCGTTTTAAGCGCATATACTATCGAAGCGTGAAGTGGCCTAGCGGTAAGAGCGTGCGACTTGCAATCTGGAGTCGCGGATTCAAACTCAAACCCCGAGTTGAGTTTTTCGGAACTTACGTACAACATATCATTTAATATTAACCAGTCGCTTTTCGGTGAAGGAAAACATCGTGAGGAAACCGGACTCATCCCAATAAGACCTAGTTTACCTTGGGTTGGAAGATCAGATGGAGGTCGCTTTCGTAAGAAATAGTGTCTACGCTAATTCTTGGGATTAGTTGCCCCACAGACCCCAGGCAAAATTCCGGGACAACGCGACGAAGAAGAACAGAGAGATTTGTAAAGACACAAACAGTCAATAGACATACATAAAAGAGAACATAGAGAGAATAAAGTGTCACGTAATGGCCTCATCTCAGCATGTTGCTAGCGATTTCCAGCGCTGATCTTCCGATGAGACCATCAAGTGAGAAACAATCACGGAAGGTAACAGTCAAAGTAAAAAAAAAAAAAACGATATAAATTACACACACTTATGAGTTATATAATAGGTACTTTAGATTTTAACGGATAAAATACTTTTCGAAGAAAAAAGTCTGGAACATAAAAATGTAGTTTTAAATAATCTGTTAAATTTTTCTTATAAAATTGCCTACACAGTTTTATGTTTAACGAACGTGACTACAATGTTGAGCGATATTGGTTTTTTTAATCAGTTATTCGTTTTCTGAACATTTCTAAGATTTCAGAGGTTTGTGCAAATAGGCTTCCTTTGATTTCTGGCTTTCATTTCACTCTATTGACTTCCTCTCCAAAATAAAGGGTAGGAATTTTAATCTCAGATTCCTTCGTTCATAAGAAATAAGAATCCTCTTATTTCCTTGAAAACTGTCTTGTTTTCTTCGAATTGGAAATAATGCCAAATTTATTGAATAATTCAATTGTTCTCAAATACTGAAGTACAGACTCATGATTATGGGTCTTATTGAATATGTATTCGATAAGACAATGCTTGAGAAATTAAACCTATTTAAATGTTTTACTTACGTCAGTGAACAACTGAACAAGAACTACTTAAATACATCACATAATCTACGAAGTTTTGGCGTATATATTTATTTGGTGTATTTATGCTGTGGCTGTAGCACGGTCGCATTTTTATCGCCCATCACCATGCCTGTCACGTTCTAACTAGTATATAAGTGCGAAAGTGACAGGCACAATGACAAGACATAAAAATGCAACCATGCTGCCACCGCTGATTTGAATACTATGGCCTTATTATTACTCGACTTTTTTTGTCGATTCAGTTGTGAATTCGCGAAGTCCGGAGCCCACTAGTATATAAAATGGTTCATGCTTAGGCTAGTAGATATAATTCTCGCGTTGATGGTCTTTGTCATAGTTCTCTTTTGTTTTTTTTTATACCACGTCGGCGGCAAACTAGCATACGGCCCGCCTGATGGTAAGCAGTTTCCGTAGCCTATGTACGCCTGCAACTCTAGGGGAGTTACATGCGCGTTGCCAACCCTGAACCCCCCTCCCCCTCGTTGAGCTCTGGCAACCTTACTCACCGGCAGGAACACAACACTATAAGTAGGGTCTAGTGTTAGTGTTTTTTAAACCACAGGGTTTTCTGTAAGGTGGAGGTACTTCCCCAGTTGGGCTCTGCTCTAGATCTGGAATAACATCCACTGTGCTGTGCCCTACCACGCAAAGCGAGATGACATTCACAATGCCCATACCTCTCTTTTGGACGTAGTTTAAGGACGTACCCGGGCCCAATCCGGGTTGGTTGGGTATAATTGAAGATATATTTTTACTATATATCTATTACCTAAATGTTACTTTTCGAAATAAATTGTATGTGCTAAACTTCCAATAAATGTCTACAAATATTTTACTTGGCAGCTAAAATGTCTACATTTTGACGTGTTGGGTACTCCATATAAAAATGAACTGACATAGGGACCATCATTTGACGCGAGAGGTACTTAATGATGGTTGATTTGAAAACGGGCAACAGTGATGACATGTCATAAATACTTTTTTCACCACACCAGCTCATAAAGGCTCTCTTTATCCTTTTAAAACTGATGAGAGAGTTGCATTTTATCCACAAGAGTGACACCGTTATGTAACTAACGGTTTACGGTTAGTATTTTCCTCGCGATGGTGTGGCGAAAGTTGTTTCAGTCGGTAGATAAGTTTGTTTTACCCGAGGCCGGTAACGATTTCAGAGCAAAAATGTAAAATTGTTAGATTTAGTCGTTGAAATTGTACACCTTTTGTTACGTAATAACTAAATAACAAGTATCGGTTTCTATTAGCACGTCTTCTTGCCTTTTAATAATTAGGTCGCAAGTGTGCGTCCCCGGTAATATGTGACGAGAAGGGACAGTTTTTAAAAATTCATCAAAAATTATGGTGGTAAATTATACAAAATGATGTATAAGAACGGTCTCAGCAAATGTTGTAGATTGTTTTAATATTAAAGTTACGTTGAAATTAAGTCGATTTTCAGAGAAATTGTCACTTGTTTTGAAGTAATTTCTGGAGACAATTGATTTCGTCTAACTTTCATTTACACTACGTCAAATTTATAATACCAAAAATGTAGTTTATTAAAGTTGAAGTACAGGATATATGTAATACAAAATTACCATTTTTAGAAGTCCAAACTTTACGAAATTTACAAATAAAATCGACAAAATCAGTGCTTTACGCGCGTTTACCTAAACGTCCATCAGAAAACAAATCATTACTAATTGAGTCTGTTTTCAAAACATTACTAATTAAGTGAGTCCGTATTTAAAACATTACTAATTAAGTGAGTGTGTTTTTCTATTTACCTAAACGTCCATCAGAAAACAAATCATGACTAATAATGTGAGTTTGTAGTTAAAAAAAATGATTAAAATGAAAGATGACAAGACGTGCTAATAGAAACCAGTACTTATAAGTTCTCACAGTTAACAAAAGTTGTACAATTTC
Source organism: Cydia pomonella (assembly GCF_033807575.1). Classification (NCBI taxonomy): domain Eukaryota; kingdom Metazoa; phylum Arthropoda; class Insecta; order Lepidoptera; family Tortricidae; genus Cydia; species Cydia pomonella. The sequence continues at coordinate 13,392,732 of NC_084714.1, read as the reverse complement.
ATCGACTAACTCTATTAATTTGACATTTTTGCGACTAAAATCGATACCGGCCTCTTATGCCTTGAAACCTCGCAACGCTCAATATTCCACTTTTCGAACCACTCGCTACGCTCGCTACGCTTTTGGAATCTTTCGCTTGCTCGTTCATCAATAGTAGCATAAGGGGTTAAATAACTACTTTGCTACCTTTAATACAAATAACTATTACACGCACACACCTACATATTCTAAATACTGATGTGTGTATGTCGCACATTAATAAACACTTTTGCTCCCTTATGGTCACTTTCAAAACTGCTTTTAATATACTATGTTATTTAACTGCAACAAAATATTAAAAACAAGTCTTCAAGATCTTTAATTGCAACGCTAAATAATATTATTGCTTTTAGTACTTTAATACTTTGCTTCGTTTTAAAATAAATACCCGCCTGCTGAATTATTACTACAGTTGCTTTTGAAGCCTTTTTAATATTGAAAACTACGTTTCAAATCAGCAATGCTTTTTTCATCGGTATCATGCGTAGCGTGTGTCATGTGCCGTAACGGAGGTGCTATGTGCCGGTATGGCACGGACGGTGCCATAATCGTGCTTATGTTTCCATGACCGTATCTGATCATGAAGATTACGTACGTATATGTGCCTTAAACTTTTGTTAATTAAATATGCCTATATGGATCGCATACCGCGACTCAAGTTTATCCAGTATTATATTGTAGTCTCAAAACCTGTTATCAAACCATTGATGTACGTAATAGGGGTAGATGAGGTACCAGGCGCTCGATCGTGAGCCACAAAATATAGGTTCCGGGACCTATATTGAATTAGTCGTACGGGTGACGCTAAAGTGTCAACATTGTCATCAAATTCGATAAAATATTGCCAAAGAATGCCGTGTTGCGCCTTTTTCCAGTGCTTCAATAGCTCCAAGCACAAAAACAAAGCTCACGGTATCACTTTTCATTCGTAAGTACTGTTATAACATTAGAAAACATATTTTTTTCTAAATAATATTTAAAATTTCCTTGTTATTGAGTGAGCGCGACAGCTAAATAATGCATTACCCATGTGAGAAACACGTTTATCCGAGTGTCAAGTAGGCATGCCCGCTTCATGCATTGTAGAGTCAGCAATTTTTTTATAAATATGCAACTTTTTAAATCATGTGCTCCTATTCCTTGAAACTATAGAATGTAACCGGTTTTTATTTTAATATACGAATAACCGGTTGTTAACCAAAAATCCAGTTTTTCTGATAGTATTTTTAAAACAATATCTTGCATTAACTTGAAACCCAAATATCGGGAATAGTCCATCAAAAATTACTAAATAGTACTTGTACAACAATAGGAAAACTATGGACAACATTTTTAACCAGAGCTTGCATTTACAATTTTAATATGCGAGTTATAGTGTAGTTTTAAGATGTATTTATGTATGTTGAAAACTGAGTAAAAAATATTTAGAACAGATATTAAATCAATCAAATTTAACCTATTTATTTACTTCCTTTTATCATAAACAAAAGAAATAAATAATAGTCATCTCTATTTGTCAAGTAAAATGTATGACGACTGGTCTGGCCTAGTGGGCAGTGACCCTGCCTATGAAGCCGATGGTCCCGTCCCGGGTTCAAAGTTCTGATGATGGAATCCATGAAGAATTGAGGGAACACCTAAAATCTTATAGGTACACATATAGTGATTTTTGTAGTTTTTGTCTACAAATTAAGCATTTTCATCCAAAAACTAGCAATTAGTGTAGTGGAACTGCTGATGATGAACAGAACGAAACTCCCTAACTACGTATTTACCGTTTGACTATTTGTTTTAATTTGTCCTCTTTGTAGAGCAACTAAGGTGATGAAAATGAAAACGATGAAAATCAGAACGAATACTTTAAATTGAACATTCTAATGTAAGGGCACGCTGCCGTCTCAAATCGAGAAAAGTGGGACATTGCTAATTTCGCCTTCGATAGGGAATGATTTAAAAAAATATAACATTTGCAATTTTTTTTTAACTAAAAATGAGTATGAACGTTAAAAAAATGAAAACTATTATATAGCGAAAAAAAAAATTGTTTTCCATAAAATAAATAAAGTGCCTATTTATTTTAATTTCGTATATATTATATAAATATTTGTTTCCTGACGCTACCTAATAAAGACCGACGTTGAAGGCGCTTATTCCCATGACTTACAAGTCTTACAACTTGTCCAATATAAGTGAATCCGTATACGTATCGTAGCTATGAATAAACAAGGTTCACACTTTTATATTGGTTCTCTTGAGTCGTGCGCTCGGCGAACGATTGGAATATATAAATACCAGGAGTAACTACGAATTACCAGTGATTACAATATTGTCTCTTGTCAAGCGTACCTGTCTTTTCCGAAAAACCATCAGAAGTGAAACCCTGAAACCTCGAGATCCCTATCAACTGAGATCATATCGTTATACTGGTTTTCTCGAGGCGACACGTTAGTTGAACATAGTGAATAGTCGACCAGGGTTTCAGAAGTAAAAAACGAGGGTCAATTTCATGCTTTAAAAATATGATAGTCAATAATTTGATATTAATCTCAGTGTAACTCGCTCGCTCAGATATTTGCTTGAGAGAGACGGTCTAAGATTAGGTAATATCAAATCATTGATATTTTTTAAAAATCGAAATGACTTAATATCACTTTAAGACGACAATGTAAGAAGTATGTACGTCTCGCCTACACATTTGTATAATGTTATTAGTTTTTCTCTGTTGCACCTCGAGGAATACGCAAAATATAGGGGTCTCGCTTGCGCAGCACTGTTAACTATATTTGGTTATCCTTGTTGCTCGTTGTGCACATGTACATTATAATGGTGTGTAGTATTTGCAAATGAATGGGTGCTGGACCAGATTTTAGTTTTGTCAACTATTAACGTCACATATCTACCCCTTTTACTTACATCAATGTATCAAACGTCAAATTTTCACAGGTTGACGGCTAGGTTAGTGCTAACTAACACTCTGCGCTTTGTAAGCAATGAAAATAAGTCAGGGTGGCTTTACGCTTCCGAGTGAGGCGATTACTCAGACAAACCAACATGAGCACGATCTCGGATTATGCAGAGTTGGTACGCATTTCAAGATCTACAGTTCCCCTTGGATCAACTTGCACCCTTTCGCGCACCTAAAATGGAAACATACGACAAGGCCCAGAGCCTAACCATAGTACTGCCGTATGTACAGTACCAACAGCACCCTAGAGGCACCGGCCTATCAAAGTGTATATTTACAGGCACTTACTCATATGTTTTTGTCAGAATATATTCAACAATGGACTTTATCCCCTTTAAACTAGAGTAATTAATAAAGTATTACAATCGATTTAGATACGAGCATGATAAAGTAAGAGACATCTATTTGCATTCACCAGGAAGTTAATCAAGGGACTTGTTAGCTTTTCGTTTTGTAGCTCGCTATATTCGTGCGTCAAAAATATTTTGGTTGAGATTTAATATTGCGCTTGCATGTTTAATTCCGGATTTGACGTCGTGTTAATTTTGCTTTTGAGTGGTAATAAGCTTGAAAACCGGCGTAATTACATTCTTACTACAAACAGAAGTAAAATGAACCCATTTTATTAGCAGTACCACGTCGGTTAATTTAATTGCAGGGTAAAGCCCCGAATTCACTGAGACAAATTATCCCGTGACACATGTCTGCGAGTTGCCTTTACAAGGTCGGCGAGCCCCGCGAACTGACGAAACTATTTATTACAGGACGTATTTATCCCGCAGAATAAGTTTGAACTTTTGCCTTGGCACACGCAATTAAACGCACTTTAAAGGTTTTATTTGGATGCGATTACAGCGTTGAAATAGTGGTAAAAGGTCAATCTCCTTGTTAAATTGAGTGGTGGAATGAACGTTTTACTTGCGACAGTCATTTATTAGGGCATTTTGCCTTTTCACATAATTCATATTGTGACGTCAACTATCAATACTGTAAAAGGGTACGGTCTATCTGAGGTAGAATGTAAACGCTCCAGGTAGATTCTGTTAATATTGACATATTTTTTCTCCAAACAACACAATACAACTATCGAGTAACTCAGATGCTTGCTACTTTTAGAATAAAATCGCCTGCAGATCTTTATTCCTTCAGCAGGGCGATAGTTCTGAATTCAAATAATCGTTGCCAGTTATCTATCTCGAAACTGTGATGGTTTCCAACCTTCACAATACTATATTACGATACAAGTGCGAAAAATAGAAAATTCGTGACGAGTGGCGATAAATCGACACGCAAAAAATTATTTACAAAAAAAAAATAGTATGTGTAGCCCATCGTTACTGGTGAATTTACAATATGACTTGGAACCCCGGTAGCCGTCTAAGAAGTGTAATGTTCTTACGGTAGATGTCGCTAGGGTCCCCTAGATCCATATGGTGGAAAAATTTGCTGCCTATGCCTGCTGGATGAGGTCTTGGTGACTCAGATGGCAGAGCGCTGGAGTATCGATCCAGCGGCCGTGAGTTCAAATCTCACCAAAGACAGTAATTTTTCCACTTTTAAATTTATTCTAAGCTTAATAACATCGTTCGCTGACGTTTCTACTTGTTAAAAATTAATTTAAATTGACACGCGTTTCAAATTAGCTATTCGCATATGTATTGAACAACGTTTTACGGTACATATTTATACGTACAGCCCTTTAATATTTCGACATAGTTACGTAATGTGCTAATTATCGCACTAGTGCGGTAAAGTCTCACTATATGTACTGTAAACATATTTACTCGTAAGTTTTACAAAGCTGCAAACTAAACTGGCTTGAAAAGGCATTTGTTCACCAGAGCAAGCCATAAAGTCCAATCAAAGGCTGATGGTGCAAAAATGCGCGCACGTATTTTGTGCAACGTGCGTCGCACACGAACGACAGCCATTATGTTCACGGTGATAAGTTTTGTAGTTTTGTTCGTTCTCGTATTTTTATACATGTGATGGCAAACCAATGTAGGTACGCAGAAATATCCGGGGGCATTTATTTTATTGCTTGTTACACCAATAATGATTAAAAAAAAGAAGTATGTCTATTGCATGTCTATTGGTAGGTGGAGCGAAATTGCCTGCGCATATGTATATGCAATTAAAAACAATATAATTACAATACAATGTTACGCTATGTCAATGCAAAAAGCCCACAAATGCTAGAATTTTGTATGTTGGGCGGGGCACAAGGAAATACCTAGATGACGAATAAAAAACGATTCTAGGACATTTATTCGTCGTTCAATACGGATATTACGCAAAACTCTGCGTAGGGGGTGCCTCTAGCACATACTGAGGGCCTACCGCAACCGCAAAAAACGAAAATTTTCGCGTACGTAAACAAACCGCCTTGATGCATCAATGTCATAGTGAAAACTTCTTAAAAAACTGTTTAAGGCCTATAATGTATGCGTTACTCTATGGTTTATACTATGTGATAGTGCTGCTCTCTGGCGCAGAACATTACAGTGATACTCCCTATTACCGTTTTGCTTGATATCAGTACATTCCACGCCATACAAACGGTCTCTGTAACAATAAGACTATTGTACAGTTGAAATTAATTTTAGTAAGCATAAGTACTCTATATACATTGTCATTATTCTTGCCAAAACATCAAAGCTTATAACCCTTACCCGCTGACCCTACGATTACAACAATTGCTTTCCTAGTTAACTGAACACATGAAACCATGCTTTAACAAGAACTTAAACGCACAAGAAATTGCAGCCACTTGCGTCTTTTTGCTTGGAGGGTAATCAGGCTTCTCTTAACAATATGACTATTAATAATTCGCTTTTATGTATAACAGATCAGGTTCAAGCCAGCTTTAGTTTGTACCGTTTGATTAATTATTTACCCCTTAAGGAACAGTGAGTTAATTAGAAATAATCCCGCTTCGAAGCTTATTTTGCAAAATGTTTCATGTGGAATAGGTTTGTAATTAAACAATACGTTATTTATTTATTAATTTAGTCTCAATTTGGTCTCTTTTAAAATGCGATAGCAAGTAAGTAGGTAGGTTAGAATTGAATTGAATTAAGTTATAATAAATTGAATTGAAAACAGCATTTACGCTAAAACATTACTGATTGAATACGATAAACGAATGTCAGGAAACCCAAGACAAAGAACGTAACAAGTAGGTATACGAATTTAAAAATATGTTTTTTTTTTACAATTCGTTAAACTCTAGAATTAGAAGTTCAAAGTAAGGATGCTCTAAGATGGATGGAAGGATGATCTAAGTTCCAGGTAATCGTTAAAAAGTGACTACTAATCAATAATTTACATTACTATCATATACAAATGTGTCTCTAATGATACACACTAACATAAGTTTTACAGCAATAAACTGACAGATTGGGCCCCCGGGGAAACTACACAATACTTAGAAAATAAATGACATAACTATAGACACATTCTAAAGGTCTTACTACTTTTATCAACTAGCTGTTCTCTGGCTCTATTAGTTAAAACGCTCCCTCAAGAATTCCCTTTGGTGGTTACTACGTAATGCAGGTGCATTAGCCGTTTACCAAGTGAATTTCTCGTTAGAATTAAAATACTGAGGTAGTAAATTCCAAGGCTCCGCAACCGGTTAAATTTCCAAATCGTTATCATGTACTTGGCGCAAAACCTTTTAATTTCGGTTTAGTTCGTAATACCGTTATTTTTAAACCGGTTTATACGAGACCATTTCCATTAATTTTTTGTCAGATTAACCGGTTTGTAACAATAAAAACTTGTTTTTTTCCTACGCTCGTTGAATAAACCAATAAAGTTCTTAAAACATTCGCTTTCTTAAAAAAGTTCGGAGTGAAACCAAAATAAATCGATATTTACCGTTATTTTTAAAATCGATTCCAAGCCTTGGTAAATATACCTAGTGCTATGGGGATGTAGGGTGGGTAGACATAATAGGTATATATTTTTAAAGAAATATAAAGTTACACAAGTAAAATGACTTATATTTCTATTTTATCCTCAAAGAACAATCCTGGACGTAAACTAAATAAGGTGACCTGTACCCCTAGTGTAAATTCAATCGACATCATAACGTGACGAACGCGTTTGCGTTAAGTCTCATTTTGTATAGGATTTTGAGTTTCCAAAACGTCCCGCTAGGCGCGCTCTTTCTAAATCCAATACAAAATGACACTAAAAGCAAACGCGTACGTCACGTTTCGAAATCGAATTTATTTACACTAGGGGTACTGTACCTAATTTAGTAAGTAGTTCTTCATTCGAAATTGAATTTAATGTTCTACTAAATATAAATACAGGCCTATTCTAGTTTAAGTTATTAGATTTGTTTTCAGTGAGATACTGATCTGACAGTATCAAAAGTGACATTTATTCAACCCATCGGTATCGTATTGGAAACAGATCTAATAACTAAAACTAGAATTGGCCTGGTAGTTTTTTGTGCCCTTACATGAAGAACGTATAAAACTTTATTAAATTTCAACAGGAAAGTAGAGTACCTATGTAGGTACTTATATATTAATTTAGTTTATTAGGTACCTTGCAACTTTTTTCAATGAAACATTGTCCATTGTCGCATAGCAAAGTTATACACAGCTTCGGAGCAGTTTTCAATTTCGCCGTCTCTGTTTGCTTGCTCGACTAGGTTATTCTATTGTGAGTTCGTTATGTACTTACCTAAGTATCTTGTAATTCTATTTATTCAAGAATTTATAAGCTTATATGTATACCATGTCGTGACTTTTAAACCTGATACTTTTTTTAATTTGATAGGTACTATAAAATATCAATACAACTTCCAGATTGTTGATGAAGATCTGCATATTACCATAGAAAAATAAGTAAGCATAGAGTGCTCACTCTATACATAAGTTTTCTTTATTAATAATATTAAGTTTGTATGGGAGGTATTGTCAAACTTATTGCGAATAAGTTTAAAACATACTGAAAACTTAATACTTATTAAGCTTAAATCTTACTTTAAATAAGTTTTCGCACAGCTCTGTTAAAACTTCTAATAAAATATGATTTTATCTTTGTTTGGAGTAAGCACTTTATGGTTACTTATTTCCATATGATATTATCTACAAAAAAAAGTGAAATTTCCAAACCGCATCGAACAAGACCTTTAATAGAATCCGATATTGATAGGGTATCGTAAGGGGACAGTCAAAACTCAGTTAGTACTTACATAAAATATTTTAAAAGAAAGAAACAACCTTTTTTGGTACCACAATTCACTGTGCTTCTGAATCATCTGCCATTTGACGATATAACTACTCGACAGTGGTTTGAAAATAAGAATTTGACTCAAGCACTTACTTAAACACGCACTGCTTCTCCTCATGAAATACGAAAACGGTTTCACTGTCACAGAGAGGAACCCCTCTATTCAAAAGTCAGACTTGGTCTTGGTCAGTGTTTCTGTGAGCCTCGCCTTAATCTTAATTAGCCGCGCTTAATCCAGGATAAACGGCCGTTTTAATGCTTTGAACCTTTTTGCCCTTAAGAACCGCATAATCATCTGCCTATTTAATATTTAGGTATATGAATATCAGATTATAATGAAAAGGGTTAAATTTAATAGGCGTATTGCTCTTATCTGATTTACTTTATCCCTTAAATATTGTGTTATTACAGTCTCTGATAAAGCTTTTGAAATAAGAAACCTCTCCGCCAGTCAAAGCTTTCGTTAGTACTAAGTTTAGTAAAATAATTTACGATTTATCGAAAGATATTTGTATAACAATGATAAAATTACAGTATCTTAAATTGAAATAGATATTCTGTTTCAGTTAGACAACATTATTTCTCAAATGAATATACATAATTCATTTTGTTGTCTATGTTCAATTGAATCATTTAAACGGGTTATTCGGTTGTCTAATGCAGTTGACATCCGAATGTCACCTTTGCTCATTCACATATTTACTAGTCGATTTGTTATTAAAACTGTAACCGAAATAATCGGTTATAACCGATAATTTTGTCAAAATTTCATAACCGATTATTGGAACAGATACTCGAAAAAAGTTCATCAAATAAAAATATAATCCAGCACGATAGCCTTGATTGCCTGATAATGACAACGTTGGTTTTAGCAGTTTTATCACCTCGATAACCGTGACCATAGCCTGGGTGCGTAGACAAGATGCCAATCGTTCACGCTACGTAGCATAGCTATTATTGCGACAGAGAAAGTTGCGTTTCGTTCGCTACGGTGCCTTAACGATCTTTACGCACCCTGATTTGATTATAAAGTATAGAGGAGGTTACGAGCGCGCAACGCATGCGTTGTGTCATCTCACATTAAGTATACATGCGAGTATGGTTCCATACGTTACCGTGTGCAGGGAGCCAGAACTCAGCCATGCTGCCCACATGTCCAGTGTACATTAGCCTTTAAGCAATACAGTTTCATCGGCACTCTCGTTACGTTCACGTATTCGGTCTCATTATTTTGGTATGCGGCTGCAATTCAGTAAAGTGTTACGGTCCGTGAATCCCGATGGCCGGCTTTAACGGTCGTCTCATAAAGTAAATAGCGCTTGGACATTGTCATGGCGCCTGGAGCTGGGGTTCCATTCTGCAATGCCCATTGAAATGCATTATAATTTTACTGAAAACATATTACTTACTTGCACTATAGTGCAGGCCTTTGCGTGCGATAAGGATAGCTAATATTTATTTTGCATTGGTATTGTACTACTACTGATTTTTGTTTCTAAATAAGGTCCCTGGGGTACTGTTTGTCTGTAATCTTTCGGGTTTGTTGGTGCGATAAAAGATTTTCTATAGGGGTGTAGTAGTTTAGTTGCGAGTTCAAAGGGGTATCCCGTATTTGCGATAAGTAATTAGAACAGCTACCAAAAGTTAACAAGTAGTTACTATTTTGATCAGTTTCTTTATACCTATTAATGCGTTTTATGTTACCTAGTAGGATAGCTCTCAAAAAGGAATCTTGAAAATTAAATTAATTATTCAAGGCTCGTTCGCGCTCTGTTTAAAAATAACAGGAAGGTATTAATTAAGTCTTTTTTAACTGTAGCTCGAACTCAGTCCAGAATTCTAGCCTTCGAAACGGCTGTTATTTATTATCTGCTAATATACGAAAGCACTTGCAGCATTCTGTAGCAGCTGCGTCGAAGGAAACAAAACTAAATGGGAGCATTTGACCAGGAACTTTACCCAATATCTTATCTAACTCCACATTCTTATCAGAAAAGCAACCTTACAATTAGCTTGAGAAGGTTTACATTCCAAAAGAGAGTTGATATTTTATACGCGGATAAGAAAACATAGTCGATTTGACGTTTTTCCCTCGAGTTATTTTGAAATCGTCGCCGTTTCATGCTGGCTGCGATTTTAATTAAAGTTGTCGGCACTGCAAAACGCTCGATTTAAAAATTCATTTAACCTTTTACTAGAATGTTGTGATTAAGCAATTAATTTTGGCGGGTAAGCAAATATTTCTTGGAAAGGAAGCAAAAAAGTTAAGTAGTAATGTGAGGTTATCCGACTAAAGCAGCATTGTGCATTGTAGCAAAAATAGTACGGGAAATTGTTCGTCATGGTCAATATCAAATTAAAAAAATTCAAACTATTATTGCTGTGTTTTAGCGGACGGGAAAGTTATTACTGTATTGTTTTTTACTTTTTAAAAATATGTATCTACTAAGGAAAACGCATACAGCCAATTAATATAGCTGCGGACTACGTATACACGACCAGGTCAGTATCATTTCAAGCAATAGCTTATTCTCAATACCTTCCAACCGAACTGAGTACGCGAAGAACAGATTTCTCGTAAAAGCATGCAAAAGTTATAATGAGAAGTACTCTGATATTGATATATTTAATTCAACCTTACCTAAGTTTGTTTCTGCAATTAAGAACATAAATAAATAAAAAGTAGTAAATATTAAATCTAATGATTTGTATTCTGTAAAATAATGAGCTGCATGTAAATTAAGTATAAGCAAGGTCTTTCTTTTCTGTTGTTAAAGTTTAATAATCTTACCTAACCCTTCTTAAATTGTATAAGTCTGGTTTGAGCAACAAAAAATGTTATTATTCTATAAGTGGAAACTGTTATGGCTTGTGTGTATTCTATATTTGTTTAAACATGTGTATTAATTTTCGCTAACTTTCTTTCGTAAAAAAATAGGATATTCGTGTATGATCGTGCGAATACTGCTTAATAAAATCAAAGACTATATAACTTTTATATTTTTTTAAGGATCTCATGCCTGCAAATACAGCTTATATTGCATAATTATATTGAATGAGCGAATATTGAATGGTACTGAATGGCAGAATAGTTGTGCCTTTAACTATTAAAAAATAATTATACAAGGAAATTGTTTTTGACGTTTTTGATCTGAAGGTTCGATTTGAGTGCTGGTTCATGTTTAAATTATAATTATTTTACCTGATTTCCTCGCATGTTTGAAGAAAAGCACTATATATGCCTCGGCAGGAACAGCAATTCGTGGATTCGTCTTCTTTGTCGGACAAAATTGAAAATCGTCCACGAATTGCCCTTTCCCGGCCTCTGCAATAATATACTATTAATTGTGCTGTAAGAAATAAACGTCGTTCTAAAAAATTTAACATTATTAGTAGGGAAGTATACCACGTGATCGCCCATACAAAAGGAGAAAACGTTTTTCCACTTCTAAATATTTTCCATTCTCCATGTTTTTTTAAGTATGTTACTGACACAATTAAAAACTAGGTTTATAGATTTTTCTTATTTTTACTTGAAAAACATTTTTTTTTAAATTAAACCTATAATATATTATGCTGAAGCGATCGACATTGAAATCAAAGTTATTTGTTAGTATTTAGTTAGTCGAAAACGTTTTCTCCCGAAATGGAACTTCATAGAAAAAGTACCGTTATTACGCTATGATCGCAAAGCTATTTTTACCTCTCAAGATATAATAAACTCCAATTTATAATTTATCACCAAACCTTTTTCAGAATATTAGTTGAGGAATATCTATCCAGATAACTGAGGTCAATTTCGTGATTTTGGAGTTATCCCTATAAGTCTATACCTAAGCAGTTATTGACTAAATTTTTCTGGGGTTCTAGCGTGCTCGGCTCGAGAACAGTAAGCAAGGTATACTTTAGAAAACAAAAATGGCTGTAACATACGGACAGTCGGACGCACACTCGGACATGATGAAAGTATAGGGATTCCTTTTTTGCCATTTTGGCTACGGAACCCTAAAAAGATAACATGTCATGTGACAGGGTGGAACAACATAATTCATGATCTTCCGCTATCAAAAATTTCAAACATTGGTCTTGTCAGGAAGTGAGAATTCTGTAAAATCAAGAAATTTGATTTATATACAGTTATCTGCAGAGATAGTTGACCACCCTCCCCTTTAAAAATAAATTCCATGCAAGGGAGGTCAGTTATCTCTGCAGCTGACTGTCCATACTATACCATTTCAATGTGAAAGCAGTAACAAGGTACGAAATGATAAAAAAATCCAATTTCTTGACCGTATACGTTTATATGTGTACGTATAGTATAGGTAGTATTCCTTATTTTGTAGATAAACGAACTATAGGCATTCTACCCCTAAATCGGAGTCTTAATGCAGATGTTTACGCTACAGCAAAATATAGGTATATAAATGGTAAATAACTACCTTATTTTTAATGAATGTACCCGTAAATATGCGGACTTAGTACCTGCACAAAGACCTGAAACTCCAAACGTATAGCCGAAGTGCCAGCTTATTAGGATAATTTTACATTAAGTGGCAAAGTACGCCTTATTATCACCCACCCTAACGTATCGAATATTAAGCAGGCCCGGATTATAGGCAACGGCGAAGTGCACATTGAAATCATGATAATGTGCGCTTTTATATGAGATGTAAAATGTTTCGAAAGGTAGGGGAAGGTCGGGTAAAGTGAACACCTCAGGCAAAGCGAATTCAGTCTCCCAATCCCGACTTATTCATCTATGTCTCACGCTCCTACGCGGCTTTCGGAATCCTTTGCTCTGAAAGGGGCAGGCGATGTATGTATGTGTCACATTATTGCACATAAATAGGTAGGATGTAGGGAGCGGTCGTTGTTCGTGTCGCCAGTGTCTGGTAAATATGTATTTTAGAGTAAAATGTTCGATGTTTAAGGTAAGCAGGAACATTATGTGATATCTTGTCATTAGTAGTAATGATCTCGAATTTAAATGATCGATACTTCTATTGCCTATTAAAGTATCTTCCGTTTACAGTGCATTATTCTTTGCGTATTGATATTATTTGTGCATTATTTTGTGCTGTCTTCGTTTGTAACATAGGCTTTTCTCTAGTAGTGCGCAATACAGAGTTTGATTATTATTACTTTTAAAACAGATCAACAATTTTATTTTTAATTCCTTAATTTCGTAAACTGACTGATTGGGCTAAGTGAATCGCGCTAAGCAGATATGATGTTCCTTAAATTTATGAGGTTCCATTTTTTAATACCAATTTTTGTAATAGATGGTATATTAATATTTAAAAAAAAAACTGAACAAATGCCGATCGGACTCGCTCAACGAGGGTTCCGTACAAATATAAGTTATTTTTTTCACAAATTGAGATTTTTCCCTGTAGTTACATATATGCAGAGTAAAACTATATTACTTGCTGAATTTCATAGTTCTAGGTCAACGGGAAGTAGGTACCTTGAGAATTTTGATTCTCTTGAGAGTGTCAAAATATATGTTCTCTTGAGGCAAAAACGCATATTCTTTTTACTTTAACTTAGAAGTTTGATTTATTCACAGCTCTAAGAGATTGTAGATCTGAGTATATTGTTTAAATTTCAACTCGATACATCTACTCGTTCCCTAGATAAAGGGTCTTGACAGACAGAAGGACGGATAGATAAACAGATGGACAACAAAGTGATTCCATAAGGGTTCTGGTTTTCCTTTTTGTTGTACGTACGGTTGTCAGACGTCATAGAAATAGCTATCAGGACGTGGACACGCTGTGATAAATGTCTTCAGTGATTAATATTGTGCTTATGAAGGCAGTGAAAAGTTACTTAATTATAATAACTATTTGTATTTACTATTATTAAAATGTTTTTATGTTCTTGAAATTAAAACTTCTATAGCGGCGCTGTGCACTGTTTGTGATGGGGAAAAAATGTTAAACTCGCGACAGGTCACGTGACCGACAGTTTTTTTTATTAAGTTTGTTTAATAAAGACTGATTATATACATTTTTTGCATCCTTGTTAAACTTTTGTGTTATGTCCAGTCAAAAGTAGAGGGATTCTCTATGCCTGGGTTTCCCCTATTTTTATATGTTCTTCTATCAGCAAAACAGGGGTCGCTGCAGTTGATATATGCAGTTGATCATTGTTATGGTGCAATATTCCAAACTAAAAAGCCAAGTAAATAGAAAACATAAGTAATAAGGACGTATTATAATCGGATGGGACGGTAACCGCATTTTAGAGATACACTTGGAACGGATGGAAAGGGATAATCAAAAAACTAAAGTTTGTCACCAACCAAGTAAGATCATTTTTAAGAAATTCCTGATAGTCAGTAAAGCCAGTTTTAAATGTATCTTTTTCGCTCTTTCAAAAATGTAGGTTTCTAAAAGTTAATTAGTAGATTTATTAAATCATATATTTGTTTAATCCATAACCATCATCCAAATCCACAGCGCAGGCTTCGTCAACAGCATAGATACAAAACAGAATCCGCAACAAACTTCGTCCAATTTACATAAGTGATATTCCGCCACGGGCTTCGTCATAAATGTAGGTACAACATAAAATCCGCAACAAGCTTTGTCCAAAAACCTAAAACTACCTACGCCTCCCTGTTAATCCCCGAGACGACACGTACCCGGCGCAAAAGTTCCAAAAATACTGGCCGCATTACCGCGCTGTACCGCCAATGATATTTGCTGGACCAGGTATGAGCCAGAACCGGGACCTAAACCTCGCTCGCTTAACCGCCGCCCCAGTTTTTTAATAAAGGTTTTCGCCTCAGAACACCAGGGTCCACCAGTTTCCACCGCAACCGGGACAAAGTCGTAAACTGGTTCCAAGTTCGAGTATTTGGAATGCTTGAGCTTTGCTGCACCCTCCACCGCAAATAAAAAAAAAGTAAATATTAGTAGATTACATTTATCGTAGGTATATGTGTATAAACATATGTGTTAAGATGTGTATATTTTAAGTATAGTAACATCAAATAAACTGTCTATGTTGGTATTGCATATGGTTAATTGTCTTTGACATATATGTCACTTCCGTCTAACCGTTACAAGAATAAATGTGATCGTTCATAGCTCTCCGCTATATAAAACCGTAGTTTCATTTATAATAGGTTTTGGGCCCAGTTCTGCCCATTAGGGAATAGTCAAAAGTTAGTTTTCAGGTAGCTAGCATCAATTCAGTGCCAGAAAGTGTTTTTTTTAAAGTGGTTCGTGACTCAACATCATGGCATCAAATTCGTTCCTGACCAATGTTCCCAAGTTGAAGGGACGTGAGAATTATCGGGAATGGGCTTTTGCAGTGGAGAATTTGTTGATTTTGGAGGGCACGGGAGATTCAATTAAGACTGAACCCGACCCGTCACTCGCATCAGCAGCCACAAGTGACGCAAAAGCAAAAGCAAAATTGATTTTAACGATCGATCCGTCGCTGTATGTTCACATAAAGGAAGCGAAATCAACTAAAGATTTGTGGATAAAGTTACAAAATATGTTTGATGATTCTGGATTTTCCCGAAGGATAACGTTGCTGCGCAATTTAATTTCGATTCGACTCGAAAACTGTGAATCAATGCAAAATTATGTTACACAAATCATCGAGACGGCTCAGAAATTATCGGGAACCGGTTTTTCCGTGGACGACGAGTGGATCGGATGCTTTATGTTAGCTGGATTACCTGAAAAATACATCCCAATGATAATGGCAATTGAACATTCCGGAATCGCCATTACTGCAGATGTCATAAAAACGAAACTCATCGACTTGGCAATTGATGATAGTGAAGTTGGCAACGCATTGTTGAGTAGAGGGCAGCACTACCACAGCAAAAACTTGAAAGTTGGTAGCTCTGACAAGAAAAAGAATCATGGCGGCGGATTGTCTGTGGCAAATGTCAACAACAACAATGGTGATAAGTCGAAAATAAAGTGTTACCGATGTAAATCTTATGGTCATTATAAAAATCAATGCCAAGCAAGTAATCAGCAAACGGAGCAAATAAAGAAAACACACGCTTTTTCGGCAGTATTTATGAGCGGGAACTACGGAAAAACGGACTTTTATATAGATTCCGGTGCGAGCGGTCATTTTGTACGTGATGTAAACATGATCCAGAATACATCTTTTACACCCAGCGTAAAGGAGATTATAGCAGCTAATCATAGTGCTATGCCAGTATTGTGCTCGGGAGATGTGGATATAGTGACAGTGACTCCAAGATGTAAATACGAAGTGACATTGGAAAACGTTTTGTGCGTACCTAATCTTAGCACGAATCTCATATCAGTAAGCAAGTTAGTTGAGAATGGCAATAAAGTGGAGTTTAAGAAAAGAAACTGCTTTGTTTATAACAAAAACAAAGAACTTGTGGCCGTGGCGGACTTAATCGACGGTGTATACAAATTGATTATGGATGAAAGTAAACTTTGTTTACTTACGTCAAGCTCGGCGGCAAGTAGTGAAGTTTGGCATCGTAGAACTGGACATTTGAATATGAAGTCATTAAACTTGATGAGAGAAGGGGCAGTTACGGGTATATCATACAGTGATAAATCAGATATCAACAAAAATACGTGCACCGTATGTTGTGAGGGGAAGCAGGCTCGCTTGCCATTTAGTCACACAGGAACACGGAGCAGCCAGATACTGGAGTTAGTGCATGGAGATGTATGTGGACCAATGGAGACTACTTCAATTGGCGGATCAAGGTATTTCCTGATTCTTGTTGACGATTATAGTCGTATGGTATTTGTTTACTTTCTCAAAGCAAAAAGTGAGTCATTTAAATGTTTTAAAGAATTTAGAGCCATGGTTGAAAACCAGAAAGGTAGGAAAATCCAGTTTTTTAGGACAGATAATGGACTTGAGTTCTGTAGCCATGAGTTTGAGACTTATTTGAAGGAAGCAGGAATAGTGCATCAAAAGTCTAATCCCTACACGGCCGAACAGAATGGATTGGCAGAACGGACTATACGTACGGTAGTTGAACGAGCTCGCTGTTTGTTATTTGATGCAAATTTAGATAAAAGATTTTGGGCAGAGGCCACTAGTACTGCAGTTTATCTTAAAAATAGATCAGTCGCATCAGGATTAAATAACAAGACACCGTTTGAGCTCTGGACTAATAAAAAGCCAGATTTAAGCCATGTCCGGATTTTTGGCAGCCAGGTTATGGTTCATGTTCCTAAGGAAAAGCGACTTAAGTGGAACACTAAGTCAAGGAAAAACATTCTAGTTGGTTTTCCAGAAAATGTCAAGGGATATAGAATTTATGATCCCATTAAAAAATGTATAAGCACAAGTAGGGATGTGTATATACATGAGGATACTGAAAGGAAGTGTTCAAATGGCAGAGTATCAGTTTCAGTTGGGGATACTTGTCAGGAACAGGAAACTGCCTGTGAAGAAAAGCAGGAGACAGTCATGAGTAAGAGTGAACCTGATCACTCAGATCTGAACATTTCTGTAGAGTCTGATTATGACAATGCAATATCTGATTTGGACAATACATTACAGCAGGAGTCAGAAGAGGAGCCTGCAACAGCAGAAGTAGTAACTAAACGAGTCCGGAGGCAACCAGAGCGCTATGGATTTACTAACATGTGCACCTCATCAAACCCTGACTACATCAGCGATCCTGTGTCTGTTCAGGATGCCCTGTCTAGGCCAGATAAGGATAAATGGATTGAGGCTATGCAGGACGAGTTGCAAGCATTCGATGAAAATCAAGCTTGGGTGCCGGTGGAACAGTTACCTTCAGGTAAAACCTTAGTGCAGTGTAAGTGGGTTTTTAAAATCAAAGTTAACAGTGATAAAAGTGTGCGTTACAGAGCGCGTTTAGTGGCTAAAGGCTTCACCCAGAAGCCAGGAATAGACTATGAGGACACCTTCTCACCTGTGGTCAGACATTCCACTTTAAGACTGCTATTTGCCTTGTCTGTGCAATTGAACCTTGATGTAACACATCTAGATGTTAAAACTGCATTTTTAAATGGTTACCTCAAAGAGGACATTTACATGTATCAACCAGATATCTCTTGTGATGTTAACAGGAAAAAGGTGATTGTTAAACTTAACAAAGCTATCTATGGCTTGAAACAGTCATCTCGGTCTTGGTACGAAAGAGTTGAAAAATGTTTGTGTGAATTAGG
This sequence comes from Cydia pomonella, assembly GCF_033807575.1. Classification (NCBI taxonomy): domain Eukaryota; kingdom Metazoa; phylum Arthropoda; class Insecta; order Lepidoptera; family Tortricidae; genus Cydia; species Cydia pomonella. The sequence goes on along the minus strand of NC_084714.1, from coordinate 13,374,303 downwards.
ATTTAAAAAATGTAAATTAGAACCTTGTGTGTTTACAAAAATGGATGATAATGTGAAAATTATTATCGCATTATATGTGGATGATTTCTTTGTTTATTCAAACAGTAAAGAAGAGACAGACAAATTAGTTTCTGTTTTGAGTTCTAATTTTAATATTAAAAACTTAGGACAAGTTCAGCAATGCCTGGGTATGCGTGTTAAAATCGATAAAAATGCAAATGTTATTACATTAGACCAGGAAGAATATATAAACAACTTGTTAGAAAAATTTAATATGTCTAAATGTAAAGAGGCTAGTACTCCAATGGAATGTAAATTAAGTATAGAGAAATCAGAAATTTGTGATAAGGAAATTCCATATCAAAACCTTATTGGAGGCCTTATGTATTTGTCAGTGATGACTAGGCCTGATATATCTTTCAGTGTTAGTTTTCTTAGTCAATTTAACAAATGTTATACTAAAGTTCATTGGAATTATGCCAAGAGAATACTTAGGTATTTAAGCAAAACTAAAAACTTTTGTTTAAAGTATGTAAAAGAAAAAGCTCAGCTTGAAGGATATGTAGATGCCGATTGGGCTAGTAATGTTATAGACCGGAGGTCTTACAGTGGCTTTTGTTTTCAAATGTCAGGCTCAGCTGTTTCCTGGCTTAGCAAGAAACAGAGGACAGTTGCTTTGTCTAGTATGGAATCGGAACTAATGTCGATAGCAGAAGCTTGCAAAGAAGCTATGTATCTCAGAGCTTTGCTAAATGAAATTAATGGTGATTGTTATACTGTACCATTGTTCAATGATAGTCAGAGTGCACAGAAGTTGGTGGCAAATTATGGTTGTCATAGAAAAAGTAAACATATTGATATTCGGTATCATTTTGTGAAGGATGCAGTAAATGATAAAATAATTAATTTAAATTATTTGCCAACTACTGCTATGCCTGCTGATGTGTTAAGAAAAGCTTTATGTGCAATAAAACATTATAAATGTATAGAAGCTATGGGAGTTAGTCAATATTAATAAAATAAGTTTTTTTACTCCTAAATAAAAGCTTTGTTTATTTGCTGTAGTTGGGGTGTTAAGATGTGTATATTTTAAGTATAGTAACATCAAATAAACTGTCTATGTTGGTATTGCATATGGTTAATTGTCTTTGACATATATGTCACTTCCGTCTAACCGTTACAAGAATAAATGTGATCGTTCATAGCTCTCCGCTATATAAAACCGTAGTTTCATTTATAATAATATGTTTTATGACAAATCTCATAAGTAAAACTAATACAAATACGACTTAAGAACACAAAAGGCTGGTACTTAGTTAAACCAGATTTATATGAAATACATTTTCCTCTAATATCCTATATATGATTCCTGCAGTGCTTTGACGGGATATACAACTGAGATTGCACTATTCTGCTAGTGTCATATGTAATAATCTACCAGTCTCCCACCTATTACTTGCACATTGCGTCAAAGGAGAACAATTTGGCTGCAGGTTGCATAAGAACATTTCTTTGACACACAAATTTGAGACATGAGTCTTTTGTTCCTCAGCGACAGCCTCTTGTATTCTAGAACAAGCTTTTTGGTCGATTGCTCAGATTTTAAGGGCCTACTAAAGCCGTGAATACCGGTTCGTAAGCCACGCCCGCTAGCTTCCTCACTCCCCGCTAGCACGCACACATGGAAGCGCTCCGCGGAGTCCGCGGCGCACGTGAAGGTGAAAGCTCCATCTAGCGTTACAAAAGTTAACTACGATTATACGCGGTCGGCCAGAAACTTAATTCTTAGAAAATAAAAAAGATGGCGTTATTACTTGCTACTAGAAAATAAAAAAATATATTGTTGTAAATTGTAATAAATCTGAGACTACAATATAGCCAATTTTTATTGTTGATTTTTGGAAGATGTTAATAGTATAGTTAATTGTAAGTATAACACTACCTATCTTTTTAAATTCGGTGTGATAACTAACAATGTAAGATTACATTGTTAGTTATCATATTTTATTTAGTAATATATTGTTGAGGCAGGAAATACAGGGTGCCGTTTTCCGACGACCAATTTTTCGGATGATAGTGAATCACAGTTGTCAGTGGTAACTACCTACATATAAAAAAGAAAAAAGTAAGTAATATGGTAACAACGAAAACTACCAAAAAAAGTGAAGTAAGTATTTTTATTACGCTGAAATATGTAATATTCAACTAATAACTTTTAAACAGTTACTCAAACAATCAGGGTGATTCTTAAATTGTGTCCAGAAAAATATTTTTTCATAAAAGGTTTTTATTTTTCACATATTGTTACGTATAAAAAGCATTTTTTGATGCATATGGTCAAGCTTAATACCCTCAGGAAAGGTAAATAAAATGAGTACATAATCACGGTTGTCACAAAGTGTCCCTCAGTCGTGACGTTTCGGCATTTTGGCGGCCAACTCCGCTATTTTGAATTATACAATATTTTTAATATAGCCTAAGTTACTCCCATGACTACGACACATCGAATGACAGCTCATACGTTGAAATTCGTCAAACTAGCGCTGTAGAGCGTGACAAAGAATCGGATACACATCATACATCCACATACACGCGGAAACCATTTTTCTGCTTTGGCAGTTGGGCAATAATAACAAATGAACGTAGCTAATAAAATCCATTTCTAAAGAGTGAATATGCCTCTAAATTAATCAAACGAATTGAGAATGTCACGACCACGTGTCTATATTACACGAACGTGGATTCAATAGTCCGTGGCGGGGACAGAATTTTGAGGCCACTGTCGTGACAATTTGAAACATGTTCGGTATTACCTAAAAATTACCTTTGACTTTGCAAATATTAAATAATTAGCTCAATCTCGAATGTATTAGGTATATCTTATGTTACAAACAATAACGTGAAATGAGTACTGACTTTTAAAACTCAAACACGGCGGTGACGCGTTAAGGTTGACCTTTTTTTTAATTAACACAAATAAATAATTTTCGGTAAAACTTCTCCCTTCAGCCATTTGCAAATCTGACAACAACACAGTATTGCTGTTCTAAAAAAAAGCGTTAAAAAGGCTGCCAGACGTAAAGGTAACTTTCTACCGAGTACTGCATGTTTATATTACCACGCGCGTCGGTGACACGAAAACTGATCACAAGATGTATGTTATTAAAATTGTTATAAAGTCGTTATATATCCATACAATTTTTAAACCGTATTGTGGAATAGGTGTAAGTGTTAACATTTGATATAAAATTCTTCCAAAAACACTTTCAAAGAAAAATAAAATATCATAAAATCCGAGGAAGTCACACTACACGTTCCGTGACATTTAGAACTTCTTAATATGTTTCTAATAAATGCTCTTAGGATATTAGGTTGACATAAAACTAGAGGTAAATTACTAAGTATATTGATATTTAGTTTACTTATTTTCTTAAAAATATATGCTATTCTTACAGGTAACACAAAATTGACGTATGTATTTATGATTGTTATTTTGACTGTTTTTAATTTAAGTTAATTTGTATTGTATTTTCGATTGTTTGTGATGTAATTATGGGTCTTTCACCTGAAATAAACGATTTCATAATATCGTTCCCCTGGCTTTGGTTCACTGTGATTTTCATTCCCGTGTGTTTTGATATAAAATGTATTCTTCATGGGCATGTACAATGTTAAATCATATGTCAAGTAAATGATTATTTACTTTCATGGATTAAGTAAAAATTATCGTAATCATAACAGTTGATCAAAGACATACTTATTTCTTTTCCCCTGGTTCTCATTCCATGCCTTTGGACTGGGGTTTCAACTAAAATCAACGTTTGGTACTTCGTTCTATAGATCTTAAAAATAACATTAAGTTGCTAAGGGCGTTCTATGATTCAGTGTATTATTTTGGAACTAATTGTTCCGAAATTCATTGTCATTATGTTATTCCTTGTCATTCCCTTATCGGTTTTTTTCATTTCCTCGTCGCTTTTACATTCTTTTTATCGATTTTATTATTCCCCTGATAGGTAATAAATTGACCAAAATGTATGCCTATTCGATTGATGGGCTTATATTGAAATTATATTTAATAATCTGATTTCAAAGAACGACCCTTCAATGCCCGCCATAAGCTAATTGGTTGGCTAATGGTTTCAAGAGCATGGACAAATAAAGTATAGACTAACATTATCAACACAGAATCGCGTTCCTCTCAAATGAAAAGTTTGATCGGGATATCCATAATTGCACAACGCCGTCTATTAGGAACTACTTTAATTATCAGACAGTTAGACAAGAGGTTGAAGCACCGAACCAAGTGTAATGAACTGTTACTGCTGTTAAATGGCTATAGCAGTTGCCTAAACTTACAGGAAAGCGATTTTGTAAAGACATTGTTAGTAAGCGATTTTGCTAAGTATAAAACTTTAATCGTCTTTGTCAAGACTAAGATATATTATTAAGGTATAAAAGTAGAGCTGTATAATTTTAAAATCTGAAAAAAAAAAGAAATTAAAAACAGTTTTAGTTCTAAGATGTACATTATCAAAAACCATCCTGTATATGTTACAATTTTATAGTATTTTTCAAACTCGATGGGTAGGGTGACAGGTGTTATCTCTATATAATTTTTAACCTGAAAAAGGCCAAATATCGCAAAATCGTATTGAAACGACAGCTGTTAGCGTACCCATATAAAAAAACTATAGATAGCACCACACACGAGCTGAAGAGTTACATGCGCGTTGCCGACCCTAAACTTCCCCCCCCCCCCCCCTCGTTGAGCTCTGGCAACCTTACTCACCGGCAGGAACACAATACTATGATTAGGGTCTAGTGTCTCTTTGAATGGCAATTTTAAGAAAGGGACGATTCGGTACGTTTTTCTTATTGCTCCTTGTCAAGTAAAATCAAACTGAAAAGCATACTTACTTTACTCTTTGCTGAAAAGTCATATTAGTCATTGACGTTTTGACAGTATCCTGTTAAATAAATTATGTGAATTGTTCTTAAGGCATGCGGATTACAAATCAGAGGTCGCTGGTTCAAACCCCGGCCCGTGCAAACGAGTTTTTTTTTCTAATAAACGTGTTGAATTTTTTAGTTTTTTTTTTATATAATAAGTATATTTGTTTTACATAAAGATTACCTAGGCTATACAAAAATTGGTATGAATAAAATAAAACTATTCGTGTCATTAAAATATGCTTTTAATACACATATTTAAAAGAATAACTTTATTTCTGTCTAAGACAGACAAGATTTACTTTTACAATAAAATAGAAAATAAGCAATATAGATATTATATAGGAACAAAAAAGAAAACAAAAAGTTACGATTAGATTCGATGGGTCTATAGATGTCTCGCATTTTTTCTTTGGTGTCTACACGACCACACAGCTACCGATACATTACTGAAGCTGTCGAAATTTCCTTACCCGTTGTAATTGTTCAAAGAGTATTAGACTTTGACGTAGCTAAGCAAACACGCACACATGCGTAACGTATAGGCCTGTAAAGAGAGCTCCATTCGTAGTAGACCTCCGATTCCGTTACTAGTTAATAGAGCTACGACTCAACGTTTATTGGATATGTCGATTTTACGTAATTTGGAGCGCTGCGCGATTTGACATAGGTCTTACCTCTTTGAGGCACCACGGCCATCTAACATTACTGGCATAAAGGACGCATTTATGACTTTGACGCATGACAGAAAGAGAAACCGAACTGCGTAAAATGGGCGTTTTCTGTTGAATTCATAAAATCAAAAACGAGAATAAATCCGTTTGTATAAGATAATAAGTTAATATTTAGTTGAATGATGTTTAAGACGAGATGAAAACCTTTACTTTAAAGTGGATTATGCTGGATGAAGATGTGTTTTCTAGTTGCACTGAGGTAAACACTAAACATGTAGATGTAACTTTGGATTTATATTCTATCGAGAAAATTTTAAGCCTTTTTGTTTCGACTAGTATCATACCTCTTATCATATAGTCAAGATACATATATCCGAAAATCACGCCAGTTTGTTTCCGGGGCTAGCCCCTGCCACGCTTCAAAGATCCCGTTATTTTTCGATGCAGGGCCTTAACATGTTTTCGTAAGTAATACAATACCTAAATAACCTAAGTTAAATCACAAAATAGATGTTTATATCCATTACCCACATACCCACGGTAAATGTAATCTAATAGTTATTTAAATATCGCTTTAGATCCTCTTAGTTTTAATTTATTTTAAGTCTTTGTTATTGAAATATACCTAACAAAGGTTTTAAGTACCTAAATTATTTAAATCAAATATTTTTATGTGGACAAAGACCAGTTAATTAATTCGCATCGATCCCGCTGTATAACTTAATTGCGTGCGTTTGAGGTTTAATCACCTTCTATTATTTGGATTACTTAGTTTGGATTACGGCGGTCATTTGGTATGCAAAATCGACTCACGGCCACAGAGAGCGCACATAAATGAGATCTCAATGTCTCATTTAAAACTTCACTAAGATATATAAGTACCACATATTTAATATGTCTGAGTCTCACGAAAGTTTTGTTATTAAGATATATAACTAGTTGTGAAACTTCAACAATATGGATAGCAATATGCTATCCATATTGTTGAAGTTTCACCAGTTTTGGGGTTGAGGATTGAGACCAACCACCCGCAGCGCAGGGCCTATACCGGCAATTGGCGAAACGGCTGGTGGATGGGACCGGGGATAAGAGAGCTGGCAGCTTCCTCGCCCAACGCTTGAGCATAGCGATCCAGCGAGGAAATGCTGCCAGCATCCTCGGTGCCTTGCCACGGGGGCCCATTTTAGATTTAGATTTTTAGTTTTATATAGTAGTTTTAGTTTAGTTAATTGTATTACTTATATAATTTTTTTATTAACTTGTCAATAAATTAGTTTTATATTGTAAATATTGGTTGATAAAAAATAAACTAGTAGGTACGTAAAAAACCTAGTTTACATTTGAAGAAGAAATTAATTATTTATCAAGTAAGAATTGTAATCCTACTTGCACTCCTCACAGTTTCCACGATGTAGCCATTATCCTTCTCCGCTTCGCCCCGCCCTATTTGTCACTCTGTGTAAATTTTCTCAGTTAATATTTCAGCAGAATCAAATTACGAAACTCGTAACACTACGCCCGAGAACATATTGGGAGACGAATGCGAGGGCCCGATATTACGCGAAATACGCAAGGAAACGTCTTATGGGCTGTTTGGTGAACATTCCCAAAGAGTTATTTCTTTCCTAATGCCTCGGCTCTGTCGTAGCTTTAGCAATAATTTTGCGGCAGTTTAAAGGGTGAGACGGGATTTTTATGATACTCTTAGGTATTTTATTTAACACCGTAGCGAACGCGCAATCTGTTGAGCCGACACAAATTCAACTAAATCGTTTTCATAAAACAATGGGTGACAGGTCTCCCCTCTTTCTCTTATCTTTAGATTTAGATTCATTTGAAGTAGTAACTTGGTCATTTAATTTAAATAGGTATCCGAGTCGAGTTTCCAGATGAAGTTGTTACTTGGATTTAGGTCAATTTTTTGTAACTCCCGGAGAAGCGCCATAAGGCGTGGCGATAAATCTCCCGGCAGTTTCATAACTCTTATTTTTTTGCATGACGACACGAACTTATTTTTAAATTTTGCAATAAACTTCTGGACTTCAGATGGAACTAATTTATAACGCTTTTGGTTTTCTCTGTAGGAAAAACCCAAATAAGGTGAAGAAAATTAATAATTCGGAATGTTAAATTCCATACAAAGCAATCCTGTTGCTCTTCAATATTTACCTATAGCTAGGTAAGTACCTATTTATGTATCAAAAACTAGTTCTTGAAACATTATGTTAACCTAATTTTAGTTCTAACTATCATCATAATAAACTAATAATGACCGACGATATAAATCCAAACTATAAACTGGAATTGATGTTTAATCAATAGCTATGGCGAATGAGAAATGCATTTCTTGTTTGCCGCACTCTATTATTACGAAAGTGCGTGTCTCTGACGCAGAATAAAATTATTAGGTGGGTCATAGTCATATTTCTAGGAGTACTTTTATATTAATTTTATATTTGTTAGGTACGTAGCAGTCAACCGCTTTAAAATTGCAGATTTCGTATATATTTATCGTCTTGCATTGTGTCTAGTCAAGGCTTTGCATCTAAGGACCAGGGGAGTTAAAGTTGTTGTAGCGATTAGGGTATTTATTAAAAAAAAAGACAAATAAACTAATTTCACAAATTTTAATCATTCTATCCTTAACATTCTGAATCGTAGAACCAAAAGGTTGGTCCATGTTTGTCCATAGGATCTCTTTTGTTCGTTTTATTAGTACATTTTTGGTTAGTTTGCGAATATTGTTCCATAAGTCGTCCAAATAACTTTTGTTTGGAAGCACCAACTATCACCAAGAGGCACCTTAATATCTTCTAATTTATTTGTCTCCTCTTCGTCTACAAAACTTACAGGTATTCCTTCTATTTCAAATGCAATAAAAATTTCCTCCTCGTTTTTAGGTTTAGATGCAATTATGACGGCACTCCCATTTATAAGTGCCCTAATAATGTTATCGAAGCAAGGGGACGGCACTGCTACAGTTCCAAATGTGTTGTATAACACTACTTTATCGGGTACATTAAATCCCAATATCATCGTATCATTGTTGATACAGATAAAGTTGTTGATTTTCCAATTCAATATTTCAGGCTCAATTTTATCTCCTAAACTGAAATCTTTACTTTTAATTACTTTTAACACAGCGTCACAACGCTCGTTGAAAGATTTTTTCAACCATTGACCTTGTTTTTTTAGCATTTTATCAATGGAGCTATTAACTTTAACAGTTACATTTACAGAGTCTATTCTTTTATAAATTGCTTTACTGATTTCATCACTTCCAGTAAAGTTACAATAATCATTTACCCATATAATTGGAACGTCGACATGTAAAGCTATTTCATTAGCTTCTGAAACGCTACTAGCCCATATTGATAAGCATAGTTGTTTGTACTTAGGAACAAGTGACAGCAATTCTTTGACACTTCTAAAAGCTTCTACTAACACAACTTGCTCTGATCCCTGCCGAATATAACATCCAAAATAATTTATTAAAAATAATTTATCTCCATATCTAAATAACTTTGAGCATTTCTGTACTAATTCTTGCATAACTAGTCCTGATTCCTTATGATTTAATTTGCATTTCCAATCTAAAGTAATCATAAATTCTTCAAAAACATTTTCTTGGACGAGGAGACGTGTAAGCGGCAGCGGATGAAACTGAGCATGCAGGCAATTATCAACAGCAGAATCTAAGTCAGATCGTTCGGTAATAATCCCGGTAATTTCGGGCAATAAACTATTGAATAGATTTGGATATACTTTCTCACTGCCCATCAAATTTTTCAGTTCGTCTACTAGTATTAATCGCACATTCCATCCAACTTCACGACACAGTTCGGTAAATAGATGACACACTGCAGCGGTTTGTGGCGTCGACAATATAATTGGGTCATCACAAGTTTTGAATATTTGAGCTACAAACCCAAGTATCAGCATTGGCGTATTATCAGCCATAGTAATAACTCCTTCTTCAATGTAAGCCGCTTTCCAATCTGCACTGGCATGAAGTAAGTTTTTCATAATCAAAATTATACTGTGTTGCGTGTTTTCAACTGGGATACGCCGGATCAACCATTCAAGTTGGCAGAACAAGTCGGATTTTTCTTGAATTCCCGAAGCCAACTTTTTTAATTTTTCAGTGATATTTGTCCATGACTCAGTAGTTGATAACGTTGAAGTACCCGGTAGCAGGAAAGAAGATGAATCTGCACATTCTATATTGTTCGAATAAAAATCAACCTTACTTATTGTTTTTTCCGGCTCAAAGTATAAGCTACGGAATAAACCTTTGTTTGTTTTTATGTATTCTACTGCTAACTTTGTGTTTATTTGTATTTCATTAAATTTAAGATTTTCGAAAACAGTAGTTAATTTTACTTTACCCATTTTAACTCGCTTTACTAGTACACAAACAATATTACAATTAAACAGAAACAACAAACCACTCTAGCTTTGTGAAATAAACTGACAACACTTGTGATAATATTGGGGTTCGATTAGTTATCAAAGAGGTTATCTCTCGACTGACACATAAATGATAATATTATAGAGTTTGGGAAGTATTACATTGAAATGAGCTCGGTTTATGTTGACATTGTTGAAATTTAAACAATATTTATCGAATGTATTTTTAATGAATTTTATACCAAGCCAGGCAAAAAAAATTATAAATTATCTTGATTACAATGAAAACATTCAATTGTTGACGTAAATGTTTGATAACTGATTTTATCATTACTTTCAACAAATTGTTTTTACTTCAGATTATTTATTTATTTATGTAAGTACCTATCTAAAAAACAAACAGATGTTAAGACAAAGTAATCAAATATTGCGTACAATAAGACCTTACAAATATTCGGGATCGACTAAGAACGTCACTGCGTTAACAAGGAGTATAATGAAACCCACTGAAAATAGTTACGGTGCAACCAATATATAAGGGAAAAGGTGACATGGATGCACTTAAATGCTACAAGCCTATTTTTTATGATACCTATTGTTTCCAAAATACTAGAGCGGAATTAATGAGCACTCATCTAATGAAGTAGTTTAGTGATAAAAAACTGATTAACCCTCAATAGAACGCATACCAGCCGGCGCGGGGCACGATGGACGCGGCGCGCGATCTGCCGCGGCGCGTGCTGGCGCACCTGGAGGGCGGGCACAGGTCGCAGCCACGTTTTGCGATCATTCGCGCGCCTTCGTAACTACGAAATTTAAGACGATATTAATTAAATTAGCTTGCTACAATGTTTGGGATTTGTTCTCCGACTACAAGTCGTTGGCTTGTTTGTTACGAAATTAAAGACGATATTAATACAATTAGATTGCTACAACGTTGAAGATTTTTTTCTCCGACTACAAGTCGCTAGCCCAATCATAATTAGGTAATTTAAAAAAAAACAATATGTGAACTGTTAATAACATGTACAAAAGTAAAAACGATACAGTGTAGATGACGATGTTTATATCCACGTACCTATATTATGTAACTACGACTTGTAAAAATGTATTATTTACCAATAAATCATTATTCATTTTATCAAGGAAATTGACAGTGACAGCGCCGGCGTCTACGCTGCAGTAGTAAATCCTCAACAGTAATGTAGCTGAAGCTGTCATTCGAATGTCACTTTTTGGGCGTAACGCTAAGGTTTGGCAGCACAGCGTCCTGAGTGTCGCAGGCTGGTGCAGGACAAAGTGCGCGATTTCGAGGAGCAACGTAAAGTTGACCTCGACGCTAAACGCGACGAGCTGAAAACACGCCAGCCTGCTTCTATCATTACCACTATGTGGCTGGTGTCCTCACGTGCCCTCAATGTGCGCGGGGGTTCAACTCAAAATTCGGCTACGTTAGCCATCTTCGGGCGCACGAGCGCCGAACTAACTAGGAGTCAAAGTGGTCGCTATGGTCGAAATCGGCCGGAAGGATCATAATCAAGAGCACATATAACGTACTTATCACTACCAATCTTCTTTAAAAAAATTAAATTCGTATTGCAAAGCGTACTAACTAGGTAGCAGTAACAAGTACCTTCTAATAATGTCTGGACATTTTCTGGACCCTTTTTAAGCCGCTTTCATTATCTTGAAAGCAATCTCTATTTTGTTCAATTCCAATCGATTCAAGTGTTAAGATTGGAAGTGGGTTTTGGACTATAAACCTTTCGTAATGTTCTTTTTTAAGCTTTAAATGCAATCGGAGATTTCTGTATTCAGATAAACTTAGATAATAAATTTTATTTCGTTTAATACCTACTTTGAAAGTACGGCAGATATTTTAAAATGTTCTTTTAAATAGTTCAATCTATTAAGTATCATCCTATCGTCCTAAGAATAGATATTTTTAAGTTACTTTTTAGCTTTTTAAACATTAAATTATGTTTAAGTAACATAAATCCTTCAAAGGTAAACAAACAGATTTCTGTACGTCGAATAGCTTCCACACATCACTTTTACTGCACTTCTATAAAATAAATAACAAACTTTATCTGGTGACTGTACACTGGAGTGCAGTTTGGAATCTTTTAAACCAACTTTTGCAGCAGTTAATGTTTCTTATACTGAAAAGTTTCAAGATCCGTTGATTTATTATCTTCTCCTTAACAATGTAGTAATGAAAGTGATAAAGGAATATACACTGAACGCTCTATGTGTAATATACATTAATTATTCTAATACATTTATTTGAACATGCAATAACCAACGATAACATTTTTATTTTTATTTTGCTATGATAGTTTGAATTTGAGAATGGGCTTGAAGTCCAGATAATATAATTTTATAAGAAGTCCTTTGTTATCGAATATGAATAGAACGTCTGGGTAAGTCACAAAGAACTAGACTATTATAGTCTAGACAGTGGTACAGGTAACCTATAGTTACGTATACATATGTAGGTACTCGTATTTAGCAACGACACACTAAGTGCTCTATGTAAGAAGCTTTTCCTAACGATAAATCGACCCTGCCTATGAAGCTGATGGTCCCGGGTTCAAATCCTGGCAAGAGCATATATTTGTGTGATGAACACGGATATTTGTTTCAGAGTCATGGGTGTTTTCTATGTATTTAAGTATTTATTATTATATATTATATATATCGTTGTCTAGGTACCTACAACACAAGCTTTATTGAGCTTACTGTAGGACTTAGTCAATTTGTGTAATAATGTCCTATAATATTTATTTATTTATGAATTAGATTAATACGAATTCGTGTCGCGTTTTTAAATTTGTGTTACTACTTTGCCGTGCGGCTTCCGACTGAGTGTGGTTGTTGGTTTGGACAAACGGCCCGATTTGAATTTTAAGATAGGAACGTCAAATTTTTAGATACGATATGGATCGGTCAAACGTTCGAATCTGGCCGCTTCACTCATAGGTAGGTAGATTTCTCGACATTTGCCTATGGAATAATAATTATTTGATATATTAGCTCTCCGATGAAGGAAACTATTGTGAGAAAATTGGACTAATGTAAATATGTTTTCGTAAAAACTGATGCTTAAGCAATTTCTAGGATTGGGTAGCTAAACAGGACCACGATCTCCTTTGCGATCCAACTGGGAAATAGAAGGGTGTATTTATGCTTTCAAACCTCTTAGAATATAATTAATAAATTATATATTAGCTACTCGCCAATCAACACCAAAACTCACAGCGTTAATACTGAACAGTTTTGAGCAAAGCGAACTAACTGGATTCGTACAATAATTAGATTTAAAGTTGTTAATTTGACCAGCGCGCCGCTGGACTATTCTGTCCCTTGTTGCCAAAATTTTGGACGTAATTGAAAGCTGAATGTGTTGGCTACATCCGAACTTTTAGTGTGAACTCAAACTGGAAATTATTTAACCACATCCGCTATTTTTAGTTGTACATATAAAGTTGATAAAATGTGGTATAAAATTGTTTTTTTTTTTAATTGTAATTATATACCGGACCAAACGGTGATTTCTTTTTTTAACGATTATAAATAATAAATAAATAAATATTACACAAATTCACTAAGTTCCACAGTAAGCTCAATAAGGCTTGTGTTGCGGGTACTTAGACAACGATATATATAATACATACATATTTATAAATACTTAAAAACATTGAAAACATCCATGGCCATATATCTCGGAATAAGGCAAAACAAATACTTAAGATTTTTTTTTTCTATAACAAGGTATTTATAATAAAAGTTAGAAGGTTTACAATTTTTTAATTATTTATACAAATGAAATGGCAAACATAAAGGATGATTCATGTTAGAATGGCCCGGGTCCATGCCGAGGCATTCGACACTTCGTTTTCTACAGAAAGCATTACGAGATCACCGATCAACTGTCATAGAAAACGAAGTGTCGGTTGCCTGGGCCCAGACCCGGGCCGTTGTAGCGTGAGTTATCCTTAAATCATTTATAATAGAGCTCGTGAGTACATGTGAATATAAGCCAGGTAAAAGAGTACACTTTAATATGATAACCTAAAGATATTTGAAATATCGTAAAATATAACAATTTCATAAACTATCAGCAAGCCAAATGTCTGAAGTGCAGTCCCCTCCTGGATACCTGCAAAAAGGAAATTGATTCAAACGCTGTATTGTATAAAAGGGGAGAATTCGTATCAAGCGTGTTATGTAGGAAGGTATATAATATATAGGTACCTATCATATTCTAGAGTGAATATCGATTCTGTAACTACGTGTATATGTAAACGATAGGGTTAAAAATGGCATTTCGTCACTACGGAGAACGCCCCTGGGTTAGGTTACTTAGAAAGTTTGACGGTTTTTGAGGGTACCGTGCTCGAAGGATATATGTCAATCGTAAGTCAGCTATTACATATTACTAAACTTTACTATGTCGTTAGTATATGTTTGTTTTAATGACAGGCTATATTTCATAAACCATCAAGAGCAGATGTATATTTTTTTAAATGCGGATAGTTCAAGCCATTATAAGAACAACCAGGCAAGCTAACTTAGCACCCACTTTAACAGAAGAAAGTGAGGTGGTGGCATTATAAAGGTCATATTTTCATAGAAATTTTACATAAATGATGACATCGCCACACTCTGAATGCAGTTCAAAATTCCACGCAGAGTTAGTTTGGTCGGACTCAAAGTTTTGAAAATAGTTTAATTTTTTCTGACCTCATTTCATGCGGCAAGACTGGCCCGTTGGGTTCTCGTCCGAAGTCAATGAGGAAGTTGGGGTCCAGAGTCATACCTCCGTTTTCGGTATCAATGTCCAGTTTCACGATCCAGCCGCCCTGAATCAAATATGCTATACTAAGTGATAGTATTTTAAGACGAAACGGGAGGACCCGCGCTAAATCGCCTTTTCATACAAACGTAGTTCTCATTTCCCTCTCTGGATAACAATATTGAAAATATTTTGACACAATTTGTATTACATCAACCACAGCTATGTCCCTATGTTTGATTTTTAATTTCAATTTTTTAAATATTATAAGAGTTGTGAGCATTTAAATATTGTATGAAATCTGTTTTTAAGCTCCTAATTTTTACAAAAATCTAAAAAATTTAAAAAATCAGACGTAGGGGCTTAGCTATGGTTCATATACATTAAATTGTGTAAAAATATTTTTCATCATTTTAATATTCAGAAAGGAATTTGTATAATTGTATGGAGAAGCGGCTGTCTCCTTTCCTCTTAAGTAGCAATTAAAACTGCTATAGTTTTTATGACGTTATTCATAAACGCCTGAATTACCAATTAATCGTTTGTATGCTTAATACATTTTGAGCAATTTAATACACTTGTATACATTGCTGAATAAAATAACATGGTAAATAAATTATACTCGTTTTTTTATATTATTAGGGATAATGTCCTAAATAACAACTAAACTTGAATAATGTCTTGGAAATACCACGCACCCCGCACATACTCGCAGTAATGCGAAATTTAATAAAGGCCAAGCAGTATTTTTGGAGAAAATTCAGGGCATTCCCATGAAATAAAATGAAAGGGGCATTATTAATAATATTGCCAACAGACTTAGTTATACAAAATTAAGTAAAGCTTAGTGTTCTCATGTCTAAATATTGTTTTTATTAGGTATTTGTAGGTACAGGCGAATTAAGGGAGTGTCGATAAAAATCGTTATAATTATGCCGCCTTGTGCAAAGTTCTTTCTAAATTTTCAAGTGTGTAAAATAAAAATAAAATAATTAAATCTTATACCTCTTCACTGGTTTTCGGATAGAACTGTTTATCCCAAGGTGAGAAAAGCGAGCACGACACATAAAGTCTCTTGCCGTCAAGAGATAGCTGTAGCATTTGCGGGCTGCCTTGCAGAGTCTTGCCTTTCACCGTCACTTGCTTATACGGACCCTAGAAATGAAGAAACCAGTTAAAATATTTTTACGGTTTAACTGACTTTTTAATCTTTCGCGCGACATCTAGTTCATAATCGTTATATTATGATTGTTAAATTAGTTAAACCAAAAAGTTGCAAATGAATCCATATCATAGCGAAATAAAACTATAGCTGCTCGACAGAAAGTTTCGACATTAAAACCTGTTAAAATGGTCCAATAAAAATTACTTAAAGAGTATTGTTTGCATAAATTTTACAGTACAACGACACAAATGATAAGTATTACATATTTATTACCCATATTAAATCAATGAAAGAAAGCGGTACAATGAAGGTAAATTAATCGTCTTTCTTATCGCTAAAAAGCGATCACTTTTACACAACCTTTGTCTTCCAAGCAACAAAATTTTTGTGGTTAATAATGATTTTATTTGCAGAACAAATGCAGATCTATTTATGTTTATATTTGTATAATCTGGAGCACAATATCAAACAAGCTGCCTTTGACTATTTATATTTCGTGCACATTATTTGTTTCGCACAATCCCAGCCGAAAAACTAAGGAACAACAGAACAAAGTAATTTACGAAACAATACGAGAGCAGCGAGGCAGAACACAACGAATGACGTGGCACTATGAAATACTGTAAAGTCATGTGGCCCTCTCAACGAGTATTATACATACAATCATTTATTTCACGACACATACAGTATATGAAGGTACAAATCATGAGGCAAAGTGTATTAATACCCAACTAACGTAAGTGTAACTATAATTAGTTATTGTTATCTTAAATACTGAAAGTCGATTGCATTGAATATATGTAGGTAAGTACAAATAATTCTAATAATAAATAATACATACATGTGGAAAAATGCAGACAAATATCGAAGGAAATTGTTACTTTATTTGATTCCATGCATAAGTAAAAAGCTTTGGCCTTTTAAGAGATGATTTTGAATGATAAATACTTAAAATTATCAATTTAAATTTCCTTGCCGCAGTGAGGTATATTTTCAATGTTACAGTTTACAAAGTTTTTTTGTCTCTCAAGCCTTTAAACCCTCACAACGCTTTAGATCTCACTTAAAGAATCCCCTCCCTTATCAAATAATAATTTTTACCTTATTGTCCTTATCTTCAACAACAGTTAAGTTTTTACTAGCAATCTGCCCTCCCAAGAAGACCTGGCCGGTTAGCTTTGGATTTTCCGGATCCGACACGTCATACTGACGCACGTCCCCATGCAGCCAGCACGTGAAGTATAAATACTTGTCATCCAATGACAGCAGGATGTCGGTCATCAATCCTGAGGGGAAAAAGTTAATAAAACTGTCAGACCCATTTACCGGCAAAAGTTTCGCTGAAATCCGAAGGAAAATTAATAAGTTAGGGAGTTTCAAATCATTTCTGGTTTAACTAGTACTTTTTTATTTGTATGTAACAAATAAATGACGGTACCAGTAATTGCGACAGTAAGGAGAATCGTTACCATTAAGCTCGGTTTCTACGCCATCTTGCAATACTTTTTTTGCTGGCACATCAATGATTTTATCAGCTCTCCACTTCCCATCGGAGGTCTTTTTGAATCTGAAAAGAATTTAAAGTTAAGGGATGTAAGGCTTTTTTTTGTTTGTCGCGTCCGATTCCTAATTGAGAAAGTTTTGCTGGTTTCACTTTGGTCACTACATTACTGACTGCTTTGAAACTGTGTAACCAAATGTTCTCATTTGATAGCTGAAACTTTCGTATTCAAATATAGAAACTAACAAGTAGAAAAGGCATCTTTAGTTGAAGAGTATTAAATATGGTCGCTCTTACCGCTCACGATATGACATATTAAAGCGCTTGTCTTTTGTTATTATTCGACCGAATGATAATGTCATTCGAATGTACGATTTTAGCATTTCTTTATTTATAATTATCCATGACTTTATCATACAATCTAATAATTACATTAATTAGACAACAAATAACTAATTATATCTTTCAAATTTTTTACGTATAATTTTAGAAAAAGTAAGTTGACTAAGCCTGTTGCAGATTTTAGCGCTGTATTGTTTTGTGAGCTTGTATGTAGCTGATTGTGAGTTCTTGTTCACCTGGCGAAGTCTACATATGCTGCGGATACAACATTATGGTCCCTAAATATTTTTTTTTATCTAAACGTGAACGTATGTGGAATGTAGATACGTATATAAAACAATTCATTAAAATGACTTAAGTAGTTTATACCAGAAGTGCCTAGCCAAGATTTCAATCGATTGCGCTACGACAAAAAAACGCTTTTCATCTCTCATACATCTCATAAAGTGGGTCGTTGTTGTTCTAAAAGTGTGCAGAAAATGATTCGTTTTTGTACTACGAGCAATTTACTTTCCCAATAGGTTTCTTTTTTTCTTTTATATTACGATAAGCAATTTCATATTACTATAAATGGATTTGGAGTATAATTTACATTCTGAATTTAACTCCCCATTTAATAAATAACGACCTTAAGAGTCCTTATTCCTACAGACGAGCGTATTTTGTAAAATGCTTCCTTTTTCATTCAAGATTACGACGTAACTATTAGTATTTATTCAAAAACTGATAACGTACTTAAATAATCGTTTCCTAAACTAGGGGCTCCAACAGTTCAAATTTTCATTTTCTCTTTTAAACCTCTTTTTTAATGAGGTTTTTTGGGAGCCTTTTCCAAATTTTGCAGTGAGATGTGGCGTTTCGGTTCTCAATTTTGCTATAAACAAGAATCATTTGGTACATGAATGACTACAATTTGATTCAACATATCTCGTACGAGGGGCTGGAATGATTAACAATCGAAGATTCATTGAAAAAACTGATAAAATACCTTCCGAGTTTTCTTCATTTTTTTGGCGAAAACAGGGTTTTATTATATTTTATTTCCGCAAATTGTACGCATATTTTGCTTTAAAAATAATATTATAGCAAACTGTAACTTTATGTTAACCTATAAAAAAAAAATCGTAACTATGGGACCTACATTGGCGTAAATTTATATTTTTTTAAAACACGTATAAATCACGCAGCAGCGACGCCCCGCTCTCAGTCTGCGCGGAGCGCGCTTAGAGGACGGACCTGTGCTCGATTGTCAGGCATTCGTTGCGATCGTAATCAGCTACGGAGTTCCGAGAAGTGCTATATACTGCGATTAGAAAATCTTAATAAAAGTTCATTTTTTACAGTATGCCTAACAGACTCGCTTATTGATGGATTTTCAGTGTTACTTTTTTTTTTAATACTAAGTCGGTGGCAAACAAGCATACGGCCCGCATATGTACGCCTGCAACTCCAGAGGAGTTACATGCGCGTTGCCGACCCTAACCCCCTCCCGCCCCTCGTTGAGCTCTGGCAACCTTACTCACCGGCAGGAACACAACACTATGAGTAAGGTCTAGTGTTATTTGGCTGCGATTTTCTGAAAAATGCATTTTCACTTGAAATTACGTTAGGGTTTGCATTATTATTTTTTGACCCGGATGAAGTCCAAGTTCTCATGATGGAGTCAGGAGTTGGTCACCAGAACTCCTAATCTACTAATTATAATCCCATCGTGTTTGGGCTCAAAAGATTTGCCCTGACGAACACCATCGATCTAGATGAGGTCCAGGGTCTCATGATGGAGTCAGGAGTTGATCACTAGAACTCCTAATCTACTCATTATAATTCCATCGTGTTTGGGCTCAACAGAGTTGCCCTGATGAGCACCTTCAATCTAGATGAGGTCCAGGGTCTCATGATGAAGTCAGGAGCTGGTCACCAGAACTCCTAATCTACTCATCATAACTCCATCGTGTTTGGGTTCAATAGAGTTGCCCTGACGAGCACCATCAATCTAGATGAGGTCCAGGGTCTCATGATGGAGTCAGGAGCTGGTCACCAGAACTCCTAATCTACTCATCATAACTCCATCGTGTTTGGGCTCAATAGATTTGCCCTGATGAACACCATCGATCTAGATGAGGCCCAGGGTCTCATGATGGAGTCAGGAGTTGGTCACCAGAACTCCTAAACTACTCATCATAACCTCATCGTGTTCGGGCTCAATAGATTTGCCCTGAAGAGCATCATCAATCTAGGTAAAGTCCAGGGTCTCATGATGGAGTCAGGAGTTGGTCACTAGAACTCCTAATCTACTCATTATAATTCCAACGTGTTTGGGCTCAAAAGATTTGCACTGATGAGCACCATCGATCTAGATGAGGTCCAGGGTCTCATGATGGAGTCAGGAATTGGTCACTAGAACTCCTAATCTACTCATTATAATTCCATCGTGTTTGGGCTCAACAGAGTTGCCCTGATGAGCACCTTCAATCTAGATGAGGTCCAGGGTCTCATGATGGAGTCAGGAGCTGGTCACCAGAACTCCTAATCTACTCATCATAACTCCATCGTGTTTGGGCTCAATAGATTTGCCCTGATGAACACCACCGATCTAGATGAGGCCCAGGGTCTCATGATGGAGTCAGGAGTTGGTCACCAGAACTCCTAAACTACTCATCATAACCTCATCGTGTTCGGGCTCAATAGATTTGCCCTGAAGAGCATCCTCAATCTAGATAAAGTCCAGGGTCTCATGATGGAGTCAGGAGTTGGTCACTAGAACTCCTAATCTACTCATTATAATTCCAACGTGTTTGGGCTCAAAAGATTTGCCCTGATGAGCACCATCGATCTAG
Organism: Cydia pomonella; assembly: GCF_033807575.1. Classification (NCBI taxonomy): domain Eukaryota; kingdom Metazoa; phylum Arthropoda; class Insecta; order Lepidoptera; family Tortricidae; genus Cydia; species Cydia pomonella. The sequence continues at coordinate 13,353,623 of NC_084714.1, read as the reverse complement.
ATGAGGTCCAGGGTCTCATGATGGAGTCAGGAGTTGGTCACCAGAACTCCTACTCTACTCATCATAACTCCATCGTGTTTGGGCTCAATAGAGTTGCCCTGACGAGCACCTTCAATCTAGATGAGGTCCAGGGTCTCATGATGGAGTCAGGAGCTGGTCACCAGAACTCCTAATCTACTCATCATAACTCCATCGTGTTTGGGTTCAATAGAGTTGCCCTGACGAGCACCATCAATCTAGATGAGGCCCAGGGCAAATCTTTTGAGCCCAAACCTGATGGAATTATAATGAGTAGATTAGGAGTTCTGGTGACCAACTCCTGACTCCATCATGAGACCCTGGACTTCATCTAGATCGATGGTACTCGTCAGGGCAAATCTTTTGAGCCCAAGCACGATGGAATTATAATGAGTAGATTAGGAGTTCTAGTGACCAACTCCTGACTCCATCATGAGACCCTGAACATCATCTAGATTGATGGTGCTCGTGAGGGCAAATCTATTGAGCCCAAACACGATGGAGTTATGATGAGTAGATTAGGAATTAAGGTGACCAACTCCTGACTCCATCATGAGACCCTGGACTTCATCTAGATCGATGGTACTCGTCAGGGCAAATCTTTTGAGCCCAAACACGATGGAATTATAATGAGTAGATTAGGAGTTCTAGTGACCAACTCCTGACTCCATCATGAGACCCTGAACATCATCTAGATTGATGGTGCTCGTGAGGGCAAATCTATTGAGCCCAAACACGATGGAGTTATGATGAGTAGATTAGGAATTATGGTGACCAACTCCTGACTCCATCATGAGACCCTGGACTTCATCTAGGTCGATGGTACTCGTCAGGGCAAATCTTTTGAGCCCAAACACGATGGAATTATAATGAGTAGATTAGGAGTTCTGGTGACCAACTCCTGACTCCATCATGAGACCCTGGACTTCATTTAGATCGATGGTACTCGTCAGGGCAAATCTTTTGAGCCCAAACACGATGGAATTATAATGAGTAGATTAGGAGTTCTAGTGACCAACTCCTGACTCCATCATGAGACCCTGAACATCATCTAGATTGATGGTGCTCGTGAGGGCAAATCTATTGAGCCCAAACACGATAGAGTTATGATGAGTAGATTAGGAATTATGGTGACCAACTCCTGACTCCATCATGAGACCCTGGACTTCATCTAGATCGATGGTACTCGTCAGGGCAAATCTTTTGAGCCCAAACACGATGGAATTATAATGAGTAGATTAGGAGTTCTGGTGACCAACTCCTGACTCCATCATGAGACCCTGGACTTCATTTAGATCGATGGTACTCGTCAGGGCAAATCTTTTGAGCCCAAACACGATGGAATTATAATGAGTAGATTAGGAGTTCTAGTGACCAACTCCTGACTCCATCATGAGTCCCTGAACATCATCTAGATTGATGGTGCTCGTGAGGGCAAATCTATTGAGCCCAAACACGATAGAGTTATGATGAGTAGATTAGGAATTATGGTGACCAACTCCTGACTCCATCATGAGACCCTGGACTTCATCTAGATCGATGGTACTCGTCAGGGCAAATCTTTTGAGCCCAAACACGATGGAATTATAATGAGTAGATTAGGAGTTCTGGTGACCAACTCCTGACTCCATCATGAGACCCTGGACTTCATTTAGATCGATGGTACTCGTCAGGGCAAATCTATTGAGCTCGAATACGATGGAATTATAATGAGTAGATTAGGAGTTCTAGTGACCTACTCCTGACTCCATCATGAGACCCTGGACTTCATCTAGATCGATGGTGTTCGTCAGGGCAAATCTTTTGAGCCCAAGCACGATGGAATTATAATGAGTAGATTAGGAGTTCTGGTGACCAACTCCTGACTCCATCATAAGAACCTGGATGGACTTCATTCGGGTCAAAAATAATAATACAAACCCTAACGTGATTTCAAATAACACTGAAACTCTATAGCACTAATGTGCGCAAACGATTGGCATCTTGACTACGCAGCATGGGTGCGTAGCCACCATGCCAATCGATACGACAACGAAACACTATCTGTCTCTCTCTCGTACTAATATGCACAAACGATTGGCATCTTGGCTGGGCAGCATGGGTGCGTAGCCAACATGCCAAACGTTTACGATACGACAAGGAAACACTATCTGTCTCTCTATCGCACTAATATGCGCAATCGATTGGCTTCTTGGCTAGGTATCATGGGTGCGTAGCCAACATGCCAATCGTTTACGATACGACAACGAAACACTACTCTCTCTCTATCGCACTAATATACGCAAACGATTGGTATTTTGGCTAGGCACTAAGCAAGTGTGTGGCCAACATGCCAATCTTTTACGATACGACAACGAAACACTATCTGTCTCTCTATCGCACTAATATACTTTATTTATACCTGCAGTCATTTAGTAACTTCTTCATTTTCCATTGGTGTGAAAGAGACAGAATAAAGAGCAAGGGTTATAGTACACTCTGTAGTCTGTACACTTAGTAGTAGTGTACATAAAAAAAAAAACTACTGTGCATATACAATAAAATAAAGAGTGCCCATATGATATCATATGACACTAAAATTAATGTTGCTTGAAATTATATTGAAAACTATCAAGATTATTCTAGTCTGCATTGAAACGCGCGTCGCGTTGCCGGCGCTCGCGTACCGAGCGCCAACGCCATCTATCGAGCGTTATTTCGTGAAATCGGAGAACGCTCCAAGGATTAAGGGCTCTTAATTGTTAATTGAAAGTACCCTCAAGGAATACTATAAAAGTAATTTTTAATACACATATATTTTACTTTCCTCGTATGCGAAACGAAAAGTAGAGTGTTTAACTCGGGTAAAAGGCACCCCATTTCAGTCTCGGACTATTGGCGCTCACTGCGTTCGCCCGCTGAACTATCTTGACAGAAATGAGTAACTTTCATTTCTCAGTTAAAAAACTTCTATTGTGTCTATCACTCTTTTATATTACTGCCACAACAAGAGTTGCGTTTCGTCCCGTCGCACGCAGGTGATGATATCTGCGGCCATTGCGACATCAACGTAATTATAACGATACGATTGTGTTACTTATGAGTGAATGGATTTCGATTATGTTTCTTAGAGTTAGGTACACATAGATCGTGGCATTCACAACGAACCCGTGCCTTGATATCTTATGTGCCTCGTATTTTCATGATATTAAAGGTTAGATTTGACAAATCTGCGCGTCATCCTGAATGACACGAACTATGTTATTTATTTAGTTAATGTAATTTTCATTTTCATTTATATTTTTTTGTTTAAAATGTAATTATAGCAATAATGTCATTTCACGCATGTATCCAATAATGTACTCAATCCATTTATAATCGCGGTTAAATAATAGCGCGAGGTGTCAGAATATAATATTCGCGGTATCATGTCCTCCGCGATAAGCGCGGCGATAGAATGTCGGCTATTTTGCCATTTTTATTATATTATTGGTTAGAATATTCGTAAATCACAAAAAATACCAACCAAATTACAGATAATACCAAAGAAAAAGAGACAAAGGCATGTATCGAATATTCAGCCCTGAATCCTTACAAATCTCTTACCTGAAAACGTTAGCCTCGACGCCGCATCCGACAAATCCCAATGCGGCTTTAGGATCATGGAGAAATCTGACCTCAAGGGGAGCCGTCCCCTCTTTGCCCAGATCTATGACTTGTTGCAACTCACGCGTTGACCACTTGTACATATTTAAGGATGAGCCGTATCTCTTCGGATTGGGCACGTCATCAGGGTGGAAGCCACTTTAATGCAAAATTGATTTATTTAGAAAATATCTTTAAGAGCTATCAAAGTATAAAATAAAGATAATTATTTAATAAAATCTTACGTTTTAAAATATTTGGGTGTACCCCATTCCGTAGATATCATAGCGTCATGGTAAGGCTGATACCAAAAGTCATAACCGAACTGCGCAGTTTTTCCTTTTGTCCACGTCCCTAAAAATAAAGCAAAATGTCAAGAGGTAGGCAGAAGTACGAAGCGTGTGGCATAATCTATTGAATAATCTCTCCCCTTCGTCAAAACGGGCCAAAGGCACGTCCGCAAGCATTCACCTGTCACTTTCAAAGTCTGCGAGTCGATGAGGACGAAATCCCCTTTCCCGTTTTCGTCTTTATCGCCCATCGTTGAGATCATGATTTCGCCAGATGCTAGGCAGTGCGTCGTGTGAGGGAAACTGCAGTTGAATGACCTCATCTCCGAGCCGTCGATTACCTAGTAACGAGATAAAGGGGCTATGAACACTCGATAAAGGAACGGAGGTGAGAATATTAAGCAGTTTGGACAAACATTGTTTCGCCTAATGGAAAATAAAATGCGTCGCCGGTTGCTCGTGAAGTCATAAAAGAGTACTGCTCGGAAACTTTATCTTTTGAAGTAAGTAACATAGTTTTTAGAAAATAAATGTTACATTGTATAATACTAGTTTGATCCTCTTTGGTAAGTACCAAGATATTTTGGCAAAAATATATGACTGTTTTTTATTTAAATATATTTTTTATATATAATAGGACAATATAATAAAAGATAACAACTCTGGTACATATGTGTCCCATTTTTCTTATTTAAGTTTCAAGTACAGAAAAAGTGTCCCGTCTTGCAGACGGTGCAGCGTAAAATTTAGCTTAAATTCCTTTAACTTTGAGATATCTACAGGAAGCGAGTTAAGCATACTATACAATTTGTGAATCACATTGATGTTGCTAAACTGTCAGGTAGGTATTGACTAAAGGGTATTTTTAATAATGACACAAGCTGTTTTCACTAAGTCGATATTAGAAATACCTCCGCTTTCCGAATATGTAAATCGTAAAATTCAAAGTTCAAACTGGCGGAAAAGTGTGTGAAAAGGATAACGCAAGGTTTAACAGCCAATATAACGAGTTCGCGAACTGTCTGGCATGAGTTGGAATGTTTGAAGTTTGGCGACAGATTCGAGATGGGTTTCGGAGCTAGTTGCGCGAAATTTCACTTCCGAACTATGTGACGCCCTCGGCAATTATGGAGTTGAGCGATGATCGATAAAGTAATATATATATGGGAAATGTTTCTATGGCCGGCAAGGCGTTAATAATTACCAGTCAATGACTCGAGCGAACTTTTCCATTCCCCGTTGTTGTTTTACTAGTATGAGAAAAGTTAATTGAATATTTTATGAAGTTATCTCTAGTAGTTACGAGGGAAGTATACGAGTAGCACGTAATCGTCTATACAAAAAAAGAAAATGTTTTACCACTTCTAAATATTTTCCAATCTCCATGATTTTTAATTTAATATGTTATTGACAATGAAAAACTAGGTTTATAGGTTTTCCATTTTTCAAATTTGCAAAACAACAAAAAAAAAACACTTTTTTTCAATACAGCGAAACCTAAAGCGATCAACATTAAAATCAAAGTGATTTGTAAAGATTTAGTTAGTGGAAACCGTTTTCTCCCAAAATGGCATTACATCGAAGAAGTACCGATATGTCGTTAGGATCGCAAAGCTTTTATTCCCTCTTAATATAAATTTTCAACACACATGCTCAAAACGACGTTTTTATTCCACCGATTTTTGGCTCTTAATCCTAGATATTAAACACTCGTGCTTTTTCATTATATTATCCGACTGAATTAAGAAGGTAACTGATTGCCAACAATATGCATGGAAATGGAGCCTTCTTAATTTAGTCGAGTAATACATATTTTTAACCAACTATTTATTAGGTTTCAAATGTTAGTTCAAAGAGGTTTTATCACACCAAACATAATTTTTAGATTAAATTATCTCGTAAATTACATTAATCAATAAACATAACATTTTGTCGATTTGATCTCCATCCGTCGAATAGAAATACGAAAATATTAGCTTTTATACATTCTTTTAATAGGCTGTTTGTCGATTTCGTTCGCGCCTTTGCCTTGCGCGCATTGGAATCGTACATAAACAAAAAAGTGGCTGTGACATAATCGGACAGACAGACGGACATGACGAATCTATAAGGGTTCCGTTTTTTGCCATTTGGCTACGGAACCCTAAAAATAACGCGACAGCCATTTTCCGTATTTGTCATAAAATTGGAATAATTTTGCGTTTTTAGTTTATATATTAAATTATTTATATGTTAAAATGAAAATGAGGAACACATAAAATTGACGCTGCCAGTAATACTAATAGAGGCAAGAGCCGAGAACGATAGCCTTTTACCATCAAAATCGGGTGAAAAATAAATGGCATATGAAACTTTTATTCAATGGAAAATCAGCAAAAACGCCTAGGCTTTCTTGGAAAACGTATTGATAGCTTTCTTCAATCTTTCGATGTTAAAACTGTAAGCCACCATTTTGAAAATTGTACTTTTACTGTTTTGACGAAAAATAATCTAATTTGTAAGTTTTGTTTTTTCCTCGCAAGTGTGTTGTAAAACGTCGTATGAAACGCGTGTGCATTGGTCATTACCCACATCGGCTTTCTTATTGCGCGCTCGCTTACAGTTCGCGCGCACTATTGTTTTGTTTTGTATTGTTTTGTTGTCGCCTCGTGTGTAATGACCAACTTAGCACACTTGTATCATAATTTACCATTAAATCTCTTAAAAACCCTTTTGTTGTAGAAGTAAACTAGAGTTAGACCAAGATAAGTGTGTAGCGATTTTGATAGCCCAGACTGTGCAAGTGTTATTTATACGTCATAATTTCATGGAAGTTTAATAAAACTTGCACAGTCCAGAGGCCCAGAGGCTGTCAAAATCACTACAGACTTATCTTGCTCTCATTCTATATATAATAAGGTAGTTTTTAAGTGTTCCTATGATTCAAACATTACTTATTCGACGACCGGTTTGGCCTAGTGGGTAGTGACCCTGCCTACGAAGCTGATGGTCCCGGGTTCAAATCCTGGTAAGGGTATTTATTCGTGTGATGAGCATGGATATTTGTTCCTGAGTCATGGGTGTTTTCTATGTATTTAAGTATTTATAAATATTTATATATTATATATATCGTTGTCTAAGTACCCTCAACACAAGCCTTATTGAGCTTACTGTGGGACTTAGTCAATTTGTGTAATAATGTCCTATAATATTTATTTATTTATTTATTATTCGTAGGGCATATTATGTTTCTTTCAATAACAATTAATAAACAAAAAACTTGCCTAATATCGTCCTGGGAGCTGATAGGTACAGACGTTGCCAGGAATCGTACATAAACAAAAAAGTGGCTGTGACATAATCGGACAGACAGACGGACATGACGAATCTATAAGGGTTCCGTTTTTTGCCATTTGGCTACGGAACCCTAAAAATAACGCGACAGCCATTTTCCGTATTTGTCATAAAATTGGAATAATTTTGCGTTTTTAGTTTATATATTAAATTATTTATATGTTAAAATGAAAATGAGGAACACATAAAATTGACGCTGCCAGTAATACTAATAGAGGCAAGAGCCGAGAACGATAGCCTTTTACCATCAAAATCGGGTGAAAAATAAATGGCATATGAAACTTTTATTCAATGGAAAATCAGCAAAAACGCCTAGGCTTTCTTGGAAAACGTATTGATAGCTTTCTTCAATCTTTCGATGTTAAAACTGTAAGCCACCATTTTGAAAATTGTACTTTTACTGTTTTGACGAAAAATAATCTAATTTGTAAGTTTTGTTTTTTCCTCGCAAGTGTGTTGTAAAACGTCGTATGAAACGCGTGTGCATTGGTCATTACCCACATCGGCTTTCTTATTGCGCGCTCGCTTACAGTTCGCGCGCACTATTGTTTTGTTTTGTATTGTTTTGTTGTCGCCTCGTGTGTAATGACCAACTTAGCACACTTGTATCATAATTTACCATTAAATCTCTTAAAAACCCTTTTGTTGTAGAAGTAAACTAGAGTTAGACTAAGATAAGTGTGTAGCGATTTTGATAGCCCAGACTGTGCAAGTGTTATTTATACGTCATAATTTCATGGAAGTTTAATAAAACTTGCACAGTCCAGAGGCCCAGAGGCTGTCAAAATCACTACAGACTTATCTTGCTCTCATTCTATATATAATAAGGTAGTTTTTAAGTGTTCCTATGATTCAAACATTACTTATTCGACGACCGGTTTGGCCTAGTGGGTAGTGACCCTGCCTACGAAGCTGATGGTCCCGGGTTCAAATCCTGGTAAGGGTATTTATTCGTGTGATGAGCATGGATATTTGTTCCTGAGTCATGGGTGTTTTCTATGTATTTAAGTATTTATAAATATTTATATATTATATATATCGTTGTCTAAGTACCCTCAACACAAGCCTTATTGAGCTTACTGTGGGACTTAGTCAATTTGTGTAATAATGTCCTATAATATTTATTTATTTATTTATTATTCGTAGGGCATATTATGTTTCTTTCAATAACAATTAATAAACAAAAAACTTGCCTAATATCGTCCTGGGAGCTGATAGGTACAGACGTTGCGATTAGAATATTTTTCGAAGCGAGAAATTCATACACTGCCCTTGAGACCGTTTCAAACTTACATTTTGACATCAAAATGATATTTAAATGATATTATTTGTGTCGTTTCCAAGCCAAAAGTCTCACTTTGTCACTTGCCATAAGGACGCTTTGACAGGTTATTCGTATAAAAGTACAAGCAAATCTCTTTCTTATAGTAAGCGTCAAAGTGGGACCTTTGACTTAACTTCGACATTTTGTTACCATTCGCCCGTGCGTCTCGTTCGCGCCAATACATGTACGGAGAAGTACAAGCAAAATACACGTGCGAATGACAACTAAATGACATCACTTTGATGTCAATGTGTACGTTCGAATTGGCCCCCTTGGCTCGAAGAATTAATAATTTGCACAACTACTTAAAAATGCAATTTTATGGTTAAAAGTTTAAAATTAATATCGTCAGTCACGGACACACGCTCAATCTTGTTTGTGCTTCGTCGTAAAAATGAACTTTTTTATCACTAGATCGGGAAAAGTTTTTAAATATAGCTTTATAAAAATTTCAAAATAATGAGCAGGTCATTATTTGAAGATTGACTCTCGAAATAATGACCTTCTTTTTGTTTTGAAATTTGGATTGCTGTTTGTTGTTTCAAAAGTTCCACAAATTACCACATTCAGTCATTATGGTGTTTAATTAATTGTCTAGTGTATTGATAGGTAAATAAATAGGTACCTATATATTTTATTTACTTTACAACACGTAAATTTTTAAATAAAAGAAATCAGTACCCCTAGTGTAAATTTGATCGACATCATAACGTGACGAACGCGTTTGCGTTAAGTCTCATTTTGTATAGGATTTTGAGTTTCCAAAACGTCCCGCTTGGCGTGCTCTTTCTAAATCCAATACAAAATGAGACTAAACGCAAACGCGTACGTCACGTTTCGAAATCTAATTTATTTACACTAGGGGTACTGATCCTTTTAACCTCCTGCCTACTTGTATTTTTAAGTTAAACTATATACCCATATATAATTACATACGGATGGTCTAATGTCTTCGGATAGCACATATGTAAGCACAAGGTTAAAATAATTGCATTATAACTTCTTTTTCAAGTAATCTATCTTTTCACTGGCGGATAGGTAGTAAATAAAAAATGGTTGGTGGCAATGTCGTAAATAATATAAAGCAATCACCTTCCAGCGGTGGCATCATGGTTCCATTTATATCACTTGTCACTATGCCCGTCACTTTCGCACTTACATACTTGTTAGAACGTGACAGGCATGGCGACAAATGATAAAGACCCGACCATCATAGCCCTACAGGCTCGTATAAATTGACTTATTACAGTACTGGCTTAAAACCTACAGTAGGTTACAAGGGCCAATTACATATTCAGGATGTTTAATCTTCACGATTTTTACTGATTATATTTATCTATAACTGAGTTTAATCACATATAAATATTTAAATAACGTCATTTTTGGGAACACGAATGCAATATTGCATTAGAAATGCCTTGTTTTACTAGTTAATAAAAATCAAATTAATTAAAAAATATGATATGATGACGAAGCGTGTTGTGGATGGTTTCTATTTGTTTACGTTAGTATATTGACGAAGCCTGCGTCGTGGATGTTGCCTCTGTCTTGATATGATGTTAAAAAACAAAAACGTCAAGTATTACATACCTATATCTTAGATTTTTTTTTTAAATTCTACTAAAGTTTTAGTGATTGAACAAGAATATAGGTCCAATATATTCAGTAAACAGCAACTTAGCCGACTTTTCTAAATCTAGACGATTTCGTAATAGGTAAAATAACTTTACTGATCTATAATAGTATTAAAAAATAAATGTACCTTATGCATCTTCGGCTTGCGCGGGTCAGTGCCTACATCTACCACGTACACATTGCTGGAGACCAACGCGGGCAGGATCAGCAAGTCCCTCTTCAAGTTAGCGTTGTCATGGCAACTCGAGCATACATTCCACCCGCTGTGGTGTAGCTCGTCACCCACATGGCCGGTGTACGTACGATGGATTACCTGAAAAAGACCGCATTTGTAGGAACAGTTTAATTTTTTCGTATATTCTAATTCATTAATATAAACTGATTTTAGAAACTGAAATGGGACAATGGAGCTTGTGAAGATTTCCCGCGAGGTCAAATAACAAATTAATTGGTCCGATGTTGAGTAAAGTCAAGGACATTGAGTAAAGTCTCTCAGACGGTTGCCAGACTAAAGAGGGTTGATGGTGGCAAGACTTAGCGTGCAAATATATATTGGTAATTAATTAGTGGATTAAAACACAACAAGATCTTGGGAGAGACTTGTAAACGATCCTAGCCAATTACCTAATAGGTTTTATTTCAGCTGGTTTCAATTCGATAATGCAAATTAAGTTTCCCTTCCAACTAACTAAAAATCGTTGACTAGATTTGCACATACTCAAGATTCTTTGCTCAAAAATAAGTTTTTTTTAGTTTTTGTAGTTATTTACGTGAGCTTCAAATATCGATCAACGGCCGTTTGGTTAAAATAAAGGTTTAATTTATACTTCAGTATGGTGAATGTAATTTGCATTGCCCAGTTAAGCACAATGACACGCTCTTGGTTTGGATGTGGAGCGCAAATAACGCATTCAATGGCTTTATGCCCCCAATCACAATACTCGCAATGTGTGCTGAAAATGTTTCCACTATTCACTATTCTTTACTAAGGTTAGTTAGGTTGGTTATCCTTTTTTAAGGTTAACTGGAAGATATCCCTCAAAGGGATAAGTTCGCCTTTGTACTTCTTACTCATTGCATGTTACTTTTAACATGTATTTTTGTACAATAAAGAGTTTACTACTACTACTTCTTGACTGAGATCGGGCCCGTAATATTTATTGGTTGAAAATTGGTATAAATAATAAACTCTGTAGCAAAGTTATTTTTAAAAAGATTACTTGACTGTTATTTTCTGTACAAAACAGTCTGCCGATTTGGCAAGCAGTCTCCGTAGCCTATGTACGCCTGCAACTCCAGAGGAGCTAAATGCACGTTGCCGACCCTAACCCCCCCCCCTCCGCCTCCCCGCCCTCGTTGAGCTCTGGCAACCTTACTTACCGGCAGGAACACAACACTATGAGTAGGGTCTAGTGTTATTTGGCTGCGGCTTTCTGTAATGTGGAGGTACTTCCCCAGTTGGGTTCTGCTCTAGATCTGGAATGACATTCGCTGTACTGTGCCCTACCACACAAAGCGAGATGACATTCACAATGCCCATACCTCTCTTAAACTCTCTCTGTGGTTATTTACACATGACTAACTCCACTTAACATCTGGCGGGCCACAAACTTATTTGCCACTACATTGGTATAAAAAAACGGCTACTTAGTTTCTATCACATAATTTTAGTAGACACAAACTGAACTAATAAAGCCCACAAAAACTCATAAAACTACAAAATTACCAAAACGTATCTCTTAATCCTCACAACAAATCTCGGACAGATATATTACATTCCGTTTGTTAATTTACTTCCCGGTCCGTATTGCAGCAAAGTATACAGTAATACCTACCAGCTGAAGCCTGGAATCCTCCAGGATTACCTCGACGTTATTGCCTCGGTACGACATCGCTCTGAACTAAATGTCCCTTTACGTTCACCAAATGGTTAACGAGATAGTTGACCGAAAACAAGTTGTTTTAGGCCAAGACTTGAATTGAAATAGATTGTATTTACACCCGGCTCCAAAAAAGCATGGCCACTTCCTAATGTGTCTATACAATTTTGCAGCTCACTTACCCAAGACCCAGATACCTATGTCAGTAAACCTAAGAGAAATATGAATCTAAACAACTTCAAACCTTTCAAGATCTTTGAAACCGAGTGTCTGTCAAGTTATTTTATGTTATCTACGAATGCGAGAATACGAAGAATAATCCTGACAGTGAATGATCTGTGAGATTTACTCGTGCGTACTCGTAGATATGCCACAATAATTTTGTGTCTTATTTATTTCCCCGCCAAATTCAAGGTTCAATGTGAAGGTAAAACTCAGACCAGACAGAGAAAACATTTAAATTTTAGTAAAATTCAAATAATATTTTATTCGTTTTTAATTAGGTAAAAATCACAAATGAAAAACTCGTGACATTTCCCACAGCAATGCAGCCAGTACCTATGTGACGTGACAACGCAGACTCACATTTAATTTAACTTTTACCTTTTCTTAGCAAAAACTTCAAATGTCCTAAAATATTTCTTTTTCTACTCATCGACTGTATTGGGATTAAGAATTAATTAAGATTTCTTATACCAAACTGTAATTGCGCACTGTTCATGCATGATCAGTACTCCCAACTCTACTATAATATTGACTTTGATACGCTGTAGTCAAATATAAAATAAAATTGACTAATCACGTGCCCCCGCGCCCCCATAGAAAAGACTAAACGGGCGTGGGGCGGGACTAAATAGTCGCGCGTTTATATCTTTTGTACTATATTTTTGTATACTGAGATACTTATCAATTTTCATTCATTATTTAGGTTTTATAGCAAAAAACGTATTATTCTAGATGACTCGTAGAAAAGTATTGTATATAACAATGATATAATCAAGCTTTTCAATCTCGTACCTTACTTAGGCAACTCCACAAGCTTCGTTGCCTAAACACGGTACTCGAATGAGAAGCTCTCTACATATTATATCACGATCGTATAAAATACTATTTTTCAACTTCTAACAAACGAAGTACGGTGAAGGACATTGATTTTTTAAAGAATACATTAAGTATATAATAAATAGGCATTCATGATTTGGTAAGCAAAGATTTAAAATAGACATCTTAAACAATAAATATAATAAATACAAGATATATGGGAACTTTCTTGGGCCGAAGACAAATTTTTTTCGCCTTAAACCTCTCATTACATTTTTTTGTTTCGGTCAGATGAAAGTACTACGTTAAAATAATAACGAGAGGCTTTGCTCTAATTAACGATGACTGTAATAAAAGAGAATTACACAATTATTTTCGTCTTTTTAGGCCATTTATTTTATTTTAGTATAGTCGACGATGTGCTTAATTAACATTTAAAATATGTTATGTTTCCTCACACTAATTACGTATTTCAGGGTTTCCTAAATATTAATTTATTAAATCTATTACCTATGTACTAAATATAAAGTAAAAGTACGCGGTATAGTACTTAATTTACAAGTAAATGTGATTCCAGTTTACGATATGGAAGCTAACTACCTTGATGAGGCTGTTTAGTATGGATATATAGTATTTTTCTCAAACTTGTAATGAAATGTTGACATGACTTACTTCAAATTAGGTCCGGAAATACTACATATCCGGTGCGATGAGTGAAGATGATATGTAAAGGAATTTCATACAGCCTTACACACTTAGGCCTGTAAGGCAACCTTCTTTGGTTTTTAAACGTCAAATTGTGGCACGTCAACCATAAAAAACCTGTAAGCAAAATTCTGCCATTAAATAATCCAATTTTCGTTCCCCATTTGATAACCATAATAAAAAAACACAAAAAAGAAAAAAAAAAAAAAGAAATGAATAGAAAAAAAGCGTAATGGCGTGCGTCGTAGTGCCAAAATAATTACATTTTTGTTCCCCTTTAATACCCCACGCACTGAATAACCCATCACATTGGGACACGAAACCATCATCATCATCATCAACCTATTTTTTTTAATTATTTCATTGCAAGTTTGAGAACAGCACTATACAAATGTCGGCGAGAAACGGGGTTGCCGGCTGCGTATTGTTATGCGACCTCGCTACGCTCGGCCGTCTATATCTTCTTGGCCTGCAACTCTTCGTTTCCCGTCCTCTATAGTACTATTGCTGGATTAGATCTGAGAGGTGGGGGAAATGACCGAACTGGATGGTCTTACGGAACTTTCAGTAGAAGTAGTAGTCATAGTATCACTTTTCCTTTCTGCCTACTTCTCAAAAGTCCTAAGTGACGTAGACGTTTATGTTGCACACCGTTTTTATGGTGAGGAACAATGAACCCGACCAAATTACGGGTTGTCTTTGGTATGACCAAATAATGTATGTTGTGATTTTTGTATGGAGTAGCTGCCATATATAATGTTTGTAGACAGTTTTAAAAAGTTATTTAATAATGTTTTATTCCATGTCTCCTTTAATAATCTCTCCAATATATAAAAATATATTTTTAAATTAGCCCAACCAAAGGAGACTCGAAGGACCTGTCAAAGTGAACATCATTCGAAGCGAGAGGTGTTTTCTTTACAAAATCAGTATCGGAACGGAACCGGGAATTCCCGGTTCTCGTCATACAAATTCAGTCCCAGGCATTCAAAAATTCAATCTGGTATTGATGCCATATTTAAACTGCATTGCGATATAGAAATAAATATACACAGCAATTGAATACATTTTCCGATGGCTATTATGCGTGATGGGGCACTATTCTAGGATACAAATGGATGGAATGCGTGCCGAGGATGTTTTATGTATGTCCTATGAATCATACGTGATGAAACAATTGGGCTTCACGCTCATTATGAGACTATTCATGTGTGGTTTTATCCTATAATCCGTGTATAGTCCTGCTGCATACAAGTTAAAATTTAAAATATCTTACGTCTACTCTGTCTGTTAGTTCTCTTGTAGTTAGACGTCAGAAACACTCGGAAACAAATTTACGATACTATTACTAAAATAGTGATTATTTTTTATTTTTTACAATCAACATGATTGTTGAATAAAAAACTGGTAAAACTTATAATATTATAATTATAACGCAATTCACGAGTATCTCAGAGAAAAGCCACTTGGCTGATAAGATTTAAGTGTTCACAAATAAACGTTAATATATAATAGGTATTCCAAATAAGGACTCCATATACCTATTTTATTACTTGTCTATTAAAAAACTGGACAGAATGACATACGGCTGCGTTTCCACTAGAGATGTGTGAGGATGCGTACCGTAGGATGGATTTATTAAGAGCCAGTAGAATCACTTCATTTACCCATCCTCACTCAGCGCAGTTATTTCTATTGGTTATTTACAAATGCATTCCTCGCTACGCATCTTCACACATCTTTGGTTGAAACGCAGCCTAATATTAAAACTGTGACTTGTATAACGTGGTTCTTAATTCCCAACATGGTTGCCTTTTAAAAAATACAAACCTGGCTATACGTAGGGGACTTAGGGTCAACATCGACGGTGGCCAAGTAGTCCTCTTTAGTCTTATCTGGTTGAACACACACGACATATAGAAGCTCCTCGCGCGGCCCACTTCTGAACGCCTCCAGTGGCGACGAGTAACCAGGACCTTTGCCTTTAAAAAGTTAAATTAATTGTTTAAGTAGATTAATGTCTACATTTGCCAAGAGTCTAAAGATTAAATATCTGAATAAGCATTGTGATTTTCCCCGAGACGAAATCTTTCGGGTTTCCACTGTGAATTTCACAGGCGGCCCATACAAAATCACTCCCTAACACAAGAAAAATCTCATTGCATATACAGCTACCTTAAGCCATACTTTAATTAACTTAGTGCTGCGTTGTTGGAAGTCAAAATGATCATTGCGATGAAATAAGAAGGGGAGCGAGAATCAGAGGGAGTGAAGGTATGAAAGTATGAATAACTTTAGGTGACGTTGGAAATCTTATAATAACTAAATTGTAAAATGAGTCATCATTAAATATGTGAGAGGATTACTTACAAAAAATTAGAGCAAAATAGTAAAGTGCAGTTGTATGAGTATTTTAAACGGAAGGGAAAAGAACATTTTGAAAATCGACCATTAGCCTGAATTACAGTTGATATGTGCGCGTAAAATAAAAATAAAACTAGTCAAGTGCGAGTTCGTTTTTCTCGCGCACCGAGGGTACCGAACAAACTTTGAATTATCTCGTGTAACTATAAAGTTGAAAGACTTTTGAACAGAAGTACCTATACTAAGTATATTTGTGTACACCGCCATCTATCGGCAAATTGTCTAACTAATTTGCGAGATGTAATACACGTATGTTGGTTTTTCGAGAATAATTTTCTATCATGTGAACCGATTTCAAAAATTGATCTTTTATTAGAAAAAAAGTGAATAATGTAATCTCATAGAAATTTCGGGTATAATAAACTCACGTAAAGTTGGTTAAATTGCAAACTGCATCCGGAAAGGTTTTTGTTAATTAAAAAAAAGTTAACAAGATATAGGTCTGATTATATTTTTCGTGTTAAATTTATAGTAATGTTAATATTATGTAAAAATGTCATAATTTTTCGTCGTTAAACTATGGAGATAAGGGAGGGGGGGGGGGATACCGTTGCCCCGAACTTTTTTTTCAAATCGACAGCTTAAGTGGTTCACGAGATATTTAGCGATGTGACAGACAGACAGACGGACGGACGGCCAGAGTCACACCATAAGGGTTCCTTTTGTACTTTTTTGCTACGAAACCCTAATGATGCGTCGTTAACACCCGGAATTAAATCATCAATCATTTTACCATGTCGCAAAATACCTTTTTGGTTAATTAAGGGGATCGTTGGGATATTTGGTAAACAAACATTGTGCTATTGATGGAATTACAGCGACAAAGGAGTAATTTATATGCAGGGTACCTGACGCGATTAGTGAACCTGGCGTATGTTCCCATCGGACGCACAAATGCGAGCGAGTCAAGTATTCATTCATCCGAACCAGGGTAGCTTAACCTCGAGGTTCTATACAACTATGCTTAGTTGAAAAGCGCACTTTATGCTAGTTCGCTTGAGACTAAGACTCACTGGTGGTCGTTAAACAATGAAAATGACACCCTTGTGGCACCCCTCACTGTGCACCCTTGTTTATGCAACGGGGAAAATAAATGTTTAGATTCCTATCCACTATTTATTGAGACTGACAGTTCTTTTTATGAGAAAATAATGCAATCATCGACGAAAATTGAGTTGATTTTACCTGGCGCAGGATTGAGAGGAATAAATATGAAGTGTTATGATTTTGTGGCCGTGAAAAATGTGTGCAGTTTTATCAAATAATGCTATATAAAATAATAATAATATCTGTAGTTTCACTAATTCTAAATATTTTGTTGGTACCTGGCATCATGTTTACTTTATACTGATAAAATTGTGCCAGCTACTTAACTTTAGATTGTAATGCGTTTCACTTCGTTCATGTAGTACGGAAACTCAAGTAAAGCTCTTCTTGTATGAGGTAGTGCAGTCTTCGTATACGCATTATACAGGCACACAAAAGGAGCATTACTTAAGTTTTTGTCCAATCATTCCTGTTTTGTATGAGTGCCGATAATACTCAGGCTCAAATGATTCAAAAAATCAAGTTGGCGGCGGTTGGCTGGCGGCATTTCCTCGTTGTATCGCAATACTGATACGTTGTGTGAGGAAGCCGACAGCTCTTCAGTCGTCAGTTATTTCAATCAGACGCTTGGCGATTTCTGCAAAAAACTTGTGCGCACTGGGACCCGATGGACCTACAATTTCAACGCCAAATCTATCATCATCATCATCGTTCATCGTTCTAGTTTATTCCAACGCATCACATGTCATACTCTAATGTTTGGTTTAAGTTCTCTTAAGTTCCTAAAAACTCACTTAGATGAACTACCTGCTAGGTACACGTTCAATGTTTACTAAAAATTCCAAATATGATTTTGAATGAATTAGGAATTGCTGAAAACGCGCCATTACTTGTATTTTCACGCAAATATCAAGTAAAAATACGTTTCATTTTTGCCCTCAAAGCCAGTATTCAGTATTCATTTCCCTCGGGTTGTATTACAAAACCTCCACTTTCAAAGGTTCACTACAAAAATTCTTACATGGAAAATATTGTTAACTTCGTCTTTGAGCATTCATAATGAAAAAAAAGTTTTTCTTTATCTGAACTGAGATTAAAGACGGTTCGTGGCTTTGAAGTCCTGTGAGGTCGCAAGTGATTAATTACTACCAGGACCATGCGACGTATATGCATCAAATACTTACGAGTATGATAAATGTATTCGTTGCTTGTGGTCACTGGCTCTATAAAAAAATCACAATGTGTGTGTCGTACTCATTTATTTATTTTATCGCGTGGCATGCGTGGTTAGGCAACCAGAGTACAGTTTTGAGGTTGTTAAATCAGGTAACTACGAGTATGTAGTACGTACGGGTGTCAAGGCATCTAGATCCTCAGCTGGGCCAGGATAGAAGTGAAGCGGGCAGCGCTCAAAATACCGAAATATGTGGTTGACGTACTCATGATCATACTAAAACTACCGTATTTGTGTTAGGATTTGCTGCGTTATGGCTTTTGTTAAAATCTGGCACTTATTTATTTATTTAATCTTTATTGCACAATACATGAGGGTACAAATGGCGGACTTAATGCCTTAAGGCATTCTTTACCAGTCAACCAAACTTATCCACACTAGGACTGTTTCCCGTTCTTTTTATGCTTGTCGGGATGTTGAGTCCACTGGGTTGCCACAACTACCACCACAACGTCTACAACATAACATTAGACAACCTCTTTGGTTCATCCTCTTAAGACTTCCTTTCCCCTAGGTCTTAAGACATAGAGTAATTACTATATTGGCATAATTGAAAAACTCATTTATTAGTATGATATGACGACCTGTCTGGCCTAGTGGGGAGTGACCCTGCCTATGAAGCCGATGGTTCCGGGTTCAAATCCTGGTAAGGACATTTAGTTGTGCGATGAGCACGGATATTTGCGGAGTCATGGATGTTTTATATGTATTTAAGTATTTATAAATATTTATATATCGTTGTCTAAGTACCCACAACACAAGCCTTATTAAGCTTACTGTGGGACTAAGTCAATTTGTGTAATAATGTTCTATAATATTTATTTATTTATTTATTTATTATTTGATTATTATTTATTAGTAGGTACGAAAATCCATAAGTATTATCAAAATAAGAATCCTTAGCTACAATCTACAACGTCTACCTATTTTTATTGAGCAATGCATATAGAGATAATAGTTATTTGTTTTACAGGGAAGCAAAGTTGTTGTTTAACTCCTAGCTTCTGCTAGTATTGATACTTGAGCAAGCGAAAGATCTAAAAATTGAACCACGAGTGTAAAAAGTGGTTCAAAAATTATAATCTCATGCAGTAAGGTGGTTTCAAGGTACGAGGATTAAACAAACTTTGCTACCGAGTGAAACACAATAAATAGTACATTGTGCAACGAGGGGGGTAAGTGAAATTTTGGATACGAGGGAATTAAAGACCGAGTTTGCAATATTCTTACCCCCGGAGTTATACACAATGTTTATCATCACATTTGCGAAGAAAAAACTAAATTTTAAGCAAAATAATTCTTAAATACCGTGACATATCAAACATTTGTCCGCCATTTTGTAATTTCTTGGCAGGTGGCTGTTAAATTAATCAAATTATATAATTTTAAACACAAACAAAAATATTAATTTATAAACGTCAGTATTTTAAAAGTAAAACTCATTTATGCTACTTGGTTTGTATGAATAAGTGACATAATTAAAGAAAAAAGTTATGACTCCCTAGGGAGTCATAGCTTTTTTTTTTCACAATCCATAACTCCCGCGGGAACAAAATAGGCCTTTGTCCTTCAGCACACCCGCATGAAATAAGATCTTTTTCGAGCAAGTGTGATGAAAAAATGTTAACCACACATACGCGAGGAAAATACTAACTGTAAAACATTAAAAATCAAAACCAAATGAATGCTATTTAATATTTGTCGTTCAAAATCTTATCATTCGTTTTTTTTTTTTTTCAATAAACAGAGCATTTAAGAGCTGGTATAGTGAAAATAATCTTTAATGTGCCAAAGAATATTATTCTTATCCCCTCGGCAGTCAGACAGGAAAGATTCGTATCGTGAAGACTGAAGAACTAACTGGTGGCCTTGCGGTAAGAGCGTGCGCTTTGCAATCCGGAGGTTGCGGGTTCAAACCCCGGCTCGTACCAATGAGTTTTCGGAACTTATGTACAAAATGTCATTTTATATTTACCATTCGCTTTTCGGTGAAGAAAAACATCGTGAGGAAACTGGACCCAATAAGGCAAACTCAGCCTTGTGCCTCTGGGTTGGAAGGTCGAATGGCAGTCGCTTGTAAAACGACAATTCTTAGAGTTAGTTGCCAAGCGGACCCCAGGCTCCTGTGAGCCGTGACGAAATGCCGGGACAACGCGAGAAAGATGATGAGACTGATAAAGTGATACATTAGTTATTGTGTAGAGGTGAATGGAAAACAACTGCAATATTTTTTTTAAAAGCAACAAAGGAGGAATGGTTTTAACATTGTATAGGTTGAATACATTGGAATAAATTACTTAATTAGTATTCTAATCACTAGATTTGATACGAAGTCTACGTCTCAACCGGCTAATCCAACAAATACATTTTAATATTACAGTTAAGTAGCTAACATGTATTGTATTTGTTTTTTTTTTAAATATGTAACTAAATAAATTATTATATTAAACAAGGTGCCACCTACTGCCAGTATATTTCATGTCATCCACGATGACGCGCAGATTGGATGACCTTTAATAACATGACATTACGAGTCAAGTCACGCGTCTTCGTGAATGACACGATGTATACCGGTAGTTCTCATTTAATTGGCCTAACCTCAAAACTTATAAATTGCCTCTTAAGCTTTTCCACACTACAAGAAATTTATAATTATTATTATAAAAATTAACTGTACTTACAGCACGACATTATCACTAGATATGTTGTCACAAATAGCACAGAACAGTTTGTTTTGAAGATAACATGCACAATCGAACACCTACAGCGTTGATAAACTCTCTTCAAGTGAGCAAGTAAACACTGCTGGAACGAGTATTCACATATTTCTGTCCTTTTCCAACTCGCTCTATTAGCATACACACTGTTAGTGATACTGGTCAAACAACTTTGCTTGTAGGATTCATAAAAATAAATGAAAAAGCTGTGTAATTACCAGATTGGAAAATTCTTGGAAAAATAAATAAAAAGTAGGTGGACAGTTTAACATTTTGTTTTCAATGTACCTATTAGGAACTGTCTCCTTAAAATATGAGTATATTTGACTTAATTTAGTTTAGTTTAAGTTAAATTTTAATCTTACGTTTAAATATAATAAGTTAAATGTAATATGGTCGAAATAAATGAATTTATATTATATTATATAAATAGAAAAATCAGTCAAAATAATTAATAATATAAAAATGTCAAAAATTATTGTACAAAGTATACAGCTAGGGCAACCTAGGTAATGTCAGAAAGTCAATATTTAAATATTACAATAATATGAAAAAAAAACGCAGCAATGTCAAAATGTACTAATTAATAAAATCAAATAATTGGGATTTTATTATTTAAATTCTTTGACAGTATACAGCGCTTTGGTCAGTACAATTTGTAATTTCTTCTTTCGTGTTTATTTTTATATACTTACCTGTTTTTTTTATTAGATTTATTTTTACTGTATTGAAATGATTTCTACGTACCTTTTTCGGCAAAGGGTCGCTTTTTAAGAGGAAGTCACGTACGGTGTAAAATAAAGAAGTGGAATATCTTTATAATTTATATTATTGAATCATTTTGAATTGCTGTTACAATACATTTTAGATAATGCTATTTGACACTTTATGGATACAAAAATATTTACTCATACAGTGTTTTATTTCATCGCTAAAATCCGTAAATTTCTCGTTAGGTACACGCCCTGAAACAAAAAGGAACAAATATTAGAACAAATGAAACGATTTTGAAATGGAGTTTAACAATATAGACCTAACCTACCTATTTATTCAGTAGGTAAGTATGATTAAAACGCGTTTTATGTGTATCGTCTTGTCAAAACTAATTTTCACCAAGGCACTTTGCAAAAACTAGTTTTGACTAAAAAAACCCAGTTGAAACTAGTTTTCACCGAGGCCTTACGGTAAAATTGTTTTAACCCGGGAAAAAGCATTTTTACTAAAAACGGGTTTTAACGGTAACATATAATCTAAACGGTAAATTAAAAAGTTATCTTAATAACAAAAATTCTGTGAGACCAAGACAAATAACTTAATTATAATAAAATGACTTTGAATTTTTTAAGTCGAAAATGCTTTGGCTATGTTTTGTTGTATGTTGTATCTTGTTGAAGGAGCGTTGGAGGAGCTCCTTCAACAAGAGAAACATGTTGAGCTATTTTCGACTTAATAAAATAAAAACATCATAATGTCACATACGTCTCTAGGTTGTGTTTTAAATTAATTACATTTATATTAAACTCCCATTTATAGCGATTTTTTTACATATCTTCGAAGATTGATCATGGCGTAAGTTATCTGGCCTTTGCCATCATTCAGTTTCATTTTCACCTTTTCTTTTAAATTTCTGACAGAATAATACGTACATCAATACCTAATCTCAATTCGGACCCATTCCAAGTCCAGAAAAATCGAGGTCCAGTCGCACGCGTCCTTGTTAAGTTCCACCTTTCTGAAAGAAATGAGAAAATTTAATCAATGGTGTAGGGATTCATACTCGTATACATTCCTACGGTCATAATAAGTAAATGTGTATATAGTACGTTTGGTTATCCATCCATCACTTTCGCACTTACATACTTGTTAGAACGTGATAGGCATAGTGACAAGTGATAAAATGCGACCGTGGTACAGCCGTAGGAAACGGCTGAACAAAATTTGGCACATACATCAATTATATACTGGAAAGGGATATAAGATACATTGTATCTCTGAATTTATCCCTTTCGTTAAATGGGGGTTGTAATTTAATACGATGCCACTAAGGAATTGGGGCAGTTTAACAACTTCTACGTGGACAGAGTCCCAAGCAGGTCCATTATTGTGACAGTTTTTAGTAAACAAACAATTTATGATTATATATATTTGCACATTGTCTCATTTAGATGTTACTACTTGCAACTTACCTACTTATTTATTTATTTTGAACTTACTTCAAATTATTTTATTTTTATTTTACGACTGTTCCTTACTGTTAATGTTGATAAATCCTATTGAATAAAAAAAGGTTACTGTTGAAATTTTCATTGTACCTACTGTAATAATATTCAGATCACCACACCAGCTGGTAAATCTCTAGATACTTTAAAACCTGACGGAAATGTTACCATTTTAACCACAAGAGTGGCAAAGTAATTAGATGCATAATTTGTGGTTTTTCCTCATTTCGGCTGATGGAATTGACTTTAAAGTGATGATTTTGAATGATAAATATTTAATAGTGTTAGTGTTCATTTAGATTTGATTTTGTAATGTTTTTCAGTTAGTATTTTCCTCGCGTTGGTGTAGTGAAAATATTGTGATTCACTCGGTGGCAAAGTTTGATTAAACCTCTTATTTAATACCTTCTCAACGCTCAAGATTCCGTTTTCAAGACACACGCTGTGCTCGTGGTTCAATTTTGGAATTTTATGCTTAGTCCGGACTGATACCCGTATCAATATCAGCACGAAGGGTTAAACAACGACTTTGTCCCCTTGTAAAATAAATAACTATTGTTTAACTAAATCTTGTAATATTCAGTCTACCGTAGTTTACTTTTCAAAACTTAATTTACCGCATGTTCTACACTAATTTGATAAGATCGTTCTAGTAATTTATAGTCAAAAAATATAGTTTGTAATAACTTACATTGTAGATTCTAAAGATTGTCCGTTGATAGATGGTTGTTTAATTTATATCAAATAATTATTTTTATTTTTTTAATCCATTTTATCCGAACTTGCTGTTGTTAAAGTACAAGTACATAATAGTTACTTATTACACCGCTAATGTATGAAGTTTGCTCATCTATAATACTGTTTAACTTATTTCTTTGCCAACGGTACCATTTCTTACTAAAAACCACCCTATTCAGTAGCTCCTACCTAATTTAGTTTCGCTGGAGCTGCCTGTTCGCGTAATAGTAAGTTACTAGCAGGCATAAAATATACTTATATAAGTACTCATAGGGCTGAGCCGTGTCATAACTTATATTCAAAGCTCTAATAATAGAGGAGGTCTAAATTATTATACAGTCTTTTTATAAGTACTTATAAAATAATTATCTATAGGTATTACATTTTTCAGTATCTAAATTCAGTTATCTTTTATAATATTAATTAAGACATTACGAAATAAAAACATGACAATGCATATGGCAATAAATTGATGTACCTAGATACTTATAGCAGATCTGGTTTTTTTTTTAACCAAAGTAATTCCTTACATTTTTTACGTTCATCTTTAGGTACTAATAAATTAGCCTCAAATCTGGGAAAAGCAATAGATTGTCTCTAATAATTATACCTAAAATTCAGTCATAGCGCCGTTAAACTTAGCAGATTAATCTTACACTGGAAAGTAGCACTGAAGGTCCTATAAAATTGTATCTTTACGCCATAAGATAAGTCATATGGTACATACTCGTACGTGCTCCGGGAGCCGAACACCGAGCACGGTTCTCTAGTTGGTTCACGTAGAAACTAGTTCGAATAAAATACGGTTATTGTCTGTTTGGAATTTCAATCTAGCACTTTATACAAATATTCTAACGATAATTTATATTAAACATGATTACACAGTTTATAGTTTAACTTAGAAAAACTTTTCTTTTGCCCTTGTGTGTGCCAGTGTGAGCGTCCTGCATTATTCTTCGCAAACTAGAATGTTGATGGAACTCGTGTCGAATGGAAATATGTCTGCTTATATTTTTAAACAGAATATGCCACAGCGCTTTGTCCTTGTTCTTCCACAATAAATCTGCAGTCTTTTCCTTAATCCTACGCATATTTTCCTCCAGTCTCCTAGCTTTTATTTCCATTTGTATGAGTGAACGGGTCGTATTTGTCAAAAGACGGTACAGGTATTCTTTTCTCCTCGTTTTCCCGGGCTCTGTTGCATTTGTCGGCAAACCGTCCTCGAGGTAATCAGGGTTTACTGTTTGTAATTGTTTAGTTTTATTCTTGAGAAGAATGCCGGCAAGAAGGATGATGAGCGCGAAACTTAATAGCATGAGCAGTTTCGCATGGTTGTAGAGCGGTTTGGTTATAAAATTCATGACAGATTTGGGTGGTACATAATTCACTAATCAGGTCTCATTGGGCTGCATGTCAGGTGAGCAACAAGTCCTGACAAGTCCGTAGGCGCGCGCGGCGCCCTCTCGCGGCTCGGGCGTGGACGGCACTGCCGCGACTGAAAACACGCCGTTGCGTCTCTCCCCACGAATTTCCCCAATGACTTTTCTTTAGAGATGTGAGAAGGCATTCTGTTTGGATACGGACGTCGAATTTTAATGTTTCTGGGGAGTTCGGAAAATATTCATAGACAGAACTCAGAGTTTACGTTTAGTAAGTTTGTTTCAAGAGGATATATGTCGTGTTATACTTATTGAAGTTACACATATTGCTAAGGGCAGGGCCACGTGCATTAAATATCGATATGTAAAATTCAATTAAAATCTATTAGCTAGTACATACTTAATTATATATCTTCGGTCGATCTAGCTATTCTAGTATGGTATATATATATTTATATCAGCCAATAAACATTATTTTCAACTTTTAAATAAAAAATGAAACTTATTACTTAGGTAGGGACTTGTTCTTTTAGGTTATTTTCAACTTTTAAAATAATCTACAAGAACAAGTCCCTACCTAAGTAACAAGTTTAAATTTTTATTAAATACAACAGCAGCAGGCATCTTTATTGACAAAATTATAATAATATTCCATGTTTTAAAAAATCTGTGAAACATCAAAATATGTTGTATGTTTCAGACAATCACAGACTTTTGTGGGAAATAGAATATCAATGTTTCTGCACTCCCTGTCCCCCGAGGTGCGTAAGTGGAGAAGGGGTGCGGCGTCCGCGGCAGTTCCTTGTCATTATCACCACCGAGTTACCTGACAAACGTTTACATAGCTACCGTAAAATGCGCATACTTTGCTACGTAATTTGTTCTAAAAAAAATTTTATTATTATTATACTATGGTATATACCTACTCAAAATGAGGTTATGATATAGTTTTTATATATACGAGGGTTAGATGAAAAGTAATCTACCAAGCCTATAAATAATTAAAATAAAATACTGGCCGGTATGAATTTGTGTTTATTGACTAAGTATTCTTTTTTCTAATTTACGAACTTTTATTTGCCATATGCTCTTCATGTGTTTTTGACCCTCGAATGCTTGCAACATGTCGCTACAGACAAATAATTTGATCAAAAGTGAGCAACGTTCAGTGATTAAATTTCTCACTAAAGAAGGAAATACGCCTTCGCAGATGAAACAACGTATGTTGCCCGTGTTTGATGATTTATGTCCTTCCGATTTAACAATAAAGTTCTGGTCTAGGCAATTTAAATCGGGCCGCGAAAGCCTATAAGACGGTCCTCATAGTGGACGACCAATTTCTGCCATCACTGAAGAAAATATGACCAAGGTGAAAAATATAATTCTTGAAGACCGACGAGTGAAATAGTGGGAGATAGCTAGAGATGTGGAAATTAGTAAGGAACGGGTAAATGAAATAATTCATGGCTATTTAAACATCTCTAAGGTTAGTGCCCGTTGGGTCCCCAAAATGCTGACCGCGTTAGACAAGGACAGACGTGTCAAATGTTGTCAAGAGTTTTTAGACATGAGTCGCGGCAAAGAGGAAGACATTATTTCCAGGATTGTGACATGTGATGAGACTTGGATTAGACAATGGGACCCAGAAAGTAAACAGGAATCACTACAATGGAAATTGAAAGACGTAAAACCTCCTCGGAAGTTCAAGGTTCGTCCATCGGCTAGTAAACTTATGACGACAATTTTTCCGGATGCTGAAGGGATTCTACTAAGTAATAGATTATTAACCTGAGAAAACGACGACGAGGGGGCTTGTAACACCTCTAGAGTTGCAGGCGTCAATAGGCAACGGTGACTGCTTACCATCAGGCGTTCTGTATGCTTGTTTACCACCGACGTGGTATAAAAAAGTAGGAAAATGTTAGGGTAGTTAGTATAAAAATTAGATAGACAGAAAAGTAACTCTTTAAATACCAGTGATTCATATTGTTTCACGGAATATATAATTATTGTATTTCGAAATTATGAATAATGCATAAACGGTAGACTTTATCAGTAATGGATACAAATTACAAACCAACTCATTCAAAGAACTAAGAATGCATCTGACAGTAAAAAATCGTTATGCCTTTTCCTAAAAACACTCAAAATAAAAATAAATATGCGTTTCAACGCAATTAATCAATATTCAATATCGTATACAAACATCAACCACTGTAAGTTTATGATAAAACAGAATAGATAAGTAGGTGTAGGTTGAGAAGTTCAATATTGACAAAGACAAAGAAGGCTTAAAATATAATTTTATCAAACTGATCGACCCTCCACAGTCCGGCTCATTGGTTCTGTTGTCTCAGCCCAGCTGCTAAACAGAGATAAGGGACCCCTTCTTTTAAGTTTCTTCTCTTGAATCTATATTTGGGTCTTTCGAAATAATATTTAGCAACAGTGTAGGTATATACATACGCTATCAGATCCTTGACGAGCTGATGAATTGTGTCGGCTTCTTCAGCATTTCTGGTGAGATCTTTTGCTGGTAAATCTGGCCCTGCATAGTTTTGTTTAATGATTACAGGATCGCTAAAATACAACGACGTTGAACTGTTTGAAGGCTTCGTAATAAAGAGTAAATTTTTCAAGAAACATCACATTATGAAATAGAAATAGTTAAATATAAAATTTTAAACAAAACCTCTATATATTTACAGAAGAGTTGAGTAAGTTGCATTATAAATTTATATTAATTACATGACGATATATTTATGTATAAAAGGATACTACAATCATAAATGATGTTATTAAATGCATGCGTATACCTACTGATATCCATAATCGGGAAACTGAGATTAGAAACCATATAAAAAAGTATGTGTTATTGAGAAAGTACCTACTTAAATAATAAATAAACACCCGCGTCTATTACCTAGTTAACTCTGTTTAATTCTGAATACGTATATAGATACCTGTATTCATATTCAGAATAAAAAGCATGAATGAATTAATTATAAAGACTATCAGGTTTGCCCCATGGCAATATGAACTGATTTTACTCCCTAGAAAATAATGGATTTTTAGTCATGCGACCTAAAGAGGGTTAAATAGTCACATTTGTTTTTTGAATCGTGCTGTAAATAAATGTTAATTGTGCAACTTCAATATAAATTGTTGTTTAGTTCATTTACTTATAAATCGTACTCAATAGCCATTTTAAATATTTATACACAATTTTCAATATGGCTTTTTGCCTTTGATACGGGATTCATTTCAATCAACATTTTTGTTGGCTAAAATTTTATTATTTCCTCGCTAAATTGTTGACAGCTAGCTATAAGAAACATAATGTGCAGGAAACACAGACATGTAGTATTAAAATGATAAAAAAACCAGCTATGATTTCGTATAGTGATACGTAACATAATAAAAATATGCGAAATTCAGCATCACTTTGTCTCAGGTTAAAAACGCCTATATTTAACACCGGAAAATCGTTCCCGAAGTGATTAGTCCTCACAAAAGGGGGCTGTAATCGAGTATGTTTTGTCAATTAGGCCTCCTCTCAGGGGGCGCTAAATTCCCATTTGCTTCGGAGTTGTCTGTGTGATTATCCTTTTAGAAAGGGGCGGTTGGAATTTATAGTTTTCCGGGTAACTCCATTAGGGTGATCGATACTAAGGTATATTACGACTGCTTTTAGCTGGTACTGAAGGAATGCTCGTTTTGCACCGGGTACACTGCTGTTAAATGTGGACGATATAAGTATTTACAAACCGTATGGTGGAACTGAGACTAGAAGTAACAGTAGTGATTATTCTCTCAATTCTCTGCACCTCTATACATACTAAACCCCGTTAAAGCAAAAACTTTTATTATGCTTTACTTCTTTATCTATTGTGCTATTAAATTACATTGCTATTACAGACCTGTGTCCTACAGAAATAAGTAAGCTAGGAGTACACACTCCATACAAAGATAAATACCCATTTATACCTATATATAATCAGTTTTAAGCGAGTTTTATACTTATTAATAAAACGTTTTACTTTACCTCCTCCTCTTCGTTTAACTTATTATCATTAATTAAGAAAACTCCTGTACGAAGTGACCATCAGTCTAAGCTTAGGTACTCATATATGTCTAAAACATCTATATTGTTTCCAGATGTTTTTCCTATAATAATATCTAAGTTACAATAACAGCAAATATAAACGTGAACTCCCAACTTTAGTGACTATTCTCTCAAGCACAGAAAATAAAGGCGTCAGCTTTAACATTTTTCCAACAAAGTTCATGGCAAGGAAACAAGAGACAATTTACGCGAACCCTTCACTACAGCTACACAGAAAACTTGTAAGTTCAAAGTCGAGACCCGAATAAGGGTAAGTCATGCTTCCGTCACATTTGCACTGCGGTCGAGAACATGAGAAAGTCGACATGTCGCGGAGCGATGAGTAAATATGGTCTTTTGATAGTTCCGACGTTTAAGGATCGTTTTTTGAAAAAAATGCAATAGTTTTTAATAAATAACTCTGACTTATTTAACTATTGGACTAAGTCTCGTCTTCCTTCTGATACGCAAACGTACAATACCAATAAATAGTCAATAGCAATATTCTCACAAAAATGTTTGCTTTAAGAAAATTTCAAGGCATATTCTGGTTCGTGACACAGTCAAGCCAATTTGAACGTACACTGACTTCAGAATGATATTTGAATCATATTATTTTGTTATCGTGCGTCTCTTCTGCGCCAGTATATGTACGAGCAAGTACAAGCGAAATGCATGATAACTAAATAACATGATTCAAATACTCATTCTGATGTCAGTGTACGTTCGAATTGGCCTGCGTGATCCTCTCAAGCAGTAGACGGATTCGTTGGGACGATTCATTCGATAATAGTACATTACAATACGTGTGAAAAATAGGAAATTCGCAAGGAGTAGCGATAAATTAAAACACGACCAAAGGGACTGTTTTAAATCGGCACGAGTCGCGAATTACCTATTTGCACATGTATGGTATACCGTTTTACAGTACATATGGCCCTTTAAGTTTTCGACATAGTTCCGTAATGTGCTAATTATTGCATTAGTGTATTGTTGTAGTTAATTTAATTTACAAAAACTGGAGTAAGTATATCTTTTGTGATCACATAAAACGCGTGGTTTATGTACAGCTTTATTTATAGCTCCTGACTCAAATTACAAACAAACTTTAGTTCACCCACGAATTCCGGAAAATAGTACCTATTTATTCTGACTCATATAAAGAGCTGCTGTAACGTTGTGATTTAATAATTAGGCACTAAAACCCTTGTTTGGGACTTGGGACTCCAATAGTTTCGGAATCATTCAGGTAGTTAGTTACTATATATACAGCAAACTTTGCACTCCGACTCCGTCCCAGCGGAGGTAATGACCGAAGTTTCGTGTTTTTCTTGTCATCGCCTACTTTACTACGATTTACTACTAATCGGGGGGTTGTTTAAAGTTTACTGTTGTGATTATTTACGGGGGGTTGCAACAGGATCGTAAATGTGGGTTTGACTTTTTTTTTCACGATTCCATAAAGTAACTAGTTAAGAGACAGCTTAAGTTAGAAATTTTTCAATATATTTAGTACGGCTGCTACCCGTGACAACACTTTAATTAACATAGATTTTTAAGAAGCTACTAACCAATTTCTATGGATTATGGTTCGAAATAAACTTTTTTTTTTTTTATTAACGACTCTGAATTGTTTGCTGTTTTATATTTTAAGTTCTGTTTGATGTCTAGTGAGAGTACAAGAAACTAAAATTAAGGCGCGGTGTATAGTAAAATGCGCTATTTTTAAATCGATATTTACAGGCTTGTACAAGGATTTCATCGATTATTTTCTAGTATGTATAACTTCAGTCTTTGAACTAGCCGTATGCTTGTCAGAAACACGATGGCTCATCTTTTTCTCGATAGATTTTTGCTTTGAAAATATGCTTAAAACTGTATTTATTTCGATATTTTAGAAGTACTATGATGAATATCAATATGAAATTTACTTCATTCAATAGCTTTTAAGTAACTCTAACATTTTGCTTGTCAGTTTATCGATGCGTTAAATTTTTCATTCATAATTATGAATTCAACATTTTATCTACTAAACGTTACCCTGTGCGGCAATACCGTCAGTACGCCAGTACGCCCGTGACCACTGTCAGCGTCGGACCTGTGCTAGTTTAGCGGACGTTACATAAAATGGATAATCACACTAAAAATACACAAATATGTTATACACAAAATGTTTTCATCACTCTTACGAAGAAAAAAACTAATTTTTAAGCTTACTGATTCTTAAATACGGTGACATTTCAGACATCCATCCGTCATATTATCTTTTCTGACAAGTTTTACACACGCACCTGTCCGGCATACAGCCACGATTAACCAAATGATGAAATGGTGTCTTGCACCCGAGTTAAACACTCTACTTTTCATTTTTAATACGAGGAAGGTAAAATACATGTACATTTTAAAAAACACTGCTAAGTATAAAATTCAGTAGTACTTATTTCGTGAGGGGTACCTACTTTTAACTATCAATTTAGGTAAAATAATATTTTAAATGGCTATTAAAGTAATAATCAAATTGAATACCTATTTTTAAACGTAAACAAATAAAATTAATCCGCTTGTTTAATTTATATAAGTCATTATATTGGAACAGCTTCATTTTTAACACATACAGGATGCAGGAGATATACTGGATTTAAATATGTGGGATTTAAATAGTGCTTAGTGAAAGGTACCATTTCACGTTTTTGTGGAAGTGCTCAAATGGCTGTAATAGTTTATGTTATTAGTGTTGAATTTGTTTGGTATTTCTGGTTTATTAACTTTCATATGGTATACACTTAAGACTTTATTTACAACATTTATCAACTATTTTATTTTGTGAGGTGAGCAGGAGTGATATTTACCCTTCAAATTCCATTAAAAATTTTGCAAGTACTCGGTTCGGAAGTTCGTATATATTTGTACCTCTCGCCAATATTTTTATTTCACTGGTTAATTATAAATTCCATTTTTGATAATGTTAAACATAAAGTCCTTTGTAAAAGTTTGGTATAATACTTTTATACCATGCTATTTCTGTTTTGTATGAAATGAAAACTGGTGACATTTTATTTCTTTTTTCAAGTATAAATTTCGATGACACTCTGCCGTCAATTTCAGGTCTTAGCCAATTTTAACTTCTTCTTTAAAACCTTGGACCTTGTTATGTGATATGCTTTTACTATTTTTCCTGCCAATACAAAATATAAGTGGAAAAATCGATCGAAAGTTTCGCAAAATATATTTTCTTCATTTTTGCATTAGGGTGCTTATGTGTAATATGTATATATTAAAATAGTTTATTTTGAAATGAATCACTAGTCAAGGCCTATAGTATATCCCTTCAAGTGGCAGAAGCCAAAACGTAAAAAGTAGTCACGTGGCGGGGCCCCGTCGGGTGTTCAGCGCGGATTTAGAGAATATTACAAATTCAACTATTTAAGCTTATCTATGTATAAAAGTATATATTGAAGCATATATCGTTAGAATAAGCACTAAATACGCTATTCGAATAGAACAATTATTGTCTTCTTCTTCTTGGTCCCTCAATGCTGAGGATCGTGACATCATGTCCTTCTGTTGAAGTTGTCCTTGTTGTTGTTAAATTATTGTAATGTTTATGCATTTCGCCACATGCACCTAACTAATCAAACCTAGCAACAGTGACAGTTTTCCAGTTTCCTTATTAAAAATGACTACCACCACAAAACAAAGTTATGATTGGAGGTAATTGTTAATTAATTTTCTACGTAGGGCTTAAAATTCAAAGGTTAAGTCATAAAAAGTGCCCGTGAGGAAACGGATTTTTTTTAACCACGTATTCTTGAGGTCATAAGAAGAATTTCATGTACAAGTTGTTTTTTTTACTTTTTGTATGTTTTTAAACATATTAAGTTCATGTTCTTGGAAAATTTATGGATTAATATAAATTGTTACATTTTTTTTTCGTAAAAAATAGTCTATTCAAATGGTACCTTGTGACTTTGATATCTGTCAAGAAGGTAGTCTAGACTAGGTCCCAAAGTGGCGACTGGCGACATAGCCATTAAAAAAGCGTTATGCACTAAAACACAACGAAAAATATTTTTTTTAATTGGTATTAACTCTGAAACTAGGCGAATTAAAAAAGTTTATATGACATTTTTGCCTCTAAATACGATCCGGAATATACTGTCAAAATCTTTCCGTTTCCTCGAGGGTACCGTGTATTTACAAAATAACCTCTTTAAAAATGAGACAGAACTCGACCTAGGCGTTCGATCCCGGATGAACGGTCCTTAGCAACCAAGCGTTAACAAGCGTGTGTATGTATGTTTTCCTTGTCTAACTTGCTAGCTACTTTTGGGCGCTAGAAGAGCGTAAATATACTTCAAAGCCTTTAATTTTGCCACTAAATATGGCAACACCTCACTAACCACCCTCTGTTGGCCGACAGCTTTCTGGCTATCGCATCGACCCGTGAGTGGTGGGCCACCACCAGGGATAAATAACATAGTTGACGATAAAATAATTTTGTTCATCGGAAAGTTTTGTATGTTAATTAACTTTACGGAACAGGTCTTAACTGTATTTCTTTCCAAAGGAAAATAATACTCATTGAAACAATTCTAACAACCTCAAATGCAATTTGGTTGCGATATTTTGACACAGAGTTCCTATGGCCACCTCCTCTCTCGTGCATCAGATCAGCTCGATGGTACCATAATATTTCATTGTCACCCTACTTACATATGTATGCAGATTTTCAACTTCATCTGAAACCTCAGTGGGTCAAATATACTTGTAATATTTGATTACAGACAGAGTAGACAGACAACAGACTGATTCTTTATTAGACTTTAATTAAAGTCAGTCAATTATACTCATTACTATATAACTTCGAAGTAGTAGTAGTATAAGTGCATTTTTGCCATTATAAACTTCAAAAAATAATATAGAGATAGTCGTTACAGTTAGAGTCATGGTTCTTTTTTGAGAAGATAGCATAATTTATCTAATTTTTGGAGCTACATATGCTTGTGCATACCTTATGCTTATGTTTTCAGTTATTTCAATACCAGCAAAAACATGCTACCTTTTTACGGTCACTTCCACAAATTACTTAGCTTTGCTAGTATTCTTCCTTTTTTCACTACTTGCCCGAAATTGACTTCTATTGCATTTTTAAGGTCAACTAAGTTTTGAATAGGTATCTATATAGATATAAAGCAGACAGTTGTAACTTTTATTGTAATTTTAGGGCCGTGGAATAAAAGATTATATGCGGATTAGATAATTATATTGATTTATCTTTCATAAACACTGGGAAGCAAGTACAGGTCTGTTCGTGTTCTAGAGAGGGTATATGAGAATTACCACAGTAAAAATAATGTAACTTAGTGTTGCTACATTTCAATGTATAATTCGATTTAATTAAGTATCGACTTACATTTGATTATATTATGTGATTGATTTTTGTTTATAAATTATTAAATAAAACCAACACGCCCCCTCAAAAATGAATCGCCTGTTTATATAAATTCAAGTAGCATTAATTCAGGAACCGTATATTACTTCCGAGTGTATGCTGGGAAATACATTATGATCCAACATTCGTTGCAAGGATTAGGGAAAACCCAGAAAAACCTAATCAGACCATTTGCATCAAATTAATTAATCATGTAAGGCTATAATCCTATATTTGATTTTACTCATTATTTTAATTATCAATACAGAAAATCATTTTAGCACAGTTTGCAATCATTACAATAATAACTTATTCAAGACCCATCCTGCTTCTCATCGTTTGAAAAGTAACTGCAGGCAACGGCTTCGTCAATACATCGGCCAACTGATCACCTGTAGGAACATGCATTAATTTTATTACATTATTCTGAACTTGTTCCCTTGAGAAATGATATTTGATGTCAATATGTTTTGACCTTTTGTGGCAAGTTGGATTATTAGCTATACTTATGCATCCGTTGTTGTCTTCAAAAATAATGATTGGGTCAGTTATTTTTAAATTAATACTGTTTGCAAGAGACTTAAGCCACAATGCTTCTTTAACAGCTTCATATAAAGCCATATATTCAGCTTCAGTAGATGATGCTGCAACTGAAACCTGTCTCTTTGTACACCAAGTAATTGTGCATCGCTCAAACAATTGAAATACATAACCAGTAGTACTTCTTCTGTCAATATTATCACTGCCTCCCCAATCAGAGTCGGCATACCCACTTAAAAGATTTTCATAGCTACCTCTTTTGTAGGTTAATTTTAAATCCATAGTACCTTTTATATACCTCAGTACCCTTTTTAGACATTGCCACAATTCTTGATTATTATTATTTGTATACCGACTTAGTATATTTACTGAAGCACTCAAATCAGGTCGTGTACATAACATAAGATACATTAAGCATCCTATAAGGTTACGACAAGGGGCATCATAGTTTGTTTTTGAGTTTAATGCCTCATAGTTTAGTTTTGCTTCAGTGGGGGTAGACACGGGATTACATTCGCTCATGTTAAATTTACTAAGTATAGTTTGAATGTATGCACTTTGGTCTAAGGTAATAGTGTCACTGTACCGTGTTACTTTTATACCGAGAAAGAATTGAATGTCCTCAAGATCCGTCATTTCAAACTTTGTTTTCAAGTAATTTTTAAAATTATTCATTGTTTGAATTTCGGCACACACTATGACCAAATCATCAACATATAATACAACGTATATATTTTTGTTGATATCTCCTTTATCTAAAATATATATACATCTATCTACTGACGAATTTTGAAAACCTTTTTCCATAAGTGATTTTTCGAAGACTTCGAACCAACATCTTGCAGCTTGTTTAAGCCCATACAAAGCTTTGTTTAATTTGCACACGTAATTATTTTTATTCAAAACACCATCTGGAACTTTCATATATATTTCTTCTTTAAGAGTTCCATTTAAAAATGCTGTCTTAACATCCATGTGATGAATTAATAAGTTATTTTGATTAGCAAAACTAATTATAAATCGA
This sequence comes from Cydia pomonella, assembly GCF_033807575.1. Classification (NCBI taxonomy): domain Eukaryota; kingdom Metazoa; phylum Arthropoda; class Insecta; order Lepidoptera; family Tortricidae; genus Cydia; species Cydia pomonella. The sequence continues at coordinate 13,316,915 of NC_084714.1, read as the reverse complement.
AAACTAGCTATTCTTGCAACGGGTGCAAAAGTTTCATTATAGTCAGTCAAATATTCTTGGCTAAAACCTCGAGCTACAAGACGAGCTTTGTACCGTAAAGGCTTTCCAAATCCGTCACTTTTAATCGTAAAAATCCATTTACAATCGACTATGTTTTTATTCGCGGGTCGTGGTACAAGTGACCACGTATCATTTATTTTTAATGAATTTAATTCATCCCTAACTGCCTTCTCCCACTGAGGCCTATCATCAAGGGTTTTAATGTCATGAAATGTTTTCGGTACTTTACCTGTAAATGACTGTACACTATACAAATAATCGTCATCAATTTCATTATATGACACAGGCGTACGACCCTTAAGCCTATCACTCCTTCTAGGTGCACTTAGGTTCGACTCATCAGTATTTACAGGTGTCTCGGACGTATCAGAGTTGATCTCAGTTTCAAGTGGTTCATTTGAATTTAATCTGCGAATTTTACTTGGCCTGCCTTGCTCATCAACTTTCGAATACGTTGATTTAGGAACGTGTGTATCTTGAGACTTTTGTGATACTGATTTTGGCACAAGGGCACTATCAGTTTTGTCCTGGGAATATTCAACTTTACTCCCTTCTGGCCTTGGCCTGGACACAAGAAAATTCGTCTCATCCACCACAACATCCCTGACAGTAACACATTTTTCGCATTCTGTGTTCCATACCTTATAACCGTTTGGCTCGTAACCTACCAATATGCCTTTCCAAGACTTGTCATCAAATTTAGTTTTACCGGTTTTATTATGGACAAACACAGTTGAACCAAACACTTTAAGGGTTTTGATACTAGGTTTTTTGTCGTGCCACATCTCATATGGTGTTTTAGACTGTTTTAAAGCCCTTGTTGGTGTTATATTGATTAAGTGTACAGCAGTTAGCACTGCTTCACCCCACAAACATTTATTCAATTTAGCACCAGTTAACATAGAACGAGCCTTTTCAGTTATTGTCCAAACCATGCGTTCAGACACACCATTTAACTGTGGAGTCCTAGGTACTGTTAAATGATAAGTTATACCCTTTTCCTTGCAAAAATCTTTCATGTCGGTAGATAAATATTCTCCACCATTATCGCAATACAAATTGACTAATTTAAGATTAAACTTTGCTTCACTTTTTGCAACAAAGTCCTTAAATGCTGAGAAAACGTCTGATTTATACGTTAGTGTATATACGACACAATAATGTGTATACTGATCAACAAACAGAACAAAATAATTTTTGTTGTCAGTTGTCGGTGGAGTAATAGGACCACAGACATCTGAGTGCACAATGAATAAAGGTCGTTTAACATAACTTTTATCCTTAACTTTGTTAAATGGTAGTCGCGTCTGTTTCCCATTTATGCAAGCTTCGCACAAGTTGTCATTTGGAACAACTTTTTCAATCTGTTGCATGTCTTCAACCATATTATTCCCTTTCATTTCAAGGAATTTCGTTTTACTTATATGACCTAAACGTTCGTGCCATAATTTGTAAGAATTATTACTGCTCTGACATACTTGGGAAACAGACTGATTTATTCTGGCAGGCAGATCAAAATCTATAGCAATTAAATTGCGCGAAGGTTTACCTTTCATGATGACCTCACCATCCCTCGTGATGCGGCAGGTCCCATCTGAATCGAATATTATTGTGAAGCCAGCCTTCTGCATCTTCGAAACTGACAGCAAGTTGTATGGCACCTCCGGGCTGAACAGCATGTTCTCCAAAACACCAGGGACGCCGACATTGCTGACGACATTGATATGGCCTCGTTTTGTTGCTGAAATAAATGTATTAGTTTTAGCAATAGACATTTTTACAGGTGTACTTAATGTTTCGCAAGTATTAAAAAAATCATCCCTGGTTATAAGATGTTCCGATGCACCGGAGTCCAATAAAAACGTCAGTTTATTTGCGTTATTTTCTTGCAGATGCGCGCCGGTCATAAATGCAAATCCAGAAAAATCATCTGACGTTGATGCTTGATTTAACTGAACATTTTGAACTGTTCTCGTCCTGTCCGGGTTATTTTGCTGGATGTTGCTCCTCTTAAAGTAATAACAATCGTTCTTAGTATGTCCTTTGCGACCACAGTGATGACATTTTACAAATTTCGATTTGAACTTTCCTTTGAACCTCTTATTATTTTGTTGAGGGTAGTTATGATTTGGATGTTCATCACTTAATTTCCGTTTCTTGCTGGTTTGACCTTTGTTCTCAACATGTAACACTTTAAGACTTGTATCACCTCCTTCATTTTTCAATTTAACTTCATGATCTAACAGCCTAGTTTTGACAAAAACTAAAGTCAAGCTATCTTCCGACAAAGTTTCAATAGCCGTTATAACGCCGTCATAAGATCCAGGCAGTGTCAGCAGCAAATGCGCAACCTTGTCCGTCTCGTCTAATCTTGCCCCTGCCGCAATCAACTCCGTGATTAAATCATCAAATATAGTAAAATGTTTTACTAGGGACATGTCACCCTGTAGCTTCAAACATAAAAGTTTTTTTCTTAAAGCCAATTGAGTTGCTAAACTTTTGCGTTCATACAACGAATCAAGATTTTTAAACACTTCTTTGGCTGTAATTGCGTCATTTACAAATCCAATATACGAATCAGATAAATACTCAACTAGCATGTTCTTCGCCACTCGATTGTTGCTCACCCAGTCCTCATTTTGAATCTCAGGAATTTCGTTGTCAATAACATCAATCACATTTAGTTCGCTGAGCAACGATCGCATTCGAAATTTCCATATACTATATTTTTCACCATCAAAAGGCTTAATGTTCCGTTTTTGTTTAAACTTGTCCATTGTTAACGGTTATCAATTTTTATTACTACAACACTTTCACTTCACACTGATTTTACACTTTTACATCGATCGTACTACTTTATAAATACTGGACACATAACCTATTGTAATTTTAGGGCCGTGGAATAAAAGATTATATGCGGATTAGATAATTATATTGATTTATCTTTCATAAACACTGGGAAGCAAGTACAGGTCTGTTCGTGTTCTAGAGAGGGTATATGAGAATTACCACATTAAAAATAATGTAACTTAGTGTTGCTACATTTCAATGTATAATTCGATTTAATTAAGTATCGACTTACATTTGATTATATTATGTGATTGATTTTTGTTTATAAATTATTAAATAAAACCAACAACTTTTGTCTGAATTAGTAAGTAATATTATTTCGACACAAAACGATTTGGTATCATTTTACTAGGTTCTCAATTTGCCGCGGTATACTCTAGTATTATATATAATTATCAAATTTTTAATTTCATTAAGTTTAAATCATAATCAATATAAATTTCCGGAAAAGATCCCAGAACTAACAAACCAGAATACGGATGGCGTCAGAATAAGGACGTAGGCTTGCTGCGAGCGCGGCGCGCGGGGCGCCCGCCTGCCTGCTTTACCACTTCGTCTGCTTCACCCCCTCAAAAACCTAAAATCTGTCTATAAGAGCGCCTTAATTTATATTTTGACAACTGACAACCTCATTACAATCAAAAGCAGTGAACGAGTTCGTGTAGCCAACTTCAAATGGGAGTGGAAAGTGAATTTAGCAACTTTTCCAAATGCTAACTAAAGAAAACTTAGTTCAGTGATTCCCAACCGGTAGCTCACGCCTGTTCCGTAATCGTAATCATGGTTTGCAAGAGGATCATACTAATGAAATTAGAGTAACGTTCATTTCATACTAGGTACGACTGGTACGAGTACCATTCATTGAGTCCTACTTAAAGACTATCTGAGAAACAAGAAGAAAACATAATAACATGTAAAAAACTTCCGTTAATAAGATTTTCACAACCTGATTGTGAAATTGCATTTTCTACTATTTATTTATTTAATCGAATGGCATAAAAAAAAAACAAATAAATCTAAAATATGACAAGTATGTCACAAGTTTATATCCAAGATTTTTAGGAGTCAGGTGTAAGCGAGAACAGGTAATCGGGGCTTCCAGAATAGGCTCTGAGCGGGCACTCCTATACCACGTGTTGAACAGTTTGAGATTCAGCGCCACAATCGCATCTGGGCAAGTCGATCCATCCACAAAGGTGTTTAAAATGTGCGGTACGACCGAACCCTGTTCGCAATCTGTTAAGCTTGTACCATTCATGTCGCGAGAGGCTGAACCCCTTCACTTTCACGCCGGGTGAGAATAGGCTACTAACAGATCGGTTTGTCTTTGACTGCCAGTAAGAAGTCCATTTTTCTTTAAGACTGAGTCCGGATTCTATTAGGGTCTCAGCCAGCTTACAAGGTGGGTAACGTGATTTGAGTCAATGGTGATAACTGGGGTTAAGGAACTCTTGGCGCCCGGGGAGGTCCACTCTAGTAATAAGTTTCTGGGTTTCCCTTAAAAGTGCCTCTTCCCTTCTCAGTCTGGGAAGTGCAATGTTACATAGGACCGGGAGCCAGTAAGTTAGTGTGGGATGAATGGTGCCTGAAATGCATCTCATTGACTTATTGAGTTCCACATCGACTCGGTCCGTATGCGCACTTTCCAGCTACACCGGTGAGCAGTAATCGGCAGTAGAGTAAACAAGGGCCAGAGCTGAGGTGCGCAGGCAGTCTGCGTTTGCTCCCCGCAAAATACCAGCAAGTTTATTGAGGATGTTGTTCCTGGTTTGCAGTTTTCTAACCAATTTTGTAAGATGTTCTTTAAATGCGAGTGAACGGTCTAAAGTGACTCCCAAATACCTAAGGGCAAAGTTGTGCGTCAGTCTTTTTCCCTGCCAGTGTACATTTAACTCGTAGTTTGCACAGCTTGTCGTGGAGATGAAAGCAGGTGACTTTAGTTTTTGCGGGGCTAGGAGTGAGTCGCCATATATACGCAAACAAAACTAAGTCGAGGGAAGCAAAATCTTTAGCTTGAATGGACAGGGCGATGTCGTCTGCATAGATGAACTTTCTGGCGTTGGTGATGGGAAGATCATAGATGTATAGATTGAAGAGCGCAGGAGCTATAACCGAGCCTTGGGGGAGACCGTTATTTAATTTTCGTTGTCGTTGCCAAGGTGAACGGTAAAGAGCCTCTGCGCTAGCATGTTTGAAATGAGTTTCATGATCTTCATGTTTGGGACTACGAAGAGGAGTTTAAATACCCTTCTCGCCAGACAGTATCGTACGCGGCCGTGAGATCAATGAAGGCGATGCCCGTTTTAGCCGTGAGGGCTAGCACCTGACCAGCGCAGTTTCTACCAGCCCTGAACCAGTCTGCTCGGGTGGTAGTATGTTTTCTATTAGGGGCCCGATGCGCTTTAGCAGCAGCTATTCTAGCTCGGGTAGCTCGAGGCGTCACTCGCAGGTTTTCCGGTTTGAAGAGAGCTATGATTTTGGTCTCTTTAAAAGCTTTTGGGAGGGAATTTTCTACTCGCACTATGGGTTAGGTGTTAGGTAAATAATAGAAGTGGTCCGTATTCGAAAAAAGGTTGAGAACCTCTGCTTTAGTTGGAGCAGTATACCGCACCACGGCTAATTTAGGAAGTTGTTGATAGAGTTATTGAAAAGTTCTGGACGTAACAAGTCGGGACAGAACTTCATATATCTCACTAGTGGTCTGATCCGAGCTTAAACTTTGATATTTTCTATGTAATTTTGTTAGTCGCTTGGTAAATATAACTTCAATCGCGGCAGGTACGATATTTTATCGTTATTTTGTTATTATTTGGTACTTTGGTAATCTATAATTTTTACTAATTTGTTCTCTTTAATGTAGCAGTTTATGATCGTAGTGTAACTTGACGAGTAGTAATAGGTACCTAAGCAATTAATATGGACACCATACAAATCAAACCAATGACTGTGGTTTGTATTCATAAAATTTGTCTGTACATAATTATCAAGAGAGGGAAATGGGGGCTACGTTTACTATATGGAGAAACGGTCGCGCGCGGTCATTAATTTTCCTCTTAATGCTAGAGAGTGGAGATTGTTTATGCGTTTATTATTTCCTTATTAATTTCATAATAAGTATTTAATTTAATGGTAATTTAATATGACATGTATTTACAACTATACGTTATAAAGTAAGCTTTAATTTACAATGAAATCCTCATACTTAGAAAAAGAATATTTTAAGGTATATTCGGTAGTTACTTTATAGAAGTGTTAACTATACTGACATGTTTACCATAAATAATTCACTAAAGTGCACTACACGTTAATATCGTGACCAATTATAAATGGTACGATTATTTTAATGGAGCACGCCATTCTCTGTAATTACCATTGTTTTAACGAAGCTACAGATAAACGAACGTGCAAATAGTACGAGTAAATAACAACAAAATATGATGCAAAAGTAGGTCAGAAACCTGGTAACACTAACCTTTCTTTTGCATAAAGGACGACTCACGCTAGACCAGGCCGGGGCTGCGCCACAGCGTTCGACATGTCATTTTCTATGACGGCTGATCGGTGATTATGTGGTGTTTTCCATAGAATACGAAGCGCCGGAAGCTCCCCCGGCCCGGCCTAGCGTGACAGCGTGAATCATCCTTAAATCTAAGTCCAGTGCATCCCTTTTGCAACCACCAATTGTCAATTGCGAGTGGCGTCCTCCAAGGATCATCCAACGATTGCATGCGATCATGAACCGATCATAATATGTTGGCCCTTATGTGGACTGGCTTGCAGTCACCATTCACTCAGAATCATCCGTCGGTCACATAGTTCTCTCATTGTGGAAAACATGTATAACGAGTTAAATTATAAAGTATATAATATTTGAATGTTTGTGCAACTTTTCCCGCCGAAAGTAAATGAAAATATATAACTTTTAACAAGTTATAAAATCCTCTGAAATAATTTAATAACAAAGCATTGCCACCACAAGTCAAAGTATCTCACACGTTAAAAGCTGCCAAACTGTTTTGACTACCGCACATCCTAAAGAAATAGACATTAAAAAATACACATTGTACTTACTTCCTTAATCACCAGTTCGGTTAAAAACCTTGAAAGAAATAAAAAAAAGTTGGAACAGTGACAGCCCGTTTAAATTAGTATAAACCCACCTTCACACCTTTTCTTTGTTCTACTTTGTTATATCTAACTACCCAACCTAGCGTACCGTACCTACGCGGGGGGCACGGACGGTCGGACGCCGGTACCATGCGGCTAAGCTTCGATGAACAAACGGCGTAAATATAATAACAAAGCGGCAATCCGGACTTACTTCATTCAGTCTGTGACAAGTGCAAATAGGGAGAATCGTTGTACTCCAATCAACAGAAACTAATTCCTGTAAGAGAAAAGTCGTATTTAAACACGTACAATTAAATAAAAATAGGTATGTATTTGTACAAAGTATTCATATTTTACGATTGCGTAATATTCATAAATTCTGAAGGTCATGAAAAATCACTCAATCAAAAATAATAAAGTCACCGAGGAAAAACCCTTTTACATTTTTTTTGTAAAAGATCTATTTTAATCTTTTTTTTAACAAAATAGTATATGTACATCAAATTACAGCAAAAACAGCAGCAGATTATTTAATTTTTTTTATATAGATGCAAAATAAAGAAATTGATAGATTTATTAAAGTTACAAAAGAAATGAGTCATTGAAAAATTCGAAAACTAGTATATGTCATAATGTTTTTTTTTTTATTCATTTTATAAGTTATTTTTTTATACATTTTTTTTATTCATTATATAATATTACATACAAAATGACACAGTATTTTTGTTTTATATTGAAGTATCGAATGGTATGAAATCCGTTTGTTAAATCAAATACAACCTAAAAAAATGTAGGTCTTCTCCGTTAGTTTACCCGTTTTCTTCCCACCCCTGTTCATTCTATTTGCAATGATGCGACACCGTTGTAGCTGCAAACGTCCATAAGTAGAAGTGATTAGCCACTTGCTTGTTTCCTTGTTCGCCACCGAAATTGTATAAAAAAAGTACCGGAAGTAAATGTATCCATTCCATAGTAGTAGTAGTAGTATTTTAGTAATTTTATTTTGATATACTTGTTATTTCAGCAGCCCGTGTTTACCTATATAAAATGATATTTCCAAGAGGATACTTTCGTAGATAAATGTTTTTGTTTTATAATTCTTCGTTGATTAGTTTATGTAGCCCAGTCCGTAATACCGCTTTTGTTTTATGGGGTGCGCATGGTACGATAGAAAGAGACGATTGCAAATTTATACTCTCTGCTTCTATTTACAATACCTACTTATAAAATAACATTTTAATTATCCGAAGCGTGGTAGATAATTTCGTAGTAACTAATTGCAATCGAATAATTCTACGAGAGTTTGTTTCATATTTATTTATTAAAGTTACAGGTGCGGGTGCGGGTTAAAAAAACCGCACATAGCTTTTAAACGTGACACATAATAAAAAGAAGCACTGTTTAGAAAACTTCCACAAGACCCAAACCTACTAAAAACGGTGAGTAATTTTTAGGTGATACGAGACATTACACGACTTTGCTTCTTACTGATAGCAACTTTTATTATGACAACAACCTTGAAATCATAAAAAGAAGGTGTTCTATACTAAAGGTTAAATTCGGCACAATTGTTTGGAGACCAGGTTTTTTTGTGATTGCAGAGTAGCCGCAAATGTTGTTCATAGGAATGAGTACAATCGTGTTTTAAGAGATATACATATCTCTCTCTCATCTTAGCGTGTATCCTGTTTGCATCCTTAGCTACCGCTTTGGACCCAAGGGTCCGCATACTGCCAATGACTTTTATGACTTGACCTTACTACTACTATACTAGTGGAGGCCACTGCCTTCAAGAAAATACAGTTTTTTCATTCACTTTTATTATTGTAGTTTTCAGCTTTTTACAAAAGTGATTACCGTCTGACCTCTTCAACCCTAAGCGGAAAGGCTTGCCTTGCTCCAAGCCTGAGGTTAGATGAACTGGGGCTTAACTGGTCGCATACATAATTTAGGTTGGTAACCCACTGAAATTACGCGAGTGACTTGTTTAAAAAAAAATTATAAGCCCTTTGTTTACTTGCACACTTTACTAAAAGGATTTAAATAAAATAGTCTGCAACTGAAACTAGGATGAGCTCTGGATAAAACCTAGGTTATTTAAATAAAACATGAGTTGATACCTGCTTTAATCGATTCTAAAGTCTGGTCTGTCCTATTCTAAGAATATTAACATGGAATGGCTTAAAATAGGCGCCGTTGCCAGAGTGTTATTTTTTCCAAAAATGTTATTTAAATAATGAAGTCCCTTGAAGCTGCGAAAAAATCAAACTTCTGAGTTAATGTAAAAAAGATACGGTCGTTTATGTCGCAAAAAATCTATATTTCGACACTTTAAAGGAAATCAAAATGTATGTACTTTCCGTTCATCTAGAACTCTAAAATTTGGCAAGTAATGTCGTCTTAAACCATACAAGTTTAGGGAAAAAATTCGAAAACAATACATTTGTAATTGAATCATAAAAAATATAGTATTTATTTAAAGTACGTAGTCAATAAACGAGGTTAAGCAATGGTATGCGCGGTCGGATTTTATTACAGTTTTATTAATTTGTACAGAAAGGAAAAATCAGGAAGCCGTATATTTTTTCAATAAGTTCTGAGATTTATTTTCTCTTGTGTAATAGGTTTGACCGGAGTATTATATGTACAAATACTCGTAGTTTAAACAAGACACCATAACCCTTACATATTCAAGCCATAGCAAATTTCTGGTAATCGAGAGGGATTCGATAATTCTCTATACTCGTAATTAATGACAGGTATCATACCTACTATATTAGTTGACAAGTGATAAACGTTCAAAACCAGTATCCATGTGTTGTCACCGGGTGGCGGGGAAATCATTTCCCCGCATTTGCACGGCTAATACGCACGTCTATACCTTTATGAGTGTTTGCTAGGGACAGTGCGTTGACCTCATGTGGTGGAATCAATAAAAATGCGCGTTTCAACTGCACTTTAATTGTTTTTGTTTCTATGTCCGTTGTATGTGATGATGATGTATTTCATGAGTATCAATCAATTAATTTTTTTTTAATCCATGTATTGATGTAAAGTTGCAATTTTCATGATATGACTGATAAGTTTGAATTATGTATTATTCAAGCATATAACAGGTAGTATACACTATTTTGTGCAATATTACTCAGTATTTAAATAAATGGAAGTTTCATCCCATCAAGGTCTTACTTATTATTATGCGACTGTCGTATTCCTAGCAGAAAAATACCCGACGCTGTCACAAGTTAATTTTATTCTTGTCTGGCATTTTTAAAAAGAAAATACTATAACCTTTATTGGATAAGCGACCAAGAATTTAATCTCAGAGCCTAGATTCTATAATAAAATACATATTGGTATATCGGCGAAGGAAAACAAGGTAAACAATTTGATGCCACGCTTCAATCTACGTAGATGATCGTTATGAACAGTCAATGGACTATAATGAAATTCCCAGCCACGTCAGGTATCACAGATTGCGTCCAATATGCCCTGTAGGAGTGCATGAACCGTACATCTATACCGTATAGTGCAAACACCAGAATACAAAGACACTCGCCATTATACTACTCGGCCCTTATATCTACGTGTTTGAGAAATGCGGGCGGGGTGCGGGAGATCTCAGTATGTTGGTTGCGTATCATCGTTGTATTGCATGCAATTTCTTGCGCCTGCAGGCAACGAAATGACATGCGGGATGCTTCGTGTTATATCGATGCCAATAATGTTTAGTCCCTAGGCTCCCTGGACGCGTAAAGAATGTATATACTGTTTGATAACATAGCTTTCATTTTTGTCGAAATGCTCCGAAATAAGGAATTTTATGCATTCAGCTTGAGAATTTAAAGAAAATATGCAAAAAGGTGAAGATTAAATTCGATGAAGTAAAACGGTAATTAATTTATAATACATCCCAACATTTCGAACTTTTTACTAAAACCTTTAGCGGTAACGGTAATCAAGAGCTACAAGCACGCCAGCGTTTAGAAATACATTAAAACAGCAGATTGAATATTTAAAACCAAAGATTTAAAAATATATAAAACTCATTTTATAAGTACCTAACAACAAGCCGATATCAAAATAAAACAGAAACTTAAAATAAACCGCAAAAGTTTAAAAGCGCTCACTCACCCGGAATGAGATATTTGCTTCGAAAGTTAAAAAAAAGCACTCGGAGTCGAGGTCGTCTCACAGAAGTTCAGAAATCCCATGGAACTTTTGTATAAACCTACCGGGCTCAATCCTCTGTAGACCACTAAATATATAACTAGGATAGAGGGCAAAAGTATCCACGTCTCGGTGACATTAAAATTTACCGACCACGAATTTTTTAGAGTTCCTTTGGTCACGCTTTAAATTTTCGATACGCATTGAGTAGGACAGCGTATAGTCTTAACATACACTGGAAAAAGCGAGTGTTAGAAAACTTTATATTTTCATCCAATGAAACTGGAGCTTAAATGAACTGAATGATAACATCATCGATGTACTCCATCTTTTTTCTATCAGCAGAGTTTAGTAAATAAAGAAGATAATATCCCCCATAAGTAGGTATAACGCCGAAATAATCGCCAATGTGTGGTTTTTGCATATGTAAATTGCCACCTTATTACTATTTAATTAAATTTGACTTGACTGACTACAGTTATTAAAAGAAGATTTAATGCATAGATAAATTAATTCGAGTCCTTAGAAAAGCTATCAAAATATATGTCAACCTAGATGGCGGCATTTTCTTTAAGTATTATTGGAAATTATTATACAAATTGATTAAACTCCACAATGAACTCAACAAGGCTTGTGTAATGGTTACTGTGATAACGATATTGTGTATAAATATTTAAATACATAGGTAGGGAGCGTGCATGAACTGTAGGAGGTAACACAGAAGCCGAGCCGTCAGATTTTTGGCGCGAGGCGTAAATGTGATGTTTATTGTTCCGATGTCGCCCACAAGATGGCAGAACCTACTATGCACAAGAAAACACGTGACGTGTAAATGTAGTCCCTATAGAAAACACCAATAACCCAGGAACAAATATCCATACTTATCACACAAATACAAGCATTCAGGTAGGACTAGGCCAGAAAAGTTATAAAAAAATAAGAATAAGCCTAAAATGCTTTCATTAAATGTACTTTTGTGCATAGTAGCTTGAAAGTACCAGGTGCCCGGAAAGTCGGACTTTAGAAGTCATAAATAGTAGTAGGTGACAGACTTACACTTATAAAGAAAAAAGTAGTCAATAGACTAACGAGGAACGAGGTGTTGTGTGGAGGTTGTCCGTATTATTTAAATATTTACTTGACGACTTGTCTGGCCTAGTGGGTAGTGCCCTGTCTATAAAGCCGATGGTCCTGGGTTCAAATCCTGGTAAGGACATTTCTTTGTGTGATGGATGAACACGAATATTTGGTCCTGAGTCATGGGTGTTTCCTATATATTTAGGTATTTATAAATATTTATCAATTATACTTATCGTTGTCTAAGTACCCACAACACAAGACTTATTGAGCTTACTGCGAGAGTTAGTCGATTTGTGTAATAATACAATACAATACAAATTTTCTTTATTGCTCACCGATATGAAAAGAACATACTGACTAATTAAACACATAACTTAAACTATGGTAGACAACGGGCGGTCTTATCGAAAATGTTCTATAATATTTATTTATTTACTAGTCTCTGCTACCCGCCTTGAACATTTTACCTTCGACGAAAATGTTACCAGGAACTTTGCAGCCTCCAAAAAACTACATACTAGGGCCAATTACTTAATCCTTCTTTTAAATAAAACATTGTTTTTATAATAAAAGGCCCGAAGTTATTGTGCGGGAAAGATTTCGTGTATTTATATCATATCATATCATATAATATAATTTATTCAGTAACTATAACTATAGTATTTATTGTCAAATACTTACCAATCTACGGCTCTACGAGTTACTTAGAAATTATAAAGTATACTCTGGCAAACCCACTTTGTCAGTAAGGTGTAAAATTAAAATTTTCTACATATTTTAAATTTGCCGCCTTTTTCTCTTGATGGAAATGGCTTGTCAAACTATAGTTTCTGGTTTTATAATTTTTACCTATTTTCAGGCGAATGTGAAAAAAAAACACCCAGAACTCTGGGGTATGTTTTTTTTATACTACGTCGGTGGCAAACAAGCATACGGCCTGCCTGATGGTATGTTAAGGCTTACGGCCCGATTCGAAGAATAAATAAATAAATATTATAGGACATTATTACACAAATTGACTAAGTCCCACAGTAAGCTCAGTAAGGCTTGTATTGAGGGTACTTAGACAACGATATATATAATATATAAATATTTATAAATACTTAAATATCCATGCTCATCACACGAATAAATGCCCTTACCAGGATTTGAACCCGGGACCATCAGCTTCGTAGGCAGGGTCACTACCTACTAGGCCAAACCGGTCGTCAAAGAATGAGATACGATACCAGTAAGTTCTAGTTTAGATAAGTTCTCATTTGGATATCGTTTGTAAGTCGTATAGTAATTGACAGAAGCAGCTGGATTCGGGCAACCAATGTCACTTTGATGTTAGAAATATCGTAGATTGATCTTACTGGGACCTCGGTCTTACAGCGGAATCGAAATAAACGTCAATTTTGACATGTCGTCCGAACTATCGGTCTTTGAAAGATCTTTCCAAGATCTTAAACGTGTTTTAATCATTCTTCGAATCGGGCCGTTAGACCTTGCTTATACGATGTCACAGCGATACGATAACGATCTGTCCTAGTCAAAAGTGAATTTTCTTAAACACAAAACTTCACTATAGTCTTGACAGATTGGTGATTGTGACATCAGTACCCCTAGTGTAAATTTATTCGACAGCGAAACGTGACGTACGCGTTTGCGTTGACTCTCATTTTGCATGGGATTTTGAGTTTCCAAAACGTCCCGCTTGGTGCGCTGTTTCTAAATCCCATACAAGATGAGACTAACGCGTACGTCACGTTTCGCTATCGAATAAATTTACACTAGGGGTACAGGTTTGTTCAAATTGGGCCGTGAGTAGGCTACAAAACAAAACAAAATATTACTAGAACAATGTATCAAATTAATATTGGGCGGAACCTCTCGTAGCTATTCATGTTGTAAAAATAAAGTTTAAGTAGAGGCACCAATGTCTGATAATTCCATTTAAAAGCTTTTTGGTTTCGATCTAAACTTTAAGTAGGTAAATGCGGCAAATCCCTTCATTTTCAGAAAAAATAACAAGTTGAGCTTTGTTCTGTGAATTCAAAAAAGATCGTTTCGCTTTTTAGTAACGTTTTATAGCGATACTCTTCCTATTGCATCGTTCCATTTTTATCACTTGTCACTATGCCTTTCACTTTCGCGCTTACATCCTTGTTAGAATGTGACAGGCATGGTGACAAATAATAAAGAGCCGACCAACTTAGCCCTACTGCAATGGTCGGCTCTTTCTCATTTGTCACCATGCCTGTCACGTTCTAACAAGTATTTAAACGAGAAAGTGATAGGCATAGTGACAAGTGATAAAAATGGAACCATGCTGCCACCGCGGTTTTTATTATATCATGGAATCAAAAATACAATAAACAGACCGAAGCTAATATTTTGTCGTAATAATACAAGCGAGTATTAATTTGCGAAAATCTACCTACTTCATACATGGCAGCTCTTACTAGAACTCTCAAAGCGCCATAATTTAGTTTAAAAACCTCTTAAGCTAAAACAGCGAACCAGGCTCATATCCTAAAGGGTGGCATAACTTTTCATTTGCCGTTACTTATACGTTTAACCCAGAAAGTTGAGCTCATACCTACTAGTTATAAATTAACCAGTAAAAGACTAAAACATTACCATCCTGACATGGGTTGTTTTCAGTTTAGAAGCATTAAATTATTGCGGTTTGTTTTAAACTCAATTTACAAATTATGTTAAAGTGTACAAGTGTATACTTTATACATTGTAAATATTCGAACTTATTTAAAAATAAATGAGAAAAAAAACTTGCACAGTTGACGCATATTTTAATATTATTAAACTCTAAAAATCTGTCTTCTTTTAACGGTCTTAGTTTTCCTCGACTCACTAAGAGCTTATCGCCCGTCTGATAACCTAATCTTAAGACTTAGCGCAGGCATATGTGGTGTTCTGCCTTTTCGCCGGTGACTCACCTACACAAGATGGGCCCCCACAAAAAGCGAAAACTAAAATAATTCAAGGGTACCAGTAGAAAGGTATCACTAGACTTTAAACATAGAGCCAACTCGCCACTTAAGTTTCTACACACCCTCGAGAACGCAGCTCTCACGACTCCAATCTGAACGGCTGGCTAAGGCAAGCCAGAGGCAGAGGATTCTGACCCACCTATTACCCTGACATTATGAAATGCGCTCCGGCGCGGCCCGACTCCAGCCGGTCAGTGCGAATCGTATATAGGCGTAATTAGGCTTACAAAGTCATTCTTCTGCCTAAAATTTTGTAAATGTAAATGTTGTAAATGTTGTCTACTCACAACATACAGTTGGCAGTAGTTAGATTGGGAAATCATACGAATTTATTGTGTTGATTTTCCACGTCGACATTTTGAAAAAATAAATTAAATATGGAAAATAATAAATTGGTAAAATAATAAATTAGTTGTAAAATAAAAAATCGACATTTGGCTAAATAATTATCGGCAATAATTTAGAAAATCTCTAACCGCAATATCTTTGACGCCCACAGGTACCAAATAACTTTTCCTAGAATAAAGCTAATTATGCTAACAACGTAGCTATCTTCTATTTCAGCCAAGCTATGTGTTGAAGGCCATAAAGATAGACGGTATCGACCTAATTTTTATACGACACGTCCTAGAATCGATGTTCGTCTATAAGTAGGTCGTAGAACGCTTCCTCACGTGTGGAATCACGTCATCACTTCGATATGAGATTTCTATGTCTCGACGCGGGGAAAATATTGGATATGTGCAATCTGTACCTCGTTCTTGGAAGTCGTTGCTTTATCATATCTTCTGTATAGAATATGCGTATACTTTTATTTTGAAGGAGACACAGCGGAATGTAATCTCGCTCAAAACTGAAGCAACCCAACCGGAGAAGTACCTTAGAGAATACTACTACTATAATACCATGCTTTAATATATCTTGTGCCTTAAGCTGTCACTACAGTCAGTTCCTATGGATTATTACGTATAACAATCGTCAATACCATGTGTTTCCTATGTCATAGAGAAATAAGACGTAATAGAGTGCTCACTCCATACATCAATTTTGGTACGAAAATGATTATTATATTCGCAGTCGACATCTAGCATCAAGTAGCGGAACTCTCAGTAGGTACTGCTACTCGACAATAGATATCGCGGCAAACAAAAAGTCTAATGCTCAACGATTTCCAGCTAATATTATAAAGAGAGTTCCGCTACTCGATGCTAGATGTCGACTGCGAATATAATAAGCATTTTGGTACCAAAACTGATGTATGGAGTTAGCACTCTATTACTTCTTATTTCTCTATGCCTATGTATAGAGTTCCACATGGACACATATCCATCCGCTACGGCATCCATTTGCAGCTGTAAAAAAAATCAGTACACGTTATTATGTGGGTAGAATAATAACACTACATTTACTGTTTTTATTTGCGTCGTGATATTATGTTTACAGGTTTCTTTCAATGACATTACGTCCTCATACATAATATAAGTCTCTGTCATCACATACATAATGTGCAATCGTATATAAAAACTGTCTAGAATTTGTTATATTGTCTGTTCATGAATGTTATGGGTTTTTGACGCAGTTTTTGACACAGCATATCGTAAAAAGTCAAAATGAACACTTGCAAGAATATCCAACACCTTTAAAAAACAAACGAGGCACTTAGCAGAAGTGCGCGTAGTTAAAAGAAGAATATTCAAAAAGACCGCGGTCACAGACTCAGATAAAGCGCTCAACAAGATTTTATTAAGTTAGAGAGAAGATTTATTATAGCCCTTTTTGCGGAGTTATCCACGAGACCATAAATTCCATTTTGCCTTTACTAAGCGGTTTATCGGGCGTCCATTCTGCACGCAAATCAAATTAAGGTCCGATTAGGACACTCCAATACGATATATTAACTTGGTACTGAGAAATAATGTATGAGCTTTGGTTATAATTGTGAGCTTAAACGACCGCACTTTGCTACGGGATAATAATCCTTAAAAGTGTCCAAAGATAAACCTCGGCTTATCATGATACGTCACGCATAATGTCCTGTAACAAATCGTTAACAATTTCCAGTGTTTAACAGAGGAAATGTTTGGCGTGCGGTACGTGACCGTCCGGAAGGAACTTTTTGTAAATTTTTAACGCGATTATACAGATTTTTCATTTTATTCGTAAAAACTGCTTTAATAGTAAATTGAATCGCCACAAGCGTGACAGTAAAATGTACAGTGAAAATAAAATGCCAGGAAAACAAGCTGTTCGTGGGAAATGTCAGATGCGATGTGGGTTTTAATGCAAAATGCGGAGCCAAATTATAAAAACATGCATTTATTATTTATAAAATACTAAACAACCATTATTCATTTATTTTTTACTATTTTACCACAACTATAAAGTTTTGTTTTCAAAAGAAAGCTCATTTAATAATAAGATAATATTATAGTGCTAAAATAAGATAAGATTAACATTGTTATTAATAATACCTTGCTGTATATTTTGTATTTTAAGAAAAGTTAATTTTATACTTTTTATTTATTTGTATGTCTTTCCATATCTTGGGACCATGGGGTTCCGGACCTTTGGGAGGCGTGCATGGGGCCGAAGCCAACAGCGCTGAGTCCCTTTACGACAAGTTTGATGTTATTATGTAATACACCAGGTAGAACCCATTCACGGGTACATTATTGGTTTATTTATTATTATAATACTATAAACTTACCTAAATATACCTACGCTAAAAATATACTTTCTTAAGGGATGGACATTTAATGAGATCGTAGAAAATTCTTACTCAATCGCCGTGTTACAGCGATTATAAACCCGATATACGATAACCCTTTCTGACTCTACTAGTAACAATTACATGCATAATACATACCACATACCTATATACATATTTACTACATAATACTTTATGCCCTCGTCAAGTTTACTACCATAACAACGTTAATACTAAGAATCATTCATAAACAAGTTAATATTGGCACTAGATAATTTATCACAATTCACAAAACCGTAGAGATATTGAACTGCATTTTCGCCACAGCGTGTTCACCAGGTCTCTGGGCAATAATCGATTATCTGTGAAATTGTACAAGAGCCTTCACAGCACTCACTGACAATCTTCCTCTTCAGCCGCATGCTGTAGAAGGACGCCGCTCTCTTCGCCCGCACTTTGGAAAGGCGCGACTCGGGCAAATCCGCCACCGTAATGTTCCCGGTACATATATTGAAAATCATTTCTGACAAGTTTCTACTGCATACATAACGCAACACGGAATTCATTGTCATCTTCTCTTTAGTAGTTTCGCTGTTTATAATTACAGTGTGAATTAACATGACGTATAATATATAGTGGAGCGGAGAACAAAATTTTGAGCACATTTTAAATTTGATTCTATTTTTAATTACAGCAGGAAACTGTCTCGGTGGATATTTGGCCACAGTCTGGCGCTTCCGTCTGATCCACGATAGGGCCTCAGCAATAAGTAAATCTGCGTCTTCACATGCGTATGTTACTATTTTGTTGATGTTATTATTTTCTTATTTAATAATTGGTCCCATAATAAAACTACGTTACGTACTTTATCCAAGTTTTGAGTGGTAAAATTATATAGAGGTATATTTTACCGCCTCTTTAAGAAATCTTCAAAAACTTATCATAGTTTGTAGTTGGACTCCACTATAACTTAGATATGTGACAACAGGACGCTACCGCAGCACTGCTCAGCTATCTTTCTTATTCGGCATGACAGATAAGTAATAAATAAATAAAATAACAACAAATTAGTCTGTACCAATCTTTACAATAACGATAACACGTGTCAATGATGAATAACTAAACATAATTAAGTTTAAAACAACATGGCTTAAGAAATATCATAAGTAAACTATGAAACATAAATAGAATTACGATAAGAAGATAACAAGATGTTTAAAAAATAATCTTAAACTAAATGAATATAAGTAGGTAACTACTTGTTTGTTTTTTTGCAAGCACGTTCCATTATCTGTATAGTACCGGCCAATAATATATCACTTCTTTTTTATATGGGGGTTTTCAGAAAAAAATGGACCCGGTTCGGCTTAATTACCCTTAATATTCCATACTAAATTTATGCATTGTTAACTGCGTTACAAAACTGATAATTAAAAGTGGGACCCATTTTTATTGCTTAAATCGATAGTGCTCGTTATTCTGAGGAGAAATAACCCATTTGTGAGGTTTTTAAAAAAGTACTGAGGTCACATTTTTCTGCAAATGCCCATATGTATAAGTGAATCCATTTCACTACTTTAGGTATAATAATAGTAGTAGTCCTTTGCGCGGGTGATGAGGAAAATTGGATTCATGTAATGGTCTTTTCATAGAGGTTTTTGGTATTATAAAATATATCTATTTAGTCAACTAACCTTTTTCATTAGAACGTTTTTAGTAATATGCTGAGATTGCTGAGACTCCTTTTGTAATTCACAATATTTTATTGCAGTATTCATCATATTTGTGTAAAATGACTAGTAAAATATGCAATCTACAAACGAACTTATATACATATAGTTTACTTTATACACTTTCATACAAAAAAAATACATTTAAGTTTTATGCACTATTATCTGTTTATGTTACAAAGTTTGTTTTTATACAATGGTATTGTAAGCGCTGGTGGCTGGCACTTGCAATCAGCAAGTTGCGGGTTCAAACCCCGGCTCGTACCAATGAGTTTTTCGGAACTTATGTACGAGATATCATTTGATATGTACCAGTCGCTTTTCAGTGAAGGGAAACATCGTGCCGGTCCGGCTCCCGGACTAATCCCATTAAGACCTAGTTTACCCTCTAGGTTGAAAGGTCAGCTGGCAGTCGCTTTCGTGAAAACTAGTGCCTACGCGAATTCTCGGGATAAGTTGCCAAGCGGACTCCAGGCTCTCATGAACCGGGACAACGCGAGGAAGAAGTTATTGTTGGGGTTGCTGTTGAAGGTGTTGTTTTTCTCAGCAGTAAGTTTAGCCTCATATGCCTTCCTTTCATAGTAAAAAGAGGTACAAAGCGCTGTGAAGCGTGAAGGCAGTTACTCTCTTTTTGCTATGTACATACATGATACTTACTAATAGCACACGTTTAAGGTATATTTTTGATATGTTACATGTTAAACTGGTCTAGCAATGGCTAAGTAGTTTAGTCAGAACAATTTCTCATCAAAAACACTTGAATTATATTTGCAGCAAATACTCCTAATTTGTCTTTTGAATATAAATCCATGTCTTGCCCGGACAGAACTATAAAGTCCAACATTTCACTAATATGTGTAGGTATAAAACATTCACACAGCAGCAATTTTTCTCCTGCGCGTTTAAAAGGTTATTATTTGCAGCAGTTATCTGCGAACGCAAGCCACCGCGAATATATTGCGGCACTACGTCACGAGATGACGACGTCCGGAGGCGACACGTGACTACCTGAGGAAAATTGCACACAAGATTACAAATATGTGAACAGTTTTTCTTAAATGAATGGTATTTGTAGTATAAGATCAAAAAAGTACGGATAAATATGTTACAAATTCACTGTGCCACTTGCGCCAGTCAGGGTTAAATCGCTTAACCGGTTAACCCCGAACCGGTTAAGCCTGGAGTTACCAGGTTATCAGTACAATTTAACACTGAGTTAACAGTTAACCCCGGATTAGTGGCTAACCCTGGCTGGTGCAAATGGCCTTAGGTAAGTTATATTATCCTTCAAAAAACGTTTAGCATTTTGTAAAAGCAATTTCTCTGAACTTACATGGAGTTCAAGTCGGTAGCTCTTAAGGCCCTCTATCATTGTCATTTGTTAGATTCGTACTGAAAGGGACACTGTGTATAACAACATCATTTATGTTTACGTAGGTAGGTACCTACGTGAAAAAATCTTTCGATTTCGATTTTTGTACTGGTAAGGTAGAAATCTTACCGACTAAAAAAAGGATACTTCTTAGAACGAGTTTTGTACGTCGAGCCACATTTTCCTATCTCTATAGCGTAGTTATAATGCTGTCTTGCCCATGTTGTCTGCTGTCAGTGTCACTGTGTGAGCAAGACAGCAATATAATTAAGTTCCTGCCATAGAGATAGGAATATGTGGGTCAATGTTCAAAATTCCTTATTGTAAGCGCCCAAAGAAATTTATACTACTTAACTAGTGTATTATTTCATATGCGATAAATTGAGATACATATTAACACGCTCTCGTAGTAAAAAAATGTAAACACATTCATATGGTTCACGTAGTTTATATAACATTTGACCTCTGATTTCAATATCATTCAACGGAATTGTACTGAATAATGAAACATATTTCAGTTGTCGTAGTTATTTATATATGTAACTCTGTTATTGTGACAACCAAAATCAAAAATCAAAGTCCAGCCTAGACTTTATAATGTAATATTATTGAAAAAAAACCAGACAAGTGCGAGTCGGAGCGGCAACAGAAATATATCATCTGTGAAAATCAAGGTTTATGAGATACAGCCTGGAGACAGACGGACAGACAGCGGAGTCTTAGTAATAGGGTCCCGTTTCATCCTTTGGGTACGAAACCCTAAAAACTAAAAAAGACGCTTCGGTTGATTCGTGCTTTTATAATTTGTTAAGCATTAACGCCAGTGATGACTAATAATTGTGGTCGCTCACAATGGGTCTCATATAAAAGCTCAAAGACACTCAAAGGGCTATGGAGCGACCTATACTCTGGGTTTCTCAGCGATAACGAATGAGGAATGAGGAGATCCGGAAGATAAAGAAGGTTGTTGACATAGTTCAGAGCGTGACCAGACTAAAATGACACTGGGCGGGATACATTGCTAGTAGGACCAATGGCGGAGTCGCGCGCGCAAGCTCATCAAAGGTGGGTGCGTACATACGATCGCGGTAAAAATGACGGGCGTAATTAAGTGCAATTCGTGTAACATTGTCATCGATGAACTGTTGGCTTATGTGCAAAATAAAGTGTCGTTAGTGGACGAGATAACGCTTGTGCGGATATGTAAGTCTGCGTTCTCCAGTGATGAAATCAAAAACTCGAAGTCGTTACTGTTTGACTCGATTCCGACGGTGGCCCGCAAGATTAATCGAAAAAGTAAAGGCAAGGAAGAAAGGGACCTGCTAGACATTTTTAATGTGTTTAAGTCAACAGAGCCGGACGTAATTCCGGTGTTTGTGGCGAGACAGCTCGAGCGTCTACCACCGATACTATTTAATAGTCTGGATTGTACCAGGCTCTTGAAAGATATGCTCAAGTTTCAAAATGATTTAGCTGAGATTAAAGAGACTTATGCGACTTTGGACCAGCTGAAGGGGTTGAAACTCGAACTCCTAGCGAATAAATATGATACGTGTCCTTTGACACCTATCTGCAACGTTAATACGAAGCGAGGGGCTGCCTGGGCTCTGGATACTATGGATAGCGGACCTGTGGGCATTCTGCAGTGCAACTCGACGCTGGATAGCTATCATGACCGGGAACAAGCAACAAATAACGATCATCCGAATAAAAAGATTTGGGAGGTAGGCGCGCAAAAAACGACTCACGGGTCAGCGGTTGAACAACGGTCATCGGGTGATAAGAGCGGCAACGACGACGCGGCAACGCTGAGCGGCGGCGTTGCCAGACCGAAACCAGCTGTGCCCGAACGTCAGCTTATTGAAGATACCGTAAACAATAGTGGCGGATTGGTAAAACGCGTAACACATGAGCCATCATCTATTAAATTGCTAGATCCTCTCTCAAATAATGAGGGGAAATGGGAGAAGGTCGAGAGCCGTAAAAAACAACGAAAATATCGTTATCATGGCAAGTACGGTATCGCACGGGACCTGCAATGTAATTTCAAAGCGGCAGAGAGGAAAGTTCCCGTCCTCATTACAAACGTACACAGGGAAACTACGGAAAACGACATTATTCAATACATTTATGGTCAAACAAAAGATACAGTGTCGTTGAAAGAAATAAACATACAAAAACGGCGTGACTATAAGGCATATAAGATGTACGTATCTAAAAACAAATTACACATGTATTTGAATGAGAATTTGTGGCCTGAAGACATTATATTCAGACGTTTTGTAAATTATACGAACGGAGGGAACTCTGTGATCGGCCTTGAAACTAAGATAAATGCAGAATAATACAAGTAAGGTTTGTACTTTTGCCAGCTTTAACTGCAAGTCAATAAAGCGCTCCATAGATGGTGTTAGGGAGTTATGTCGTACCTGTGACGTAATAGCCTTACAAGAAATATGGTTACTTAAGGAGGAATTATGCTACCTAAGCACTGTAGATAGTGAGTTTGGGTTTACGGGAACCTCGGCCGTCGACACGTCTGTGGAAATACTACGCGGTAGACCGTATGGCGGAGTCGCGCTATTGTGGAAGCATAGTGTTTTTTCTGAGGTGTCAGTGATAAAATGTGATAACAATCGAGTGTGTGCAATCAAGGTCGCCGTTAGAGATCGTTATATAATTGTAATGAGTGTTTACATGCCTACAAATTCGCCTGTGAATCTGTCTGAATTCACGGACTGCCTGGGTACGGTAAGTGCAATTATAGATGAATATGGCATAGAATCCGTTTATATTCTAGGAGATTTTAATGCTAACCCTGGGGAATTATTTTTCATGGAGCTAATGGAGTTTTGTAGGGAACAGAACTGGACATGCATCGATACAGATAAGTTAGGGTTGAACTCTCGTACCTATACCTTTATTAGCGAAGTGTACGGAACCCCTAGTTGGCTCGATCACGGTATCCTTACCCGGGCGGCTGTGCATTCAGTGCGAGATGTTCGAATCAAATATGACTCATTCTGGTCTGATCACTTCCCTCTTATCATAGAATGTGATTTAGAGTTATTAACACCTAAGTTGCTTAGCACAATAATCGCGAATAAAAAACTAGTTTGGGGGAAAAGAACGGAGCAACAAATTATACTGTATGGGAGGGAGGCACATTCTAGACTGCGGCGTATTGACTTCGACCAGAATTTCACTAACTGTGCAGATAATTATTGCAATAACGTGGCTCATAGGCGTATTCTTGACAACTTGTACAGCAATATTGTAAAAGCATTAAGTGGGGCAGCAATATGTGGTAGGGGTAGTCGAGTGAAGGGCGCAAAGGGTAAACGCGTAATGGGGTGGAGTAAACACGTCGGCGAGGCTCATCGGGTGGCCAGGGCGAGGTTTCTCGAATGGGTGTCGTGCGGAAAACCCCGGAGTGGTATAATGTTCGAAGATATGTGTGTCAGTCGAAAAGTGTTTAAATCTCGGTTAAAGTGGTGTCAGAATCATGAAGAACAGTTAAAAATGGATACTCTCGCTGAAAAACACTCCAAAGGCAACTTCCGGGGTTTTTGGCGTGATACAAAAAAGATGAACGCTCGCCCGGGTCTTCCTGTGAGCGTTGACGGGGTGAGTGACCCCAAAAGCATTGCGGATGCCTTTAAGGATAATTTTCATGTGCAATCTCCTCTGGGTCCGGAGAGGACGGCGCCCGATACTCTGACCGGCTTGGTGGGAGGGAGAAGATTTACAGCTAAGGCAGTCGCACAGGCAATAAAATCTATCTCGAAAGGTAAATCTCCGGGCCATGACGGGCTGAGTGTCGAGCATCTCCTGCATGCCGGTCCACATATTGCAAGAGTTTTAGCTATGTTTTATAACCTTTGTCTGAGTCATTCGTATATACCTACTGTTATGTTAAAAACGATAGTCGTACCTATAGTTAAAAATAAAACAGGAGACTTAACGGATAAAAATAACTATAGGCCAATCTCGTTAGCAACTATTATCGCTAAAGTGTTTGATTGTATGCTTAATTCACAGTTAGAGCAGTATTTGAAACTGCATGATAATCAGTTTGGATTTCGGCCTCGACTGTCCACAGATAGTGCCATACTCTGTCTTAAGCATACGATCAGATATTATACAGATCGTCAGACGCCGGTTTATGCCTGCTTTCTGGACCTGTCCAAGGCCTTTGACCTCGTGTCCTACAAAGTACTATGGGAGAAGATGGAGAACATAAACATGCCCAATGAATTAATTAATATCTTTAAGTATTGGTATGGACACCAGGTCAATAGGGTCAGGTGGGCAGGAGCAACATCTGAGGAGTATGGGTTGGAGTGCGGGGTAAGGCAGGGGGGATTGACTTCCCCCGCGCTGTTCAATCTGTACATGAACGCGCTAATCGGCGAGCTCAGCAGTCAGCATGTCGGTTGTCATGTGGATGGCGTGTGTGTGAATAACCTTAGCTACGCGGACGACATGGTGCTGTTGAGCGCGTCGGTGTGTGGTCTCAGAAGGTTGTTAAAAATTTGTGAGGAGTATGCCATGAGCCACGGTTTGAAATATAACGTGATTAAAAGCCAATATATGGTCTTTGAGGCCGGCAGTAATCGACCATTGCATGTACCGGAGGTAACTCTATATGGAACACCACTAGAAAGAGTAAAGAGTTTTAAGTATTTGGGGCATATCATTACTGCCGACCTGAAAGATAACGTTGATATTGAACGGGAGCGAAGGGCATTGTGTGTAAGGGCGAACATGTTGGCTCGCAGGTTTGCTCGGTGCTCCAGCGACGTGAAGTTGACGTTGTTCAAATCCTACTGCACGTCGCTGTACACATGCAGCCTGTGGGCCAACTATACGCTGAAAGCATACAATGCACTTCGCGTCCAGTACAACAACGCATTTCGAGCAGTGATGGGGCTGCCTCGCTACTGCAGCGCTTCGGGTATGTTTGCGGCGGCACACACGGCGTGTTTCCATACCACGATGCGACTGCGCGCTGCGTCCATGGTCCAGCGGGTGCGAGCCAGCCCCAACACAGTCCTAGCGATGATCGGGGACAGACTGGACTGTCCTTACATCATGCACTGCTGTGACAGGCATGTAATTAAGACTGGGATAGGATAGAGTAGAGAGTGAAGTAGAAATTTATTGCATTTGTATTATTAGTATTATTTTGTATTGTTCTATTTATACCCATGTTAGTTTCAATTTTAATTTTTATATATTGTATTGTGAATAATGATAATTTCAATTAAGAGCAATTTTAAATGATTATGTTTATATATTTTTGTACAATATTTTATGATAGACATTAATACGATTTAGAATTAAGACATGTTAAAATTGATTATGAGCCTTGTAGCTTGAAATAAATGAATTTTATTTTTATTTTATTATTTATAATGGCCGATGGGGCAGAAAAGTTCTTGAGTGGCGACCGCGAACCGGAAAACGCAGAAAAAAAGGCCCTCAACAAGGTGGTCCAATGACCTGGTTAAGGTCGCAGGGAGCCGATGGATGAGAGCGGCGCAAACCTCCACCGGTCGTTGTGGAGATCCCTGGGGCAGGCCTATATCCAGCATCCAGCAGTGGACGTCTTTCGGCTGATATTTGCCTTATTTTATTTTAGTATATGGAAAACCAACAGCGCTATATATATCTAAAACTTACAATATAATTTCAGAGCCAATTACAGCTAGGTTCTCAGTTATAGAAATATAATAAATTACAAAAAGTTTTTGCCCAACTTAATTTACACATACAAGTTCCTACAGCATAAGAACAGGTATATATATATATATATATATAATCGATAAAAAAGTGAGGACGACGACGACGAGTGAGTGATAAGTGAGTGAGTGATATGATGACGAATACCCAATATTAGAGAACAGAAGTTTATAATTACTTCGCAATTTTATGTAAAAGTTAAAATGAGGGGGAGCAGATCATGGAAATGTACTCATTCATTTCAACCAGGCGCTGCGCGTATACCAAGGATGTGAAATTATGTCTTTATCGTTTCCTCAAAATAACTATCCTATTTAAATTAGTAGATAACTTGCACAACGACAGACTGAACGTAAACAAATCTAATGTGTCCTGTCTCTAGGCGACTTCTTTGTTATCGTTGGCTCGTGTTGGAAATTGGTCCACTTTTGAATACAAAATTCGACAATTCGCCTGGGATAACGTTTAGCTTTTACAATGCTTTTATTTTAGTGGTAAATTAAATGATCTTTAGCTCAGTACTAAATATATGACCAGCTCAAACATAATTTCAGAAAGAGTAGCTCTAAGGCCCACTTGCACCATTCCATTAGCCCGGGGTTAACCCGTTAAACCTGGAGTTACCATGGTTACCAGTAGAATTTGACATTGTTAACCGCTTAACCCCGGGTTAGTGGGATGGTGCAAGTGGGCCTAAGGGCTTAAAATTCCATTTTTTGCAAAAATATAAAATTAGTCCTTAATATATGGGAAAGAGGAAATTTATAGTATCATATATCTTAAATTTTAATCCGGTTTGCTCAACCTTCGTATGACAACCGGGGTTGTGATCTAATTTATCCCTAAAAAGCGGCCTCCTGTTTTTTTTTCTACGTTATAATACGTTCATTTTTAGGTCACCAAAAGACATATATATATGTACCACGTTTTAACTGAATTGGTCCAGTAGTTTTAGAGCAAATTAGCTTTAATAGACAAACAGACTGACAGTCGCACTAATGGTCCTATAAATAAGGGTTCTGTTTTTTTTCTTTTAGGGGCTGGAATCCTGAAAATATTGTAAGAATAATATAGGTAAATAAGGACTTAGCTTTGGATCGTTAACTAGCTCATTTGCATTTATGTGAGTCAATATTTATAAATGCGCGCGGGTTGTAAACAACATGTTACTATTTATAATTGTAAGTTATATGTGTACAGTTAACGATTACAAACTTCGGAACTTTCCAAATGCTGTTTACATTCCAAATGTACCAACGAACTAATATTTTAAATACACCTAGTTAAATGTCATTAGTACAGCTTATCGAGATAAACGGTTTAGTACCCAAAATGAATACGAAACTGTTAAAAACGCTCCTTTGCCAAGTAATAAGATTAAAGGATAAAACGCTCATTTTCCTGCCGCAAACAAAATGTATAACTGTATAAAGTGTACAATTCCAGTAATTTTCTGCACAGAAACAATAAAAAGTTTCAGGCTCATAATCCAGCATATTAACGAAAAGATTTAAACTTTCCGAATGTCCAAAGCTCTTGAGAAGTTGCGATTAATAAGTACCTGCGTACAAAGGCTGTTTAACAAAGGATTAAATTAGTTAGATTTACACTGAGACTTTGCCTTTATTCTAGGGAGCTGGGAGAAGTAAGTTACTAGTGTATTTTTGAAAGTAATTTATAGAGTAAAAGTTTCATTTACCTACATAATACATAGTTACATACCGGGTGTTGCCTGTAATACGAGCAGATAACATAAACATAGATTGTACCCCTCAAACGATGTCATTTGTTCAATAACTTTTTAAAATTAAGGAGTCTTTAGAATTCATATTTTTTAGACATTAAAATTATTTTCAATGTACGCTATCATCAGTGTAGTTGACGTTGCTTTGCTTTAAACATAACAAAATTCGCAATACATTGCGTCTTAGAATAAACTTGAAAGTGTGCTAACTCGAAATACAAGTAATTATTTAAAGTCACTGTACAAAATGTTGATCAGTTTGAATAATACCGTCTACAGACCCGGTATGTTCTCTTAACTGCTTACATTTTTTATTTATAAAGTGAACGTCTCAATGTTTAACACCCTAATTTTAACCTTTTGACCACCGTTGTCTGATATATATAAGACATACAATATCCAGCTAATTTTGCTGCAGTCTGATAAATAAGACGAAACTTTGTGTTACTTCGTACCGGCGGCGACACGAGCACGCTCGATTAAAAATTCTAAGCGGTTAAAAGGTCAATATTAGCAATGCCATTGCTATTAATTTAATTAATAGTTGGCAACTAATTGGAGTCAAGATACGATACGATACGATAATTTATTGATAAAATATATTTTACATGTCATGTCTTAATACTAGGTTAAGCTGAAGAATATTTAGGTTACCTAATAATCAAGTTAAGAATGTCGAATTGTGAATCTCGAAATGCAATTGACAGATAATTAAAATCTTTTTAATATTTGAGTAACGTGGAGTGATCATGTTATGTGATGTGATCAGCCTTTTATACTTAAATACATATTTCATTTGAAATTATCTTTGTTTTTGTTCACACACGAAAAAAATACCTACACGAATTATCATATCACCCATAACACGTAACTGATTGATATAAGTAACCTTGTCATCACCCCAAGTGCGAGTATTGGTAGGTACATTAATTTTGTTAGCTTGACACAATTTAAACGTTAAAAATGCTTGATTAGTTGATAAAAAATACTGTGGTGTTGATTCATAGGATCCATGAGGAATCCTTGATTCTATAGCGGTCAGCAGAATATTATCAGCGCGTGATAATAACTACACAGAGGTGGAAGGAAGCACGCGCTGATTCAGTTAAGATAATGTCTGTATCGCCGCAGATTAGAGATGTGATGTTAAGATAGCGTGATGTATAAAAGCACTTAATTATGGTGGAATAAAGTAGGCCAACGGTAGCTTTACTTATTCTGTTGCTTCCCGTTAACGATTGAAGTTGATACTTTAAAAATATATATATTTCTATCATAATAGGGGAACTCTGCGGTAACTAACGTTAATATAATAAATATACAACACAATTGATAATCTCCTTCTTTTGAAATATTGAAGTCGTTTAATAACAGTCAGTAGTTAGAAAGGTGCGTTCACTAGTATCTATTTCAGCAATAGTTGTTATTGTAATAACTCGTTATGATTTATAAATCTGATCGGTATACGTAATCCTATAAAGGTTTCGTTTTTTTCCTTTTGAGGTACGAGACCCTAAAAGTAACTTTAAATCGTAATCTAAGAGTGAATGATCTTCTCAATTCCAATCGACATTCAACCATCTAGCTCTGAAGACGTTTCAATGCCCTACTAGCTTGGAAAGCCAAGTTGAGTATCCGGATTAAACTGCTTTGACCCAGTCTCCCGGCTCGACGCCTGGACACCTCGCGTGAACTCGAGCGCGTGGCATTGATTTACCGAAACCTACTGCAAAACTGTAACTAACAACGCTTACCAAGCGCTCGCTTTAAGTGAAACTGTAGGTAACAATTTTTTAAACTCATTATGTATCCCACTGGTGGGCAAAGGTCTTCTTTTTCATTCGTAACTATGTAATTTAAACAACACAACAACAATATTGTGCCTACTTTTATTATAGGTAGCCACAGAATGTCGAATACGCTTCCTGAATGGATCTGCCAATAGAATGATCTGGGTGTCTTCAAATGTCATGTTAATCAGTTATTTAGGTACGAGTAAGTGCACTTATGAACCATAACATCTAACGAGAGTAGAAGGCAAGAAAACTGTGATATTTAATTGTTTATTTAATTAATTATAATTGCTTACAGATATGTACATACTTATATCAGATTTTCCAGTAACAATTGTTTCAATACATGCTACCCCTATCAGATGTGGCAATTACAGATAAATAAGTGCATTAAGTATATCAATAATTCATATACAAAAAATTTGGTTTGATCCGTTTTTACGAATTTCACACTTATACAGGCTAGCTTATCAGGCGAAAATGTATGTGACGGGAATAACAGTAGAGCAGTGTGAGCCTGTGAGTAACTTTCAGTGTTAGTGCAATGTACGTTACGTATTTTTGTAAGAACTAAGCAATACTTTAGTATTTTTTTTTAAATATGAGTTAAACTGTCGTTCGGATTCTGACTCGTACCAATGAGTTTTTGAAATTTATGTACGAAATATCATTTGATATTTACCAGTCGCTTTTCAGTGATGGAAATTATCATTAGGAATCCGGACTAATCCCAATAAGGCTTAGTTTACCCTCTAGGTTGGAAGATCAGATGGCAGTCGCTTTTGTAAAACCTAGTGCCTACGCCAATTCTTGGGATTAGCAATGCAGTCTGCAGTAATGTCGCCCAGCAATACTGCAGCAGTAACGCTGGTGTAGTCTGAACGATACCTTTATATTGATTGCTATACATTTATAGGTATGTCCAAATAACAACTGGTAACTTATAAGTAGGTACGGTACCTACATGCATTTATTACCTGATTGAAAAAATAACACATAACTTCTAAAAATAACTGATACAACTTAGATATAGGTTATACCTATGTATGTGTATACCTATTTTTCATTTGCAAGTGAGTACCTTTGAATTAAACTATATTCAATATAAGTAGCAGTATATTTAAATAGCAGACAAAATTGGCAACAGTTACTACGACTACCTTAACAGTGTCAAACTCACAATATTAAAATCTGTATACAATATGGATCGGATCAAATTTGACGTATATTTAAATTTGAACCAGTCCGATATTCGCTAACATCTGCGTAACTTACTTTCTATACATCTTGCTCGCACTAATTTGTCAGTAATTGAACAAGATGCATAAAAAGTACCTAAGTGACATATTCGCTATCGTGAGCATACGATAGCGAATATGTCAGGATCAAACTAGAGATAGCCGTAAAGGTATTGTTTAAGGCTCACATAGGGGATAATTAACGTAAATAGGATTATTTTAATTCTTACATTAAATAAGTTTTTAAGTATTTATATGAAAAGATGGATATAACTTAAGCCCTTATCATAGGTCTCTCAAAACTTAAAAAAATACTTAACTTACCTTCAGCAGAAATAAAATCTTCACTACATACTTTCTCAGAAAGTCTTGTTAGTGACTGACAAACATATTTTTCATATTTTGTATTTATGTAATATATGATCTTCATCACCTGCAAGATGGAATATCACATGATATATGTCACTTCCGAACACATTAGTGGGCCGTCTACTTGAGCGTGATAAACGGAGAACGCCGAGACACCATGACAAGGATAACGTTGTTTGGGATACGCAAATATGCAGCCTTATTTACCATTCTTATTTCAATTTCCAAAATGTACTTTTCACATTATTTATTTCAAGTATAAAGAACGAGCCAAGAGTATGTTGTTATGAGACGGATGCTATTAGTAAGTATCATCTATTTACTTCATGTACCTGCATAATACGCAAAAAGGAGTACCTTCACAGAGCGCTTAGGTAGGTATATCTTTTCACAATGACGAGGTATTTTTGCGATAGCTCAAAAACGATTTAACTGATCATCTTCGCTATAGTTTTCATTTA
The DNA here is from genome assembly GCF_033807575.1 of Cydia pomonella. Lineage (NCBI taxonomy): Eukaryota > Metazoa > Arthropoda > Insecta > Lepidoptera > Tortricidae > Cydia > Cydia pomonella. The sequence continues at coordinate 13,284,490 of NC_084714.1, read as the reverse complement.
ATTTCTTTATTGAGTTCTATTTTCACGATTTTTTTCATAATTTTTACGCATGATTCAAAGAGGTGGGGCACGTGTTTCATTCTTGAAATATTCACTTTATCAAAAAAAAATTGTTGGAGATCCCTATTCGTTTCAAAAGACCTATCCAATGACACCCCTTCATAAGCGAAAATAAAAGGGGGTAATTTTTTGGGTTCCGTAGCCAAATGGCAAAAAACGGAACCCTTATGGATTCATCATGTCTGTCTGTCCGTCCGTATGTCACAGCCACTTTTTTCCGAAACTACAAGAACTATACTGTTAAAATGTGGTAAGTAGTTGTATTCTGTGAACCGCATTAAGATTTTCACACAAAAATAGAAAAAAAAACAATACATAATCGGGGTTCCCCATACTTAGAACTTAGAACAAATTAATTCATATATAATTTTTTTCTAAACTGAATAGTTTGCGACACTTCCAAACTGATAAAATGTAAGACATAATATGCCGAATATATTCGCATTCGCATACACTTGAAGCTCAGGGGCTTGGTCTTTAATCGCTGTCGTCCCCTTCTGTCAATATTGTACGCTCAATACTAAGTGGAGTATTCTTATAGCGATTTTCATGAGACCGGCCCCTTTCAGCGTTTGAATGTAGGCTCCCAGCAGAATGTAGCTACTTAAAGCTAGGTATTTTTAATATGAATCGCTGTGACCGCACGCCAGCCTTATTTTGTTAAAGGTATGCGAAGATGTGTACGTGAATGACGGAAACAGTTTTGTACGCATTTTCAGTTAAATACGCAGACACTTTAGGATTTTTGTTAAATTACTTTATACTACGAGTACATATTTACGTAATTAAATTGTTGGTACCTTTCTAACTTGAGCGTAGCTTAATAAAGTTAATATATAGATGATGTTTTCATTAAAGTATTTATTTTCTAATAGCGATCCTAATTAGCGACTTCTTTTGAGTAACTAATACTACCATTTAAATTATATTTTTAACCAAAGGAAAAACGCCATTACATATACATTTTGTGACGCCATCATTTAAAATGTCTAAGAGAATAATCACGCACAAGTTACTAACAAGCAAAACGTTTGACAAACTCGTACCCACTGTATAATTAATTGGTATATAATATGTATTATACCCCTCTTTTTCATCAAGCACCTCGCTCTCTTTCAAAGTTGGACAAAAATGCAATTTCACCCGCCGCGTTATAATAACCAATCAATTGCCACCTCATTCACCACAATCGGCTATGTACTTTTGAGTTTGACGCTACGGTTAAACACACGACAAGAACATGCCTTCGTACTTACAAACATACAATACAAATACCTACATAGTATGCTAAAATCGTAACCCTTCCGGTAGTCGGGTAAAATACGAAAACTAAAATGAATGAATGTTGATTTGTACTATAAAATTTGTGCATCGTTTAATTACGATAGAATACAGTACAATATTCTACAAGAACATCCTGTAAATATAATTAAGTATTCTTGCAAATGCCCTCTCGCGCATGAGAGGAGGCCTGTGCCCAGCAGTGGGACGTATATAGGCTGAGTTAATAATAATTCTTGCAAATAAAAGATATTGATTGATTGATTGATTGACTTTGAGTGTACTTGTTATATTTGAATAATTCTCTTGATTACTGCAAGAGGCCAAAACAGTTCTTGACCTACAACAACACCAACATTTAAACATCAATCATTCATAAGCACATGGTAGCTTCTGACTGATAATTCAGACAGACATTTAAAAAAACTGGAATAATGCGGGTCGGACTCGCCCACCGAGGGTTCCGTACTTTTTAGTATTTGTTGTTATAGCGGCAATATAAATACATCATCTGTGAAAATTTCACCTGTCTAGCTATCAGGGTTCATGAGATACAGCCTGGTGACAGACGGGCAGACGAACGGACAGCGGAATCTTAGTAATAGGGTCCCGTTTTACCCTTTGGGTACGGAACCCTAAAAACTACTAATTTGACTTGCTGGTTTGATACCATGTTGTACTTATGCAATCTAAATGGATTTGATTATAGTTTTCGTCATTGTGCATTGTGGTCTGATATATGTACGTCCCACTGCTGTGCACATGACGCCTCTCGCGGACAAAGATGGATTTTAAATGTAATATTAAATCTTTGGGAAAAAACGTATTTTTGCTTTTATTACTTAAATTTTCCTTCTAAGTTGCAGAAGCACGTTTAACACTTTCATGCCGAAATTTTTAATGAGACCCTTCTCGTTGTAAAGGTCGGTTAAAAAGCCTAGCGAATTTTTATGATTGCGCGTTCCTTCGACGTTTAATGAGGGCCTGTCAATAATTTAGTGTCACCCTTAAAGCCCTCTCATATACTTTTTTGAACACGGCTCCTTTTGTTCGCGAACTTTTTATTTTTACCTCGACTTTTAACGTTTAAGTTTTAACATCTGTGTTCGAGCATAATTTGTTAAGAATATCGAAGGAGTGTCTTCATTTGAACTATTTTTTTAAACATCGTGATTCAACATTAAAACGGATTTTAATTTGGTTTCCTTACAAATGATTTACATTTTATAGTACTCCAATCTACAATCACACGGTGAAATAAGTAAGATTTTAACTACGGATTTGTGATGATTTTACGAGTAAATTATATTATATCGACATAGTTATAATACTGCCATATTGACTTAATTAATTTCTAGAACAAAAAATCATTTAACGATGGTACTTCCTTGTGAATGAATTCTTAGTCTTAGTATTAAGAAGTGAAGAAAAAAATCGAACTAAGTCGCAGGGAACAGCTAGTAATAGCATATTCTTTTGCCTTGCACAATTCATTGATAAACTAGCAGTACAATACATAGTTTTAGCTTCGTTAGTTTTTCAAATTCTCCCGCGAGCAAGAAAAAAGAGAACTTTGCATATCGATTGTTGAAATTCACAGGCTACACCGGAACTTTGACGGCCTAACGAGTGCTAGTATTACTATGAGCTTTTGTGATCGTATTGTACGAGCACTTTATTCGGCCATTGAAATTATCACTTTGAGTTCGTAAATAAACGAATAAATTCCAATTTTATGTTCTATATTTTGCGCATAAGCTCGGACAATGGAACAGTAAAATAACAACTGTTTTTCATTTAACGACAAATTCCACTGAGCTTAATGTTATGGAAATAATAACAAAAACGGATTGAGAACGAAACAAATTGAAATTTGTGCTCAACATTCCAATGGGAGTAAAATAGGTAAGGAAAAGGAAAATGGTTTCATGAAAATTCAAATAAACTAAACGGCCGAGTGAAAAAAAACCGAGTTACACAAAACTATCTAACAACATTTAAACGTTGACCATTAGTTTTATTACGTACCTACATATTTTTTTGTTTCGGAAAGTTTCGATTTTGTTCTTTTTAGATTACTTATCTTGTAATCGGTTTCTTGATTCATATCCTATTGACGGAGCGTTAACACTATCGTCGACCGTCATATTATTATTATTCTGTTTTATTTGTGTATATACTTATAGGTTATTCGTATTTATATTACTGGCTTATATTTCCTTTTTAATTCTATTTTATTAATGTTCTAGTCCGCCCTACTCGTACGTTTTTCACCTTTTAGTGTTTGTTCCTCTCTCATTTCTCAAAGGTAAGCTGGAAGAGATCTCTATTAGGAAATCCATCCTCCTACGTTCGGATACATAGCAGAATGTCCAAGTCCAAAATGAGCACTAGTGCAAATCGCAGAAGGAGCAGGTAGTAAAACGTGCTGATCGCAAAATGTGCAAGTAGTAAAAAAGATCACGAAATGTGAAAATCATAAAAAGTGCAGATCGCATAATGAGCAGATCGCAAAATGTGCAGATCTCAATATTATATAATGTTATAGATAGAACCTTAAAAATTACTAATTTGACCCCCATGTATCGGCCCGATTCGAAGAATGAGATACGGTAACGATAAGTTCTGGTTTAGATATGTTCTCATTTAGATATCGTTTATATGTCGTATAATTGACAGAGAAAGCTCGATTCGAGAAACCAATGTCACTTAGACTTTAGAAATATCGTAGATAGATCTTATTGGCATCACAGCAGAATCTTAATAAACGTCTAATATAATTTTTTTAAAGATCTTTCCAAGATCTTAAAGGTGTCTAAATTATTCTTCGAATCGGGTCGCATGTACGTTTTGTATAAAACACTCAAGTTTGGCAAGTAGTTTACGAAATAGCATCAGTTAATGCTTTCTTTATAATATTCAATATCAAATACCGAATTAACTTGACGACTGAAGATTGCAATTAACAGCTTTTTATCAGAATAAATTTCTTGTACAACGTAATGGCATTTATATTTCAGCCACTTAATTGCTGAAGGACACAATAAGCCGAAGGAATAGCTTCAGCCCAAATTTGGGCGCAATTCGCCGTTCCCGTGAAATTAGCAAAAGCCAATAAGACGAATGACTCAACATTGACCTGATTTACTTCGTGAGTTGTAAGTAATATGACGGTAATTTTATAGTAACTACGCGTTTTCTTTCACTACATCGAAAGCTACGCAGTTAAATATAAAGTTGTGCATATTTTGAAATATTAGCAAATAATTGGATAGCTGTTTTAGAATTTCTTAGATACCATAAAAATCAATACCACACTTTCTTCGTCAGTTTCTAACTGTAGGTAATTGCCTGTCTATCAATTGTCTAGAAGAAGTTATATAGACTCATTTGAGTAAAAAAATATATGGCTTCTCAACGCAAAATCAAAATACCTTCAAGTGCACAATTAGCCGCATCAAATAAACATGTTATTTGAGCTTGATTGTTTTGGCTCTCAGATCACTTTTCTGTTTAATTCATAAGCTGTTGAATTTTGTGAGGTGTTTACATTTAAGCAGCGTGTTCACGCTGAAGTTCTAAATATTGCACTGTGTTGATCAATAAATACATTACTATAGAGGCCGGGAAACGATGGGTTGTAGGCGAAGTTGATATAGACGGCCGAGCGTAGCGAAGTCAGTAGCGATACGCATCTGACAACCCCGTTTCTCGTCGAGATTTGTAGAGTGCTTTGCTCAAAATTGCAATGAAATATAAAAAAGATAAAAGTAAAAGTTAGTCAATTTGCTTTATTCGTTTACACAACTAAAAACATATTACAAATCTACTACTATTTGATGGTTGAATGCCAAGACGCTGTGTCACAAAACCAAAAGAAAGTTGCTTTACAGACCTAGGTGTGTAAGGCTGTATGAAATTCCTTTGGATATCATCTTTACTCATCACACCGGATACGTAGTATTTCCGGACCTATTTTGAAGTAAGTCATATCAACATTTCATTGCAAATTTGAGAAAAATAATAAATATAAATATACATACATGTACCTCGATATTGATGTCTTCAATTATTGGAAAATAAAGTAACAAACAAAGAGTCCACGTGAAGCCAGACGCGTGTCTTGGATTAGGGAACATAATCCCTCTGAAGCTAGACAACAATGAAACCTATAGCGCGGTAACGCGCTCATGGTGTTTACTTTGAAAATAACTAGGTATATTGCTCAAGAAAATATTCTTTGGTTATAATGAACAAACATGCGTTTACTTGTCTACCGTAATAGATTGGCCCTTGTTTATTGTTTAATACGTAATTCAGGTAGAGAACATATTTTCGAATAGCGACACAGCTTTTTTGTGTGAACTTTTTTTTTTAATTTCAGGGCCTTCAAAGTATCCAACGAACCGATCAAAGTAGATTATAACTCTATGTTAGTGCTTGAGACTGGAGACCTAGGCTCTCCGAAATATGTCACGCGAGTGACTAAAAGACGTGATATAAACCGTAAAATTAGCTCAATAATAGATTATAACTGCTAGTAAAAACGGGCTACTTTATTTATTTTAGTGAATTTCCGAATATTTCGTCACAATTGTATCTTACCATCTTCTCGGAAATCCTAACTAGAGTAAATAGATATTTTTATGGAAATGTTAGCAAGAAATATTGCAAAGTAGGTAGATATCGTATATACTTTGTTTTTAAATTATCATCGTATTGTGTTTTAATATAAGTAACTGAATTATTTTAATCAGTAATACTCGTAAAGTAGATACAGGTTGCTATAAGTACCGATAAATAACAATTACGCAAATCAAATGCGGTATACGGCGGGATTGATACGGATAGCTTATCAGGAGACACGTTTGATCAATATCTGAATAACAGCAGCTTTTAAATATAAAAAGATCCTTAATGGTAAAAACGTTTATTACGAAACGTCGTAGTCGAATACAAATTCATGAATCCACTAGGTAAGCTTATTTTGGAAACCAATCAATTGAAAGGTACACGGAAAGAATATGTGTAGTAACTTTTTCATAAAATTAGATTTTAATCTTAAAATGCAGAGGCTAAGAGCTATGAACTATTTATATTATATCTTCAGTTACCACCGTATGATAAATTAATAGTTTTTTTTTAAAAACATGTTCACGAAATTTACGTACAGTTTTTCATCGTGCCAAACTTTCAAAACGCGATTACTCAAATTACTAAAATAAATAGACATTTTTCCGTGTAGTCCGTGTACCCTTCAATTTTAATTAAGTTGCGGCTTTTATATGTTTCTTATTTTAAACAGTCCAGCAATATAAGATATGTATTAAATTAATATACCATAATGTGCTATTATTCTAAGATGTGTGTGCCTAAAAGTTTCTAAACTTTTAATAAAGAAACTAAATGATATGAATCTAAAATGTTATAGTTTAAGAGGGACAGTTAGAATTTTAGTTTCCGCATTAGTTACGCATATAATATACCGTATACAAAGTACCTAATAGTTCATTTCGTAACTGGAACGTAATGAAATGTATTAAAATATTTTACGATGCTTGCTGACGTAGATACACTTGACTCAGGTCCATTTGGTTAATTTTGAAATAGCCTCGCATCCATAAGTTTGCAACGACTCAACATATTCTACTTGTTGTTTTTATTAGATACCAATTACATCCACCAATTACCAAATCAAAATAGTTATCACTATAAATATTTTCCCAGCCGAAAACCGCAAGATTTTACTAAAATAAATATCATTGAAATATCATTTAAATTGAGTTAATAGGCTATCAAGAGCCGCTAATCGTCCAAATGCTATTAAATGTTCGTAACCATGACACTGGATGGTGGACTATTCATAGTCAAGTCGGACGATTCACTCCGGCGGCCCTACCGGCCTTGTCTAAAAATACACCGTCTCACTCTGTCGCCAAGAACTAGCCCAGTCCTCTTTCGTGTACACCAACCTTATCACTGAAAATGGCTGAACGATTACAAGATAATCGACTAACGTCAATAGTCCCACATGATTCAGTGTTTACAAAGTGCAAATTTGTGTTTGACGTGGTGTAGTGCAGCGGGTTATTTCTAGGATGTCATCTACAACGTCACTCGCGGGAAAAAAATGTTAGTACTTATTATTAGTTGTGTCTGGTTAGTTTGCTAAATTAGTCTGGCCCAAGATACGTTTTGTGTTGTATATAATTTGATTAGCAGTCGCGCGCACCTGTAGTTCTTTCTGTGAAGGTGTCCTTCACACCGCGCAAACTATTGAATGAATAAACAAATGAAGTTTTCATGTTATAATAAGGAAGTGATTATGATTATACAATGTTGATACGGAAATATATTTATTAATAAACAATGTTCGGATGTGTGATAATATTAAGTGTACTTATAAGTGTTTAAGTTGTTTTGAAGAATGATGCCTTTGAGTAAGTATCTTTAACTAAACATGATTTTCTAAGGAAAATTAAAAAAGATCCTCTTTTAATAAAAAAAAAATCCTCAATACGGATTTTTAACTAATTGCTTCGTTGTCGATGTAGGCTATCAATCATAGATACCCTTATTCGAAATCCATACCATTTAGTAGACTAAATGGTATGGATTTCGAATAAGTGTTACCTTTGAAGTGTTGTGATGAAGGAATATATTCTATTGATTTATAGTCGTTTATGTGACTGCTACATGATGAAAGGCATCATAATACTGGTGAGTTCGTTCGTTTCATAATAGGATTACATGAATGTTTAATGCCTAATAATGTACAGTCACCTACATTATGAGCTAAATAATTAAAATAAATAAATATTTGGGGACAATCTTACACAGCTCGACCTAACCCCAAACTAAGCAAAGCTTGTACTTGTATCTGTATTTATCACACAAATAAATGCCCTTACCGGGATTCGAACCCGGGACGATCGGCTTCATAGGCAGGGTCACTACCCACGAAGCTAGACTGGTCGTCAAGAAATATATGATTAAATTAAGTAAATTCCTAAAAGGATACGAGTATATATTAAATAATATTAATAATATAAATAAATACATGAAGTAGCTGAAGCTGTATTTGTTCTAGGCCAGACCGGTCGTCAATCGTCAATGAGCTCTCTGTGTTCCTGAATCGCATGTTACGACCGGCATTGCGGCATCGTTATCTCGTCTCTCGTTCGTCGTTTTACACGAAAGTGATGCTATAGTTAGTTTATAAACATCAAAATAAACAAATTTCATACAAAGTAATTTCAAGATAAACTGAACGTCAAATGGCGGTAAATGAAAACTTTTTCACTCATGACACGCAAATTTATTGTTTTTTATTCAAAGACAAACTGAGTTGGCTCCAACTGCCATATACACAGATATATTATATTCTATTGTATTAGCATTGCAGAAATACTCGTATTCGATTTTTTGTCAGTTTCACAAAACTCTAGTAAATAAAGAAAACTTACAACGCAACGCCCATCCAATGTCGCGAGAATCGCAAAGGAATTTATGTTTAGAAGTCATGAAAACAGTAGGTGACAGATTTTATACATAATAATTTTAAAATGGAAAAAAGTAAAAAGCAACAACAGAAACACGGTGTTCTATGAAGCTTGCCTGCTTTGAATAAATAATAATAATAAAATATTCGGTCGCAACCAAAGTTGTAGATATATATTACATGTATACGTATGCACACATATCTTAACGCCTATATCGTGGAAGGTTAGGCGAGCCGAGATCGTGAATGTCTACTTGCTATGTTTCTGGCTTACCTCTTTCGCTTTTTTCAAGTATAAGGCACAGCATAGCGGATGTTATTCCAGATTTAAAGTCAAGCCCAACTGGGGAAGTACTTCCACCTTACAAAAAACCGCAGCTCGCAGCCGAATAACACTAGACCCTACTCATATTACTCATACCTAGTGATGTGTTCCTGCCTGTAAGTAAGGTTGCCAGAGCTGAACGAGGGTGCGGACTTTTTATAATTTTCCATCTCGCATAATACATACTTCTCAATGCTCTAGTGTCTTATAAAAAATACGAAGAAAAATGTATACGTAACTGTCGTAGCTGCTAAAATTACAGCAATGAACTTGATGTTTTACGTTGATTGTTGTAAAACGTTTGTATGTATTTGAAATTTGAGTGTAATGTATTTGCTAATAAAAGTAATAAATTTAATATGACACGCTTTTGCGTGTACTTAAACCAATACAAGTTATATCAAAGATAATTTTACTTGATTTTAAAAGACTCAACTCTAAATATAAAAAAAATATTTTTGCTACGAAAATTTTCGCTCTGTTCAAAGTTAAGTTATTGTATTAGGTGGAATAATAATACATAAAAGTATAATGTAGGTTTCTTCAAAAATAGAATAAAATATACTTAGTGTAAGAAATCTACTTAGCTATTACTCGTATTGTGCCCATCATCTGCAGTCAATAAAGCAACCCTATTTTACAATGTTTATTTTCCAGTGGTTCTGGGTACCCTGCTGGAGACGGATCACTACGAGAGCCTGGTGAAGGAGCTGACATGCACCAAATGCAACAAATACATGAAACCGCCTATCCATTTGTGTGTAGACGGTCATAGCATATGTGGACCTTGCTTTGAAAAGAGCTTCCAGTGCCATGTATGCAAGGTGAGTGTACCATTTTATATAAAACTGTGTTATAATGTTTCTTAGTCCTGATATTATAAGTCAAAACATATTCACTGATACGTGGCTAGGCTTCCACCAATTGTTACCATAATTGATTCCTTGCAAATAAAAGCACCTATACGCCCACGACGATTATGGTTTAGATTGTTTATCGGGTGAAATTGATTTAATTGTATCTATGTAATTAGATTGAAGGCGTTCAGGCCCAAGTCAGCTAAAATGTAAATATCAATAATAAGGAAACTGTGATAATTTCAGAAAGAGTTCTCTCTCATCCGGCCGATGGTGCTGGAATCTCTGGCCAACAAGGTGCTTTTCCCCTGCGTGAACAGCGGCTGCCCGAAGCACGCCACGCTGCCGCTGCTCGAAAAGCACACAGCGCATTGCCAGTATCGCATCATCAACTGTTTCATGGCCAGAGTTTATGGTACCTAAACATGCAAACTTAATATAATTCTAGTAATCGGTGACCATTCAATGATTACCACATTATTGTGCATCTGGCTAGTATAAGAACAACGAACAACAAAATCATTTTCCAACTACTCCTGCCACGATTGATCCATTCATCCCATCATATTCTCGATAGGTTATTTCAATAGGTTAGGTTATTTAGGCGTGTCCTCTGATCAAAGATGACATCTCCCATTTTTCCTTGCCGCAAGGGTGTAACAACAACGCTGTGTCAGACGAGCTGCTGAAGTCGCCATCCAAATGTGCTTTTAAACTCGTGCCCAATAACACCACAGACTTACCTATAGTTAGAGCTGCCAGGAATTAAAAGTGAACGCATAATCTTTTTTGCAGGAGAATGCAAATGGGAGGGCAGAGCTGGTGAGTGGATGGACCACTGTTTTGCCGAGCATAAGACTCGGGTCACCGAAGTCCCGTTCATCACTGTGAAGGACAAGTGGGACCCAAAGAGGACGGAGCCCGTCCTCAACTATTTCTTACTTAAGTGCTACGAGAAGGTGTTCAACGTTTACCAAATTTATGATAAGAGGGGAGGTAAGTTTTTATTTTTATTCTAAGGATGTGAGGCTGAACAATAAAAATTCGTTCGTAATAAGACAGTATTTTCAGAAAAGTGCTTTCAACGTATTTGAAAAAGTATCTCACGAGGGAATTAAAAAGGGGTTGAAAGTTTGTATTGGGTTCGTTTTTTATGCAAATTACTATGTAGAATGTACACTAATTACGATTATATCAAAAGTACGAAAACTGGTTCTGGTTTAAGACAAAATATTTCGATTTAGGGACTTGAAACTTCGTAGAAAGACATTCTGAGAAACAAATGTTAAGTGTATCTATAGGCTACGGTAGCCGCTTACTCGTAGGCGGGCTGTATGTAAAAAAATGATCCGATTATTACATTACTATAATTTTAAATAAGATCAAATAAACACTCAAGTCTGAAGCATACAAGCCGATATTTTACTGCAATACTTTATTTTTAAATTAAATTTCCCAAAACACCAATATTAAAGCAATTTGGTGTTTCCTCGAGAGTCGAAACGTAAAATGTTTTGGTGAATTTAACCAAATCATTCTGACAGCATCAGAAATAACCTGAAATTATTATTTTCTTTATTTTCAGGAAGAATGATGTGGACAGTTTTGGTGAATGATGAGCACGCTGAGAAATTCTACTTTGAAGTTGATATATTTTTACCAAGTCTGCCAAGTAAAAGAATAATGTATAGGTAAGACGTGACTGAATTTTATAATAGTTATGTTTATTTGTATTATAGTGTCACTCGCTAAGCACAGTCGCATTATTCTTGCCTGTCACAATGCCTGTCACGTTCTAAAAAGTATGTAAGTGCGAAAGTGACAGGTATAGTGACAGGTGATATAAATGCAACCATGCTGCCACCGCTGATTTGCATTTGTGTTACATGTCATATATGTATGACAAATTTGAGTTTCCAGGGAGGATCCAAACAGCTGACTTTTTCAAGCAAACTTTAATGGCACTAAAATTATATAGACCGCGAGCCAGGAACAATTTCCATGACCAAGTGGTTAACGGCTAGATATGATGAACCCTCGTGGACGTCAGCTGCCGCTCCGTAGGTGGGTTGAGGAATGGCAGCCACTGACGTACATAACGTAACGTAAAAAAAAATGTCATCGCCTCCCGTTTGATGCTTTGTCAGTTCAGATGCTGTTGTTAGTTAAAAAAATCGTCAGCCGTTTATATCGCGGTGTTAACAACATCAGCTGGTCACATGAACATGTAGAAAATAAGCGCTATACCTTTTATGACAGCAATAATGAATCATGAAACTTTGCATGTAACATTTCATCAGGCGTAAACGCCTGAAAAGCCATCAACGGATTACGCAATTTACACATTACGCATAGTTTGCCGCACATAAAGCTGTAAGGCGCATATTTTTTACTTGTTCATTTTACAGCTGACGGTCATTCCACCACGATAGAAACGGCTGACGGTTTTTTTAGTTCATCAAGTATCAGCCGGGAGGCGATGACTGAACAAATATGCTCCTGGCCCGCGATCTAATAGAAGAAAAGTCAACATAGACATTAAAATCTAAAAAATATGCATTGAATAATACGATAATACTTACTTGGTGACATTCAAACACGTCTAAGCTCTAAGGAAAAAATAATAATAAAAGTTAATTCAGGTCATAATACTTGATACAAACCGATTTGTGTTAAGGTGCCGGTGGTGAGTTATTGAAAAATCATACCCCTTTTTTAAGATAACAATACGGTTGCCAGAAATTTAGTAAACAACCTTGAGGATTTTTAGGGACTTCAGCATTCGAATCCTGATTTTTTAACTTTCGCACGATAGAAAAAAAACACGAACATAGGTCTAAAACGCACTTTAAAGTTTAAACATTTGTCACAATTTATGCCCAATAGCTAAAAATATCAATATTGCTTCTAAAAATGCTCAATTTTCATTTTTGAGGAAACTCAGCGATTACTTTTTTCTTATTTAAAACTTATAACAAATTAAATATCAAAAACAAGATATCCGCAGTCCCGAGCTCGCACATTTTTTCTCGCTCACGCTTACGCTCAGTTACGCTGAGAGAAGAACGCGGACCTACGGGACCTTAATTCCCCATGCGTCTCTTAAATTTCAAGTAAAATATATATGGTTAATTATTCATCGTACGCGTAATTTTTCATAAAAAGGGAATTTTCGCGTAATTTCATTTGCATAAAAAATACCCGTAAAGCCGACGTACCGACCCTAATTCACCGTGTTTATCCCAATTTTAAACTCTTTCCCTAAGGAGCGTTTAAATAATATAAATAGGCCAAATCTCTTGAACCACTCCAAGATAAGTGCAAACTGAAACGAACCCGCCATATTTATGGCTTAATCTTCCGTTTGTTAATGATATCGCATCGTTTACCAAGTTTGCTGAAAATTATGTTTATTTCCTTGGGGAGAAATGAGTATATTTTTGTAAGGAAAATGATTTCAACGCGGAAATTTAAATGTTGTCATAATAATATTTATAAACCGAGCTTGTATCAATACGTGTTCACAAAAAACAAAACTTTGATCATAGGCTTTTAATATCCAGAGGATTGTGGATTCCCGCTTCTCTATATAAACGTGATCCTCATATTCCTCTCTGAATATACAACTACTCGAAAAATAACATTATTCTAACAGGTAACAATCACAAACCAAACTTAAAACTAACTACAAATATAAACAAGCAAGAACTAGAAACAAAAATAAAATAAATACATTATGAAAAAACGGAAAACTCCCCAAAATGCTGGCGACACTCCGGACTCTGAATATTGACATTCCGGAAAATATTGTTACACAATTCCATCTATGTTAACCGTAGCTATGCCTCTTCATTTCTTTATTTTTGATTTTTTAATTATTATAAGAGTTAGGAGCGAATAACAAAACCTTACAATTTTTTAAAAGCTCCTAAATCATAATTAAAAAGTGGCTGTGACATAATCGGACAGACAGACGGATATGACGAATCTATAAGGGTTCAGTTTTTTGCCATTTGGCTACGGAACCCTAAAAATCGAACACCAGAAAACAAACGAACGATAATAACTATGGTAAATATTATACAATGATCTGTGTAATAATACATTGTATTGTGTAAATATGTATTCAGAGAGGAAATTGGGATCTACGTGTGTATGGAAAAGCAATTGTCCACTATCATCTTAAAGAAAACTCAATTGTATTTTCAAGAACATCCAAACTTTAGTAACATTTTAAGTTTTCGCGTTTCGAAAGTTAGGAGCGATGTAATAGGTATTATATATTTACAGTAAATATGGTGCTACTTTCACCACTCGTTGCTAATTACATACTTTCCGCACTTGCATCGTAAATAATGATTATACGGCTGTAACAGAAGACGTAACAAATAGTTCATTACGAGCTCCGTATTATAAGATAAAAAAGTTCATACTACTGGATATATTATCTACAAACCAAAGTGACAAATGGGGTCATAGTCATTATAATATAAGCAGTAATATGTATAATATAACGAAGCAAGTGTGCATGAGAAGCTCGTCGTGTAGTATAAAATACCTGGGAGACCGAGCTTTACTCGCAAATCCCAGAAATAAGACCTAGCTAGATCGATTTTTCGCCCCCGAAAACCCCAATATAGCAAATTATATCGAAATCGTTAGATCCGTTTCCAAGATCCAAGATAAATATAATAAATAACAATAAGACGTAGTGGCATATACAGTGTGTAACAGAACGAAAGGCAAAGAAAGAGACCCATTAACGTTTAGGTCATACTGAGCAACTTTTATTATGGGACAAACACTGAAATCGCGAAAAAAATTGACTATCCCATAGGAAATTTCAACATCAGACCAGCAAAATGTATGAAACAGCATTTTTTTTCGCGATTTCAGGGTTTGTCCCATACTAAAATTGCTCAGTATGACCTTTAGGTTCGTTCTGTTAGATACTGTATGTACATTTAAAGCCATCCTTAGGATCTCTTATGCTTGATATATATATAAAAAGTAGGTATATAATATATAAATGAAGATAACTTAAGTGATTGTCGGCCCGATTCAAACTTTAAGATACGTCAAATATTAGGTCTAGATACGATATGGATCGGATATGTCAATATCAAAAGTGACGTTTTTTCAAACATAAACATCACTTTTACCACTAACATATCCAATCCATATCGTATCTAGACCTAATATTTGACGTATCTTACAGTTCGGATCGGGCCGTGTAACTTTACCTGTAATACGTACTTGTTTTAAACAGACGTCCGTGTAAGTGCGAGAAGGACGCAGACTTCCTGGAGCACACCCAGAACGTGTACATTCCTGTAGAAAACGTGTTCTCCATGCTGGATGAATCAGAGTCCATGAACTTTACTGTTCGGATTGGTAAGTTTCACTGTTTACGATCAAACGTCAAAGAAACTCATTTATAACCTCTTCGTCTGTGGTTAACGCCGTACGCTGCGTACTGCTTATCGCTGTATTTTCATAGGTACTGGTACATCGTGACGTTATGCAACGCACATCATCAATCCTAGACTAACGGCCCGATTTTAAGAATGATTAAGATACGTATAAGATCTTGGAAAGATCTTTAAAAGATCGATAACTAAACGACATGTCAAAATTGACGTTTATTTCGATTCCGCTGTGTTAAAGTGACATTGGTTGCCCAAATCGACCTGCTTCTGTCAATTAATTATACGACATACAAAGGATATATAAATGAGAACTTATCTAAACCAGAACTTATCGTTATCGTATCTCATTCTTCGAATCGGGCCGTAAGGGTTGATTAATAATGAAATATTAATGTCTAGGTTTCAAGTTACAAACATGACGTACTTATTTGTTATATTTCTTATACCTACTCATATCTGGTAAATGGATACGAGTATCTTATTGACAAATATATGAACACGACGGTTTTGTCGAAGCGTGAGAAGGCACACTCAGATGTATATATTGCAATTATATTATGATAGATGAAGTCACATAGGCTCTAAGCTCCTGCAACAACAGTTCTGCTACGGGATTAGATGATATTCGCCCATTACACCTAAAATGCTCAACTATATTAATAATTAAGTAGGTATTAATCGATTTCACTTTTTTCTAGGCGAGGTGGAAAACTTGGCGCTACTGGAATCGCCTTCAGTGAGCGAGAGTCGCATCCTTCTACACGACGACGAAGAGATCCTTCATATCGACAGTTAAATTACATACCATACCATAACATGTGTATGAATGATTATTTTAAATGATACAAACAGTTGTAACTTTATTTAATAAAGTTTCGTGAAGTCAAATCATTATTATTGCCTTTCAAATTTATTGAGACAAAATGTTATTTTAAGATTACTATGCTGTACTCGTAATCTGACAAAGTTGTAGGTACATTGTCATCGTACAATAAAAAAATATACCAACAATGTTAAAAAAGTTATATAAAAATATAACAGTTATACCTGACTGCGTTATTTTACAAAGGATTTTCATTTCCCGTGCTAAAAAACTGTATAAACGATGGCTTAATAAATCAAATGTTTTAAAATATACCGATGTACGAAACATTCACTACACGCTAGCATACATGACCAAACATCACAAGTTCGAATATCTACAGATATTATTAAAGTTAAAATGGAGAAATCACAACTTTATACTCCAGAAATGGTTTTGATGAAATATGAAATTTTATAGCTATTTTGCACCTTTCATGTCATAAACTATCATAAGTCATAAGCTATGTCAGGTTGTTTAACGATATTACACATTTAATAGCTGTGGTTTATGCCGCCATATTTTCGTTATATTGCCTTCTTAAGTTTAACTACTCACAAATAGTTATAAACTTATCCTAAGTTCGTGTACAGTGTAATAATTAATTTAGACGTTTGACTGCGATTTTAAAAGTAGTTTAAAGTATTCTTTACTTAATTTGTAATTTTTTTAATTCAATTTTAGACTGATATAATCTTCATTTAAACGCTATGCACGCTATGCTATGAATACAACCACATACCTACTAAAATAGTGACACAAAATATGGTTTTTGAAATACGTGTATACCATATTTCCATTCAATTTCCTCACCGAAGAATTATTCCAGACGGAATTATTTGAAATAATTTTAACGGAATACCATATATATATGTGGTACTCGTATATGTATGTATCTCAAAAACTATATTATGTGTCACTATTTATATGAACTACTGCACTTTTTTTATAAAAGGAGTGTCAAGAACAAGTATTTCAGTATTTTAGAGTTCTAATTCTTTGGACTAGTCTTGTCTAAGTTTCCAGCGATTGAGTGTCAGTCAAGCGTGAACTAACAGCACTAAAGCGACTGAACTATTTAGATTGACTTTTTAGGGATGTGCGCTGGACTTCTATTGATTGAAATATTTACTTTAATCGCAAATTCGTTTGTATTCGTTAAATTTGAGTTGTATATTTATATATTATATTATTTGAGTTGTATATTTATTATATTTCAGCATAGATTTTAGCAAGCTTGCTTTCGAGTTCGTCCTTAAAACTTTTATCTCAGTCCTTAACGAATTTTGATATCACACGCAAAACAGACGCACGTAGACGCCAGTTATCGAGTTGCGGAAACCTGCCCATGCTACAATACAATACAATTTCATTCACTCTTAAGGTGACAGTCCATTTCTGACCGCAGCTGCACTACTGCTCCGACATTACTGCAGCGGCCTGATCGTGTCGGTGTTATTGTCAATTTCCATAGTAAAATCAATGACAGTACCGACTGCACGTAATATGGTAATTTTAACGTATTTCCGACCGCAGCTGCACTACTGCTCCGACATTACTGCAGCGGCCTGAATACGTCAGTGTTATTGTCAAATTCCATAGTAAAATGATGACAAGACCGACTGCACGCAGCATGGTGATTTTTAGTGTTTCGTGTACATACGACAGCAACTGCAAACCGCACGTCAAATCTTTACAGAAATGTCTTTGGTCACAGATATTAGTAGCTCTAAGCAAAGAGGATATAACCACTACAATATAAGGAGTTTATTATACCCGCGGATAAACAACCCCGATAGTTTCTGTGTTTCGCGGTAGTTCCTCTGTATCTTGGCGTTGCTCTTATTGTTTTTGTTTAATGTTTCCTGATAAATTCATTTTGCCTACCTTGAAAATCTTAATTTGAAAATCGTATATTTGGCTCTCTATCGTTCTTGCCCTTTCGAGCTTATAGCTGTTCTCGGAAAACTACGAAAAAAGGAAAGAACTGTTTATTTAATGAATTTATCAGGTAACTAATAATAGTGAAAAAACTAGAAAACTAGTTCGCCTTTGTATTAATGATGAGTGTTTTTTTCCTGTTTTGTGTTCATTTTTGTACAATAAAAAGTTTTACTACTACTACTACTACTAAATTACAGGACGCACTTATGTGTTAGAATAAGATCGATGTAGGTATGCTAACCATTATCGTACAATCATGTACACATAGCATCAAAATGTGACAACATAATATTTCTATGATGATTCTAATACTGAACGGAGTGGTCGTATGCAATTTCCTCTCTCTTTCCTCTTTCTCTCTTTTTCCAAATTTTGACTGAGAAAATGTTTTGAATGAAATAGCTTACTCTGTATCCTCTATATTTGTGTTAGAATACTACGAAACCATAGTAGATTACATTTTTTAGTGGCAACAATGGTCGCGCACTGTGCGGCTTAAGAGGAATTTCCTCCCGCGGGCGCTCCGGCTTTAGTATGAGCTCCCTGCCGAGGTTTTTCTGAAGGTCTACAGTAGGGGTTCTTGAAAAAAGAAGTGTACAGGTTTTTAAAGGGTCGGCAACGCGCATGTATCACTTCTGGAGTTGGAGGCGTGCTTAGGAGTTTCAGTGACGCTTATATTTAACAGGATTAATTACTGAATTCTCGCTGACAGTACCGTGGTACAGTGAATTTGGCGTGATAAAATGTGAAAGTGTCGTAATATCATATTATATACACCGTAGGTTGGTAAAATCCGACAGATCTTAACCACGCATTCCTGAGGATCAAAAAATGTTTAGTAAAATTCGGAAAAAAAATGTTCTGTTTTTTTTTAGCCGATTTAAAAGCCATTTTCTGCACACAGCACGTTATTTCTACATCTTGGCGAAAAAAACAACATTACAACGAAGAAGTAAAGTTTTCTTAATTCATCTATAGATCAAAATTGCGAGTGTTCTTTTTAGTTGAGTAATGTTTGTCAGAAGGTATGACTAAACCAAGTCACATAGAGGCAGCGCCGCAGCGAAAAAGGCGTTTTTCACAAAGTTATAGCAGAAACAAATTTTCGCAAGAATTGCCATTATCTCTGAAAGAAGACCGATTACAGAAAATTTGTATGATATTTTAGCCTCTAAATGCGATTAAGAATACAACTTTAAATCTATCAGGTTTTACCAGCCCACGGTGTATAATATCGTGACACTTTCTCACTTTGTCATTTCAAAGCCATTTTTGAGATAAAAGAAGCAATAATTCAGTTGTATTACCTAGAAATACAAAAGGCAAAGTTATTGTTTAACACCTCATGGTAGCATATGGATACTCAAACGTAAGAAAAATTACAAAATTGAACCACAAGAGAAGCGACAGCGGTTTTAAAATAAAATTGTATTGACAGTTGCGGGGACTTCAAGGCATGAGGGTTAAACAAACTTTGCTACAGAGCGCAACACGAATTTATTTTATCACACCATCACGAGGAAAATATTTATTATTCCAATTAATTTATTAAATATTCTTTCTATCAGCCCCTTGGCTAACGTAAATAGCTTTCTTCATAAAGGATTTCTTGTCTCGCCCATCAAGTTTTATATGGTCTAGTCATACACTGTATCTGCCACGACCACGAGTGCCGTCGCCCATGGACACCTGCAACACAAGAGCGATTATAAGATTTAAATTTGTGCTTTAGTTTGAAATAGGAAACTGGACAATATTAAGTGTAAATTGCGTAATTATAGCTCTTACAAATCAATTTATTCGTTTATTCTTTACTTTTAGGTAACTAATGAAAGATTGGTTTAATATGAAAACTCAGAAAGATAAATCTGTAATATTTTGCTAACACTGAACGACTGCATTGGAGAATTTATTTTGTCGCATCGCCATCTCCGAAACCCACGAATCCCTTTGCAAAAATAAAGTAAACCCGGGATAAAAGAGCCTACCTAGCTTTTTTAGGGGACGTTTATCGCAGACTTCTACATCCAGGCGGTACTAGGCCACCAAAAACGAGCAGACACCACCGGCTGGATTTGGCTGCATCACGTGATGCAAGTGGATCCAGTGCGCATACCGTATCCATCACGAGCAACATGAGTCCCGCTCTCGTCGGGTTGCTGTGTGCGGTGGTCACGCATTTAGTCAAGAGGATGGGGAAGATAATTTCAAAATGTTAACTTACCTTAAGTGAAGAAATATTTCTCCTCTGCATTCATTTAATTCGAGTAATTTGGTTGTATTTCTTCAATTTGAAGTTAAATTGTTATTCATTTAATCGGCAAACAAACGATCACCAACAATAGCTATCTGGTTTATTTAATAATATTGCGTAGCTGCCTTCGACTGAATGTGACTTTTGTAGAAAGGCAAACTGTTTTTCGTTTTCGTGTACCATGTAGCATTATCGTCACTTACTTCTTCTCGTAAAAAATACAAATAAGTAAATTAGTAATTTTATTTATACGTCTGACAGTGACATTATTCATTGACTTTGGCAATCAACTGACGAACGCTGCCGCGACTGCACGCCGCAAACAGCAGCAGTCGGCCGCTGCAGTAATGTCGCACCAGTAATGTCGCAACGGTAGTGCAGCTGCAGTTGGAAATGGACTGTCACCTTTAGGGGATGATTTTCAGGACACTTCATTCCAAATACCAAAAATCTAAAATGAGGTACAAATCAGACCTTAACTTAGTAGGATTAAATTGGTGCTACAAAAACAATATCAGTTTTCCTAACCCATTTATTTTCATGTTCCTAGAAACATGACGGTTAACACTGCTAAACGTTACATAAAACTTTGTAAAAACTACTATCTCATCTCTAGTTCATTGCTTTTTATACTGCCATGACTGGCAGCAAACGAACTGAAAATTTACTAGTAAAATAAAAATATATCGGTACCTACTGCAATCGATCTCCCACAAACCATTAAACGCTAAGCGGACGATGGAAAATATCGGAAATAGCGACCACGACAAAGCAAAATACTCCTTTGAAACTATTCTTCGGTCTCCATTTATGGACGTTTGGCAACTCCGGTGCGATTGGATGATTTTTAAACTTTACCTTATTTGATGCGAAAATGGGAAGCGCTTGAATAATCACAACGTCGGTATTAAACGTCGTAATAAATACAACATATATGTAGGGTATAGCTATAGATAAACATAGAACAGTTACGACCTCGTCAATGATTGTCGATGGTATAGACAAACTAAAGAAAAGTCAAGATCGTGACTGCAGGCAAGAGATTTAGGAATTTACTACTTTTTATTGCATAAGTGACTAAGCACCAGATTCAAATAATCTGGTATCTGATCTTAGTAAAATGATGATGATCTAAATCTCATTGCTTGAGTACTGAGGAATGACACGGCGAACCTGTAGGGTGACTTGTTCATAAGATAAGATAAGATAATATAAACAGTCAACCACCCTTTTTTCGAGCGCCAATATATCGCAAATTTTCAATAAAAATAAATTATTGCAAACATTTATCGATAGAATATTTAATTGGGTACACATTTACATTCAAGAAATTTAATTTTTTCCTATAGTTTTGACATTATTGTGCCAAGTGCGAATCGGACTCGCACAGGAAGAGTTCCGTACCATTATCTATAAAAACGGGCACACGCTCAAGTACTGACCCCGCCCGACGTTGCTTAACTTCGGTGATTGGAGATAGGAAATAAATATTTATTTTATTCTGTTTTAAGTATTTGTTGTTATAGCGGCAACAGAAATACATAATCTGTAGAAATTTCAACTGGCTAACTATCACAGTTCATGAGATACAGCCTGGTGACAGATGGACGGACGGACGGACAGCGGAGTCAGCGGACAGCTTAAAAAAAAGACTGGCAAAGTTGGTATTGTACCTGTCATGTCACTACTGTCCACAAATACCACAAATAAGTGTCACATGATCCCATCAACAACTATCCTAGCGGTTATTATGTTAGGTACCATTAAGTATTCAAAGTTATACTTATAAAGCATTTCTTCTTCATTACTGTCAAGTCGGAATTGTAGTAAATAGTAGGTAGCTGAGATATCGCATGACATAATTACAGATCGCGTCATTCACGAAGACGCGTGCCTTGACTCGTATTGTCATGTTATTAAAGGTTAGATTTGACAAATCTGCGCGTCATCGTGGATGACACGAACCGTATATCGCTAAGTCTTGTCTTATTTAGGTAGCACTTGACAACAATTTATCGAACATATTAAAGTAATTATTTATGTAAGACAAAATAAATAAATGGAAATAGACAGAGGGCATTTACTTTGCCCAAATTAACTGAGCAATATTATTACTTTATTAATTTTATTTGCTCCTGTTTTAAGTCGTGCACGTGTCTTAGCAATGACTTTTTTCGTAAACCGCACTAACATCAACATTTTTGACTGAGCATTGGTAGGCTTTCTTTGCGATAAGATTGAGGACGGTACGTGTTAACGCGATCATAACCTATTTAATGCATACTTCAAAACTCCTGCTACGAGACCCATAGCCACACTACGTAGCACACCACAGCGCTGCGTAGTAGCTCGAACAGGGTTGATAATATTTTAACTGTTCATTGCAATAATAAATTTCAGCGCAATGTTTAATTGGCATATTGTACAAAAGTGTTTCGTGTCGCTGGGAATCATGCTGTAAATCACGCCGCAGAATTATGAGAGCGTGAAATTTATTACATTCGCTTCGGGTTGCAAATTTTCATCATAGAGAGTAATTTTCTACACAATACGGACTTATTTACGGGTCCACGTCTGTTGCGTTTTGGACGAGTTGCTTTTACTACATCCTGTATCCGTAAATAAACTAATTATCTTAATTATTTCCTAATTTTGTTAGGGTAGGTAAAGCTAAAAGTTAATACACCTTACGAGGGAGTGCATTATATTTTGTTTTTTCCATTAGTTTTGTTTACAAGAAAAAAACTGATGAATTTTACGTCGAAATACTGGTATTAAACGTCAGTTTCTGAGTGAATGGAGTAGGACGAAAAATACTAGTAGAATTGTTAATGATATTGTTGTTATAATTACTTATTTACAATTTAATACTAAGTACGGGATAAATTCACACAAACAAACCCGTTAATCGGATCTGCTCAAATTTCTCGAATTAATACAAACCATTTAATTATTAATTCGTTTCTTGTTTACGAAAGCCGCTCTATTTAACCAAAACAACTTTGGCAAGTTACTTGAATACCAAACTACGTTTACGGTTTATTTGAGTAGATAAACCTCATTTGCACCTTGAACACATTTACAGTGATACTGAATTTCAAACATTCCATTCGTTAACTCATTTATTTATTAAATGCGTCTACGTACAAATTACTTTTGTGCTACAAGGTGGAGCCACAGTATACAGAGTTTGCGAGGCATTTTCAGATTTAAAAACGCATTTAATCGATTTGCAAGACCGAAGTGATCTCATAAGCACTTTCCTTTTTTGCCACTTTTATGTTATCTTTTTTGCCGCATTTATGTTATTTCTAGTCAGGATCGCGGGCCCTTTTCATTTATAGGAGAAAAAAATGTCCCAAAATTTTATTTTTCTTACCGCCGTACATATTATATGGGGAAATGATAGCACAATAGAGAAAAACCCTGGGACATTTTTATATCCCATTAAGATCGAAAGAACTCGTGAATTTCTGAGTAGAAAAAAACATAAAAATTACAAAATGAATGAAAGCGGCATTTTTTTAAAGAAACGCTCGCATAAGAGCTCCGCGAATAGTCTTGTGCTATAAATATGATACAAATACGATCTAATATTTCTGTGCGTTTTGCTCGCAAAACTGATATGTTGGTATTATATTATATTTATCAAATTTGAGTATATTTCTACACTCTTAAGTTAGGTTATGCCCGTATTACGAGTTCTTTGAAGTAAAACGATTGACAATGCACCGGACAGCCACTTAATCGATGAAAAAAATTAATACCAAGAAATCAAACCATTAAACGACATTAAACCGAATACGGCTTTGTCGTCATTTTCTTACATGATAATCTTTTAAAGTTATTTTATTTTCTCTGATGGAGATAAGTATTAAAGTTTTTATATGGACTTTAAATAAATTCTAGTTCACGTGTCCGAATTAAATTATTTAAGAGAATTGAATGAATTTTAAGAAATGTCTACTTTACGGTGACAGATAGACCGTTTGCTATGAAAACACAACCAGTTTGAATTATAAAGTTATTCATGACGGTAGAAAGGAAAATAAAGAATATTTTACGAAACTTGTGGTACTGATTAATCTTCTGAGTTCTGCAAGAAGTCTGTCGTTTGACTACTCATTAAGGGAGACAGCGCCCAGGAATGCGCTTCATTATTTCTTGGCTTTCTCAAATTGCGACCGACGTCTGCTCGCAGCTGGCGAAATGCTCAAATTTGAATATCTTCTTGAATAAACATTCATACGTACCTACGAACATAAAGTGTAATAGCGTGGCTTAATGAAAGTCTTTTATGCAGCTATTTATTTGAGTTTCCTTTAAGTAAATGATGATTCACGCTATACCTTGCGAGTTGCGAGTCCGTAGCACTGTTCCTACAATGTGCAGTCAACCATTCGCAGCGGCTTACTCTTTATTGTGTCTTTGGTCGTCTTGGGGGTTTACCATATTTTAATATATAATAAAACATTTTTATTTAAATATTATTTGCAGCTATTTGTTTATTTAAACTTAATTGCACACATAATGAAAAATGTATAAATGGCGAACTTAATGCCAAAAGGCATTCTCTACCAGTCAACCATTGGCTCAAATAGAAGCATTTGTATATGTTGGTGCAGGAAAAAATTATAACAAATAATAAGGAAATTTTTTAACGTGAAGCAAATAATATTAATTATACATAAATATACATTGCGCGAAAAACAAATTGATTTTCCCATAGAAAATATCAACGTCAGACCTGCCATAACAGCCAAAATGTATGAAATGTATAGCGTGAGTCTCCTAGCACATATCTAACATTAACAAAGTATGGTATTTGAAACATAACTTCACGTAACGTTCAATCACGCATGACATGAAAGCTCATATTCATGAATCGATACCAGTTAAAAATACATTAGAAAATAATATGTTTTATTTTCTGTCTCTATTCAAACATAATTTCCTATTTCTTTATTGGCTTCAATTCCTTTGCCAAAAGTGCTCCTATAGCAAGCTATAGCTAGCGCTAGAGCAAGGCAGCATATAAACGATCCATCATGTATCTAATGCATCATGCAGCTATCTCGAATGCTGAACGAGGAAACTGAATTTCGGTCGAGATAAGACCACTATATGAAAAAAAGTATACTTAAAACGTAAACCTATAAAACCAGTAGCGGTCGAAATGAAACTACTATATGAAAAAATAGCGATTGAACGACAGGCCGATATATCGACATCGCTGAATTAAAGACACCCTATATCACAGTTTGGAAAGCGCAAATAAAGAATGATGTGCGCAACAGATTATCTGCTAATAATTTGTTTCCTTAACAAAAATCTACATAAAGTGAACTCTAATTACTATTTTGATTTACTTTTACTTTGATTGCTAGATGATTACCTAAATAAAATGTTTTATTTCATTTTGACTTGGCATTTTTCTTTGTTTTTACAAAATCGAATTTCTATTAAACACAAGCTTTGAGATTATTCAGAATATATGTAATTATTTTTTTATTTCATTTATTAACTAACTACTAAACCATCGATATAGTATCGTTATCGCCGATTATTAACTTTAATAATCGGTATCGTATCGGCAAACTCATCTACCGTTACATCCCTAGAAAAAAATATACATAAATCTACTTAAAACAGAATCCCGTAAAACCACACAGTAGCGATCCTGGGTGGAAATGGAATCAAGTGGTATAAAAAACGCTGACTGTACATTATCTCCAAAATCCGTCTATATTCCAATAACCGTTAATTAAAAAGTTAAAGAAGGTCTCGTAAGACCAATTTAGACTAGCGAAGTTTCTGGTAGTTACTTCCAACAAAATTACACCCATTAAAAAATAACGTAAGTAAACAGCACGGATCAACTACTACGCAGAAAAAAACTTTTTTTTATTGAACAAAAAATTAAGACAAAAATTACCAACATTTATTTGGCTTGTCTGTCGCCTACACGGGCATTTAAAAGCTGATTTGGTGATTGCCGATGCCGGGTGAAATAATTAATTGATACAGAAAGCGGATTATATCCGTTCCGTCTAGACTGGAACTCGATGTCAATTAAAGTATTATAGCACAATTAGTCGATGTCGATAACCATTCAGTTGGTAGGTATAATATGCG
This sequence comes from Cydia pomonella, assembly GCF_033807575.1. Lineage (NCBI taxonomy): Eukaryota > Metazoa > Arthropoda > Insecta > Lepidoptera > Tortricidae > Cydia > Cydia pomonella. The sequence goes on along the minus strand of NC_084714.1, from coordinate 13,257,842 downwards.
TAAACAAATTATGTTTATAAGTAGGTACACACGCATGTTCCAAGGTACTGAATTTATTTTACAGATGTAATTAAACCACTAAAAAAATATTTTCATTCTTCTTTTCATTCCTATATTCTAGACTACTCTACCGATGAAATCATAAAGCAAAGGATATCGATAATACAACAGTAGAGGGATATCAACGATTGAAAGTTCGAGAAGATATCATAAATAACAATGATAAGTCTTAGAAATGCCAACTCGCACGATTAAACCAACAAATCCAACTATGAACAAATGCGTTTGCATTTGGAGTCGAGACTCTTGGTCCGTGGGGCCCCGCAGCGCAGGGCCTATACCGGCAATTGGCGAAACGGCTGGTGGATGGGACCGGGGATAAGAGAGCTGGCAGCTTCCTCGCCCAACGCTTGAGCATAGCAATCCAGCGAGGAAATGCTGCCAGCATCCTCGGTACCTTGCCACGGGGGCCCATTTTAGATTTAGATTTTTAGTTTTATATAGTAGTTTTAGTTTAGTTAATTGTATTACTTATATATATTTTTTTATTAACTTGTCAATAAAATCACTATGAATATATCCGTTGTCTGATTATTGATTAAGTATTAAAAGCAGGAAACCGAACTGCATTGTAATAGCAAGAAAACTGAAGCATTTTATAATTCTTTTTAATAAGTCTTAGTACAATGAAATATGTTTAGAGAATATTGATGTTTCACTTGACACTCATATTTTTCCCTAGATAATTGCCACTACGGCAACGATTGTCATAGAGAATTAGTATTCTAAAATAAGAAGGTATGTTAAAGTAGAACATACTTCACACATTTTAACCCACCTTACCTTATTCAACTAATGAAATAGTTATGTGACGTTCAGTTTAACTATTTTTTTTTTGTTTATGTAAAGATTTAATTCCAATCTATAACGACCAATCAGATTAACTGTAAAACAAATATTAATAATTAAATTAAAGTTGAATCCCCATGGAATGATCAATCTGGCATCTTGCGATTCTCCCGAGATCATTACGAGGTCGAGAGAGCAAATTAATTAAGCCTGGACGTTGAGCTGCAAAATTAAATATTTCGAAGCTACCAAATTGTGTAATAACAAAAATTATTCGATGCATTAATTAACTACTAGAAAATAAGGCACGTCTAATGGGTTGGAACTGTTTGAATATGTAATTTAGTATTCTGAAGCTATACTTATATAGTATGTAGTGTGCATGTGTACAGACAACGGTGTCTTTCATAAAACGATTTGGGTTTTCAAAGGCGTTTCTCTGTTTTAATTATGGTGTGGTAGATCTACTCTAGTTGGATCAATATTAAACATGGGTTTCTCGTTCCCTTCCCACCGTGTAGAAATTTCCATGCGCCTTTCCATATAGATGTTGGTAGCCGATCGTAAGATCAGGCAGATCGTGAAATTCCTAGGCAAACCGCAGGAGCTCTATTTCTGGATAGTTTGCCTTTCGGGCATCTGCATCAACCGAACGAACTTATCCTAGCTTTCTATTAGTTTAGTGTGACTACCGTCAAAACATCAAACAGGAACAATACGATCTGCCTAATCTTACAATCGGCTGTTGATATAGGAACCTCAAAAGTAGGTCCTCTCAACAATTTACTTTAATTTCCCTTCCTAATTTCTAAAGTTATAATTTGGTATGGTATGGTATAATTTCTGAATAAAATATGGTATGGTATAATTTTTCATGAAAATACTTTTATTTTAACAAAATTTAAAAATCCTTTTAAGCAGATTCAGACGTCGTAGCGGTCTTTACCTACCAAACTGACCAGCTTGAAAACGCTGTTATTCGTACTACTAAATATGTGGCAAAAACTTCTTGCAATTTTGTGAACAATTTCGTAATTCTAGGAATTTACAAACTACAAAAGCTTACATAATAGTCGTAGCTCTGTAATCCTATTCTCATGTTAAAAGTACTTACAAAGATTAGCATCGCAAACCTATTCTTCCCTTTTAAGTACATGACATTTATGACATTCGGACCCGGGTACGTCCTTAAACTACGTCCAAAAGAGAGATATGGGCATTGTGAATGTCATCTTGCTTTGTGTGGTAGGGCACAGCCAGTGGATGTCATTCCAGATCTAGAGCAGAGCCCAACTGGAGAAGTACCTCCACCTTACAGAAAACGGCAGCCAAATAACACTAGACCCTACTCATAGTGTTGTGTTCCTGCCGGTGAGTAAGGTTGCCAGAGAATTAGGGGGGGCGGGTTTAGGGTCTGCAACGCGCATGTAACTCCTCTGGAGTTGCAGACGTACATAGGCTACGGAGGCTGCTTACCATCAGGCGGGCCGTATGCTTGTTTGCCACCGACGTAGTATTAAAAAAAAAAAAAACTTGCCACTACAAGGCATCACAAAACTTAAAGTGGCCAAGCACTCTGCTAGTTACCAATCTGTCTTGTTATTTAATAAGTTGCCTGCTGAGCTCAAGACAATAAACAACACGCTTACGTTTAAAAAATACACTGAATGCTGTTTTGGAAGAGAAGTGTTATTATGCGGTAGAAGAATTTTCGATATAGGTAGTTAAAATAAATATAATATAAACTGACATTTTTTCTTTATTTATTGTGTTTTATTTGATTTTAGTTATCCCATTAAGTAATTACATATAATTTATTATTGATTTTCGTCCGTCTGTCACCAGGCTGTATCTCATGAACCGTGATAGTTAGCCAGTTGAAATGTTTACAGATTATATATTTCTGTTGCCGCTATAACAACAAATACCAAGAACAGACTAAAATAAAAATTTAAGGGGGGCTCCCATACAACAAACATATTTTTTTTTGCCGCTTTTATAAACAATAGTACGGAACCCTTCGTGCGCGAGTCCAACTCGCACTTGCCCGGTTTTTTCTTAATTGTTATGCAAGTAATATGAATATTGTAAGTTTTTTTTTTGATATTTTTAATTTCATGCACAATTCATATTCTTAAGAATAAATTACTATATGAACCTACACTACAACAAAATATTGTATTTCTAATTTAATTTAATGCAAATTTTATGTGGCTTAATTGTTTGATGAACAAAACTTTAAACGAGTTTTGTCATAAATACATTGCGAGTTTAAGTACCTAAAACCTATTTTTATTAAACAAGCATTTAAAAACCTTTATAGCAAAACCTTTGAATAAACTTTACGGTAGAACAAACATGACTACAGTTAATATAATTTCAAGCTTCGAATAACATAAAATACGAAACGAACCCAAGCATACTAAATCGAAACAATGCGAGCGTTATCACAAAAGTGTTCACATAATGTCCCGCAGCGCGTGGCAGGTGCACCGTCAAAACATTCCGTTTTATTGTTAACAAAGTATTTCAAATTTAGTAATGTATTTTAATACAATCCAAGATAGTTTTTGAGGACATACACCTAAGTCCTATGCTTATTCATGAATGAGAAATTAAAATGTTTTTGTGTTACAAGGTGAACTGAAAATATTTATAACACGAAAGACTAAATAAGTATTTATGCATTTATATCATAACATAAATACAGTAGGTAATAAAATGGATTAAAGATGGTTCATTTTTAAAATACTCTCAATTAACCGAAACTAGAAAGTTAAATTTGCAAACACCAAGACAGTTTACTTAACATCTCAGTCTAAAAATGTAAATTTAGTCTCAGAGACATCAAACTAAAGCAAAAGTAAATAGAATCCAATTTCTTATCCAAATTTCGATTACACTTTCTGTTTTTCTTTACAATGTACAAAGGCGCAAAGTATTAAACCGCAGTACATCAAACAGAATCTTTGGCAAAAACATTTTGCAGATCACTGTAATTACGTCAGGCAAAAGCCAATTTTGGTTGCATTGAATTATTATGTTTAAGTTGAGTTTTTTTAGGCTAATAAGCCTAAAGACGATGTGTAATGAACCCTGCTGGGCGTCAGCTGCCGCTCCGTTGGCGAGTTGAGGAACGGTAGCCACCCAAACACAAAAAATGTAGTCATCACGTCCCGATGGTGTCAGATGATAGTTTAGATGTTGTGAATAAAGAAAATGATAGAAAGTCCGTCAGCTGATGCCTATTAAGACCATAACGCAGAAGTCAGGCGGGAGCTTATATTCTGTTTTAAAATTAAATTAAATTTTCGAACATCTCAGAAAAGCCAACCGATTTGATTTGTCCTCTATTGTAATATCAAGTCAAGATACCGTTTTATACGAAGTAGCAATTGCAAATACATAATTTTGTTATATCTCGTAATATTACTTGATATCGAACGATATGGCAGTTGGGGTCGAATCTAGATTGTCTCTAAATAAATAAATAAAAAACTACCACATAGATACTTTTCATTTACCGATTTACGTTCAAGTTATCTTGTAATTAGTAGGTATATATAAAATTGATTTGTTTTGTTGTTCATAAACTATAGCAAACCCTTCGTGTAAAATGAGCGATTAATATATTTCGGACAGGCCATATTATTTCTGCCATTCAGGCCATCTAATTTGTGTGTAGTGAAAATAATATATATAACTGTACATAATTTTTTGACGACCGGTTTAAGGGGGGCAGTGACCCTGCCTACGAAGCTGATGGTCCCGGGTTCAAATCCTGGTAAGGGCATTTATTCGTGTGATGAGCATGGATATTTGTTCCTGAGTCATGGGTGTTTTCTATGTATTTAAGTATTATAAATATTTATATATTATATATATCGTTGTCTAAGTACCCTCAACACAAGCCTTATTGAGCTTACTGTGGGACTTAGTCAATTTGTGTAATAATGTCGTATAATATTTATTTATTATTTATTATTATAATTAGGCATTATGTGGCAGTCACACAAACTACTATAACAAGCTCATTTGTCTCTTTTCGCATTATCTAATGTACGCATTAACATACACACAGTCACATAAACAGAATGCATCATACTCTAAAAAAGTATGTACACGCCTAAAGTAGGTTCTTAAACTTTTAAAATAAGGTGCATATGGGTCCCACCCTAAACAAATAACTTCGCCCTTGCATTCGAATCAGAACCAAACTCACAACCCTCCGATTTATCAAGTTGATTAGAAGCGGACGTAACATTCCGCCATCTTTCTTTGTTTACTTACGTAGGAGATTTCCCTTCAACCACCTAATTTCCAATATCCGTCCACTATTTGCTTCCATAATTATGACCATTATTTATGATTTTCTTACGTAACAATCATTATTAGACAATACCAATAAGTGAGACCACTTTAAGTATCTAAGCCAAACATATTCGCAGTGAAGCGTAATATGTTTTGGTTTTGACTTAGGTATACCACCCAAAACCAGTATCGAAATAGTTTACAAGTACCAGCAGTCTGTGCATTATTTGTTTAGGTAGGCATTGTCCTTAGCTTTGAAAGAGAAATCAGAATTGAATAGGTATTATGCCCACAAAGAATCATATATTTTCTTGTTTCGGGAGTTTTTTTATTTGAACAATTATTACGCTACGGCTAGTTGTAGCCTTCCGGTCTTTTCGCCAAAAACTGGACCGTGATACGTGACTACGTCCAGTTTTGTACGTGGCTACCGACAGCTACACCCAAGAAAACAAGACATCGTCGCCGAATCCCGACAATTGTCAGGCGAAAACACCGGACGTCTACAACCAGCCTAATTGTACTTTATTTTAATTCACAGATTTAATATTTTACTGAATTGTTTATTATAATCAGCCGATTCGTTCCTTGCTTTCAGCGAAAATGTATTATACCTAGTCATAGTTAATGGATACAAGGTAACATACGTTCTACCCATTAGTCAAACAGATCTTAACCCTTGTTACCAACACGAGTGCGAGAGCATGACATTGGCACATCAACGTAGCTTACTCGCAGAAACCTCAGTTTCTCAGTAACCTTTTATTGCTATGATTTACCAAGGAATGATAGAATATAAACGCGATCAATGCGTGGAAAGGTCAGGCAAAGTAACGTTTGGATAAATTCGAGAAAACTTTAAACACGTGCTGCCCATTTGTACCTTATTGTATGACAATTAAAGTATTAGTATTTTAAAGAATCGTGTTTAGGCAACGAAGCTTGCTGAGTTGCCTAAGTAAGGTACCTACGAGATTGAAAATCTTGATTATATCACTATTGTATGACAATACTTTTTCTACGAGTCTTCTAAAATACTACTTTTTTTACTATAAAACCTAAATAATTCATGAAAATTGGTAAATATCTCAGTAGACAAAAGACATAAACGCGCGAAGTAATTCATTGTTCAAATTTGTAAGTCGCCCAAAAAACAGAATCCAATGCCATTATTTATGACAGTAAATAAAACTAGCTTATTTATATTAAAATGCCTTACAATGGCTAAATGCCTAACTAGACTGCGTGATAGGACTAAACTTATATAGTCAAACTTTAATATAATAATAATTAGTAGATGGTTAAGATGAGCAAATATTCCGTTATACAAATATTCGTCGCAACTGGTTTGATCACCAGTTCGCCACTAATCATACAGGGTGGCCCTCGCTGTCGTGTTGACGCATTAATCACATTAGGACCCAGGAGTCAACGTGCGTTCGCATAACCGCGTTAACCTTATCGAAGTATTCCGTATCACACCGTACCGTTGGACAATCCAGGGATATTACAGGTTATTTTACTCGCACAGACTCGAATTTATTTTGATTTCAACGATAAAATACTTAACCAGTCAACTTTTTAATAGATTGCACAATTTACATATTACTTATAGTTAAATTGGCACATGGACATGTTAGGGGAGGGGGAAGGTCCTTAATAAGGTGCAACGAATATCCGGTCGAGTATCTAAGTGATCATTGAAGAGGTTTCGGAGAACTTAGAAATCGCATGTGATTCACATTTTTTTTTCGGCTAATGATAAAACGATAAAAGAAAAAGTCATAACAAGTAATTTTGTAGCTAATGTACATGACTAAGTTACTCATTGTTTCCCGATATGAATATTAAGTCAATATTCTTCTTCTACTCATAACTACTTTTTAGATCGGTCGTGTCAAATTCATTTATTGACTTCTTTGCTAACTACGAGTATATGCGACTTTTATAACCTCTTGAAAAACTGCACGGCTAAAAGGGGAGTTTTTGCCTTCAGGGCTCCAATCGACGCGGCTTGTGTGTAATAGGTGATTAGTATGCGGGGAGTGAGAAAAGCGTGTCACGACATACTCTATGTAAAAGACTGTAATCTCTACCTTAGCTTAGCGAGGCAAAAATGATCGTGATTATTACAGGTCTGGAATTTTCAGCGGTGTCTTTTTCTGCCTTAAGAAAAAATGGAGGTTCAAAATAATAGACGATAGAGAAAAAGTTGTCAAGTATATCATGGATCATTTCTTAAACTACAAAACAAAGGTAAGGTAAACCTCAGAATAATTAGCGTAAAAGTATTTAACCTAAACTTTCAAACTCCGATACTAGATAAACATGAATAAAATCTTCATCGGTTTCATAATCCAAAGACTTTATCATCAAAAGGTGCCTATCTAGGGTTACGATTTGTAATAAAAAGAGATTATGGGATCGTAATACTTAACCCTAAAGTAAGGGCACAAAAGCTAAGCTTTTGAGTTTAAGTATTTGCATTAATTATCCCAGCAAAAGTAGTTTGATATTGTACGTAAAAATTAAACCAATACAAGGTTTACATTGGTGCAAGAAAGACAAATAAGAACCCAAGTCTGATTATATCCGAAAATAAATTGAGACATCTGTCCCACGCAAATATTATCTGTGACTCCAATGACAGCATCCCACATACATCAGAACGATCAACCCTCTGCGTAGGCAAATTTGTCACGTCACACGCAGATGATTGATAAAGGAAATCACGTTTGATATTGAATTCGCTATAACAGACGTGTCAGCGGGTGATCACAGTTTGTATGCAACACCGTAAATATGTTGCAATAGGGGATCTGTTCCTAAAAATGCTACCAAGAAAACGTGCTTCAAGTTACATCTGGTTGCATCTACAAAATTTGCAAAATGGATACAGTACACTTACTTGAACAGAAATGATAAAATTATATAAATGTATGTGTTTAGTAACATTTGCAAAAAATAACGAAAAAGAAAATGCCAAAAATAAGAAATCCCTGTTTTCAGGATTGAGACTGAATATTCATAGATAATTGTTAACATAAGTATACATAGTTAATGTATGTCATCCACAATGACGCGCAGATATGTCACATCTAAACTTTAATAACATGGCGATCATTATCGTTAATTACACAATCATTATTGTATTTTTTGCATTATTACTTTTAACACAAAATGCGAAATATAGTCACCTACTTTATATTTTGCTGAACAAACCCTAACAACATACCGACGTTAGATGTAGTTTTAGCCTCGATAGTGTAAAGTATGTGTCCCAAGGAACACACTTGGTAAGAGGATATCTACATCTTATGAATTATTCCGAAAACCTACCGCCGACTTTGCTGGTGGATTTCCTTTCCAAACTACCAGTGACCTCTTGAATTATATGAATTATGATGCAAAAGTGACGTACTTAATATTTCTGTATGCTTGTTTGCCTTGAAAACTACAATACACATCATCATCAGTGAATAACATCTCCACAGATGCCGCCACCTCTTCGGTCACCAAGCAGTTACGTCAACCAGACGCTTCGCGATTTCTGGAAGAAACCTGGACGCTGGGACACCATGGACTTAGAGTTTCAACGCCAAATGGTACAAAATGGTACTCTCTACCGAGGCTCTTATATTTATTACGTTTCATAGTTTTGGCGCTTTCGGCCGCTCCGCTCGCTTTAAAGCTGGCCTTACACGTCTGAAAGGTATACAGATTTAGACTGTGTAAGGCTGGCCTTACAGTCTTAATCTGAATCTGAATTCATAATCTGATTTCAGATTATTAATTCAAAACGCACGGAATTGCATATACAATTTGATTATTCCCGACACACATTCTGATTTTTTCAGATTATGAATTTCTCAGATTGATCTGTCAGAATGATACTGACGTGCGTTATGAATTCAGAATATGAAAATTCAGATTATGAATTCCAGATGCACCTCTTTCCATACTTTATGTATGGACGAGCACACACACGCTGGAATCAGAAATTTGCCATTGACATTCATGGGAGAGAGTGAGACAAACTTTGGTGTGACAACTGATCAATCTGAATGTTTAAGACATGTGTGAGGAAAAGCATTCTCAACTAAGAATCTGAATTCAGATTATGAATTCAGAGAGACATTCCGGACGTGTTAGGCCAACCTTAGGCCAGCCTTACATTTATTCTGTTCGAGGTGGGACGGTGCCAACGTTTCTACGCAGGTAATATCCCACACTAACATCTAATAAAGTATACAATAACATAATTCATCATAATTTATATACTGTTCAGAAATTTGATTGTTTCTTAGAACGCCGAGAAATCTTTACGACTCAGTTTGCTCCCGACATCCGAGAAGCTTTATTGTTCATATTTCTTAGCATAAATCCGAGCTCACTCAAATGATAAATAGATATTTAAAATAAAATTGCAAAAGGAATTCTATACTCGCCAGTCCTGCTTTTATAACAATTCACTGGAGAAATGTCTTGGATGATGGAGCATTTCATTATGTTTCTGCTTAGCTATTTAGAGTAAGTAGTAACTTATTGCCGCTATTTATTTTAAAACGTTCTTGAAAATATGGCTATTACCTTATTTAAATCGATAAGGGCCCAAAACATAGGCTTAAACTTTACGATGATGGTTAATAAATGATATAACGCAGGAAATAACTACAAAACTATATTGAAGTGAAGCATGTGACGACGACACCTAGATCGAAACGCGAATTGATGAATTTGTTCGACTTTATCACTTATCACAAAATAAGTGATATGGTAGCTACGGTTGTCGTTATTTGTCACTTTCTCATGTTTATTGGATTCGGTGATTTATTTATACAAGTTTACCTAACCTCATTTCATTCTGTATCAAAAATAAAATAAAAACATTTCTTAGAAATAAAAATCTCTTACATAACTGATATCGTCATTAAATGAGCACAATACTGAAAGCCAACCGTTAGCGAAAATGTAAGCCAGCATAACGAAGACTCATACCGAGCTTATGTATATTATGTGTAGTTTCATCCCAGAGGCCGGTCACGTTTGACAAAGATGAGACATGTGAATCCCTAACGAATGTTTACTTTGACTCCACGGTACAGCTCTATGCTGAGCTATGTTTGAATATTTTTGTTCAGTACAAGGTTTTAAATCTGATAGTGGTAAGCATGTGTACCTAGTGTATCAACCTACATCATTAAGCCACAGAGTTTTTTTGTTTATTTGTCTCCAACAAAGATAAAGACAAACCCTTACGCAACAAACGGCTGAATCAATTTTTATCAAAGCCAAGAACCATCGCAAGGAAACTGGCATTCACGTAAAAAAAACGCATCGAAATTGGTCCATTCGTTGGGAGCTACGATGCTACAGACAAATATTGACTTCAAACGTATAAAACCCCCGTTTTTGTGTAAGGGTTTTAAAATAAAACAAAATTGAATGAAATACAGAGTACGTGTCACCTTTATTCAAAACACCTACCAAAGATATTTTTTAATAATTTATCATCTTATTCGGAAGCGCATATTTCTACTATAATGATTCAAATAATGCATAACCTATTGTACGTTATTTAATATACTAAAATGTAATCACACTATGGCTAAGCTTTCTGACCTGTCCGTGTATAAGATTCTAGTTTGATTATGTTTTGGAACAGGATACTCTGTAATGAAAAGACGCAAACAAAACGCAGCTACCGTCTTATGTAAGAATAGAGCTATTGGTTATACAAGCAAGAAAGGATCTTTGTATCCAAGCAACGTGGTATTGTGCTGCCCCCGTCTCTATCTCAATACATCTGCTCCACGGCCATTTCAGTTACGACGTCGTACGATAAAACAATTTTCTTAAGATGATGAGTATTATGACATAGGGTCACAAAACCATACATGTTTTTTTTTAATTGACATACGTTACCTTGTTTTCTTTAAGAAACAACGTTAAATAAATATAACATATGTTTGTTTGGTCTTTGCTATTTCAGAATTTACGGATTTTTTTTGTTTTTTTTTTCAGCTATTCCATTCTTCAAATTTTACTTTCTCTCCAAAGGCTGCTTCTAAATGAAGGTGACTACAGAAGCATCACAAACGCTATTCTGACGTAACGTTTAATTATTGTCCATTAACATAACTACTCATTTAATAGTAGATTGTTAACCAAGGGATGAAAGGCACTCATTTATATCAAAGTAGCTTGGATCTCGAATGCAGTGAGAGCGCCAATAGTCCGAGACTGAAATGGCACCTTTCAACCGAGTTAAACACTCTATAGCATAGACGTTTAAAAGTAACAACAATATTGTAGATGTACCACGAGCTATCACCAGCCACAAAATGAGCTTAGAAGTGGTTTTCGAGCTTTATAAACGTATTGATAAAATATTATAACTACGTGTGAAACACAAAAGAGTGATGCTCCGAAATAAGACCTTATTGATTTCAATTTCTTGGTAAATTAAAATTAATAAAGATGCATAAGGGGTGAAAAGTTCTGCCGTGTGGTTGCCGGCTTAAGAATAGCCCACTCCGTGCCTATCCATGGATGTCGTAAAAGGCGACTAAAGGAGGGAAATGACAGTCATCTAAGTCAACTAAGGAGTCCCAAGGAGGGTTGACGTCAGGCAGGCGGCCGGTTGTAAAATCTAAATGCCAAATCCTTTTAGTAGCATGTATATCGGAGAAAATGAGATGAGCGACAGGGCTAGGGCGTACCCCGCAGGCGACGCGCAGGGGCAGCACCCGGCTTCTGTGAGAAATGGACAAGGGTTGTCGCACCAGCCCGGGTGGGGACGACGTAAGAAGCTAGCCCGGGAACCTAAGTATGTGAGATTGAGGTATGCCAGCTGGAATATAGGGACTATGACTGGGAGGGGAAGAGAGCTAGCAGATGTGATGAAAAGACGACGTATAAATGTAGCTTTCTTACAGGAGACGAAGTGGAAGGGTGCAAGGGCTAGAGAGATTGGGGAAGGATATAAGTTCTACTATTGTGGGAGTAACGGCAAACGAAATGGTGTCGGTATAGTACTAGATAGCCAGTTGAAACAGGGTGTCACAAATGTTAACAGAAAAAGCGACAGGATTATCGCTGTAAAAGTGATGCTGGAAAACGTCATACTCAATTTAATAAGTGTGTATGCTCCTCAGAGTGGATGTGACGATGTAGCGAAAGAGAAGTTTTGGGAGGATTTTGATACAATTACAATGGATATACCAGCAAATGAAGAGATATACGTGGGTGGAGATTTTAATGGACACGTGGGAAGAATGAATGTAGGGTATGAAAGAGTGCATGGGGGCTTCGGTTTTGGAAGCCGTAACGTGCAGGGTGAAGCATTGTTACAAGCAGCCGCCGCTTTCGACCTGGCAATTGCTAACACCTGGTTTCAAAAAAGAGATGAACACCTGATCACCTACAAAAGTGGCAAACACACGACGCAGATTGATTATTTCCTTGTAAAGCGAAATAAAATCAACTGTATCAAGGACATTAAAATCATACCAGGGGAACATCTTACTTCACAGCATAGGCTCCTCGTAATCGATCTGTATATAAAAATCCATTCACTTAACAGAAAAGAACGGCTTCCGCCAAAGATACGATGGAAAATGCTAGAGAAGAATGAATGTGCCGAAAAGTTCAAAGAACGTGTGATAGATAAAATGATAGAGATGAAAGATATGGAAGGATTGAATGCGAACGAATGTTGGAAAGAAATGGCAAACTGTATACGGAGAGTAGCGAAAGATGTCTTGGGAGAATCGAAAGGCAAAGGTATCATAGATAAGGAAACGTGGTGGTGGAATGAGGAGGTGCAGGAAATATTAAAGCAAAAGAAACAAGCATTTAGAGAATGGCAAAAGGCTAAAGCTGGACAAGGAACTGAAGAGGCAATAAAAAGAACGAAATATATAGAATGTAAGAAGATGGCAAAACGTGCAGTTGCTATAGCCAAAACAGCAGCACAAGACAAATTGTATGACTCCTTAGATAGTCCTAAAGGCGAAAAGCAGCTATACCGCCTTGCCAAAGCAAGAGAAAGGAGTTCCCGTGATGTATCTTATATAAAATGTGTGAAAGATGATGCAGGAAAGGTGCTAACGAAAGATGAAGTCATAAGAGAACGGTGGAAAGGCTACTTTGAAAGGTTAATGAATGAAGAAAATGATTGGAGCAGGGTACTGCATCACAAATTGATAAATATGGGTGTAGTGAGAGAAATATCCATGGATGAAGTAAGAGCGGCTGTGAGAGGTATGAAAAATGGAAAATCAGTAGGACCAGATGATATACCAGGAGAAGTATGGAAGTTATTGTGTGAGGATGGATGTAAGTGGCTGACTTTGTTCTTCAATAAGTTGTTGCATGAAGAAACCATTCCCGACGAATGGTGCGACAGTTTGCTGGTGCCCATATTTAAAAACAAAGGGGATGTGCAGGAATGCAACAACTATAGAGGAATAAAGCTCATGTCACATAGCATGAAAGTATGGGAAAAAGTGATAGAGAGACGCCTGAGAGACGAGAGTGATATAACACAAAACCAATTCGGCTTTATGCCAGGAAGAGGTACAACAGACGCCATTTTTGCACTTCGCCAACTGTGCGAAAGATATAGACGTGGAAAAAAGAACTTGCATATGGTGTTTGTGGACCTCGAAAAGGCATACGATCGAGTACCCCGAGAGGTTTTGTGGTGGGCTCTGAAAGAGAAATGCGTGCCTGGGAAGTATGTGGAGCTAATTCGGTCAATGTACAACCGTTGTTGTACACGCGTCCGGTCAACTGCTGGCACCACCGACAGATTCAGTGTCACGGTAGGCTTGCACCAGGGATCGGCTCTGAGTCCCTACCTCTTTCTACTTATTATGGACGCTCTGTCGTCGGATATACAGGAGGAGGCACCCTGGTGTATGCTTTTCGCTGATGACATTGTGCTTGTGGGTGAAGACGGACTCGAGGTACAGAGCAGACTTGAGGAGTGGCGGCGGAAACTGGAGAATGTTGGCCTGAAGATCAGCAGATCTAAAACTGAACATATGTTCTGCGACTTCGGCGGTCTCTCCGGTTTCGCTGCCATAGACCTCGATGGCGTTACATTGCCGGTCTGCTCCGATTTCAAGTACCTCGGTTCGCTCGTGCAGTGCGATGGCGATATTGACCGTGACGTGAAAAACCGGATTAGCACAGGATGGATGAAATGGCGACAGGTCACGGGAACAATTTGTGACGCCCGGATGCCCCTCCGACTGAAGGGTAAAATTTATAAAACCATTATAAGACCTGTCGTCATGTATGGATCAGAGTGTTGGGCCCTAAAAGTGACGGATGAAAAGAGATTGCATGTAGCGGAAATGAGAATGTTAAGATGGATGTGTGGTGTTACAAGAATGGATAGGATAAGGAATGAGTATATAAGAGGAAGTCTGAAAGTTGCACCCATAATAGAAAAAGTAAGAGCGAATCGCCTAGCGTGGTATGGGCATGTGATGCGGAGGGATGAAAGTCATGTGACGAGAAAGGTATTACGAATGAATGTGGAGGGATGGTACGGCAGAGGAAAACCTAGGAAACGGTGGATGGATTGTGTGAGAGATGACATGAAACGAACGCGAGTGAACGATGAGATGACGGGTGACAGAAAGATATGGAAGGAAAAGACATGCTGCGCCGACCCCAAATGAATGGGATAAGGGCAAGCGAATGATGAAGGGGTGAAAAGTTTTTGGCAAAATTTTAATTTTTGATACAAGCTGACTGTACTTTTCTGTCCACAAGCAACGAATACTCATCGAGTCAATTCTAACAACCCAAAACACATCATCAGTTCAGCTCGATGGTGCCGATGGATGACACAGTTTCCAGCACAGCAGGATTTAAAAAAAAAAAACAACATTGGACATAACCACAGTGACAATCATTACCTAATCATTAACGATAATGAAAAAGTAAACTATTTATCGGACTAACAGATAGTGACGTGGTGAATTTCATACTTTCTTTACGTTCAATCTGCATGAACAATTGAGGATTGTCATCTCGACTTCGCCTGAAATCGAGATGACAATACTTCGCTAGAATCGTATGTAAAGTGGTTGATATTTATTTTTATCTGAATGTCCAGACCAAATACCACGGTTGAAATTCGTCTAGGCGCTACGCAGCACACAATGAACACAGAAATACAATACGCAATGTAGGCGACAACGCGGACCTGCAAACATTCGTTAACTATGGCCGTGTCCGGTGGATGGGGCTTCAAACAAAAGTAACTGGCACAACGGAATACGTAAGTTACGGCTTCAGAGTTGATGGAAATTATTTTGTTGCCGACGGAACGTTTTCGCGCTGATTTTATCTCGTATTCCGCTTGTTTAATTAAATTTTATTGGAAATTTGCATTTCAATTCCAAACCCTTTATTTTACAACTTAAAGTGAAAAATCACAAAATAATATAGTTATGTGAAATTATACACACAGAACATCGTCGTAAGATTGATGAGCAATTTCTTCATTTTTCTAATTACCTACTACATTTAATACTATACTTAGTAACTCGTATTATGCTAGTTAACGTTATTCTTTGCATATTTTCTTACAATTAACTACATATCCCTAACCATACTAACAACAAGTATACAATGCCTACCAATAGCATTTCCACGTCATTCCTCAGGGATTGTATTCGCTTAACAAGCGGTCGGTACAATCACAAATGTTAGCAGTTTATCTGTAGTTTACTGCACCTATTGGGATTATTGTGTGCGAGCTGTGCCCAAATAGGCTCTTTTATTATTCTACAGGGAGACTTTAGCTCTCCTTCGTATAAATAATGTGGGTCTCTCTCGATAGTTATATGTTATGGCTGTTATGCATTGTATTGAATATTTGGTTACGAGTATTGTTACGAGTTCGAGAAACGAACGATATTTTATTTTGTTATTTGTATTCCGTTTTGCCTTTTACAGAGTGTTATATTAAGATACCAGTCAATGGTGAAACATATAATAGTTATAATAATTCTTCCATACGCCCTTGTGGACCGCGAAGTACCGTACTGGTCAGTCTTGATCCAACCACCTAGCGAGAGTCTCTCAAGGTGTTAGTCGAGACTCTTCGCTGAAATGATTATCGGGACAATGATCGTCGAATTATCGTACCTGCGCCAGTTATCGAAAATGGTCATGCCACGCTCTATTGGGATGCCGCTGCTGGCGGCACCCTAGGTTAGGTTTTTTATAATGTGATTCTATGTATTTTGTATTGTTTTGTAAGTGTTTTTATGTTTTACTTTTATATTATATATTATAAATAACCTAACTTAAGATTTGAAATGAATAAAGGAAATAATGATTAATACTATACATGAAATATTTAATATGTCTCATTATCTCATGTTCCCCTCATTAAAGATAATTTACTTTGTAACGCTATACGCAAACACCGAATTAAAAAATATATTTTGTGAAAATTTGCTGCTAATCATATTGAATTGAAGCTCCTTTTAACAACTACAATTTAAAATGTCGTACGTTGCCGCGTGGCTAAGGTAAATAAAATATCGCGATACGATGTTAGCTACTACGAGACATTAAGTAATAGGCTAATTCGAATTGTCCTATAAGTAAAAGTAACTTTTCTCCCGGCAATCTTTGATCCTACAAACTTATGGAAACAGCATCCCTTGGCGGACAAAGGCAACATTTTATCTCAAGAAATATGAGGTGCTCACTGGCGATAAGCCAGTTTTCTTGGGAAAAGTTTAATCATTACTGTATATGTCTTGGCATACCTACTGCATTTTTAAATGATTGCCTGAACATTTTTTATATAAAGTCGGGTAGCGTAATAGCTTTACGGAAGCCAATTCAACCCTACATTATGATATCAAAATGATATTTTGTTATCGTTCGTGCGTGCTATTTGCCCGTACATGCATTAACGAGCGAGACGCAGAGTGAATGATAACAAAGTGATATCATTTAGATAATGGAAGCTTTAATAGGCCTCTGGGCTTATTATTTTTCTTATCCTCGCTTAGACTAAATACACCGGTAGCCTTACCACGAATTTGCCACTGACATCTCCGCTATCGTCTGCGTAACTTACTTTCTATACATATCGCTTGCACTGCCAGTACGAGCAAGATGCATAGAAAGTAAGTTACGCAGATGCTAGCGAATATGTCTGTGTTAAACTCGTGGTAAGGCTACTGATACTTATTTAACTTGGTAACTATTTAACGACAATGAAATTTACTTACCCTGGAGAAAACTGTTACCTTCTCGTTTATCGACACTAAGTATGGAATATATTCGTGAATCGTGATAGGTAGGTATTCCTTTCATTTACTTAAATTTTAAAAAATATGAAATGAATCCATTGGTCTTTAAGTTTGGCAACTGAATGCCTCGTTCAACAATAAAGGAAAAATATTCTAAAAGGACTGACGGGCTTATAAATATAATCGAGAGCTTTTTTTATATTGAAGCAATGTCACAATGGTATTATACGTTACTTATTTCAATGTCACGATTGTATTATACGCACTTATTTCAATGTCATAGCTTCGCAGTCTATTACATATTTATCAGTTTAATCATCAGTAAAAATATATTATCTGTCGAACCTTAAGATGTTTCAAAGGACATCTGCAAAAGAAAGGTCTTGCAGCAATAGTTCTATAACAAGACTTTAAAAAACAAACTGTCAGCAAAGGATAGGTACAAATACAAATATGTATTTATTTATTTATTTAAAACTTTATTGCACAAAAGACAAACTTAATGTACAAAAGGCGAACTTAATGCCATGAGGCATTCTCTACCAGTCAACCTTAAGGCAAAGCAGAAAAGATTGTAGGCGGCGCGTTTAAAACTAAAAGAAATTGTTATTGAAAGAATTAGAGTCCTAATACACATAAATTAATTATAAACTACTTAAATACATAAAGACACATACATATATTACATAAATAAATAAATATATATATACATATATATATACATAATATACATAACCGATTCGTGAGACTGATACTTAATTGATCTTTAAACTGCCAGCAAATAAATCACGCAAAGATTTTTTGAAAGCAAACTTGTTGGGAGCTTTTCTAATGTTAGGGGGAAGACCGTTCCAGAGACGTGCTGCCTGAATGGCGTAAGAGTTAGACATGAAGCTTGTTCTATGAGTGGGGATAGAAAGAGAGAGATTGCCAGTAGAGCGAAATTGACGGTCACGAGAAGCACCATAAAAGTGAAAGAAATACTTAAGGTATTCAGGGGAGTGTGGATCATTGAGAATGGAATAGAGAGTGCAGAGCATACGAATATTACGCCGTTGACGAATAGGGAGCCAGCCCAACTGGGAACGAAACGAGGACACATGATCATATTTCCGGAGACAGAAGATAAAGCGGATACAATTATTAAGAAGACGGTCCAACTTGTCAAGTAGCTCTTCATTTAAGTCAGGATAGCATACATCACCATAGTCGATAATGGGTAGGATTAAGGTGTTAACTAATAAAGTTTTAGTTTTGACTGGCAAAAAGTGTCTGAATTTGTTAAGAGCGTGAAGGGTGCCCGTAACCTTCCGACTGATTTCGGCAACCTGCGGTCTCCAGCTCAAAGTACAATCCAAGTGCACACCTAAATCCTTTACAGACGGGCTAAAAGGTATAGGAGTGCCATTGAAACACACCGGCCTAATCGTATCCAGATCCAACTTGGCCAGCTGACGAGAGCTACCGATAATAACGGCCTGACATTTGGCGGGATTTACAAATAGGCCAAATTTTTCTGACCACTGCTGAATATGAGCGAGGTCCCTGTTTAGCTTTTCCGTAGCGGCTAACATATCCGTTACTTTACACTGGTCGTAGAGCTGTAAATCATCGGCGTAAAGATGGTATGCGCAGCAAAGTTCGGCGGTGATGAAGTTAATAAAAGTGGAGAAGAGAAGCGGGGAGAGAATACCACCTTGAGGTACGCCAGTAGTAGTAGATGGTTGAGAAGAGCAAGGAGAATGTCATGATCAACAGTGTTAAAAGCGTTTGAGAAATCAATCAAAATGAGTACTGTGACCAATTGATCCTCCATGCCACGTCTGATGTCATCAGTTACCTTAATGAGAGCAGTACAAGTACTGTGGCCAGGTCGAAAACCAGACTGAAACGGGCTCAACAGTTTGTTAGAGTGTATAAAGTCAGAGAGTTGTCTGTGAGCCGTGGCTTCAGCGATCTTAGATAGAAAAGGGAGGATACAGATGGGTCTGAAATTACTAGGCAAGGTAGGATTACTAATTTTGGGAAGAGGAATAACAAATGCTTTCCGCCAGAGCTCAGGGAATTCGCCATTTACCAAAGAAAAGTTGATGATGTGAGTTATCACAGGAAGCACACAATCAAGAATTGCGACTATCATGTGACGACTCACATCATCACAACCAACGGCTTTAGATTTGATGGCTCGAACAATGTCTTTTACATCAGTTTGAGAGGTTGGGTTGAAAGAGAAGAAAACAGACAGGGAAGAGGAGGGAAGGGACGAAATAATTGAAAGAGTTGTTGCCTTAATGCGATCGTTAACGGACAGAGCAGATGCAAAGTGCCTATTGAGTTCGTTAAGTGAAAAAGCAGTGCCATCGCATCCAGCACCTTGCTTACCCAGCCCCAGTGATTTAAGGAACTTCCAAACATCGGCCATAGAGGAAGAGGAGACATTGTGGTGAATGAAACGACGCTTCGCTGCACGCACCATCTGATTACACCGGTTGCGAGCTTTTTTAAACAAAATCCAGTTGTCCTCGGTACGGCGGTGCTTATAAAGTCTAAAGGCTCGGTCCCTTCTCCTCATGGCTGTACGAACGCCTTCGGTAATCCAAGGTGACGGGGGACGCCTGACCCGCACGGTACGCACTGGTGCATGTTTATCAAAAATATCTAATACGGCAGCATTGAAAAGGGACACCTTTGCATCACTTGAAGGGGCAGAAAACACTGGCGTCCAATCAATGGCCGCTGCATCTCTAGAAAGAGAACCAGAGTCGACTTTGGCAAAACAGCGCATGGTTACAAGAGCAGGCTTGCATTTCGGTGGTTTTATTTTATAACACGCATATATCAAATCGTGATGAGAAAACCCAGGGGCCGGAAGTTGACCATGCTTTACAACGAGATTAGGGGGTGACGAAAGAATGACATCCAGCCACGTGTCAGTTGTAGCAGTGTGATGAGTTGGAGCTAGAGGAAGAAGAGAGAAATTAACGGACTGAAGTAACGCTTTCAATTTATGACTATGGGGCGAGTCTTTACATAGGTTAGTATTAAGATCACCCATTATCAGGTGATGTGTGTAATCCGTGCTAAGTGACTCAAAAACTTGTTCTAATTTTGAAAAATAATCGATTGCTGGGGGACTGTAGACTACCCCAAGAACGGCTTTGACCCCTTTAACATTTATCTCGAGGAAAATCCACTCCGCCGACCCAGTGTAGTGAGACTGCGTTAAGTTCAGTATTTTATACGGAATAGTGCTCCTGAGGTAAATGGCCACACCGCCACCCTTTCCAGTACGATCATTCCTAATTAAAACAAACCCAGGCAGGGCATAAGAAGTAGAATCGAGTGACGGTTTCAACCAGCTCTCAGATACCAGGACTGCATGAACAAGGTCAGTTTGAAACGTATCAATAAGGTCTGTGTAATGGGACGGTATGCTTTGGGCGTTGATGTGGCAAACATTGAAGTGGCAAGAATCGAATTCATGAGTCAAAATAGTGTTAATAGTGTGTGAAGTGTTTAGAGAATTAATTGACAGAAATGCCGAATTATCATTGCTGGCAGAATAAAAAGTATCATCATCGGACATCAAGTGCAACAAATATAAATATATAATATATTAAATATGCTAAAAATATGCTTATAAAAATAACATAATTACATTAACAGCACAATCATACAATCCTGCTCATCCTGCTGGTTTGCCTGTGAGAGATTACAGAGTACAGAGTTTGGTACAGAGTAAACACATAGAAACAAAAAACTGTAACAAGAAAAAGAAAACTTCAACAAACAAGTGTTTTAAAACAAAGCTCAAACAATTTATCTACAAACTGTGACTCAAACAAACTTTAGCAAGAACTGACAGATCTTGACGTTAGACTGACGTTTCATAAAACATGCAATTAAAAAAAATCTCTAAAAGTAAACTAGAGGGTAAGAAGAAATTACAATCAAATAAACCTAAGTTGTACCGTGTTCTGTTTACCTTGGAAATAAAATCAACCCACCATAACACGGCACTATGTATGCAGGGTTGCTAAGCTAATAGCTTTGCTGACTGAAATATATCTGTGAAATATATATAAAAATAATAGCTAGCATAGCCACTAAGTGGATGCCGGTAGAGGGACGTGGAAGAGGCAGGCCCAAACGGAGATGGCGGGATGACCTGGCCAGCTTCCTGAACAACTGGCCGGAATCCGGCTCAAAGGGAACTGGGCAGGACACGTCTGCCGCATGCCAAATGACCTGTGGGCCAAAACAGCCAGCCATTGGGTCCCACAAATTGCAAAGCGAACTTAACGCCTTTGAAAGAGACTGGTGGGAGACTTCCGAGGATAGGGATACGTGGAAGAATAAGAGGGAGGCCTTTGCCCAGCAGTGGGATAATATGGGCCCATAATAAAAAATATATCAATAAATAAATAAGAATCCGCTGTCGCATATAACTCTTACATCAACTACTTACGAGTTTTATTTTTATAGACTAGAGTTACAAACAAGCTTGTTCATTTTAGCTCCATTGCTTAATCCGGAAACAAAACTGTTTTACTTAGTTAAGCGCAGTTCCGCCAACTTTCTATCCCTTTCTTTTTTTAACAAATAATTTTACGGAGTGCGCTTATTCTCCGAGGGTTCCCAACATATTTATGTAGTACATTGAAAATGTATACTTTAATACAAACAAGGTATTTCATTCCTAAAAAAACTCCAAAGTGTAATGTCTAAACAAATGAAACGGCGATGTGGTAAAGCACAGTAAAATGTGTCTTACTTTGCTCCCCACTGGGCAATTTTGCTTCAATGGGTTTGTTCCCCACTAGATAATTGTGCTCCAACAGTATGTGAAAAGATAAAGATAATATTATATATATCAATATGCCTTCCCCAAAATAATATTTTTAAAATTAAAATTTAATTTTGTATTTTGGAGCAAATTTTGTAGCGAAGTAGGAACATTTTATGATACCACTTGGAGTCTTTGACAGGATCCTAAAAAGCGATTTCACCTACCCATTTAATTTTTTAATAACCAGCAAGTAAAACGGATAAATTTGCGTTCCGCTGTGTTTATATCCTCATTATAATTATATTTAAGTACCTGTAACTCTAACCCTGTTTCAGGCTCAGGTCGGTGTGTCGCTCTGTTGTTGTAATCCCGGCAAGTAGCAACAAGTCGTGCCTGGTTGCACCCGGCCACCCTGCGCCAGACGTCCGCAAAACGACAGTTTACCTCCCCATTCAAGTCCTTACACAATAGCGTTAATCTAATACGGGTTTTGATACGTTTAAAATTAGGTATATATTTATAAAGCACAAAATAAAGACAGGAGCTTTGTAAAGTTAGCAAGCGAAAATGTATGAACTTAAGTGGCAGTTACAGACTTTAGCCCGAATAACCGCTAGGCTAAAACTTGTGTAATATTGTGTTTGCTAGGTTGGCAATGTTTTTATCGCTCTTGTTGGACTTTGTTTGTGCTTCAGTTGAAATTATGTGGTAACTTGCAAATCAAGGCGTATATCAATGAAGTTCCTGTCCGTTACAGAGCCTGCATTAACTGTGTTGTGTTAATCATTTAATATGTTTCACAGCTTCATTCTTTTCGCATTGCATTAGTCATAACTAAAATTCTTCCCATTAATTTCCACCGGGCACAGATGGAAATTGGTGCATTCATATGGACCATTCCCATCTGTCCCCGCGTCATGAATGGAAGCGGTGACGTGAGGCGGGACAAATAGGAATATGCGTCCTATAATATTTATTTTATTATTTATTATTCGTGAGCGCGGACTTCTGGCCGAAGGATGTGAAGGGTGGAAATGTACCGAATCCTACAGAACAAGTGGCACAGCAGAAGACTGTAATGATGTCTCGCCAAAATGATTTTCAGTTTTTAAGATTATTTTTATTTTATGTATGTTAGGTAATGTCTACAAGGTATATATGGGCCATTGTTGCCTTAAAATAAATAAATAAATAAATATTATAGGACATTATTACACAAATTGACTAAGTCCCACAGTAAGCTCAATAAGGCTTGTGTTGAGGGAACTTAGGCAACGATATATATAATATATACATATTTATAAATACAAATACATAGAAAACACCCATGACTCTGGAACAAATATCCATGCTCATCACACGAATAAATGCCCATACCAGGATTTGAACCCGGGACCATCGGCTTCATGGGCAGGGTCATTACCCACTAGGCCAGACCGGTCGTCAAAATATTATAATTATTATTGATTTTAATTTTGATTTCGTCCTAGTATTGAACTGCTCTTTGAAATTTGAATTGAAATATTTTTCGATATAACATTCCGTTACCTGTGCCTTATGTACCTATTACCTACTATTATATATTTTCTTATATTTACCTTTCGCGCAAAGTCATGCAATGTGACCCTCAAAATCGTGCGTTCCTAAGTGTTTCAACATGTAGGTATAAAGTGTACAATCATTAAGGCAGAGCAGAACTAAGTACACAAAAAAAAATATAGGTACTTCAGAGATTCAATTTTGTAAAGCGACACTTTGATTACGCGAAGACAAGGTAAACAAGACACAAAGGAGTTTCATAAAGCAGATAATATTCGCATTTGAATATTTTCAGTTCGTGTCGGCATGTTGGCAGAATGTAAGGCGGCTTTGACATGCTCATCACGGCGGCATGACGCGACAAAGGAATAGTTAACGAATATTTACCCGCCCGCCTACTGACGCGCATCCCTAAACTTAGGAGAGTTTGTTCACATCGTACAATTTTAGACTAAAATGACAGTTACATTTAAGATAGTCTCACGTTATTATGTCTTTTGAGTTCGTAATTTTGGTATGTTTTGAAAGCGAGATATTTCATTTCTAAAGAAATAAATTCTATCTGACCAATACACAGGCGTTCAAAAATTTCCGAAATAACTACCTTCTAAAAAATGGCTAAAATATCTTAAGCGTCCAGAGTTAATATGAGTCGTAAATTAAAACGTAGCAAAACCTTTAAATCCTCAGCTGATTCTTTTTTCGTGGCTACTAAAGCATAACTAATATATATGTTAGGGATATTATATGTTTGAAAACCTGTTGAAACATTAGTACACCGCACGAGTTTCTGTATATCTGTCTTTAAATACTGCTTCTTGTTTAAGTACTATAGATAGCAATATGCGTTTATATAATCAGATAACTACTCGTTTTATTAGTATATACTTGTAAAGCAATATCACATTACACTTTATTTTACACTTCGTACGCTCTGCTAGAGTCTACACTCGCTTCAAAGATTTGTTCCAAGCATTGTCACGTGCACACTCGCTGGATTATATCGTAGCTATCCTAGCAGGAGAAATATTTACTTATGGAAATACTTGTTTGAAGCGACTAGTGAAAGGATACGCGATGTTTCCAAACTAGTTCGTTCGTGACCCGATTACCATGTACTCGTACACTAAGCTCTTTGCAAATATTGAAAATGTTTTTTTAGGTTTTCGTTGCTTTGATGTAGCTCGCTCAAGTTTTGGTGAGGATAACCTGTGAGTTAGACAATTTTCTCGAGTCCTGAAAGGCTGATTCAATTTCATATAGTTCGCTTTCACAAAGACCCGTAAAAGCATTTTTGGTAAACGTGTTTTCCTGTAAAATATCAATTCCGTGTGCTAGTATGTTAATCTTGCTTTATAAGTTTATTAATCTATACGTTTATTTTGAGTTCGTACGAAGCTGTAAATAAACAAACATGTAATTTTTTTCTAAAGGTGAAAAGTTAAAGTGATGTTTAGTGCGCTTTAATAAATGTTATAGTATCAAAATTGGCGTTAGATACCTACATAAGTGCTAGTGTTCAGAATGTTCATTGTCGGACAATATCTACTCTCAAAGTACACTTGGACTACTTGGAGTGTCCCTCAAAGGGAATGAGTCGCGTAAAGCCTACTATGTACTCGTAGCACGGAACGTTACTGTGTCCCATTGAAAACGGAATCGTGTAGTTACCTACTGCAATCGGCTCAGCGACAACAACAATCCAAGCCCCAAGTTCAGTTAGTGATAGCAACTATGTAAGGAAGTGTCTCGGTTGGTATATAGTTATTTAACTATGTGCGTAAAACTTTTGAGTCAAAATATGTATAATTAATAATTATAATTATAACCGGCTATATCCCCACGCAAGCCTATCAAAAGACCGAGATTTATAGGCCCGTAAAATCCAAGGAGATACAATAATATTTAAAATAGCTAGCAGGAAAGGTGCCACTTAGTCTCATTCCTAACTTATCAAACTTTATATGTCAACAACAAGAGAAAACATGTTTGGGAAATACTTAGTTATTAACTCCTCATAAAAAGTGTGTATGAAGCATTGTACTCGTAGCTCCTCAACGAATGGACCGACATGAGAGCGTTTTCAGGGTTCCGTACTTCAGTCCGCATAAGATAACCCTTATAAGATCTCTTCGCTGCCCATCTGACTGTCCGTCTGTCACGAAGGTGTCCAGCTGAAATTAATTTTAAATACTGAGGTAGGTTTTTATAAAAACAAGGTCGTTTATGTTCTCTTTATGACTCATTTTTAGAAGTTCGCAAGGGATTATTTAATTCAAGTAATTACAACACAATATTTAAACTGAATTACAAAAGTATCGGCAAACCAGTAAGGTTTGTCTCGATACTCCGTTCATTAGGGGAGTTCCCGTTGACAACCCTTTGTGGGTCTTGGCCTCCTTTACTATCGTCCTCCAGTTGCCAAGATCCTTGGCGTGTTCCCTGCAGTTGGTGTACTTTCTCAGCTTCCTAAAGTCTTGGTCTACACAGTCTAGCCATCTTTTCTAAGGTTTTTCTCGTGGTTTTTTTCTGGTCTGGAATTCACATTATCTTTGCAACTCTCATATCAGGCATTCTCTCAAAATGGCCTGCATATATTAGCCGTTGGGACTTGCTAAACCATACTATGTTCTAATATTTGATAAGAGTCTCCAATTCATTGCTCATACGCTGCCGGTAGCTCCCGCTAGGCTCTATTATAGGACCATAATTTTGTCGGAGTCCTTTCCTCTCGAATATAGCAAGTTTTGTTCCCGTTGACCAAGAATAATGAAATATGGCAAGGTATTATGTAGCACATGTAAAGAAAAAAGTCTGAAAACCGTAAATGTATTTTTTGTCGTCACATCACAAAATCATTACTTTTTGCGATTAATAAGCCTATTTGCAATTGACAAATAGTTCTCCAACGAGTTAAGTTTATGTTAAAGAAAATTCAGTACTTATTTACTTTCATTAATGACCTCCACCTTACAGAAAACAGCAGCCAAATAACACTAGACCCTACTCATAGTGTTGTGTTCCTGCCGGTGAGTAAGGTTGCCAGAGCTCAACGAGGGGTGGGAGGGGGTTAGGGTCGGCAACGCGCATGTAACTCCTCTGGAGTTGCAGGCGTACATAGGCTACGGAGACTGCTTACCATCAGGCGGGCCGTATGCTTGTTTGCCACCGACGTGGTATAAAAAAAAAAAAAATGAGTCGCACTGGACCGGTTTTTTTTAAATATCATATCATAAAAAAACGAAAGTATGTCGATGGTTCTTAGATAGGTAGCTCACATGGATGTCGATGTTTTAACTTTTCAGGGGTTTTAATTATTTTAGGTTATCAATGGGAGGTATAATCTACCTAATTTGCCTCGACCCGTACTGATTAGTGATTTGAACAAAGGAGTATCTAATACAATGAAGTACATTTTTTTGTGAGTAGCCGCACTAGACTCGACTAAATAGGTAAGTAGTTCCTTCATTTGCAGCGTGAACGCAATTAAACATAATTAATTACACTACACCTGTACACACTAATTACTTTTATTGATCACTAAACGCTAATCACATAATCAATAGTATCAATAAACAAAGTGCAATTCCAAATACTGTTTGCAGACTGCCTGGTTTAAATTTAACTTATACCTGTGATTTACATTTAGTGATCATTAAAAGTAGGTAATAAATATGCGCGGGTGTAGTATCATTAATCGCTGCAAAAGAAGTATTATAGTTCGTCTTCGTAAATGACACGATCTATACCAACTTCATCGAGTCTAGTGCAGCTACACACCAAAAATAAAATGTACTTCATTAAATAGCATTTAATAGCCTTTGTTAAGATCAAATAACCTAAATCGAGACTACCTTTCTAGACATTTGGAGGTAATATGTAGTTCAAAAGATTAAAAAAAAAATGAAAATCGGTTGAAGCTAGAACGGTAGGGAACGGATCAAGGCAGTTTTTTATTTGGTTGGTTAATTAATAAATGTCTTAAGTACCTAAAAAAAAAAAAACATTTTTTACATTTATTTGACTGCCTTATGAAGCACACTATAGGCACATCACGTGTTATACGCGAGTTTTCTTTCTACTTATCACAAGAGATTTATTTCTCGAGTTCTCCAGACATTGAGTTTTTTTTTCCGCCTCTGCGAAGGACAAATTTCTCGAGATTTCTCGAGCTGAAACCCTACTAATATACCTCCTATTGATATCCTTTAATTGGAAAAGTGTCGATGATTCATTATTAAGACATTTAAAATAAAATCAGTTTAAACCTGACTAAAATCGAAAAAGTGAAATTTTCTCAGCGAAAACAAATAAGCTACGTCGTATTTTATTCGGAAGATTAATGAGTTCGGAATTTCTCTGAGGATGTAAAGTCGATGAAGTCATTTTTCTAAAGGCCACTGCCAGAAAATGACACGAAGATTGATGGTAGCCCCGTGATTGGTGAAGCGTGAAACGGTAGGAGGAACAAGTTATTTTATTAGACATCTATTTTTCGAGTAATTCTCCGCTATTGCAGTATTTTTTTTCTTTCTTATGTAGTACAAATTTAATTTATTCTAAGGACCATTCAAAAGACAGCTAAATAGCTGGGAAATGTAACTTTTATAATACCTTTTATGTAAAACCCTCTCTATGTGCAAATAAATGATTATGAAATATGAAAATTTGTAACAGACCAGAGAGAGCAGAAAGATAGCATATATTACTCGAATCTTTGTATCAAAATAATAAGGCCCTTAAGCAAAGATACGGTTTATGTACATAGGTAAGTTAGCGAATTAAATTACCTCACGTTTCCGTCAACGAAGCTATTGAAATTCCCGATTGGATTTCACTGAATCTTTTTGAAGAGCTATCTGATTCTAAGAAAGGAAAGGGATTTGGAAAAGCTCACGTTACTGGACGCGTGTGATTAGGTACAAGGGCAATTTAAGGCCAAATAATTAGTGGATCCATGAGTATGTCTCATAATGTAAATCGTCTATTACTGGCCTTTAAGATATAGCTTGGAGTCTACCCTTACACGTATAGTCTAGTTTCAGTGATTAAGTAGTTATTTAATGGCATAGTTAATAAGATATTTTTTTTTTGTAATATTGTTATTTTTAAATGAGAAGACTTGTTTAGTTTAATTTTTTTTTCAGTTAATAATGTGCGCCCTTACAGGCTGTGACTTGTATTTTGTTATATTACATGACTTTACAACGAATAAATGATATGATATGTCTTTTTTGGAAGTCCTTAGCCCTGATTAAAACGTGAAAAAAAAACGTAAATAAAACCTACAGTTTTGCGTTTAGTCGCCTATTGAATAAACAAATAAAACCTACAATACGCGATGGATTCAAGTTATAATCCTCGCTACTGTTACCTATGGCTTATGAGAAAATATAAGTTTGTATTTCGCAGTTGGCCACTGTATTAGCGTGCGACATGTTAAGAGTTTATTTGCATTTTAATTGAGGTCAGACATGTTTCGAGAAACAAAAGATTGAGTTACAATATGAGTTGGGTTAATGTTTGAAATATCCTGTTTGTACAACATTTTCGTGGAAAGGATATGCGATTTGAATTATGATTTCTAATTAATACACATTATTTTGTTGCCTATTTAAGCTATGGGTACTCTCAAAATGGCATTATATTAATAGGTCAGTAAGTACCTAATAGTTATATACGATACAAGTGCGTAAAGTCGAAAATTCGCAACGAGTGGCGATAAATTAAAACACGACCAAAGGGAGTGTTTTAAATCTACAAGAGGTGTGAATTACCTGTTCGCACGTGTATCTTACAACATTTTACAGTACATATGGTCCTTTAAACTTTCGACATAGGCAAGGAAAGTGCTCATTCCCGCATCAGTGCGGGAAAGTAGCACCATATGTATTGTAAATACTTTTATAATTTATTTCTAGCACAATTTCCACAGCGGAGAGTGTTTCTATTTCTTAATTACAAATTCAGACGTAATTTTAAGTTATTATTTTTTATAGGTTAGCTACGCTTTAAAATACGTAATCTAATCAAAAAAAAACTTAGTACTGCTTACTTTTTATTTATTTATTTTATCAATTTCACGGGTTATCTTTTAATTTCTAAAACAACATCTTCATACTTATTGCATACCTACATAATAAAAAAACATATCTATTGCATGCTACATTACTAGCACCATAAGAGGCGTAACGACTGGATTGTCTCTTGTTTTTCCCAATTCAATATTCCAAAACTAATTAGGGAAGCCTCGGCTTCTAGCTGTGGCGTTTATTAGACAAATAAAATACACGCAGAGATGGCAAGATGGCGCGAGCTGCCAGACCTGTGTCAAGTGGTAATTACAATTTACCACCTCAATCGCCCAGACGGACAGGTAAACAAACGTCTACGTCCAATTTAAAGGTAGGTATCTACAATTCTGGATGATGTTTCAGAAAATTTTGTTTCAGATTTTAAGATGACAACAATTTAAGTAAGGCTAGTTAGAATATATCGGCCCGATTCGAAGAATGAACTACGATAACGATAAGTTCTCATTTAGATATCGTTTGTATGTCGTATAATTGACAGAAGCAGCTCGATTCGGGCAACCAATATCAATGTTGACGTTAGAAATATCGTATATAGATCTCATTGGGTGATCTGTGATCAGCGTAATCGAAATAAACGTAAATTTTGACATGTCGTTTAGTTATCGATCTTTTAAAGATCTTTCCAAGATCTTAAACATGTCTTAATCATTCTTCGAATTTATTAGTTAAGTTAAGATTTTATCCAATAAAGATAATAGTGGTAATGATATAAAGTGGACCTTCTTCGAATCGGGCCGGCTATATATATATATATATATATATATATATATATATATATATATATATAGCCGGCTATAAGATAACTCGGAAATCACAAAAAATATCCTGCTTTCCATAAATCATGTATCGTGTCGAATTTAACTTTAGTATGTGTAGGGGCCGTTTAACCCTTACACATGCTTGATGTAATTGAGTGTGTTGGTGGCGGGGGTAGAATAATACGCTAAAAGTTGGATGGATACTGAACGATTTATTTAGAAAAAATAGGGTTTATATACTATGTAGCTACGTGACTGACCTGGTGGCCTTAACAATATTACAAATAATTATAATGTCCTTTAGATGAGTCGTACGTTTGACATTCTCTTGTGCTATTAATTAATGTATTTTCTATTTTCTTGATATCACAGGACGTATGCAGCACGTTAGGCTTACGCTACAGTGAATTGCAACGTAAACGGATAAATGTACAGTAGTTAATAAGACTGTACAGTATGGGAGACCTAAAAATAGTTTGTTCCAAAGTTGTTCATAGTAATCAGTACAATCGCGTATATATAATCTTGTATCACGTAAAAAATTACACCCCGTACAGGAGTTGGATGGGAAAATTATTATCCCTACTGTGTATGATGCATAAAAACGACATAATACTTTTGGAACTGAATTATCTGCCGCTGAATTCAGACCAGATAGCACATTTAATTATTCATAAAACAAAGGGTAATTTAATTAGTCAAGTCTATAAAAGCGCCAAATCTATAATAATAATAATTAATGAGCGAACATTCCGGAAACGACAAAACATCAAAGAAATCACAAAGTGAAATTTCAGCATCGTTATGACGGCTGTAACAAAATGGCGCCGAGCAAATGCACGAAACTCGACGCCCTTTAAATTGCATTCTCCTGTTATTCTAAAAACTGCAATTACCTCGAGGAGGCTATTAAATATATTTTATTGTCCTTCCTTGTTTATACCTACTGTAAAGTATTTTTATGGGTGTAACTTTGTTAATTAAAATATTTCGTTTAATTAAATGTGCCGTAGTCTACGCTGGATAAAACGCGGAGATAGGGAAAATGGGTGAAATAGTTTCGTATTTTCATTTAGTTGCCTACGCAACTATGGAAACGGTTAATTAGGCAGTTCGTCAATTTAGAGAAAGAGTAAATAAAACGAGCGTGATTTAAATTTGACGTGTGCTATATTTTAAATTTTAGCAGGTACTTTCAGTATTTTCATTAAATAACTTGTTAAACAAATGTTATTAAAAAAAAAGTGGCTGTGACATAATCGGACAGACAGACGGATATGACGAATCTATAAGGGTTCCGTTTTTTGCCATTTGGCTACGGAACCCTAAAAAGCAGTCATCAAAGAAGAATTGTTGCTTCGTAATAAAGCTTGACACTTCGTATTAAAACGACACGAACTGAACCACAGAAATAACCTTCAAATGTTAATGATTTAGTTTTATCAAGCCGTAAATCCCATATTTTTTTTTCAGGATATGTATGTATAAACTCTTTATTAAGCTTCTTACCGTTATTCGAAGCATATTAATTATATATTTGAGAGTGGGAGCACTGATTGCGGTGACGTCACGGCAGCTGAATAGTTGCAATTCCCACTCCTTTTTACCCCCTCCATGAATTTCCGTTTTTACCTGCCTACCACCAGGGGCTCTCAGCACACACACAGTCAGGGGTACGGGATAAGCAGTACAAAGGCATATATAATGAAATTTTTTCATGAGGTCCGAGGTTTAATTTATTTATTGAGATAAAACACGATTACGTAATGTTTTCATCAAAAGCATCGTCAAACCAGATTGGTTTGTTTTGATACTCCATTCCGCAGTACTTACATAATTAAATAAAGGTACAATGTTAATAAAACTAGTTCCGTGAGACACAGTTACGTATCCGGGTCACTTACGTATTTTAAGAAGTCGAAAACCGCTCGGTACGGAGTGAAACATGTCGAGCGGTTTTCGACTTAAAATACGTATGTGACCCTTTAAAAAATATATTTAAAGGTACAATGCGATACTTACACATCGAATTCGTATGCAACATAATGATTGTAAAAAAAAAAACAAAATAAGTGCATCTGTTATCACACCGGCCGGCCGGCCATAATACCTGTAGCTATTTATCTATCCTTATGTACATTATGGCCTATGTCCTTAAATACATTACCTACTTATTTGAATACTTTTGATCCTATAAAAACAATAAGCATCGAAGTAAGTATTTAGATATCTAACTTTGCGTGAATCACAAAGAAACTCCATACTTCTTCCGTCCGTATACATATACAAAGTTCAACAAAGAAACAACTTGCCTTTGTTGAACGATCTGGGTATAGCTTTACTCGAATAAAAGATATGATTATTTTACGCTCACATGTTGCGGGTTCTTACAAACCTACATGTGAAAGTAAATTGTAACTTGTAACCAATGGTCTTAAAGTGGAATTCAATAAAAAAGACAAATAATACAAATAAATATGACCGATTCTGTTAGCATTGGATGTATAACAATAAAGTTTTACGATGATTGTTTCATATTAATAATTAACCCATTTCAGCTAGTAATTAATATAAATAAATGGTTTAAGTATATAAATTGTTGATAAAGTCATGGTTGTCCACAAAAGTTGTGGTATTACAAAGAATTAAGGTAAATTTGTTTACATTATTTGTCTTTTCTATTGAATTGAACTCAACTTTACTAAACGACCAAGTCAGTGATGAGATGTGTACAGCCCAACAATAAACAGTAGAATTGATTCACTAGAGTCCCTGTCAAACTTAAGTTGACAGCCGATAAAATTATGACCAATCGAGGCTATACAAACAGTGTCAAGTAAAGACAACGTTTTTCGTTGCTGTTTAAGCCAATGCGGGAGCGGCAAACAGAACTCAAGTTTAACCTTATTTATTATATGATTTCTCATCACACTTGCTCGAAAAACATCTTATTCCATGCTGGTGTATATACTGAAGGACAAAGGCCTATATTGTTCCCTTGGGACTTATGGATTGGTAAAAAAAAGCTATAACTCCCTAAGCAGTTATAGCTTTTTTTAATATGTCACTAATTCATAGTAGCGTAAATGAGTTTTACTATTAAAATACTGACGATTATAATTTAATATTTTTGATTATATTTAAAAATATTTAATTCGATTAATTCAAAATCATCATTAAAAAGTTACTTCACCAGCCAACATAAGGAAACAACACCACACATGTGGATAAAATGCAATTTTCTCATCAGTTTTTGAAGTAGCAAGATAGCCTTTACCAGCTGGTGTGGTGAAATTTTTATTTCTAGTAATAAGATGATTGTCTGAAAAAAGAATATTCGGTGTTAAAGCTTGATTTAGGCATCGAAAATAAATACTTGTTGCATATGCACGAAAAGTTCTAGGAGTTAACACATCAGAATAGATTTATATGTATACACATAAAAAATAATCTTAAATAAATCTTCCTTCCCACATGGTTTGACACAACCCTTAACGTACTTGGTACACTTAACACTATACCGTTCAGTTAGTAGACGTGGGAGAAAAGTGTTTCCAGAATCAGTGCTATCTATGTAGGTCAATCGAGACTGGTATCGAACAAAAGTTGAGAAGCTAAGCGTGTATATTTAAGTATCTTGGTATCTTGAAATCACGGGGCCATAACTATGTATCTACTTGTAAAATATATCAGTTTTGGCTAGGTCTATCTGTGTAAGATTGTCCTCAAATATTTTTATTTAACTAAGCCAACCGGCAAAAACATTTCTTTTCATTGCTTTAATTTAGTAATTACTTAATTAGTAAGTCGTCTGAATTATCAAATTGGGAGACCGATTCAAACTTACATTTTTACATCAAAATGATCTATTTTGTTACCGTTCTCGCTCGCCAATACATATTACATATACGGACAAGTAGGTAAGAGCGAAATGCGCGCGTGAATATTATCTAAATGCCATCATTTATAATATATCTAAATGTTCTTACTTAAGTTCGAATTGACCTCCATCTTTAATAGAAAATGTTGAGGATGTGAGAAGTAAAATGATGATTTCAACACCATCAAAATATTGAAAATGCAAGACAGTGTTTCATTTGTCTAAAAAAATATTCATTATAGTGACTAGGTATAGTTTTTTAGATGCCCGTAAAATTCTCTTGGAAGAGCTCTTAAGATTCATTAAATAAAATTGAGTAAGATTAGGTTAAGTACCCAATTTAGACATGACAGACGAGGTAAGACAAGTATGTACGACGTGTTTAACAAAATACTGTTTCAAAAACCACATATTCAAACTACATCTCGTTATTGCTTATTTTATTTGTTTAAATAAATTCAACTATGACTGAGCAAAACTGATCAAATGTTGACATGGGAATATGTTATTGGAATTGTGGTTGCTAATTATTAACTTATTTGTTATATATTATTATTCGTTGATGGAACGTGGCTTGGCAACATAAACGCAAACGTGAATGAATTATTCGTGTCCTAAATAAAATTGTTTCGCCAATAAATATGGATGTGAGGGTAGGAATAGTGGTGTGCTAGTAGTGATTTCTGATTTCGTGGAATAATGAAGAATATTTTTGATATTCATACGTTATTTAGTTAAATATATTTTAGAATTTTTTAGTGGTGTGTTAAGAATTAGTGTATCTAAAACGCCATTACCAAAAGCTATAAATTATTTTCTGGTAATATTTCCAAATATTTTCGGACACGTGTGTAATGTTTTCGGGAAACGCAATACAACTTTTCATCATCATCATCATTAGGTAGGGTTAGGTAATTTAGGTTCAATTAAGGGGGGATTTAAATTTTCTCGGGTCAGAGGTGTAGGGTTAGAGCCGTTGTAGCTTTATTTGACGTTTATAAGTGCATTTTAATATGCCTATCTAAATAATAAACTATCTTTATCTTGAATAAATAAATCATAAACAAATTATACTATCCCAACGCCCTAGGTATATCATTTTTTTAAATACTATAATAAGGAACAAACAAATTTAAAATAAAACATATTTCAATCATACCTACTGATTATTGAATGTAGTATTCCTGGAAACAGCGACACATCACTAGGTGGGATGAAATTTTGCCGGCCGTACTGAAATTAGCGCGGTTTAACGCTCATAAAATGCGAATATTCCAATCCAGGACATAAACCTAATTGGATTGTTCCTGGAAAACTCTATCACAACGGCTTCAATTGAACGTAAATCGCTGCCAATTGTTTGCCTTTGTTTCTTTTTTAATAATCTATGGGGTCACGACCGCGTATGTATCGTTATACCAGGTGTTTTATATTTAAATTGATTGATGCCTAAAAGCGATTGTTGTTTCGTATTCACTTAAATTGGTAATAGATCAGATTTAAAATCCATTACAGTTAAAACGCTGTAGAAAGCATTGAATTATTTATCAGGATTCTGAATTTATAAAATCTTAATGAAATCTGACAAACTAATATTAATAAATATTTTTTTGAATCAGGTGTACAGAGGTTTTTGAATCAGGTTAAAGTAACTGTACAAATATAAAATTAACACAATGTTTACGTGAGAATTCTTAAGCTCAGTATCACGTATTAATTTTACATGACTTTGTCAATAATATTTAAAAAAAGTATTTAAAAGCTTCTTTTTTTGCAAAGTATTTTCAACGTGTATTAAATTGTTACTGAAATGTTGTTACTGACTGAAATGGTTAAAGCGTATTCTATAAAAGGAAATCTCGAAATGACCATGTACGGTTGAGGAAATTGATGCTTTAGCAATTTGCGGTTCAAGTAAATTTGGTTATGCTTGTACATAGTTACTTATGCTAAGAACTGTCCAATGTAAAGTGAACCGTACACTGCTTAAGAATCAATTTCCTCCGTACGTGTATTACAATTTTAAGAAAATTCATTTCTCGCTCAATTACACCTGTGTATATGACGATTATCACTATTTTACCACATTACATTTTTACATACATTGTTGCTTGAATATACGTGTCGGATATACGTACCTACTCATACGGCACACGTATACGGACTCAATTTATTATTGATAAAATGATACGTTTAGTATCTTTCGTATATGCTCCTAAAGTTCCTAAAGGTTTTATTTAGGTACCAGCATATTTAGTTTTCATGGATTTCACTTATTTTACCAGGTAGGTACATTATTTTATATGCATTTAATGTTTTCTACATGATAATCGCATTTTGGTACTTATTGTTATTTATATAAAACAAGAATAATTTTACACATTCGCTGCCAAAAACACGTACGGGTGTTCATTTTAAACGTCTCCAATCCGAAACTTAAATTAGAAATTGGTCGACTCTTAAGGGGCCCACTGATTACCAGTTCAGTATCGGCCTGTCAGTTATTCGCAAAAGCGGACAATCGCGAATAACTGACAGGCCGATATCGTCCGGCGAACTGGTAATCAGACATGTACCTACATTGTACCTAGAATGAAATAGACATGTGTGCAATTTTTCAACAGCGACTTTTGTAACATCGGTAGGTGTAACTTACCTGGGAGAGCAATATACTTCACGTGAGGGGCGGTTCACGCGTGACAGTATAGCAAACAATCGAAGAAAGACGACAATATATGTACCTTAGTTAACAGTAAGAAGCGTAAGCGGTTTATGCCAGCCAGGCCATAATATACTGCACTCTTTCACATTAAACGCCTTTAAAATGATGCATTTCTAATACCTCATATGAAAACTAAAAGTGGCAGCCGATAGGAGAAGACACTTAAGGAATAGGAAAATATTCGATTTAAATTCTATAGAAGGTATATTGGTCCATTTCCATACATACATACATAGAAAACGTACGACGTCAAAGTCAAAGTCAAAGTCAAATCTTTATTGCATATCACAAATCACATAAGATGGAACAGAAAGTGTAGAAGTACATGTGACGCCCTGCAAGGGCACAGCAATTTAAGAGGACTAAATCTACTTTAAACAATGAGAAACCAATAATCTAAACATTGCAATTAAATACATGAGTTTTAGCATAAAACATTAGTATTACCATCAATCATTAGTATCCTCTTCAAAGCATTCACTAAAACCGACGTAGTATTAAAAAAAAAGAAATATATGAATTCTCACTCTTGTTTCTTTTTATTACGCTAAAATGATATTCGTTCACTAATCGCTTTTTCATAGACATAATAAAAAAATCAAGCAAATACGAAAAAACCTGTTTAATATGAAAATACTTATTAGCATATCAACCGGGGACGAGCGTCTCGAAAGATCGTTATTTTGCGACGCGATCTAAGTAAGGGCCTTGTTAACCATCTTCGACTTCAAAAGAAAAATATTGCGATTATCCACTCTCGTCCTTTTGCCTAATTATTATAAACAGACTCTTGATATAAATAAATAATTTGTCAGCAGCGCACTTAAAATTTTGGTATTGTGTTTATCATATCTTTGATGCGCGTCATTTATTGGAAGATTTATAAATTGCACTGTGCAATTTAAAAGCTTGTATATAGGTACAATAACCTTTTCACAAAATATTTTCATAACGCTATAAAAAAGGCTCAATAGGTATTCGCTTTCATATGTCAACATTTAAACGAATACTTTCAATTAAAAGTACGATAGTTAGTAGCATCACTAAATATTTCATTGAAATCCACAAACACGTAATACGCCAATACATAGATTTAACTATTGTGACCGAAAAACGGAAATACCTCATGCTCAAATATTTACAATCTATTTCGTGGACCCAATTTTTATTCCCTTGGCTCTGTATTCAGGTGTGTTGCGGCTAATAATAATTTAGGATGGGGAATAACTATTTCCCGGTAAACAGAGGGGCGTTAGAAGTAATAGCTGCAATCTGAGGCGACGCCGGCGACCGTGCGGGTCTGCCGAATTTCCCCCGAGAATCTCTTTAGTAACGTCGGTTCACGAAAAACCAACGATAGCTTGATGTGAGACGAGTTCGTGTCGCCTTTGACAACTGGTTTGTTATTCAAAATATAATTTTCTGTTGAAAAATGTTGCATATTACAATTTTTCAATTTGTAGAAAATACTTTTTTTTATTCGTTAGTTGACTGGATCTGTCATAGTTTATAAACCTCAGCTCACCTAAAAACACAAATAAAATACAGCTTCAGCTACTTCTGAAGCTGAAGCTGTATTACACATAACATGTAACATATACTTATTTTATACTATTATTATCATTTCATATATATTATATCATTTACTTCATTTTTATCATATATTTTTTGACGACCAGTCTAGCTTAGTGGGTAGGGACAAAAACGAGGAATGCATTGTTATTTACCGTATTTATAACAATATTATTTACTAAGTGCGTTTCCAGGACCTCAGTCCCGGAAAAAAATGTTATCGCAAGAATTTGTTCTACCAAGTTTAGGTATTCATGCAAATTATGCACAAAAGCTAAAAATATGAACATTTGCTTCTTACAATTAGCAATATTATGTTTCAGAGAACATATCGATAACTTTTATTTTATTTAAACTTAAAAAAAACATGTTAGTCTTGCACTCAGGCTCGAGCTTTACCTCGCTCACGGTTACGCTCAGCATTTAATGGGCCTAAATGTTGAACCAAGTCTAAGTATCTAACGGTAGTAAGCATTAAGTTTAAAGCCTGACCAGTAATATATGGTCACGCGCCATATTGCGGAATTTCATTGAAACTAAATTTTTCATACTAAACTGAACTGTCACCCTATACATAAGAATAGAAGCGCCCTCTTGACAATGATCATACATCTCTGGTCGGGCTTTACATTTGAATTCAGCTGTACCAGCGTTATTGATTCATACTTCATGTTTTTTTCGTGTTGTGTAGCACTGCTGTTAAAATCAAAGTCGGTGTCCTGGATAGTTGTCATTTTTTGCAGCAATGCTGTACAAGTGTACAGCAAGGGTGCAGCAGTAACACTGATGCAGTCTGAATCTATATTTAACCCTTAAGTTTATATTTTTATTTGCTGCAGCATTACTGCCGAAGCGATTGGAAATGGCCGATATCACTGTCAATTTTCTAGTCGTGCCAAACGACAGCAACGATTGTGACTTAATTGACATTCTTCATTATTTCTTTGTCTAGAGTTACGGAGTAAATGTCCACTTTATGGCTGTTAACTATTGATAGAGCATCGCCTGAACTTTCTTGAGACCAGCCAGCAGTGGCGTAGTTAGGCGTGGGCGAATGGGGCCTTCGCCCACGGCTTCGCCATTAGGGGGGGGCCCGCAAAGCCAACCTTTTTATCAGGTACCTTGGGAATCCACATTGAAAAAGGCATCACACCCTACGTCACTGCCAGCCAGGGCATCAATAAAATTATAATTTTGTGGAAACAATTTTGGAAACTTTGAAAACTGGAATAAAATTGATTAAATTGCACAAAGTCAACGTCCTACACAAAACATGTACCCAAGTCAGTGATCAGTGAAAATAGAGGTTCAGTTATTAGGGTTCCGTACCCAAAGGGTAAAACGGGACCCTATTACTAAGACTCCGCTGTCCGTCCGTCTGTCCGTTTGTCACCAGGCTGTATTTCAAGAACCGTGATAGTTAGACAGTTAAAATTTTAACAGATCATGTTATTTCTGTTGCCGCTATAACAAAATATAATAAAAAGTACGGAACCCTTGGTGGGCGAGTCCGACTCGCACTTGTCCGGTTTTTTTAATATTTAAAATATGTTTTGTAATAATTGTAGCCCTTAATATATAATAAAATTATGGAAAGGGATTCTGCGTGTTGTTTTCGGCTAAATGCACGCTTCCCAAAAGTACGGGACCTCATTGTCCTGTGTACGGGAGATAAATAATAACAGCAAAATTTTCCAAAACGTTCCAGTTATCACAAACCGTTGGTTGGGTTTAATTGAAACAGGATGAAACGGTGTCTTCAGGGAATTAATAAATAGGGGCAATACATATTGGGGACGCACGCTCGCACCTTTCCGTATTTATTCGCCAAAGCGGTTTAAATTGC
Organism: Cydia pomonella; assembly: GCF_033807575.1. Taxonomy (NCBI): domain Eukaryota; kingdom Metazoa; phylum Arthropoda; class Insecta; order Lepidoptera; family Tortricidae; genus Cydia; species Cydia pomonella. The sequence goes on along the minus strand of NC_084714.1, from coordinate 13,217,185 downwards.
ATGCACGTTCCCCTCTTAAAATCTCATTGTGTATTCTCTTTGTTTATAAAATGTTGACAATACCGGACTTCGATTTTATTCGTATACGAAATATTGGGGGAATATTGGTACCCTATCTGATGTCTTGGGATTTTTTTGTGAAATATTTAATTTGAAAAAATTTTCATTACCATATTTTTTTACAGGTTTGTAAAGGCATTAGGTATAAGTACTATTAGATTATATGCATGTCCTTCTGAAACACGGACTACACCATACCACAATAATATCTGTCAAAAACCATGTCACTAAATTACTCTGCAGTAAGTACCTGAAATATGTTACTTTGCAATGAAGTATTATTTTACTGAAAACAATCTTCACGAGCATTATTATTTGAAAAGCAATTTTCACGAAAATTTTGCAAAAGCTTTGATTGTCAACCGCAACCGCTTTACTTTACAAAGAATATTTCCGACCTTATTAAGACAGTAACGTTATATTTAATTTATCTAACTGACGTGAACTCGCTAAGACGAGAAGTTGTTTTCTGTAATATTTGCGTTTTGAAGAGACATGTATTTTGAATAGAAGAATAGACGGTGCGGTGTGGTACGTATAGAAAAGTGCGGTTGCGATTATTTCAAACCAACCAAGCGTATCAATTCTTCAACGACGTTCACTAGGGTGTTCTAGTAATGTAAGTATAGGTAATGGCGCGATCAGTAAGGAACACGTTTCTCCTTCCCGTGCTAATGTTTTTTTTTCCATAGAAATTAAATCTAGCTGGCAGTGTGTATTATAAATATTCATATGGACCTCTTTAACACACGGATTTTTTGTCCGAGAAAATAGTCGATCGCTATTCGTCCTCTTTACTCCGGTCGGAAAGACCGAGTAAAAAGAGTAACGAGAGTTTTAAAATGAGAACGAAACTCCGTTTGTATGGGAAGCTGAAATTCGGCCGAGCAAACAATCCAGTTAAAAACCAGTTCGATTAGAAACGAAACAACCGAACCGGAAAAGAATGAGAGGATTTTAGCATAAATGTATCAAATGTACTCTTCAGTTACGTGATCTATTTAGACGCATGTCTTTGGAGTTGGATTTCTCTGTCCGCACGGTAATGTATAATTAGACGGTGACAAGGGTCTGACAGTCTTATTTGGGACAAGAAAGCACGATCCCACTAACAATTCGAAAAGGTGCACCTGCGAGTGGAGCAATTTTATTACCATATATATTTCTGTACCATTTATCTGGTAAATGTCTGGTTTTTATCCAATAAGGAGCCACAAATTTTACGTAAAGCTACAGAGAAAATTTTCAGTGGTGACTCTTTTATTTATCGTGTTAGATAATTACCCCCTTATTCATAAACGTGTACTAAAGTTACGATGCCGCTGATCATCGTTTGTCCCTTTCCGACGTATTGGTATGATGGAAAGGGACAAACGATGATCAGCAGCTTCGTAACTTTAGTACACGTTTATGAATAAGGGGGTAAATCTCCAAGTTTAGGCCTATAATGGATTGAAAAAATTGCCGACAAATATAATATAAATACGTATTTATTCTCATTTTTGAGCACGTAGTATTTAAAGTACTTACCTATACTTAAAGGTACAAAAACATTAGTTATTAACTACTTATTCCCATTTCAAAGCAAACATTGAAATCATATGATGGTCATTTTTTTATAAATCCCAAAAGTCTTCGGTTGCTACATATAATTCGCACATAAATACATTTTATATAAATTGTGCCAAAAGTTTAGTTGGAACTAGGCTGCTTATATGTTATTATTTTCTATTTACTACGGGACTGAAAATGTTAGCTACGTAACACGAGCAAAAGATCATATTTATAACTAAGGACAAAAAGGACATATATGAGAGGAGAGGTCACCTCAGTGCCTAGACACACCTGGGACACAAGCGTTATTAACATTTAGGAAAAAAGGACAAAGGGAACATTTAATATCAAATAGGCCTTTGAGTTTTGCATATCATAGTCATCATTGTGCATAGAATATTGATTAATTTAGCAATGAGGTATTATATGTTTTTCTTTAAGACAAACAAGTAGGTATCATAAAAACTGTTATTCTCTGTACTATTTGCTAGCACTTATATTAAAACCACTTTCCTTCACGTTTTAACATTACCTTTTCACAAGCTCACGCGTTCTTGGTAAGATTGACGTGAGTTAGCAAGTATTATGGATTGGTACGTGTTTAAGGTTAAGGCATGTTTACACCTGTACTTCCGATAACGCTTTTCGATTTTTATATGAATTTGTAAAAATTTTCTTTAACCCTTAAAGATCGGAATACTCGGACTTACGGCCCGATTCGAAGAATGATTAAGACACGTTTAAGATATTGGAAAGATCCTTAATAGATCGATAACTAAACGACATGTCAAAATTGACATTTATTTCGATTCCGCTGTGACAATGTGATCCCAATAAGATCTGTCTACCATATTTCTAACGTCAAAGTGACATTGGTTGCCCAAATCGAGCTGCTTCTGTCGATTATACGACATACAAACGATATCTAAATGAGACCTTATCTAAACTAGAACTTACCGTTATCGTATCTCATTCTTCGAATCGGGCCGTTAAACAGAATTCACCTACCTAGTTCATGCTTACAGTTTTATTTATCAAAACAATATCATGTTGATTTTAATATGAATATGTTAATCAGCTAGTTGTCAATTTAAGTAATTTTTTTTCGAAATAACAGTGCTTCATTTTTTTTTTTCAATTAAAATAATATCAAAGTTAAGTATATCAATTTATTTCGTAGCGTTAGTTATGTCAGATAGTTTATTGAATGATAATTTTTAGCCTATCGCCGTGTTACCAATTTTGTTTACCTTTATTTCAGTAATATGACAATAATTAATGTACGTGTTGTGACTGGTTTGATTTTTGACTGTTAACTTTTTGATAGACCTTTCGTCGCTTAGTTCTAAATCTCTGTTTTGACATTTTACTGGGACATCGTTGTCCGCGAACACGACCAGGGCAACCTGCGTCAAAACGTCGGAAATAAAGTTAAACACTAAAATATTGTTATGTATAAGGGGGAAAATGTCAACAAAGTAGATGGAGTTCAAACTTAGTGAGAACATGGTCTGAACGTAGTCTGTACCCCTAGTGTAAATTTATTCGATTTCGAAACGTGACGTACGCGTTTGCGTTAAGTCTCATTTTGTATGGGATTTTGAGTTTCCAAAAAGTCCCGCTTGGCGCGCTGTTTCAAAATCCCATACAAAATGAGACTTAACGCAAATGCGTACGTCACGTTTCGCTATCGAATAAATTTACACTAGGGGTACTGAACGTTTCGTAAGACTATGACTTGTTAATAACTTAAGTCGTTTTCCGTGACGCGTACTTGACCTTCCCGTACGAAAGGTCGATAGAGGTTAATTTGAAACTACCAATTGTAATGTTTTAATTTGATGGACTCACGTAAGAACGTGTCAAGTAACGCAAAGTTCTTGTTGATGGTAGATGAGTAAAAATAAATTCTTGCTTTGCACAAAGATAAATATTTTTAGACTTCATCTCCTTCACATTCACCAAAGGACTTTGCAAAAACTGGTTTTAACTGAAAAATCCCAGTGAAAACTAGTGTTCATCGAGTCCTTAGGGAAAACTGGTTTTAACTAGTGAAAACGCGTTTTCATTGAGACGATACAGAAAATTAGTTTTATCTAGGAAAACCGCGTTTTCAATAAAAACGAGTTTTCACGGTAACAATATTTATCAAAAACGTGTACATGTTATAGAATTGAGGTGTTACTTAGTACTTTCCTTAACTTGTTCATTCATAATTTAAAAAAAAAAAAACAAACTACTTATGTTAAACATTTGAAACTTAAAAGTCATCGTTCACGCCAGACTTTTTTATACTGGAATTAGAAATTTAAAACGCTATCACAGCACAATATTTAATTACATAGCGCATTATCCCTTTAGGTCTTCATGATGGCTTTTTACGATATTACCACCCACAAAAGTTTACTATTGACATGACTAAATTGTCTAAGCTCTAAACTGTGGCGGAAATGAAACCAGCGCGACCAATTCCTATACCAAGGTTGTCTGGAATTCGCTGTTATTACGCCAAAGTTCATTCGTAATGTGAGTTTTGTCATCGATTTGACATTGCATAATGTCAGTTCATGATATGAATTATGACAAATGTAAAACACTTGACATTATGAGAAAGATTAGAAATTAAATTAAATGGAACAGGACTGATTTTGTATTTTATTTCTATTTTGTATTAATGAGTTTTTTGTTATAACTTAGTGCCATTTATCTACTGAATAAATGTTTACTTTTTCTTGTCGGACTGTACCTAAACGGCGATCTCATTAAATTACGTACATCAGAAAAAATATGGTCATATGCGTAACTTAATATGTTTTTGATAAGTAGACATAAAAAAAAATCAAAATTAATACTAAATAGATTCATAACAAATAATAGTATACACGGTAACTATGTACGTTTTATAAATCTACAGCAATCCCTCGTAAAATTTAAAAGAATAATTTTGTTAAAGTACATACTCACTTACTCCGTTTGCTCAGCGACCCAAAATTAGACTTGACCTTCGACACAAAACAGCGCCAATTTTCTCGGTCCTGTCCTGTGCGACTTCTTGTCAAGTTCGCGCAGAATTTTATTTAAGTAGTATATAAGTATATAGTAAGTAAGTATATACATATTGTTGTTCATATAACTTAGTCATCTCCTATTTCAACAATTTATTCATGCACCTCTACTTCTTCACTACCTGCCAACCCATTGTTATACGACAAAGAAGCCGTCTTTCCAAAACTTAATAATGGCCGATTTATTTGCAAAGGTCCCAGTTGAAATGTAAATTAATTCATAAACAAATACGGCCTACAAAATTCGTGGTGAAATGTATAAATGAAATTAATATTCATTTAGGCAAATTTAGGCTACGCTGAAAATATTGCAAACAATTGAAATACTTTGAATTTTGCATGCTTTGGAAGTTGTTAATAATCTTTAGTCTTGTCGACATTAGTAACCTTGAAGATAAATCGCCGGCCACGAAAAGTAAGATCTAAACTCATCATACAGGCATCGGAGTTTTTAACGCACTAATAGCGACTAATAGCAATAAAATTTAACTCATATTCATACTCATACTCATTCATTTATTAAATAAGTGTTTTTAATTATGTATATAATCAAGAACTAGAACATTGACGAGTTCTTTAATCCTTTAATTTTGTCTTTGAATATATTAATATTACAAATAAGAATTATTAACATTTTTTTGTATTTTTTATATTACGAAATTTCATTAAAAAAAACAATACGTATATTAAAAGGTGTAAAAATAATATGAATATAAATTAATCAATACAAAAAAAAAGGTCATTATTCTTATTTGTAATATTTATGTCCTGAAAGACACAATTAAAGGATCGTTTACAACCATTCTGGTCCTTGTAAAATAAAATCACTAATTAAATAAATGAATGAGTATGAGTATGAATATGAGTTGAATTCTATTGCTAATGTCGACTCCATAGCTCGCTATTAGTCTTACCGCGCGGTAAAAACTCCGATGCCTGCTCATCAACTTTGACGACCGATCTGGCCTAGTGGGTAGCGACCCTGCCTATGAAGCCGATGGTCCTAAGTTCGAATCCCGGTAAGGGCATTTACTTATTTGTGTGATGAACACAGATATTAGTTCCTGAGTCATGAATGTTTTTCATGGATGTGCCTTCTTGGCTTACCGTGGGACTTAGTCAATTTATTTATCAACATATATATCTTCCTCGCTATAAGATAAACGCTAGTAAATGCAGGTGCTACTCGTATAATATTCTTGGTATCACGAATGTCATAGCATAACAAAAACCTAGGTAGGTGGCATGTGATAAAATACGTCTAAAGAACTTTCTTATGATAAAAAATATACCTACGAGTACCTACAAATACTCATTATTACCCACTTACGTTGCCACGCAAACCATTAATAATTATATATATAAGATATAATACTTTTAGTTACAGAGAGAAGAATTGCTTGTCCGAAGGAATTCTTGGTAATATCGGAAATCGAGTTAGTTATTTCTGAATATGCTTACACACGTATACTTACTCTCACGTGTGAAAATATAAGAAACTGGCGACCCGCCCCGGCTTCGCACGGGTAGTAAAGCGTAATATTTTATATAACTAATGTCTCTCATTAGATTACGGTAGGTATCGAGTATGAATTAAACTTAAATGTATAATTTTCCGTTTTATGGTGGGACGGGGAGATAAGAATCGTGCGCCTTGCTTGTAGTTTTGAAAGCCATGGGCTACGGTGACTGCTTACCATCAAACGGGTCGTATGCTTGTTTTTCACCGACGTATTATTAAAAACCATAGGCTACGTTGACTGCTTACCATCAGGCGGGCTGTATTCTAGTTTGCCACCGACATGGTATTTAATAAAACATAGGCTACGGATACCTACCCCCAGGCCGGCCGTATGCTTAGTTGTCACCAACGTGGTATAAACATGAATCATAAGCTACGGTGACTGCCTATTATCAGGCGGGCCATATGCTTTTTTGACACCGACGTGGTATTAAAGAAAACAACGGGTTGCACTCCGGGAGTGCCGGCATGAGAACTTGAATATTAACGTTGTGCATTTTTGATATTTTGGAATGGTTAGGGAATAATTTTGCACGAATTGCTTTAATTATCAGTATAAAAGTACTATCATTTATGTGGTAAAATACAATATTTATTTATTGCGCTATCGTACACAAACATGACAATTTATATTACATTGAAAATTTAACACTTCAGAACAATTACAATTATTTAACATTAAAATGTTTATCTCTTAGAAAAATCAACTTCCATCCATAATTTCAACGACTCTTACACCATCATCATTACAAGAACCATCATGAAATTTTTCGATTAGGTCACGTGTCCGTCTTACGAATTTTCAATCTGACGAATCTGTCGGTCACGTGACCTGTCGCGAATTTAACATTTTTTCCCCATCACAAAAAGTAGCCGTATAAGCCGGGCCGTATGCTTGTTTGCCACAGACGTGGTATAAAACAAAAAATTATATGCAAGTGGCCCTTCTCGTGCGTAGCGTGAACTTATGGATACACACAGCTGAAGACGTGTTTAGCGTATGCGAGCGTTGGTTGCTGTGGAAATATTGACACATGGAATTAGACCAATGGACCCAGGCAGGTGACACGTATAGTGCGTGCGTGCGTGGCGTGCGCGTTCTAGCTTTAGGAAAACGCACGGTTCAAGCGATGTAGCCAGTGCCGGTGGTGGGGCGCGGGCGGGAGTGACTGCGCCTAGCACCCGTCGTCGCGTTTGCGAATCGAGTCACTTTTGGTGCGGCTGCTATAGTATTTCGTACGATGAACAGATGTCATTTCAATACAATTTTGCTAGATCCAACTAGGGACAAATCAAATTATTTTATGAAATATTTTTTGATTTGTTTTTAGGTTTCCGTACCAAAAAAATACAAAAAGAACCCTTATGGTGCGACTCTGTTCGTCCGTCCGTCTGTCTGTCTGTCTGTCTCTGTGTCTGTCACATCGCTAAATATCTCGAGAACCACTTAAGCTATCGATTTGAAATTTGGAATAGTTATGAATAACGCTAACCCAGACACATTGAAAGTATTTTTTTTTACTATGTAAAATGCCCAATATGAAGAGGGTGCAACATTTCAAAGTCTAGTGACTAGGTTAAGTGGGTTACCATTTGAAAGAGCTCAAATTATACATTCGAAAACATTTTTCTCCCCCTCCTTATCTCCGAAGTTTACTTATAAAAAATTACAATTTTTTTACATAAATATAAAATTTACAGGAAAAAACATAATCAGACCTCTATCTTGGTACCTTTTTTTAATTAACAAAAAACCTTACCGAATTCAGTTTGCAATATAACCAACTATACGTGTGTTTATTACACCTGAAATTTCTATGAGATTACATTAAATACACCTTTTTCAAATAAAAGATCAATTTTTGAAATCGGTTCACATAATAGAGAATTATTATTAATTATTAGTTAAACAATTTGCCGATAGATGGCGCTATACACTATTATACTTAGTATAGGAACTTCTGTTAAAAAGTCTTTCGCCTTCATAGTTACACAAGATAATTCAAAGTTTGTACGGAACCCTCGGTGCGGCAGTAAAACGAACTCGCACTTGACCCGTTTATTTAAGTTGTCATAATACTATATACATAAATAAAAAAACTGAAATAGATATCATACACTAAAGAAAAAGTGACCAAGGCGCGTAAGCTGAAGACACGGCTTCGATTCCCGCCTCCCATCACGTCACCGTATCCATCCTATTAAAAAAAATATTATTTTAAATTGTTTAGTGTAAAGAGCAATTTTTAATATATTCTATGAATTGCTCAATGTATCTAACGTATTTAATTTGATAATGACTAAAACTTTATCCGTGTAAATAGCTTTGCAAATACCACATGACATCATGTGACCAGTTTTAGAATTTAAGAATGGGCAGGTATCGTAAGTTATCCTTAAAATATAGACATATCGCGGGCTTTTTTGTTCCCCAATAAAAGAGAGACAATCCCACCATACATTGTGTTGTTATATCTCAAACGGATAGGCAGCGTTTTCAATTAAAGCCTCTAGACAACGTGATTCTTTCCGACATTAGAAAACATCGCTATATTTCAACCAATACACACAAAACCTTAATAAATTATACACCTTAACCTTCCTCAAGAAATTATCTATTGATAAATGAAAACCTCATGAAAGTTTGTTCAGTAGTTTTTGAGCGAACATACAGACATACAGACAGACAGACGCGGCAGGGGACTTGATTTTATAAGATCTAGTGATGTAAAATAACTTGTATAGTTTCGGAAGACAGGCAATATTAAATTAGGTACCAAAAATAGACACCTTTTTCCTAACAGTATAACAGTAGCATCTAAAAAACTCGATTTCCATCAGCCAGTCTAATGTAAGGCAATCTGAATGGGCACCGCAGCCTATGAATTATGTACCTAAATTGTAAATCAAACTTTTAAAAATGTCTTAGCAATTTCATTAAAATGTGAAATATTATACATAACGTCAAGTACTACACACATCATAGGAACAGCATGTGAAATTTACATGAAAATCAAAATTCCATTTTTTATGCGACTTTTTTTCCAAGATCATGTGCGTTTTTTAAAACATTTAGTCATAAAACGCGTATAGTTATTATTATCTTTTAAATAACTTTATTATTCACAAAAAAATCTCAAATAAGTGGAAGAATTTGAATTAAAAATGTACTTATACTAAAAACTAAACTACATAACTTAAAACCTAGATCTAAAAATAAATAAAATTAGTCTTAAAATAAAATAAAACTATCCCCCTGCGGCATGGTGCCGTAGACGCTAGCAGCATTTCCTCGCTGTATCGCAAGACTAATTCTAAAGTTATTATTATTAATATTTTTTTATAGACGTATGGTGCTCATCAAAAAAGGAGTGTACGGGTTTTTATTACCTACTTTTTATGAATGGACAACGCGCTTCTAACCCGCACCCCTGGTGTTTCAAGCATCCTTAGACTAGAAGGGCCAATGTTTGTTAACCACCGACGGAATAATTATAAAAAAGACGAACTGCCCACGGCTTAATAGATATTGAGCGGTCTGGCCTAGTGGGTAGTCCCTGCCTATGAAGCCGATGGACCCGGGCTCGAATCCCGGTAAGGGCATTTATTGGTGTGATGCTTCATAAGCAGCAGGGTCACTACCTACCCAGTACCCACTAGGCCAAATTGGCCTTCATTTAATATCACTATAGACGATTCTTTAAAAGTATTATCCCAGTCACCCTCCCTTACCGTGTAATTTACAGAGGTGCGTTTAAAACAGTTCATTTACTTTTTAATATCACAGGCAATCCATCAGAGCTGTCAGGTACCCTACTCAATGGAACGTCGATAACACAGGCGGAGGTGCTGTTTCTTGTTCGCCCATTATTACAATCTTTATCAAAATCTGATAAAGCTAAGTATAGACCAGGTTGATGCATTTGACTGAGGAGAGTTGGTTAGGTTCCTGACTTGTTTTGTCAGTATTGATTTTTTTGAAAGAAAAATTGTTTTCTGTACTTATACTAGTTGTGGAAGCGAATTTCCTATAAAAGTAGGTGCCAATGACCGATTACCTTTCGTTTACAATAAGGTAAGTAACTGTTAGGAGAGGTCACAGCGGGGTACCATCTATTAGGCATGTTAATGTGGAGCACAAGGTCGTTGACTTTATACAACTAAAACCTAATTAGGACATCATAGTACCTGCCGGCGTCGGCGCATTTAGTTTGACATTAGCATCATACGTCTCATGTCAAATAAAACGTATAAAACGTTGCTGATGAAATTATATTTTATAATTGACCAAAGAACTTGTAAGAACACACGTTATTTACCTATGTATATTAATCAAATAAGTAACTACGTATAAAGCCAGAAAACTAAAATATAGCTTCAAGCAACAATGAAAATAAAATTACTTATATCTAATGGCTTCATAGTGCTACATTCCAATTGATAATCTATTCAAATTATCAGCAGCGCGGAGCTAAAGTTAGTACCTATTGTAATGTTTCTGCATTAACATTTCAATGTACCTTTGGAATATTCGCTTTCACTCCTCGATTTGTACTCGTTAATGGTGGTTATTATGTGCTTCGTGAAGGCTCTTGATGATGTAGGTAAATATATTAGGAAATAGTTTTACAGCCTTATACTTAACTCAGGTGGTTTTTAGGCAGATGCGACATAGTTTTGGTAGAACACTAACTTAGTTTGGAATTAAATTTAGTTTAATAATTTTATTTTTATTTTTCGTTTTCTGTGTATATAATTTTTAACTTTAAACTTGGTGCACAATAAAGAATATTATTATTATTACTAATCTCTTTATTTTGTTTTGGGTCTTAGGTTAGGCATTTAATGATATGATTATAAAATTAAAATACGAAAAAACATACAAAAAGAATACAACATATAAACACATTATAAAAAACCTAACCTAGGGTGCCGCCAGCAGCGGGGCAGGGCCCAAGCTGCCGGTGGTCAAGGCCGCAGAGAGAGGAACCGCCGTAGTATCCGCGATGTGTCCAAGATCACCGCCTTATTAAATTAAACATAAGTGTACTTTTACTTTTCCTACCAAATTTGGTGCTATATTATATTGTAACACTTCTACAAAGAGGTGGCATGTACAACAAAAACCTAAAACTATTTCATCTGCATTTATACTTATGAACATGTACTTACACAATAAATAAATATAAATAAACAAACTCCGTATAGGCACATAATTGTGCCAATAACAATAAATGTCGGAGGTATAGTTCGTTAATTTCTTATTCAGTTTCTGGCATTATTTCGTTGAATTTTTCTGAAAGCATGAACGTCTTGAATAATTTCGTTGAATTTCTCTGAAAGCATTAACGTCTTGAATAATTTCGTTGAATTGTTTGATTATAAAACAGAGCTGATAACGAAATTCAATGTAAATTATAAACCGAATGCTATGCGGAATTGGTTCGTAAATTTAATACACTTATAAATATGCAATAGACTGCAATATTTTTAATACATAAGTCAATGCGTTAATTATTTGAAGTTAACATTTTCTTCTCTTACAGATAAAGTGTTATATTATAATAACGTATGGGATATCTCCCATATATTTTTGCCACCATTTTGCTGTATCCAACAATGCAGCAATGGAACTGCTGCAGTACAAGTACTTACCGTGTTTTTCATAAGGTAGCACTTGAATTACCGCATTTTCAGGGAAATCACCGCATCAGAAACAACAGTGCTCAAGTAACCTTTAGATATAGCAAGTATTTTCAGTTAACTTAAGAATGCGTTTCATCTCAACATTAAAACTAATTTTAACTACAGCCTTTCCCGATCTAAAACCATCCTTTAAAGTTCAAAAGTCCACTATTAACGTCTTGCTTAAGCTCCGACCTATTAAATTTGTGTCCCAGACAGGACAAGACTTCAGAAAGCTTTTTGCAGACTGCTTTCGAAACTTTCAAATTCCTAGTAGTTTAAGTTGTGTAACTTTCATAAGCCCATCATGACAATGGCGATAATTTTAAAATACTTGCCAGCAGTTATTCTAATAAATTGTAATAGTTACAGCACAGTATAAAATGTTGAACGTCAACTATTTATTTCAACTTCTTCGGCTGCACTGGCTTGGGCGACATTTCTGTCCGCCTATGCTACGCTTAACAATACGGCACAGGAACTTAAAGAAAGCAACTTTAACATGAAGGATAAATGGAGAGGACTGGATTGCTAACTTGACCAGGGCATCCCATGCCAGCTACGATCCTACCAGCCAACCGCAAGGTTTTTCAGCTCCGAGAAGGGAATGGTGCCAACTAAATAGACTTCGCACTGAAAGCGGGCGATCCGGAGAATTTATGTTTAAGTGTGGGTGGCGAGATACACCGAAACTGTAAGAGCGTGCGACATGCAATCCGGAGGTCGCGAGTTCTGACCCGGCTCGTACCAATGAGTTTTTCGAAACTTATGTACGATATATCATTTGATATTTACCAATCGTTTTTCGGTGAAGGAAAACATCGTGGGAAAACCGGACTAGTCCCAACAAGGCTTAGTTTACCCTCTGGGTTGGAAGGTCAGATGGCAGTCGCTTTCGTAAAAACTAGCGCCTACGCCAAAGCTTGGTATTAGTTGTCATAAATAAATCTTAGTTGGCAAGTTATTATGGGATACAGTAGTCGAAGTAGTCATTGGTCTCCGGTTGAAGCCATGCGCTCCTTACAGCGTCACAACGGAAAGACAACATTTCATAAATTGACGCTGTAGTCGGTCGCCATTTAATATATCAGACCAAAGGTGTTCAGAACCGGTATTTTGCAAAAACTTCGAAATAACCATATTTATTTATTTATTATTTATTTATTTATTTATACAAGGAATTCCAACAGCTTTAAAAAATACATTAAACTTTTTTGATAGTAGTACAGAGCCAATTACAGGAACTCACAAATAGAAACTGAATATATTTCGGTTTATTTTATACTCCAAATGTAGGACTCGGTTGTGTTTTTAGATAACGACTTGGTATTATTAGATTGCCAAATAATAACAAAGCACAAAAAAATACCGTTTTAGTTTCCATACAAAAATTACCGATTTTCGATCCCTGGTTCAGAAATACCTGAATATGCACTTTAACGCCTTGATAATAGAGGCTGTGTTTAGATTTCTCTGAACACCTTAGCAGCTGCGATATATCTGATGGCGACTGTACATAGCGTATAGCGTCAACCAAGACTTAAGTTTATGTGAGAATCAACGGCGATGTACCTACATTTTCTGCACTTATATCATAAATAACTATTACTCGTATGTATATAACTATACGTATATTACTCCTTCCACGTGGGGTTCGGTCTGTGTTAACAGTCTATGCTCTTAACAAACTAAGCTCATTAAGCGTATATAAAACACTACTTTGAAAACCGCTATATGTGGGTGCACTGTGCACCAAGCAGCAACTATTAGTTAAAGGAAAGCCTGTAATTTGCTCAATTATTTTGGTTAACTCCGTGTATCAGTATTCAAATTATATTGTATTTGTTAGCCTAAAATTCATCACCAACAGCCCAATTCGAACTTTAAGATACGTCAATTATTACGTCTAGTTACGATATGTATGAGATATGTCAGTGTCAAAAGTGGAGTTTTTCTTTGAAGTAATCTAGTATTTGACCTATCTTAAAGTTCCAATTTTAACACTGAAAACATTCTTAACTATTTAACGTAAAATGCTTTGTTATACTCCAGACGTCTTTAAAATTTTTATAAGTCATTATTGAACTCCACTTATTTTTACAAAGAAATGAGACTCCATTATACAAGTTGTACAATGAAATGTCAAGGTTCACCGGCAATGCCCCGAACTCCTATACAAACAACCAATACACACAATAAAACAAGAACGTCCGTTTTCCTTAGTCGAGGAATCTACCCTTTCTCTGAGGAATTTTAATTAGCCCCTTATTTCTTCTTTGAATTGACTCCGTGACGGCAAAGAAAAGCAGGCGCGGTATTCCTTAACACTTAAGAAGCTATATATTAAGAAGGAGAAAAAAGAGTATTTATAGGTATATTTAAGCTTATTTTTGCTCTTGGTCTTGCATGCAACTTTTACCATACGTAAATACCATTTACATACATACCATTCTGTCTATAGTCGTTTCTTAATGTCTGAAGATTGTGATTATTTGACGTCTTTTTGGGTAGTATGAGTTGCTTCTATCGATTTCCAAGACCCATTCAGACAGTGCGAGAACTCGTATTCGAGTTTTGTTGAATTGTGGTATTTGATCAGTTTGACTTGATATATACGTCCTCATTGCTTTTATACCCATGCTTAAATTAATATCGGCTTGCTTGAATTCATATCGTATTTTAACTTTAAATTTTCCTGTCTTCATTCTCGGTGTTGATTGAATTTTCCTTTTTTTTCATTTGCGAATTAAAGGTACCCATACGCCCATATACGCTAGACAACTAAAAAATCGTGATACGTTGGTACATGACTGTTATAATTACATGAATCGTTAATGTGACAGACATGGCTTCCACATGGCTACTTCAGAGTATATGTTATATAAATACTTAAATACATAGACGAAACCCATGACTAAGGAAGAAATATGCGTTCTCATCACACAAATAAATACCCTTACCAGGATTTAAACCCGAGACTACCGGCTTCATAGGCAGGGGGTCACTGCCTATTAGAGCAGACATTTAACATCTTTTAATAAGTAGATTCAAGATAAATCAATTACCAATGTTTAATAGAAGGTGTTGCAAGAAAATTATATTTAGTTAAAAAGTCCAAGCAAATCAGAAGTAATTTTATTAAAACAAAAAATCCAGGACAATCAGAGATTGATTGATATTTTTTTCTTTACTTAAATAAATGGTCGGCGGGTGTAAGAGATTTAGGCTTCCAAACATAAATATTCTACAACACTAGTAACCTTAGGAAAGGACGACATCTAATAGATTATTAGTGCCCTAAAACGGTTTTTAATCAATTATGTATCTGCCTACTCAATCACGCCATTTGCTCGTTACTCAGGGAAGCACATTACTCTGTACGCATAGGTTTTACTCGTAAAATTGATTGATTAGGTACAGTACAGTAATAAATATGTACATATAACATAATATGTGTATGTATATATGACGACCGGTCTGGCCTAGTGGGTAGTGACCCTGCCTGTGAAGCCTTTGGCCCTGGGTTCGAATCCCGGTAAGGGCATTTATTCGTGTGATGAGCACGGATGTTGAGTTCCTGAGTCATGGGTATTTTCTATGTATATAAGTATTTAGATATATATTTATCGTGGTCTGAGTACCCACAACACAAGCCTTCTTGAGCTTATTGTGGGGCTTAGTCAATTTGTGTAAGAGTCTTCTTACACCAATTGACTATGATAATATATTATTTATGTATTTATTATGAATCCACAATCCACATATCTTTAACCAATGAACATTAGCAACATTCTCCATTATTTTATCAAAACTGCTCTGCTCCACTCCGCATAACAGTCACGGAAAAATCAGTATGAATAATCGAAGTCACGCTCTAATTTTAAAAGGATATGCTTAAATTAAGTACATGTAATTTTGCATAAACAGTGTAAAATTTTCACTCCCTCTAATTTATTTGTATTACAAGCAACGAAAATTAGTACCAGACTTACAGCCCGATTCGAACTTTAAGATATGTCAAATATTAGGTCTAGATACAATGTCTCGTGAATGTTTTTGTTTGAAGAAACGTCACTTTTGACACTGACATTTCCGATCCATATCGTATCTAGACCTAATAGTCATTTAGATGATAGTCATTCACCGCTGAGCTACGGTCGTGGCGCTTCGTCGTAGTGGATAACATGGGTTTTCCGGTATGTAGCGAAAATGCTTTGTAGAGGCAAATCGACAACGTGTCGTGATTATCGCTGAATGGATTAAAATGAGGGCGTTATTTCGATTGTATTGCGGCGGCAACGTGACTCATAAGAATACGGTAAAAAAGTTACATGAATTGGCGAATCTGTGGTACGGCCGAGAAGCAGTCAGAATACTTTTTATAAAAATGACTTCCTTTTCTTGTAGTTATTTATTTTCCAAATCGCGGTCTCGTGGTTCGTAAATAATTTAGCCATATTTTAGATTTTCTGATTTTGTCTCACTGCCTTATTCGGTTTCAACACATCGCAGAGAGATCTACTTATAACTAAAATGAAATTACCTCGCTTTCAGAGGCTGTAGGTAAGCCTAATTCCTATCATTGTCAGCGGTAAATTGTGAGTATTATGACTGATTTCACGAACGGACTCCGCTAAATTCTTAATTGAAACTGAAATACATTTCCACTGATGTACCGATAACGCCAGATACAAATCCAATCCCAATTCAATTTCTTTTCTATTTTTGTCATCCGAGTACTCAAGATTAGTGTGACAAATTGGATTTGGCATTGCGCGTGAATGTGTTTATTTTATTTATATCCGATTTACGTTTATATTTTTTATAAAGTATAAAAAATATGTTTTACCTACAGTAGGTATTGTGTTTTTGGCAGCGCCTATTACCATAATTCAGCAAGGACGGGTTATTTCATCTCATAAGAAGTATTTCAGATATTTATGTCCGATTGTATTCTCTTCATTACAGTAATATTTAGTCGTAATTATTAAATAAAATTGCATACTTGATTTCTTCTATCTACGCCTTTAATTCTAACATCTTAAATGGTTCGATATTGTTTTTTTATACTACGTCGGTGGCAAACAAGCATACGGCCCACCTGATGGTAAGCAGTCTCTGTACCTTATGGACGCCGGCAACTCCAGAGGTGTAGCTTAAAAAGTTTAAATTGGAAATGACAATCATTTAACGCTTCATTCGGTTTCATTTTATACATGTCTTGAAAGTAGGTATTTACATGCATACATGTCTGCCTGCCTGTTGTCTACCATGCCTTAATTTATATGCTTAATTTGTATGTCATTTTATTTTGATATTAATGAGCAATAAAAAATATTTGTATTGTATACTTAATAATTATTACCTCATTGAAGATTTAAGACCCTCATTTACCCGACTAGTTCTAGATCTTATGCGATGCAGTCTTAAGAACTGAATATAATGTTAAGCTATTTTCACGGCTCAACTTAAGTGTTTTTAGTCACTCGCGCGACATGATTCGGAGAGCCTAGGTCTCCTTTCTCAAGCACTAACAGTGCGAGTAGCGTTCACGACGGCCGCGCTTCGCACACAAACCCGCCGTAAAATTAGCTTAGTGTTACTATGTCTCACGACAGTTTAAATTCTGAATATAATAATTTGAAAAAAAACCGCGTCAAAGACTAATCCCTATCTAAATAATGCAGTTAGAAAAAGACGGAAAGTCTATCTTGCGGGCAAGATAATGTCGCGCGACTTCTGTGCTACAGTAATAAGAGCATTCTCTTTAAAAGTGAGAGGCACGGCAAAACATGTCAGAGCCTTTCAATGCAAAGATGGAGCGGGAACCTCTGGTAAAAGTTCGAGGATGTGGATCTGACTGATAAGAATAAACGGTGACCTCAAAGTATTTACAGCCTGACAACTTATGCATATTGTTTTTTTTATTTCTTCATATCCAATACATACTCCAATAAATCTCCTCAGTTCCATTTCTACAGTTTTGAACACAAAAAATACACCTAAATAACACATATGACAAAAACACATGTTTATTACACTTATTACCGCGCTCTTCCCAATAGCACACTGAACGATTTTAGATATACTTACATAAAATAGTATACAGATACATATAAGTAATTAACAATTCCAAAAAATATTACGCTTTCTTAATATTTAGCGTAATTTTGCCTTCACCTACTAAATATCGGTTATGTATATTTTTATGCAATAACCTTACTGTTCTTTTCCAGATCATTCTAAAGATGGAAAGTGAGTTAAATATTATGAGATTATATTAAAAACGGCTACAGGTAAATGTAAAAAAATAAAAGCTTGGCCGTAATATCAATGGTATGAATGTGACTTTTGTGTGGCTATAATTTTACTGCTATATTAATTAGGGCAAAACATATTTTCCTACCATTTATGTGAGTATGCAGTTAAAATAAAATATGGCGTAATTAACAGGAGCTGGTGGAAGTTATCTCGACTCGAATTACGCGGGCTCAGGTAAATTGCTAATTATTCGCACAATAGCATGGTCATATAAAAACGAGCTAGCTAATTATAATTACGGTGTGTATTTATATATTTTTGTATTTGGTCGTTTCGTACCTTCAGTTATGTATACGTAGCTTGATTTGATTTTAAATAATTCTACTGTTGTTTATCGGTTAAATCTGTATATATTTCCTGTATAAAAAAGTAGAATGTTTTTTTTACATTTAACTGGCCTTTTTAACATCATGTTTAGTTCAGTAAATTTCAAATAAATAAATGTGATCTTAGTCTAAGTCTTGTTCAACTATAAAATATGATTCCTTGATTTATGTTTGTATAATTTAGATTATATTGTTGGTTAGTGTGTATTTCTGACCTTAATATACATATAATGCATGTGTATATTTGCATATTAAATACTACTTTAATACTACATTGTGTTCAAAACAATATGATCTTTTAATCAAAGTTATTGGCAGTAAATGAAACATTCAAGATACATTCTGATGGTTTATTACAGTATTGTCTGATCAACAAATTGTATCTTATTTCCTTATCTATACACTTATAAAAATATATTTACACCCCAACAGCCTACAATTTACATACAGCTGGCATACATTATCTATTTACAATTGGAGGGTCCTATTTGATGTAGGGTGGCCCCTGGAGGTCCGGCCTGTGTCGGTGGTGGGTCCCTCGATGTCTCAAGTGTATAACCGCATCCCTCATTTTCTCTTGCCTCAAATTCTTAATATAATCCTCGTCGATAGAGTGTCTGTTCTTTCCACGCTTGTCCGCCTTCTCACTGTCTTTGAACAATACACACCACAGCGACTTGTCCTTATTGTCCCACAACAACGACTTAGTGTACTCCTTCAGCCTGCGACTGTTTTCCTCCACTCGCCGCATCGCTATCTCTATTTTAATCAAGTCTTTGTAATGGTCCGACACCGGCGAGCTGTTATTGCCCTCCGCCTTAACGGCGCTTATATTAATTCTCGACAAGTAATAATTCTCATATTGTCCAGCGGAGCCTCTTCGCAACAACCACACGACACTGGCGACAAACGTGCACGTGACTATGAAAGTTAATATTAGGAGAGTCAGTCGGAATACTACGCTGGGAGACGTACAACTCATATCACTTTTTGTTTATGTTTGCGGACGCACTGTGGATTGTCGAACATGCCGCGCTGGCGTAGCTCGTGCTACGAAAGCTACGCGTCCGTCCGCTACGAGCGCCGCTACGAACTGGCGGGAGGCATCGCCGAACCTCCTCAGCGCACACTCACTGTTTATCTCTGCTGTAATTTGCAGTCCAAAGCTGTATCCGAGTTGCAGCTGCTTTTAAATCTCTACGTGCAAGCTTTCTTTGTACTTTTGTGAAGTCATTGTGCTGGAAGTTTTTAAAATCGTAACGACGAAGTCATAATTGCTCGCTTTGAATTTTAGGATGCATAATTTTCAAAGGGAAGTAAATGGTTTTATTCAACATTTCCTTTGAATGAACGCTGTTCTACATTAAAACAAGTTTCCAGTGACTGCACTTTCCTTATATTTTAATATTGATGTAATGTTAAGACATTAAAGTGGAAAACGGATTATACCAACAATAACATGAACCAAAGGCAATTAATTAAATACTTAGCAAGTAATGCATATTAATTGTCCATCACAATTGCTCCTTGACCTAATCCTGACCTATTGACGGGAATGGCCAATTACTTCACCCCGCAATGCCGCAGCTCGTATAGGATAGGTCACTCCGTCGGCTCGTGTACAATAAAACCGTAAACTAGCCGGCTCTTTAATATGCATTCATTAAAAAATCGGCAAGAGCATGTCGGGCCATGCTCAGTGTAGGATCTAGTAGTTACCATTCCGTCAAAATAGGCCAAACGGGGGCCATTAGTAAGTATCATGTACATTACACGCATAAGGGAGTACCTTTGCAGCACTTTGTACCTATCCAACGATACCCCACACTATTGAGTCGAAGCAAAAAATAAAAATAATAATAGTGTTTATAAAAAAGTATGAAAACGGCACATTGAACCAGCCCACGCCGTGCCACCCAGACCAACGCCAGCCTAAATGTTGCGTTTCTTAACTTTTAACTTAAAACTTTTTCTGAAAAGTCGTGTATGGACCATATTCTAAACCGCCTAATTGTAAAATTCCTTTTATAACGACTTTATAATTATTACGAACAGGTAGAAAATCATATATAGAATACAATCAATAATAAGCTACAAGTACCCCAGGTATATTAAAAAGCATTGAGTGTTCGTGTAACATTTAATTTGAAAGCCCCTGACATAGATTATAGCTGCGTCCTTTGAGGGCTTAAATATATTTATTTTTATAAAACTATCTACCATTGGCTCGGTGAGCTGTAGATCTCACGATAAGCTTCACAAACTTAAAAAAAAAAAACTTACGTTGAGTCATTATAACAGCTGGCACTTAAATCCTTTATGCCAATTTCCGCCATTATGAAAATTCTCCTAAAAACGAAAATTATATATATTTAAACTATAAATTTAACGAGAATCGGTTGAGAAATGCGACCTGCAGAAATGAACATACAGACATACGAAAGGATTTTTACCCAATCAGAAACGAAAACCTTCGCGAATCGCGCTTTGCTAATCTTTTACGAATTGTTTAATTCAAATAAATTGGATAATCTGTGTAATATTTTTGCTCAAAAACACAAATAATCATTTGTAAGCGTTTGTTTATAATACACAGGTATACACCGTTCTCGTATCCTCGTATTTTGATTTTTAGCACTTTAAAGTCTATTCTAAGACACAATGTATTGCGTAATTTGTCTTGTTAAAATCCCCACCCAGTATAGGTATATCCACGATGACGCGCAGATTTGTCTAACCTAACCTTTAATAACATGATATTACGAGTCAAGGCACGTGTCGTCGTGAATGACACGATCTATAGGTAATTAAATTACACGAACATTTATCCAGTGGACAAAAAACTGATAATCACTAATGTCTTCTAAAATAGTACATAGATAGGCACGTAGGCACTTAATAGGAAACGTTCCAATTATTTCTCAATCAATTTTGTGGACCTATTAAAACAAAGCACCCGCGCAACTTATCAATAAACGCTAAGTTGAATTCTATGTTGAAACGATAAGCGAAGTGGGTCGTCGGGTTCCAGGTTAATTTCCTAATTTGGCTCGAAAGCGCCGGCGATAAGGATCGCGTCGCACTGCAATTACGACATTTTGTGTCAAAATAAAATCCTGGAGGCCGATTCTGTTAACATATTTGCTGCCAGCAACCCGCTAGGCGGGTTTTCTGTTCGTAGGCGCTTTTGGCTATACAGCGGAAAACACATTTTAATATTCACTGTGACGCGCTAAACGAGTTTTCAGTTCTTAGGTAACTACAAAGCGGAAAACACGTTTTTAATACTGAGGTATATGTATTCCGGAGTGAGTAATACGGCCAAAGAGTGTGACCGAAAGAAAAGTCAAACTAGAGAGCTGTATCTCATTTAATTAAAGGAACAATGACGTTATAAGACAATTGTAGTAAAGCTCTGGTTTCCCAGGATAGCGGCACTAATAATACGGCGGTAATATAACGGCCGCTATATGACTAGAATGTTCGTACAATCACCGCCCTCTAGGATATCGCGCCATTTTGTTTACAAAGACAACGTTCTAGTGACGTCATTTAACCGCTGTATTATGGCCGCTATATGACGGCACCGTTATCCTAAGAAACCAGAGCTTAAGTCATATGTCAAACATTACAATAAGTCAATATTTTTATACTTTAACCTAGTGCTAGTGAGGCACCGATTTTCTGATTCTCTCTTTCGGGCCGTTTCCTATGATCATATATCTTGCTCGGTGATAAGTTTATTAGCAATAAAAACTAGCAGTACTCTCCGGGTTCTATATACATTCGTAGCAATTTGATTTGGTTTTCATTTTATTTTGATACAACCTTGAGTTAGCCTGCGCCGCTGCACCAATCATCGTAAGCCGCTGAAGTTGATTAGTCCTCACAATCAGAAGTCGTCTCATAAGGCATCCCGCTCGCACTAATTGGTGCGTGTGAGATGCCTGATTACACGACTCAAAGGTCGTAACGTAATAAGAACAAAATTTTATCAAATTGTTAAATCAGAATCAGCTTAATGTTTTTTCACCAAATTGCACCGTAAATACAGCCTTTGCGAGATCGATTATCAGAGTAAACTGGAGACACATTTTCAATTTGATTTCCCAAATAATCCACCCGTGATGGATGTGGTTTTATGTTCTGTATTACGAACTGGATAAATATTACCTTCATAATCGTGAATTTAAGATGTTGCTTTATTTGATAGTGTACTACTTATAATAAGTACAATACTTATGTACTTATAATACAATGATATATCAAACACCTCGTAACAATACATTTTAGTCTGCTAAATTTCCTAATTCTATTAAATTGGGACAGCTAAGCTAATGCGAATCTGTAATTTTAGGCAAGACAATTAATTATAATTGAATAAATATTGAACATTTCACTCAGCACGGTCGGCTTATTTACACGAAAACTGAATGATCTTAACAACGTTGTATCGTATTTACTTAAGAGAATACTGTGAATCAAAATGAATTGGTAATGCCTTTTTTATTATACACTTTATTTAATACAGAACTAAAAATATTTGAATTAATGCAGATGAAATATTCTAATCCGATTTAAATAACCTAATGTACAATAAATTATGCAATGTTGTATTTTATTGAAATTTCCTTTATATAATGTGTTGGATATTCAAATGTACGGATAAATACTGCAACAGCATTAAGGATGACTAGACCGGCCCGGCTAGAGGCGTCCGATATGTCATACTCGGTGATCACGTGGTGCTTTCCATGGTAAACGAAGCACTGGAGGCTCTGGCCCGGCCCCGGCCCGACCTAGCATGAGTCATCCTTTAAACTCTTGTTGACGTTGTTGAAGTTGACGACCGGTTTGACCTAGTGGGTAGTGAAGCGAACCTACGAAGCTGATGGTCCCGGGTTAAAATCCTGGTAAGGGCATTTATTCCTGTGATGAGCATGGATATTTGTTCCTGAGTCATGGGTGTTTTCCATGTATTTAAGTATTTATCAATATTTATATATTATATATATCGTTGCCTAAGAACCCTCAACACAAGCCTTATTGAGCTTACTGTGAGACTTAGTCCTATAATATTTATTATTATTTATTAAGCTCTGGTTTCCTAGGATAGCAGTACCATCATATAGCGGCCGGCTCCATACAAAATACTTCTCTATCTTTAGCCGTATTATTTTTGTATAGAGACGGCCGCTATCCTAGGAAACCACAGCTTTATTCTAACCTAACGAGTTGTTCCAGCGTTGACACGGGCGATGACAGTAACAATTTTCTCAAAGAATTGCGTCGATGCCGTTGTGCCATTACCGTCGCGATTAGAAAGGTGACATTTGGATGGCGACAGAAGCAGTCTTACAGGGGCCCATTTCTCGAACGATATTAGTCTAATATTATGAGTGTGTTGCCATGGTAACCAATACGATTTGACAGTTCGTGGACTAATAATATTACTCTAATAACGTTCGAGAAATGGTTCAAGAAAAACTTACATTATCTTTGTAATCCCGAAGACTAGCAACGCAGGCAATCCCGCTTTTAAAACGTAAAAGGTATCAATCTAATTTATACTCGATTAAGTCCCGTTTACTTGATAATCTTCTTCCTCGCGTTGTCCCGGCATTTTGCCACGGCTCATGGGAGCCTAGGGTCCGCTTGACAACTAATCCCAAGATTTGGCGTAGGCACTAATTTTTACGAAAGCGACTGCCATCTGACCTTCCAACCCAGAGGGTAAACTAGGCCTTGTTGGGATTAGTCCGGTTTCCTCACGATGTTTTCCTTCACCGAAAAGCAACTGGTAAATATCAAATGATATTTCGTACATAAGTTCCGAAAAACTCATTGGTACGAGCTGGGGTTTGAACCCGCGACCTTCGGATTGCAAGTCGTACGCTCTTACCGCTAGGCCACCAGCGCTTCTCCCGTTTACTTGATAATATTAATAAAAAAACATACATTGTTCCTCGTATGTTCAAAATACGTAATGAAATACCTAGTATTCCCTAAACCGAGTATACGTGTTAAATTTTGTGCATTAAATTTAAATTGAATAATCAGCTTAAAGCATAAATTTTAATGCGACACAACCGGGTGTAAAAATGCAAAGCGGACGCCGTGTAAATTGCGAAAGGTTAGTTAGCAGCTCGTAAATTGTAAATACTGGAACACTGTTAACCGTGGCAAACAAGTTTTGTTCACAACGATATTACCCCGCGGAAGAATAATGAAGAAATATCGCTCGTAATTATTTTCATCTTTTTTTTTATTTAACGTATTTTTTATTCGATTTTATTGTACCACATTCAAACCCTGACACCTATTGCTTGTGTGCGTGGGACTGGAAACAGTTGATATTGCAAGTCGAAGAGGTTCAAAAATCATAAAACCTAAGAAAATTAAAGTAAGAGTAAAACATAGACCGAAACTCCATTCCTAATTTACTGGTATGTGAGCACTAGTGAGCCACATTTCACTAATTTTAACAAATCAAGATATTAAAATGTCAGCTCGTATCATCCACGCATACAAAAACTGCTACAGATATTAAAATAAAATATTTGAAAAACGGTATACTAACATTTGATTAAAAACGTTTTGATAAGTAACACCTGACGCCTAATGTTTCACATGACAATAGAGATGTTTCCTATATTTTAAATAAATTATTTCATACGATGCACGAAATAAAGCACCACACAAATATTAGAAAAATATAGCTAGCATGTTTATTTTGACATAATTTCTAATTAATAAATCAGATAGAACTAAAAAAAGTACGTCATTTTACCGTGGCGTCAATATAAGTAGCAGTTTTAATAGAAATTCCATGTTGTGCAAATCCTTTTGCCAGTTCTAAAACAGAAACTGATTTGACTAGTAGGAGAATAACAGAAACAAATCAAGCTGAAGCGTATCAATTGCCGAAAAAGATACCGATTATTTGTAATAGATATAATAACACAATTAAAACGAAGCAATTTTACAAATTCGGTTTTACATAGTATCATACATTTAATTACAAAACACGCGAGCAATGCTTGCACACAATATGTTCAGATATTCTCAGAATTAAACATTAAATCAAAGAAATAGTAGAGACCAATTTTAATTAGCAGGAATCACCTCATAGGTTTGTTACTGGGATAATTTATTTTGTTATATACCCTATATATCTAAACAAAATACTTTGAACTAACAGGCGTATTCTAATTTTAAGTATAGAATATTAATTCGATCTGGATTTTCTTCAACCAATAACGTCATTTTTAACACTGAGAGATCTGATCCATATCTAATGCAGACCGAATTCATATCCTGTAATTGAAATTAGAATACACCTGTAAGTAATCAAAATACGTAACTCCCGCACCCAGATATTTTACATTAGTGTTGATGTTTCTTTCCAGAATATACCTAGTTCAAACTGAACAGAATATCTATTGCGCACTTGAGAGGCTGTACGAAGGTGCTTCAGCTGTGTGTTGATTGAGGTTCTGATCAAGAGAGTAGCCCAAAGTTATAAGTTAAAAACACATCTTGTGAACTCAAAACAATCTTGAAAATTTTCCGCGCTTGATTCAATTTCAATCGCAACTAATGGCCGATTAACTTTCTTAGAACTGTTTGGTGGTCGATCAGTTTCACAAACGTCACAATTTGTCTGCTATTAATCAAACCATAGATGTTCAAATAAATTCTTTTTTAGAGAGAAGTTTCTTTTTGGGGCGGTGCGTAAACAATATGGTGAACAAATTCGATCAAACACTATTATTCCATTAAAAGAAAGACAACACGGTCTGCTCTTTGCACTCTTACTGAGCGTCCTTCGTCTGAGCTATCTAACTTTCCAGGGCGAGCTCGGGAAGGTTAGAATGTGAAATATAGAGCTATCTGGTTTTACCCACTATCTGGTTTCAACCCACTTTTCCCTATAGACTATCTATTCCCGCTGCATTTTTCCAACGCACTTGAGTAGTTGTACAAAGGTGCTTGAGTTGCGGGCGTGTTGATGGAGGTTCGGGTCAAGAGAGTAGGCCAGACTCAAGTCGCGTGCGAATAGATTTACATAGGCATTTTAATTTCAAGTGTTAGGTATAAAGTTACTACTTTTTCTTTATTACAGAATAAATTATGGGTTGTTTTGGCGATTTATATATTAAATTACAATCTTATAACATACGTGCTTTTTTTGCTAATGTATATTTTTTTATGTAATAAACTGTTTCAGCGGATACAAATACTCTTTATTACACACCTCAATAAAAAACAATACAGAAAGAAAACAGCATCAGAAGTAGAGGAACAGGAGTAGAGGAATACATTGAATTTAAAATACATCCCGATTGTTCGAACTCTTTACAGCATTCGTGGTCACTGAAAGACTGTAAAAAATATATATGCCAATTTTGTAAATGATCAGCTACAAACAAAACATAGGATACCTACAGGCGGAGTTGAATGTAAAAAAATCTCCTATAATTCATAAATAAATACACACAAATGACACGAAAAATAGCGATTGTTTCTATTCTGAATGTCATCAGCTTCAAACTCGTCAAACCTTAGACAAGTGACCAAAAAGGCCAGACCGCCACAAAAGTGGCACAAATTGATCCAAGTTGGTCGTAAATAAGTGGATTTATTTATTTATTAAAAGTTGAAATTGTAATCAATTTTTGCCTCAATTTAAAGAAAAAACTAAATAAAAACATATTTGAACATCAGCCTATTTACAAACATAGAAACGGCGCAAAAAACAATGTAGACCATAATACTCTTTTTTACTTATTCCTAAAGCTTTATCATTCAAACAACATTGTTTTGTACATTTTGAAATATAACAAACGATCTTTATATAGACTTTCAAAGCTACAGAGAGCTAATACATATATTTATAAGCTCTTTCTAACTAATTACAGTTATAAGACCGAGGCGCTTTACGCAATTAACTTTGAAATTTTCAATGTTTCACATTCTGTGCCAACGCCAACGCTGATTAACATTCCACTAAGTTACGGATAAGGTGTTTCTACCCTCATATACCAAAACCAAGGCAGGCTAATTCGACTATGAATTTTTTGTACTGGTTCCAATATAATACTAATCTATCAGTGTCAAAGGTAACGTTTTTGGTTGAAGAAATGTCACTTTTGACACTGACATTTAAAAAAATATTATTATTTCCGATATGAATATGATACTAATCTCAGTATCATATCGGAAACAGTACAAATAACTAAAACTCGGGACATCCGGTTCGAGCGCCATCTTGATAATTATTAATTGGTTTGATTGACGCCTCGTGATAATTTCTTTGCTTTTAGCTCATTAATATTGTTTAAAGTGTAATATCGGTAGCTTATTAATCAGTAAACTAATATGGTAGTGTGCAGTGAATAGAGAATTAATCTTGAAACGCGTTTAACCACCATTTTGGAGCCAACGGCCGGCAGTCCACGTGCTACTTGTAAAGTCCAGCTATCGCTTTACAAGAGCTGATAAAATCACCGTACACTGTCATGTATTAACCGTACAATAGGGTTGTTTCCAATTTTTTGAAACGCTTGTATTACGTTCTAAATTAACTAAAAGTTGCACTAAAATTCAACTTTTATACTAAAAATGGCTTCAAATATGTTAAATTAACAAAATATATTTTGACAGATGCTTTCGCGCCCAAAACGCTCTTTGAAAATTGTGTGACGTCACAGTTTACGCTTTGACACATAACTACATACACACGTAGAAGATACGAACTGTTAACTGACATTTGTCATTTGTTGTTTATCGCCTAACTGTCAACAGTGTCAATCCGAGAGTTGTGACGTCATCAGAAACTTCAATGGCGTTTCGAGTTTGGTCACGTGACGTGTTCCAAAAGATATTTTAAATTCAATATTTACAAAAATATGGTCATTACAGGTTAGTTTAACATGTTCTTATAATCCAAAAGAATTTATTGGGCTACAATTCTGCCCTAAGATTTGTAGATGGAAACAACCCTATTTAGTCGTATTTAAAGCTCCTAATACCATGATACTCGAATTGGAATTATCCTATATATGTTGGTTAATGCATACCTAATTTTGGATATAGGTTGCCCAGCTGAATAGGTGCAAGTGGGGCAAAAGAAGGGTGAAAACGTTCCACTGCAAGACGATTGGTAGATAAACGTCAAATATACCGCCTTTAGTAAATCCACAATGTCCAAGTAAAGTAATGAATAAACTACTTGCCACTTCTCTGACGTTTCATCTTTGGCGTTTCACAATCTTCAAATAAGCTTACCTGGCAGAATAAGTACTAAGTTTTGCAGGAAATCTAATCTGGCAGTTATATTATTTGTTAATTAGCTATCCAATACTTTACTTGGCCATTGTGAAAGAGGCCCTAAGTGACACATTGTTATTCTTTCACTCTCAAGCAATCCGAAAACATGAACTGTAAATTTTGTTTTAATTGAGCCAAAATAGGTTTAAATGTAACGATCATGCTTCACCGCAATCAATACGAAGCTGAAATGTAATCCCTGAAAATATCCACCGGCCATAATCACCGACTCATTGAAATTTAGCTATTATATCGCCCGACGGGCATTAGCTGAAAATATCACAGCTCAGCTAACTAGTACATTTGAAAAAGAGCCTATGATTCGTGGAATCTGTAATACACGAGTGCCCTTTTGGATTAGCGTGACTGGACTGTCGATACGTCTAGCACTCATACAATGCGGGTATTCCCGTTAAATATGCAAGAGCTAGCCGACTGGAATGAACCACATATATTTTTAATATTCCATTTAAGGCGCAGCGTAGAGGAGTGGTATACACCTTTTCTGTAGGTACTAGATTTGTAAACATTTTTCTTCTGCGATGGTGAGATATATAACCTCGTTTTTTCGCTATTAGAATCTCATTATTTTCCTGATGGTAATTGTTATGATTGTGATGATTCGGCGTGATTGATTTGTATATCCATACGAAATTGCAGCATTCTAGCACTAACGGTCAGTGAGCTAAGCAGGGGATGGACAGTCAGACAGACAGACATGGCGAAACTATAAGAGTTCTTAGTTGACAACGGAACCCTAAAAAATGAAAACATCATCAAAAAATAAGTAGGTATGTTTGTTAAAACGTTAAAAAGCAAATTTAGGTCAAAATCAAAGAAAATACCGTGACTAGATTCGTGGTTAGAATTTACCTACCTCGCCTTAAGCGATAGCAATAGTTCTTATTGATTTGTAATTTTCACTTTTGTTACGAATAATATAACGTTATGACACCAAAAAATACTTACTGAATACGGAGTCACAATTATTGTTAATAATATATCGTTACAACACCGAAAAATACTTAGATACCGCAGTATTTTCACACATTTACTCAGAAACTGTAAATTATAGATAGAAGTTAATTACCCGTAATTACTGGCGTGGAAACATGAAATACCCAGTTTAATTTGTACGGTCGTACGTGGTAGCCCCTGTTAAAACTCTGACAATGAATAATTTAATAGAGTAATCGATATAATTTATTGGTATCGTGCTTATAAAAGTTTTTTTTATTAATTTAATGACTTTTGCCTTTCTAATTACAGTAAAAAAACTACACATCAATTTTTAAAATTAGGTATGAACCCTCCTCCTATCCCCCTCTCTCCTAATGTATGTAGTAAGAAATTCAAAAAATAGTTTCATAATAAACCACTGATACGATGATTAAAACATAAAATAAAATAGCAATGCACAAATGCATATACGAGTACATTCTGTAGCAAACAACATTGACTGCACTGTCGCATGCACCGGAAAGCAACCATTGACATATATCTTAGGACGGGCCTTACGGGCACTAAGAATGGTGCTGGTTCAGTGTGTCACTCACGAAGTCGAGCCAATCGTGCAGTCTAACGCAACTAGTTGCGACCAATCGCGCGCGTGATGCGAACTCATCAACCAATCGCGTTGTGGCGTTACACTGCACGATTGGCTCGAATTCGTGTGCGTGACACCGCTGTACTGGCCCCATTCTTATTGCCCGTAAGGCCCGTCGTTAGATATATGTCAAAGCTATCAACTCAACAACTCGACTACAATGTTGGTGTTATTTTAAAATGTTCTACTTGTATCTTTTATTTAGTTCTGAAGCTGGAGCGTAGTAAGAGTACCTATAAACCGTTCATATTTTCATTACGCTTTACTATTGACCTACGTTTTTTTATTCAAAGTTATTAAGTTGAAATATTGTCTAATCGTCGATACGTCGGGTGAGAATACGTTTATGCCATACGCCATGCGAAAGGAAGCAAAAACATTTTTTTTTTCGAAAAGTTTTGTTTTTAGGAAATATTCAACTAATTTATCACATATGTGTATAGTACCATACAAATATTTTAAAGTAGTGGCAATCATGAAATAAAAGCATTTTTATAATTGCCATGTGCGTTTTTGATGGTAGAGTAAAATGCGTACAATGTATGACATAACACAAAATCATTATAAAATGTTTTTGCTCAAAAATGGATATGGCACAAACGTATTCTCAACCGTCGTAAAGTCATACCTAAGCAAATGTATCAGTAGTTAATAAATCTGATCATCTTAGATTAAGTTCACTGGTGAATTTCACACCCGGATCCAGGCAATCTCCGAGAGTTAGCCACAACGTTCAATCTGCATTGCAGTGCAATCTCATAGACCTCAGCATACAGATCTATATTATCAAGAAGTCATACTCATGGCCCGGTACAAAGAATGATTAAGACACGTTTAAGATCTTGAAAAGATCTTTAAAAGATCGATAACTAAACGGCATGTCAAAATTGAGGTTTATTTCGATTCCACTGTGATCCCAATAAGATATATCTACGATATTTCTAACGTCAAAGTGACATTGGTTGCCCGAATCGAGCTGCTTCTGTCATCATGACGTCTCGCCGGCAGACTAGATGGCGTTGATCGCCACCCTTTCGCCGCCGCAAAGCCGCGTTCAGTTTTATGCCGTGTCGCACAGCTGCATTCGTGACCCACAAATGGTCTAGCCGGAAGATTCCACCAAAGTTTACCATTTCCATTTCGTGGTAAACTATTTATTTATTCTATGTTTCTCTCTTTTGTTATGTTGTAATACTTTTGTATGTTATAGTTTATCACGAATAAATGCAATGATCTCTGATTTCTGTCAATTATACGACATAAAAACGATATCTAAATGAGAACTTATCTAAACCAGAACTTATCGTTATCGTATCTCAGTCTTCGAATCGGGCCGTCAGTCAATTGGAACCTTAAACAACACGGTACCATGTCATGTATAAATTATGTACCTACCTAATTGCTAAAAGCTAGTTTTGAGTAAGAGCAGTTTTTTGTAATTTATAATTTATTGGAAGATAATAACGTACAAAAATAATGTTATACATTTCACCTTTCTTTGTACATTTGTTAGTGTGCTTAAGAGTGAAAAGTAAAATATAATTCCACAGAGCACTCGTACAAGTAACTATAACTAAAAGGTATCTTAACAAAATACTTCTTTGCATTTGGTGGATGACATTCGAAAATCGCGTGACACTTCTCGATGAGACTAAGCCCAGCAGTGGGGAACTAGAGGCTAAGATGATGATGATGATGATGATGATATTTGGTAAGTATACTTACTATTTATAACATAATTCGTAGTCACTTGTCACTAACTGAAACTATCGTTAACCATCACTACCTTTGCAAGATATTCTTTACGTCACGAAAAGTGAAATAAACTGAATCTTTTGAGCCCCTTCCGAACGCCTCAAAAAGTATGAAATAATGATTTCATATAGTAATTTGATCAGTCAGTATAAAGCTAGAGGCTGAGTTATAGCATCACTATTTGCCAACATGGATAAAGAAATCCATGATACCAAAATTAATCACTTAGGGTCGGACCAAACTAACTCTGCGTTGCATTTGCAACAAAGTGAGCCAATATCAACAATAATGTCAAGTTTCTACGAAAATTTAATGTTTATAAGTACTGAGGGCCATACCGCGAACCACGTTCGACGTGTTGCCTCCCCGTCACACTTACGTACAAATATATAAGAGACGACAGAGAGGGAACACGTAAAACGTCTTATGCGGTAGGCCTTCTGAAGCTCCCTAACTTTGTTGTACCTATTCGTTTTCAAATCTAGCTTCGGCGGACTCTTCATAGAGCTTGGTTTAAGGCCAAAACGATTAAATAAGTCAGCAAAAAAAAAACAAATTAAGCTCACAAGTGCCGCTGAACAAACCGAGATTCGAGAGTTATTCATGTGAAAAGTGACAAATGAACCAAAATCAACTCTGCTGAGTGAAAACCGCTATTCGAAATTGAATTAATCGTCGTTGAATATGCAAAACTGGACATTGTTCGGCGTCGAACGGTTCGTTCGATTAAGTTCTCATTGTTTTCATGCTTGATTATTGTTCAATGTTACAAATTGTGACTTGATTATCTATTGTGAGTCCCCGGGGACCGCCCCTTGTACTCGTATTGTTCGGTTTGACGGCAACGCAAGACATCTGACGGTGCAAGGACCTTCATAGGACAAATTTGACTTATTTTGGTGACAGTCCGCAATATAGCGAATAGTTTTTCATTAAACAACGTTAGCATACTTCATTTTATATACTTATAAAATGCTTTACCACAGAATAGCAGAGCTCATTAGTTTTAACAGCTAGGGAAACGACGGTAATATATAATGGATTTATGTTGCTATAAATAAATCTACCCGTTTTTTACTGATCTAAATTGCATCTAAATTGTATTTTATTACGTAAGTAATTAATTATTTATTTTGTTTAAAACAAACCAAAATTATCAGAATGTCGCAACTACTACGATTAATAAAGTAGGTATTTGTGCATTGAAACGAGTACTAAGCGACTAAATCTACGCACTTACTAAAATGTATCTACCTTCTACGACGTATTCTAAGTAACAAAAGCACTTTCCAAATCCTTCAACGTTCAGGCGCGTTGAAAGAAACTTAATTAATTCCGTTTTGCGGAAGCCAAATTTGTTACCTATTCATTTCTCGATTTACTCAAACGCAAAACACAATTTGCGGATCGCAGGATGGAATTGAAAAAGTTTTCAGTTATTTATTTGAAACGCTTTACTTTGCCGCAAGCCCGAGCATTAATTATTTTTAAGCAAACTCAAACACTTGGAGAATATTGTCCAAATAAGGTATTTTTGGAAGATGAAAGCCTTGTGAAAAAGCCCAGGGAATTCGATTTTAATTGGTTTTTTGTTATTCCTTGACAAACAAATGTAATTGAATTATAAAAATTCAAAAACAAATGCAATACATACAGCAGCAAGTACAAGTATAAGAGCTAGCAGAGAACGTAAACAAAATAGCAAGTAAATTTGTTTACATGCCGTTTTATCAAATTTTGTTTAATAAACGAAAATAGAGTTATGTAGTTAATTAGATCGAATCTATATACATTAAACATTAATTATAAATTTTATAATAAAATGTAAAAGATTTTGTTTAAGTTTAATCTCAATCTCATTTTCATCTCTACCTCAATTATCGCCATTTTCTAAATTAGTAGCTATAAATAGTAGCAGTGCAAGTTTCTAAATCTTCAGATACCTAATTTGTTTTCAAGACTAAATCGATCTAATCGAACAATCGTAGGCCACTTGCTAAATGACTCAGGCAACTAAAGCTTGTATTTAGATGTAGATATCGGCGAGGGTATTCTCGAGCAAGTCGGCTAACCCAATTATTTACCATACAAAACGTTTAGCAAATTACTCGAGATCGAGATAAGAGCGGGAAGGCCCGTTAAGGCAACGCCTCAGAGCCGAAGACGCAGTTGCTAAAGCTTTCCATTTGCATATTGAGAAATTAAAAGATTCGGATACAACGACACAATTTCACTTTAGATATGTATCTAAACCCAGAGAAATTCTGTACGGTTTCTTTAGTGTTACGTTTGATAAAATGCAATACCTTTTTGAGGTGAACATCTAGTTACATCAGCAGAAAATCATTGCAAAATCATTTTACTATCGGCTGCATTTTTTTTTAGATTTTGTATAAAATCGCATGCTAAACCCTAAGTTAATATCGCCAAAACGGTTTGTACTTGAAATATTATGTATTACTTATAGATAAAAATGCATTTAACTTAATTCTTTGCCATTGCACAGTCTCCCAACTGAACATTCCCTAGAGCGCTATCCGCGCTTCCTATACTTACGTGTTTAACCTCGTTTTCTTTTGTAAGTTCGATGATTACATTAGTATTTAGTGAAATAGCTTAAACAAGTATAAACTTTGTCAACGCTTCGAAACGCTATACTGTAGGTAGTGAAACTAACGTCAACTTGGCTGAATGTTACATAACTCGCATAATATTTGTCAAGCATTTGCACCAACATTGGTCCCAAACTACGCTGCCGGTATATCACTTGTTTACCAGATTACCGGAGCTATACTAACTGACAACCTAATTAACATTATAGACAACATTCACCGAGTACGCGACTAAGTTGCAAGTTAGGGATACTTGTTAAACTGATATTGAAATTTCCAGAATCTGGATTAAATGCTTTTGCATTTTTACATTTCAACCATTTAAAACAGCTTGTTGAAAGTAAATATACCGGACCGGTAGATGCTTTTAAGTAGTTACTATTGGTATCCATACTCTATTGTAAGAAATGCAAGGTAGGGGGAGTACCTACTTATTTAAAAGTGGCGAGGTGGCAAGGTTATACGTCGTAAAAACTTACTTGGGCCGTATAGTAGGTATGTTAAGGCCGGGTTGAGTTACCGTTAGCCGCAAAGTACGTCTTTCCGGTATGTCGACTTTCTATCGAGTGAATTTTCAGTATATGGTAGGTGTGTATGGTTTTTTAATATGTGGCGCATAACTGCAAGCTGCCCATATCACTTCAGTCGGCAGGTGAACGTCATTCAGTCTGTCGTCGAGGTACGAGTCCGCTAATCCGAAAGTCCGACAATCAAATCGTCAACTGTCTATAGGTATAATATAACTAGCAGCTCATAACCGCAAGGTCCTATCACCAATATGGGTCCTATGAGAGCTGATTTGTATATATATATTGGCCATACTAGAGGTCTAAAGCATGTAACGCTCGGAGCGTCCGTTCCGTGGCCCTCCAGTAAGTGGTACTCTTTGGAACTCTTTAAAAATTAAGGTTACCAGTCCACACATGAGCAAATAATGGATTTCGGCCAGACCGAGTTAATTTCCAACTGAGAATTGTTCCAATATGGCAAATGGGTAAAGTTAGCACACAGTTAGCAAACTTATCAAAGTAATGGAGTTGGCTCAATCGTTTCCCGTCGTATGATAACAATTAATGTAGAGCCATCAACAAAACCACATTAACAGCTCGATTATTTGAATTTCTGATTAAAATCTTTTTTATATTCGCCTTTTAACAATACAACCACCTATTTATTTATTTGCACGATTCGTATCATGTCGAATATCGCTAACACGATTCAGAATCGCCTAGCTCAGCTATTTTTATTTATACAGCTATTTTTAATACAATCATTTTTAATAGAAATAAAAACCAGCTTTGACACCGAACTTGGAACCGACCGAAATTAACATTGTTCCACTTTCCTAGAGCCAAAAGCTTTTGTTTTCTAATTTCTCATTCTAATATCATCAGTTGATGATAACAAAGGGCAAATTATATTGTAGGTTCGAAGGGTTATCGTCCCATAGAAAATTTTGAATATCGCGCCTTTTTCTACTGTCAAAGTTGTTTGTCCGGCTATATAACTCACATTCAATTATAAAGTACACTTGACATTCGGGTATTATTATGTATGACAAATATTGTGACAAAAAGATCATCGATAGTACGAAAATAAGGATTTTTGGCTGTTTTAAGCATCCAAGATATTCTCGTTGTCAGTCATTTAAAAAATAAATAAAGTTAGGATATTTACTTTACGTGCAGCTTAAAAGCCATGATTACTTCTACACTCAGGAGAAATAAGAATAGAATAGAATAGAATAGAATATCATTTAACGGAATAACGGAACTATGTACGTACAGATATTTTCATATGTAGATTTTATTATTTTTAGCTTGTGCGTAAAGGTTTTCAAACTATTTTACGTCAACATTCTCAAAAGTACTTTTAATCGCGAGGTTTCGCCGATCGTTTAGCACACTTGTGCAAAATTGCTAGAATATTTTTAAATTTTTATAAAGATTGACTGACATTGTATGAGGTAATTATGTAATCGGTTTTGACATTTAATTTATTTTATTTATATTATTTTATCATATTCCTGATTTTATTTTTTTGTTATCTTAGACTGTAAGTAAAATGACAATTTGAATTAGTTTTGACATTTTTATGTGCGTGATTTTTATATTTTTGTATGTCTTTGATTCGTTAGCATGTATATTTATTATTCTTGATAATTTATGTTTTCCTAGCATGTAAGTGAATTGGTCTGAAACTGTAAGCTTGCATGGTGTTCAATAAATAAAATAGAATAAATCCGTTAAATGCCTCCCCTAATTATATGCTTCGTTCATTCCAAAAAACACTAAAACGAAATGCAGTCCCAACGAGTAGGTAAGTGGTTGCTAAAACTCGGTAAGTAATCTGTAAAAGTTCGCCCTGAGGGACAGGGTTCATAAGCCGCATAAAATTAATTAATACTAATGAAATATACTTAGTACTGGACCGCCCACAAACTCTCCCCGTCAGGATTATCCCCCTGAGAGCAGTTTAATTTCTTCCTCTTGAATATACACAGTGAAGGCAAGTAGTTTTACGGAAATTGTTATGAAAACTGACAGTTGAATATTTCCTTAGCGCTCGGAGCATGTACTCTTATTCAATGGCCGCGGCAAACTTTCGGTATGTCTAAAATTAAAACCATACTATTTTATATTGCTTTAGCTCTATTTTTATAAGATCTTATCTTTTGTTCACATTTACCATTTTTAGCCATTAAATAGATCATTTAGTGATGAAAAGTACATTTAGTGATGGAAGGTAAAATAAAACTTCCAATTGCCGAACTCGGAGTCACGAACATAATTACGAACAAGCACTTTGTGGTCATTTTTAACTTATAAAAGGAGGAGGTTCTCTCTAGGTCCTAAACTACCAAAATTAAAAATCTGAAAGTTTTAACATCAATTTGCACAGTAGGTTTAAGTTTAAAATAAAACAAAAGTTTTTGAAAATCAACCCTTAAGGGGGTGAAATGGGGGTAAAAGTTTGTATGAAAGAAAAATAGAAACATCCAATTTGTACCAGAAAAGGGCATAACGTTTGCATTTGCGTATCAAAGCTACAGGAGAATATTTTGATAATGTGTTTTGGTTTAGTTAAACGGTTATAGTTTTATTTTTGATGACTTTTTGTAAATGATTTGTAGGTCATCGTCATTGCAATTTAGCCTTCAGTCGCCCACTCTCCAGACTAAGACTTATCCAATGCTGGCACGCTAATTAAGCATTTATGTAGATATAAAATGACATATGTTCTGTTTTTGTACCTTGTATTAGTAAACATACATACATATATTATCTTCATCATCACATATGTATAAACACGCCAAACTTTATAAGAACTCCATTGCGTTGCCAATAAGCCTTCAAAAAGCACTCACAATTTATACTATTATTATTCCAAGCGAAACGCTCACTTGATTTTCGGCAAAAATGCTGCCAGAAATGGCTTGGCTAAGCTTACAAATGGAAATTGTCGTCTTTACTTTACAACATGGCCGAGAGCTTGTGAATTTTCCATCGCTAGCATGGAATAAGTTACCGTAAAAGGAAACCAGTCGCCTACTCTCTGTAGGTTTTCCAGCAATCCTTTAAGCTCAATTTGCTTCATAGAGATTCTGAGTAATCGCAACGCAGGAAACGAATGGAAACATTGCAGCAAGGCACAGACTTACAGATAGGTATTCATTATTTTAGTATGTCGGCCTACGATTTTCTATACCTACAAGCCAATGAACTGGTATTATATTAGGTGTAACTCAATATTTTTGTAATTACGGTTGATATGTAGCTTGTGTCTTTGAATTTGTATGAGGTATTTATTAGCCTTCAATGATCTACGCAGTTACCTAGCAACAGAGTTATTTACTTTAGAAGTATTTAAAGTAGACAAACAGGGCCCTTATTCGACATGCTAAAAGTGACGTTTCGTGTTGATTTCCATTTGATGTGGGAAATATTGTGACTTGTCGAATTGCTATCATCAACACCTGTCAGTGAACAATATCCACACTAGAGGAGGGGCTTTGTACCGGAATAGTTTTTGGAACAGGTTTTTTGTAATAGACTACTTTTAGCTTGTCGAGTATTTAAAAGTACGAACTTTGATTTCTGAAATAAAACAAATATGAAACTTTCATCACCTCGTACCTCCATTCTTACCGTTACTTTAAGCAAAACAAAATTTTGTTAACAGACGGTCGTCTGGGCGTCTGTTGTATCTAAAAATAGTGTAATAATATATAATAAAAATATGTCAATGGATTCATAGCCTTCACTCAAAACGTCATAATATTTCCGACCCCTACCGAAATAATAAGTCGATATTTGCTTATATAATCCTTATTTTGTAAGACGCCTAAGACCGGCAAATACGTAAACTGCCTATTGGGGGTCATACTCGTAAAAGTGGTATTTTAGACGTACTTTTGGTACGAGTAACAGAGACGTACTTTTGGTACGCAGTCCCAGCTCTAGTCAGGATTCTAGTTGTCAAATATAAGCGTGTCGAATACGTATTAGTTAACTGTCAAATGAAATTAGATCAACGGTAGACTTTTTTGTCGATGGGTATGGCTGCCATGTTTGGATTTATGACATTTGAAAGGGGATCCTAAGGCAGAGAGTAGTTTTTTCTGTACGATTTTGATTCTTCTACTCGACGCAAGATGGAGTTAGCTGCCAAATTCCGATCTTGGCGTTATAAAAATAAACCGCAAGAACCATGACAATGACATGCAGTTGCGTCGATGTAGGTCTATCATAAAAACGTACATGTGACAATTGTCCAGGATTTAAAAAAATCTTGACAATTAATAAATGTCAAAAAGAAAACTGATTTATTATAAAAATACAAATTATATATAAAGTTTGATTTTAAAACCAATGGTCGTGGGTCCTAACCCCGGCTCTTAACAATGAACATCTTGTAACTTGTGTGCAAAATATCATTTAACTTTTACCAATTACTTTTCGGTTAAATAAAATATCACGAGGAAGAAGTAGCCCCAATAAGGTATATTTTCCCCTCTGGGTTAGAAGGTCAGATGGCAGTGAGACAGGGAGAGATAGTGAAGAATGCGGCAAAATAATCATTAATTGTGTTGTTAGACTAGCTTTTTTTGTTAATATGAAAATTGACGCAACAGCAAGCTCAAAGCCCCTTATGAGTCAGAGCCTGTTAGGTGCAGGCTTAATTGGCTCATCCGAGGGAAGCGGAGCTTCGGCGACTAGCTGGTTGCGTCTGCTTATCAACTTCTTCCAATTCACTTTTACATCAACTCCTTATAAATTTGTAAATTAAGGTCAACTTTGTAAGAACTAATACCTGTGCCATACTATAAATTGGACGATATGCCTAATTAATTGTTATTAATGTTGAATTTTTAATGGCGTATAATATAAGACAGCGGTCGTATAATGACTGAGAAATTTGGATTTTTCTGTTTGAATAAACAGCAAACTGGAGACATTGAGATTAATTATAAACTTATTATTTTAGGTGTTATCAAGAAAAAAGGTCTTAACAGATTTATGAATAGGCATTGGCAGAAAAACAGGCGTCCGACTTTTATCATGTAGCTATATCTATATGACCTCTGCCGCCGACTTTTTCACCCGTTGGCGCCTGTGCCCAAATCCTTCTAAGACCGAAGTTTGCTGTTTCCACCTGTCCAATAAGCTGGCACATAAGACAGCCTTACAACATAACTATTCCCCAAAGTATCTCGGTGTTACACTGGACAGAAGCCTGACATACCGATTGCACATAGAGAAGCTAAAAAGTAAAATAAGGACCAGGATATTTTAATTACGATACATAAATAACTACTAAAACATGTTTTCTGCAAGAAATTAGTTATCTTATTATATTATAAAATATTTATTATCCATGTGTGATGTTTATTTCTTGTGAAGATATCGAAGTTTCGCTGTGTAGCACTTATCGATATATAATATGATCAAAATCGACCCGTCCACATCCCTAAAAATCCACACATACACATTTTTACGCACATATACAAAGCAGTATAACCACCAAAATGGCTACGGCTTGAGTATTCAAATTTGTATTGAGAAAAGGCAACTATATCCTGTCTTTATTTGCCTCTCTATCGCTCGAATATGCAATACGCATGCACTCTTCGTCAAAATCGGTTTCAAACTTTTTCGACTGAGTACGCGCAATAAACGCCTAGTAGTAGTATTTAAATGTTTACCGTACCTATTCATTTAAAGCATCGTAGGACAATGCCGCTATGTAAACTGTAAGGTGGGTCTTAAATTAGTGTGAGTTATTTTGGCACCGGACTCAACCTTCACGTTACAATATTTAAAGTATTGCGCTGTCATAGTAACGAAAATGATAAACACGTCAATCGGAGTAAACAAGTAACTAAATGATGCAAACAAGAAAATATTGCAAAATAGGTACATATATCTGTGGCCCTAGTGAAAAAGGGTACAAGTCTCTGGGAGTTTAGGTGTATAAGGGCATAAGTGTTACGTGGAACTTACACCCCTTTACACCTGCGCTGCCAGAGACTTGTACCCTTTTTCACTAGGGCCACAGATATATGTACCGATAATTATTTTGTGTTAAAAATATGAGGCAAATTATACTGCCCGATTATACGGACTACATATTAAAAACGATTATCTTGGAAACAGTCAATAGGTGAACAAAGTTATAGTAAAATTGGTGCATAATTTCAGGGCTTGCCTGGCCCACGCATGATGTACCTACCTACCACGACCACGGCCGTCTCCTATTACTATTTTTTTCTAATTCCCTAACTAGAGAACAATATTTCATGTTCATAGTCTAGAATTTAAAACCTTAGCTACATATTTGTGGCGCTTGGGGTTGAAGTTGAAACCCTGGGGTCCTAGCGTGGGTCTATGAGGAAATGTCAAAACGCCTTTTAAAGGTTTCTGGTGACCAGAGGCCTGGCCTATATTTCAATCGGCGGATCAGCATTGTTATCCAGAGGGGCAGCAGCCTTCTGGACACACCACCGACCGACCAGAATTTATTTATAAGTTTTTATCTTAAGTGTTTTTATGATATTTTATATATAAACTTACAGATGTCGAACCACCAGCAAAGTTTTTGAAGAGGTGTACCTAGTTCCTGGTACCAACTGGAAACTGAAACTAATAATCTACACTCAAGAAAATGAAATATAGTCACAGAAAACTTTAATGTTTTATTTTATTAAAGAAAAACGTTAAAAAAATGTGTAAACAGAAATATATATTTTTTAATTCGTAGTTGAATAACATAATATGTATTTAATCTCCTGTACATAGGAATCGTCTTTTTGTAGGTTTATATAAACAATAAGTACTTAGGTCGATTTAGGCATCAACTCATCACACCAAAATTTTGTTCTAACCGGTCACACCGCCAAAAGCAGTATTATTTGTTTCAACCCGTCACAAGTAGATTTAGTTCTATTAGGACACATCGTAATTTTGTAGCTATTGGTCAAACTGCAAATCTGTTCCTATTCGTCATCCCGTCAAACTGTTCTAACTAGTCACAAGGAGGATACCTAAACAAATTTCACTACCCGCCAAACGTGTAATATAGACCATACAGTAGGTCTTAATGGTGATGGCGACTGTACAATGGGGTTGCGTATACATACAAAGAGCATTCAAATAGTTGGTGATAGACCAAGTGACCGAGTTACTAACAGTTATTATATCTTTTTTATAAATAATGTAATAGCGTAATTTTTGGAAAAATAATAAAGGATTCATGAACCATCTCGTAATTTTTAAAAAACGGACTTTAAATCATATGCCTGAAAGATGTGTTAAGGTATACTTACAACTTGGATCGTGAACGTGGTTTAGAAGCAACTGGGTGCGGAGTAAATTGCTTGATTTTTTTTTAGAATTTTGAGCTATTCTAGGAGAATATGTGGAGCGAGCATTATTCGACGTGTAGGTGTGGGTTCAACAAAAAGATCGCATGTCAATAGTGCTTTATTGTCGTTAAAATTCAATTAATAATCGCCTTTATCGACCATCAACCGTGTGGTCACTTTTTAATTGATTGACATTGTCAGGTATAGTTTCACTACTCGCCGCCGCATTATTCATAGCGCATTACTTATCCTATCGGATACAAGATGTCGCTGAT
The DNA here is from genome assembly GCF_033807575.1 of Cydia pomonella. Lineage (NCBI taxonomy): Eukaryota > Metazoa > Arthropoda > Insecta > Lepidoptera > Tortricidae > Cydia > Cydia pomonella. The sequence continues at coordinate 13,174,208 of NC_084714.1, read as the reverse complement.
TATTGTAAAGTTATGTTTTAAAAAAAAGACGCCTTACTCTATGCCATATATTGTATGAAAGGAAGGGTATTCCCTGTCGTACGTCAAAAAATCCAAGATGGTGCCCAAGCCCATGGACAAAAAAGTCTAGCAATAAAATCAACACTTGTCAAAATTTGACATTAGCAATCCACAGTCAGGTGACAATCAAATCAAACCGATCCACTTCGAGTTCAGAGCCATTACAAACTGTATAGTAGTAATAAACAAAAGTTGATTTTAGTTTGATTATTTTTTCTATGAATGAGTTTTGATTGTTCCAAATGATAATATCCACAGTTGATAGAATCAACACTTGATACAATCAACATGCGATAGAATCAAGTGTTGATTTGATGTGGACGCGAAATTTGACAGTTGTGCATGTCGAATAAGGCCCCAGATCAGCTTCCTTTTTCTAATATAAAGCGGTTTTGATAATAATAATAAATCAGCAAATAAATATACACTTTCTGCAAACGCGAGTAAACTGTTAATTCGTACTGATCACCAATCATTGTACCCTTGTATACAACAATAGTCAAGTGTTTGAGTCGTCAAAGTGACGAGTGTGATGTGACTCCGATTAAATTTACTTTTTTTATGAGTTGCCTACACTAAGTTACCCTCGGTGGTAGCCTCGTCCACCTATCTCTTTGATACAAGAAACGCAGTAATGCTTTAAAACATACTAATTAAACCGAAGTATGTGTGTGTGTGAGTACCTAAACTTCCGCGATCTCCCATGAAACAAACCCCAGGATAATCTATCGGAGTAGGAGCACCGATGAAAGCTGACCTGCCTAATCGATTTTCAGCCAGGTTTGATGTAGAGTAAAACATTTATTTACAATAAAACAACATACAAAATACCTCCGCAATGCTACTTCCATTACAGAATTGTGAAGGCTCCTGTAATGTTTTCTGTGCGATCTGAGAAATTGAATTTCTGCAGGTGGTCTGTTATTAATATAGTGAAACACTTTGCGAATAAACTGTAATAAGCGAGAACAACTGTGAGGAGGATAAATAAATGGAAAGGCAGCTGTTTAGATACTGTATTTTATTTATTTTTCGCTCACGAATAAAACAGGCGTTTGAATTGGAAAATGCTTGAATAGAACCAAGAAAGTAAACTTAAATATTTCTTCTGTTAGTTTACTAATTCAGATAGCTAAGTGAAATCTGGAATCCTTTATGATGCAATGATTTAAAAACCTGCAATATACTGAGATGGGGGAGGGTAAGAGAGCTGTACGTTTTTTGTTGATTATTGATAATAATTTAATGATAATTAGCAAGACAATTTAGAAAGACTTTTAGCAATGCAGTCCTCGTACCCACTTATAACTAATATCATTGAATAACTCAAAAACGAATGTAGGATTAGTATGCTTCATTGCATAAATTGTCAGCTATCGTAATTAAATTTGCTCAAATCGTTTTGTACAGAAATTTCAAATTTGACTTTTGTCAGTGGAATACGAGAGAGGTAGTTTGTGATATCCGACCATAGTTAATATAAAAGCAAAATCTAATTATAAGTATATAAAATGTGTTAAATTTGATTGTCAACATGCATTGGTTTCCTTTGCACAACTGATTTTATTGATAAGATTGTCTTGCATGTAGTAGTATACCTATAAACACATCGATGTGTACTTATATAATGGTCTCCATGTAGTGTTCGGTCCAGCTTTTAGTGAAAGCAAACATTACTCTAACGTCATCCGGTATTCTGACCTCGACCCAACACATTAATGCCAATCCAAGATAAACACTTTTAGTTACACATGTGTAATGTCTTTCAGGGGTCACATGGATTTGTTAACTCGACTTATATAGATTATAATTAGTCATTAAGTACTACATAACTAGTAAGAACAAAAACAATACTACAAAATACATACCTAGAACATTAAAAATAATGTCTGATTTATTTATTAGATACTTACTAGCAAGTCACACGGGTCGATTCCAACGTTAAGATACGTCAAACATTTGCTAAAGATACTTACGATATATGTATATGTAAAGGAGAATGGGCAATTTGTCCCATGGATGTATACTGTTGAGACATATCTCGTTTGAAAGGGTTTACTCTTAGCATTATTTTATTGTATGACACCAACTTTGGATAACGTGCAGGGACTGAGCAATTTAAAAAAAAGAGTGGCGAATATAAACTGTTGTTTTACAAAGTACTTGTTACGTAGCCGGTTGTTAGGTGTTTTGTATGAAAGAATATGAGAAATTCTAGATTTCTGTTTACCACTACTTACGTTTAAGTACGTACAGGGCTGGAATTAGTTGATATAACATATGCTTGAATTAAAAATACTGCTATTAAACACTGAAACTTGCTTGTATACTCAAGCCATATATATCATTTAAAAGACATTTTTATAAGGTATTTTAATATATATATACTTGCACTCAAATGCTTGCAGGGGCGGTAATAAAACGAGTTTTTTCGTTAATTAATTGTGGTAAATGCCGCTTTGTTTGTTCTACCTGGCACTAGATGGAGCCTTGGTAGCAGTTTGGGTAATTTTTACTATTGGTATATACAATTGAGTCATATCCTATTTGGAAGGTCTTCAATTAAGCATTAATTACTTATATGACACCAAAGACCGAAAGTGTCCAGGGAAGATGATATTAATAATTTTGATCATGCGCTGCGGCGTAAACTGGAACTAAAAAATGACATTCATATAGAGTTACTTTTGTAACCATTTACATCACTTTGCATGCCTGAAATATAATGAAAAAGTAATTTATATATTTTTTTAAATTATTACTGCTCAATAAATGGCACTAAACTACTTAATTATGATTTTTCAAATCCTCTCTAGTACTGACATCTTGCGTGCAATAGGAGAACCGAATGAGCGGCAAATGCTGGATCCGTATAGTCGCTTATAAACGCTAAAAATGTCACCGAAGAATAAGTTTGTTTAATTCGGAACTTTGACAATAAAACGAGTGGTTACCTTGAACTAGTAAGTTTCGTCTATTTATCTCTCTTGCTCTTACATATTCGAGTGATAAAGGTAGAAAAAGCATTACATTTTTTAAAGTTTGCGTTATGTCCCGCTAGAAACGTTATATAAACTTATTATTAAACATGAAATAAGATTCCTAAGCAATAAGTAGGTAAGTAAATGTATTTATGGAGTAGTTGGAGTACCATAATTAGCAGCAAGAAAATAAATCTAAGTTTATTTGTAACGATAAAATAAATCGTAAAAAGGTACTATGTACATACTTGTTTTGTCTCTCTGCAGGAAAATTGTGTAAAAGTGAAACATTTGAGATTGCGTCGCGGTTCAAAGCAACGTTTCCTTCGTTTGCCATATGAAGCAGGATTAAATTGTGTAGTTTTAAGTTCTCATGTAAGTGAATTGTCAAATTCTTAGTGAGATTAAAGAATCTTAAACCTAAAATTAACGCAGTGAATACAATAAAAGCATCAGCGACTCTTAACTGCTTGCCAAGCTAAGATAGTAGCTGTATTTCGTTCCATTATATATACATATGAAATAAAAACTTTTGAATACATTTAACACCTTTATTTCATATAAATTGAAAAATAACTGACGGCATACATTTTCTTCACGGTCGCACAAATATTAGCAGGATGAGTCGACAAGTTAATTTAAAGCAAGCATTGGTGAATAGGTGCATCCAGATCCAGATAAGAGAATGCATGGTTATTGCGCCAATCTCGGACCATTTGCGATTGGTTTGCTAAGGGCACCGCTAGCTGGTGCGGATGCACAGAGCACTTATACATACCTTATTAAATAAAAACTTTTGAATACATTTAACATCTTTATTTCATATAAATTGAAAAATAAGTGACAGCATAGATTTTCTTCACGGTCGCACAAATATTATCAGGACGAGTCGACAAGTTACTTTAAAGCAAGCATTGGTGAATAGGTGCATCCAGATCCAGATAAGGGAATGCATGATTATTGCGCCAATCTCGGACCATTTGCGATTAGTTTGCTAGCTGAAGCGGGTTAACGAAAAACAGTAACTGGCGACGCTAGCTGGCGCGGACGCGTGCGACGAATTTTACCTACAAAGGCACCCGCGCACGTGCACCCGCTCCGTGCACTCGCGCCAGCTAGCAAACGCCCTTAACCTTTTGAACGCCAAGAATACCTTAAGGCGTCGTAACTAGCTATGCTCAAAGCGTCATAAATACATTATAGCTGATATAGCCGCTGTCAGAGTAACCTTCACACTTTCAAGTAAGGTTTAGGGCATAGGGCGTCCGCAACGTCGCGCGTGTGCATGGAGCGGGCGTGCGGCTTAGAGCTCGTTCCCACTATGTCGGATGTCGTGGCGATTTTTAATCGTGTGTCGTTGCCGCTGTTCTCACTATGTCGGATGTCGGATCCGGATTTCAATCGGGTGTCGGCGGTACTGTTCCCACTAGTCGTCTGTCGTGCACGATCGCAGCTGGCGTGTATTTTTCGAGTGGGTAGCGAGGCTTAGTACAAGATGAACGTCGACGAAATGTTTGTGGTTTTGTATTATTTGCGAAAGAAACGATTAGAGGCAGTTAAAAAAAGGAGATATTGGGTACACCCAATTCTCAGGGAAAGATTTACCTTATGAATATTTCAGAATTTGATAGCTGAATTAAGAAGCGATCGCAACGACGCGGCAGCGACGCGCGGGTGTGTGAGGGGGTGCCGGTGTGCGGGCGAAATCGTTCCGACATCCGACAAAATGTGAACAGCGCTATATTCACTCGTACGCGAGCGAGACACGACACGATTTTTTTCCGGGCTGGGAGGGCTGGCAAAACGCACGACATTTTATGTCGTATCCGACACAAAATCGTTGTCGGACGAGTGTGAACAGCTTCATATAAAATGTTCTGCCAGTGGAACGTACGATTAAAAATCGCCACGACATCCGACATAGTGGGAACGAGCTCTTACAGTTTGAGCAACGCTAACTGGCGCGGACGCGTGCGACTGATTTTACTTACAAAGGCACCTGCGCGTGTTTGCCCGCTCCGTGCACTAGCGCCAGCTAGCAAACGCCCTTAACCTTTTGAACGTCAAGAACACCTAAAGGCGCCGTCACTAGACATGATTTAAGGGCCATGAACACATTAATGATTATAGCTCTTATAATCGCTGTCAAAGTCCCTAATGTAATACTCATGCACTTTCGTCGTAATGCGTCGCTAGCGCGTTATTTTCGAATCGCACCCGTGCTCCCGTGTTGGACTGCACACGCGGTGTACACTTCTTGTTATTGTAACCGTTTGTGCGCCTAGATAACACAAGTACACATACACAACTCGCAAAATGCTCGCGTGCTCTTGTTTATATGTGAAGTACGTCTTCTAGGGCCGTGGATTGGACCCACGCGACCGGCGGGGCGGTGAGCGGCATACATTGGTCGCAATGCAAGCTGTAAAGCTAGTGCAGTGCATGAGGGACGCGCGGCTTTCTCTCACCACATCTTTAGGTGTTCTTGCCGTTCAAAAGGCTAAAAGCACCTAATGAGGTGGCTTTACGTGCTAGATGCCGGCCCACTCGCCGATCCGGTGTGCAGGCTAAGGAAATCGCTATGTAGGCCAATTCGAAAGTGCAACTGACATTAAACCAATTTTAGAATAATATTGGAATGATACCAGTTAGCTGTCATTCGTGAGTTCATTTCGCACTTATACGCATGTATTTGTGCGAGCGAGACGCCCGCAACTAACTGATATGATTCCAATATTACTCTAATATCGGTGTGCACGCCCCTTATTATTCATAAGCAAGGTAAGATTGAACCACTATAGAAGGCAGCGAAGAGGCCGGCAATGGAACTGGTAGCGTTTGATGGAGTCAGTTTTCTGTCAAATGCAAGGTCAAATTGGCCTGACTGTCTCACTCGCACACCGGAGTAGCGTTTCATATAAGCGTACTTTGTTATATCCAATCGACCCGCTCTATTCAGTAGGTTTCATTATCTCGATCCATCAGTTAACCCTTTACCAGGCCCCGAAGAACCAGCGTGTCTTAATACGTACTTTATATGCTGTTGCAACCGTATTGAACGCCTTGTAAAAAATGTATTTATGAACGTCGGAGATCTTCCTTTAAACCAGAAATAAAAATGTGGGTTAAGGTTATCCCATCGCCTGTCTAAGTAATGAACTGTCATACTAGATTTTGTCTTATTATATTCTTGATCAGGCCAAGGGATATATTCCACCCACATCTTATATCGGTTATAATAGTCAAGGTTTAACTCCAAATCTCCTACGAAACATTATATCAATCACTGAAAAAAAATCACTTACTGACGTGAGTTTTTATGACATGACAAGACAATTTACCGGGCCATGGGAAATATAGCTCCCACACAGTTAAACTCTAATAAGGCCATGGGATAATGTCAACCCACATCCTAATTCTGGTCATACACAATAATGCATGAATATTTAGCAATGTTTCCGATTACATTAGCTTTCAACACTCAAAATCTACAAAATATCAAAAAATTGTTCGACCTATGTACTTCTGTTTCATAGAAATTATGAAAAGTGTTCGAATTTCTCCGTAGTTTACTGAAATTTGCGTTCAAGTGAATTTAAACGGCTGCCAAAGATATATTACGCAATTTAGAAGCGTGTTGTGAATGAAGATCATAAAATAATATTTTCAGGGATTGACAAAATATTTTGTAGGTGGTTTGGAGTTAAAACCTGACTACGGTAACCGATATAAGATGTGGGTGAAATATATCCCTTGGCCTGGTAAAGGGTTAAGTAACAATCTCTTCAATCTGGTGGATCGAGATGGTGGATCCTACTGGACAGATGGAACCTATGGATAGGAAAACGTTATGCTCAACAATTTGGTAGCAGAAGCGATGTGATTTTTTAAAATCGCGACTGTGTCGTTGACATAATATATCTGAGGACGGGCCTTACGGGCAATAAGAATGGGGCCAGTACAGCGGTGTTACGCACACGAGTTTGAGCCAATCGTGCAGTCTAACGCCACAAGTACCACAACGTGATTGGTTGATGAGTTCGCATTATGCACGCGATTGATCGCATCTAGTTGTGTTAGACAGCACGATTGGCTCGAATTTGTGAATGACACAACTGAACTAGCACTATCGTTATTGCCCCTAAGGTCTTAGATATATGGTAAGCGTCAGGATGGCGGTGGACCTCAGCGAATTTCAAAGAAATATTTATAAACATATTGTACCTTCTGTGTACCTCAGTGTACCTTTAATATAAACCAGTGTACCTTTCCCCAAAACGAGATATTTTACAAAACGGTCCACCCGCCAACCTGACGTCAGGATGGCGGGTGGACCTATGAAATCTTGCATTATACCGCACTAAAAGTATGCAGTTATATTGTGCATGAGCTTAGCCTAGCTTGTTTTGGGGAGAGGTACACCGGTTTCTATTTCTATTTACAGAGGTACACTAAAGGTACAGTCACCATCATATATATCGGAGCGGCCAAGGTACCCACGAATATCTGAACATGCCTCTACTGTCAAGAGGTTAGAGTGCGTGTTTAGAGATCTTTGAGCACCTCGGCCACTCCGATATATCTGATGGCGACTGTACCATATAACTGCATACTTTTAGTGCGGTATAATGCAAGATTTCATAGGTCCAACCGCAATCCTGACGTCAGAATGGCGGGTGGACTTTTTCTTAAATATCTCGTTTTGGGTTAGGTACACAGAAGGTACAGTATGTTTATAAATACTTACTTACTGCTATGGCGCAGCGACCCGAAGTGGATCTTGGCCTCCGACACCAAAGACCGCCATGCTTCTCTGTCCAAAACCGTTTCCATCTAGTCGACGGCGCCGAGTTCGCTAAGGTCTTTTTGCATTTCATCTCTCCAGCGGGACCTACCTAGGACGTCTAGACGGTCTTCGGCCATTTGGAACTTCAGAGTACGCCCTCCAGGCTGCACGATCCTCACCCATCTGGACTACGTGCCTGAGTCATCGGAGTCTGGCAGCGCGAAAAATCCTAGGACTCACACGTGGAGAGGATGGAACCTGGAGACTCCACAGGAATCAGGAGATTGAAGATCTGGTGTCCGAGCCGGACGTCATTGGATGTTTATAAATATTTCTTTGAAATTCGCTGAGGTCCACCCGCCATCTAGACGCCAGATGTCAATGCCGAGTGCGACCGCCCTTAAAGCGGTGTATTATCTCTAGTCTCACCAATATGTTCTCCTGGTGGGTCCACGGGGTTTATTTAGCGGGTCTACGTGTACCTAATTATTTTTACCATGGGCCGACCATGAACACGATTCTATTTTGAAAACGTTGCCCGCGTAGCTACTTCAGTCTTAGGCGGTATATACTCTACACCACGTTCACAAAAGATTGATAATTTAGGTAAAAACTCACATTTCGCTATATTTGTCCATAGTAAATACTAATTCAAAAACTACTGTAGGGCCTAAAATCTTCTGTGATAGTAATGTAGAAATAAATACTGTTGACAGGCGGTCAACGGTATTTAGTACAATAATTACACTGAAACAATTCGTATAGAATACAGAACCTATGAATAATATACATATATCTAGAGAATCTAACTTTAATGCAATAATATAATTGAACAAAAGAAATACATTAGTACGAGTAGTACGATCAACCTATATGTCTATTTTTAATAGTCTTAATGTTCGTGTATCGGTTCTGTATTCTATGGCCATTAATTATGCTTTATTTTTCAACTTTCTTTGTCTACACACAAGTACACATTATATTTGCTTTTTTCTTGAACTTTATCTTGCCCATGTTCGATTCTTCTTATGTCGATGCATCCTCATTATTTCCGTATGGTTTCTGAAAATACAATAACAGTTTTTGTATTGTTTTCTAATACCTATGTTTGAAGTCGGTTTCCTATTTTTAAAAGAAGTTTTTTTTTTCATGTAAGTACCGTCAAGTGGGGTAAATTAGAGCAGATGGGATACCTATCGACAATTATGTCAATAAACAGTTTTACGTTCCATCAAGAATTGAGAGGTTGCCTCAATTCCTCATGGAACCCATGATGTAAGCTAGACCTTTACACAAATATTCCTTAAACCTCGTTAAGCAAGTAGCTTCTTTACAAACATAACAAAGAAGACAAATCGTCTAGCGTGAAATACGCATCGTTAAAGAGTTATTTTCTGGTCCTGATCAGAAGTTCCACTTCTTCAAATAGCACTTTTTTGAATGGCAATGCCTGGTGGTCTGTTGATGAAACTAAAAAACGCCTATAAGATTTGGGGAGTTCCCTTAATTCCTCGTGGTTTTGTCAAAAATAGGACCATCTTGGAACTATATACCCACTTTCAAACGATAACTAATTTTCAACATTGGTTCAGAAAGTTTTTGAAGTCGGTTAAAAAGTAGTATCTTTACAATACTTTCCTTTTATTAAGAAGGGATGACTACTACAATTTGCTTACTAAGTAAGTACTTACTTACTATTAGTATCAGATTGGAGTCGACTCGAGAGTCGATAAAATGGGCGTCGCTACCCTTTCCGGGTGGGGGGATTTCACCGCATGAAAAAGAGACACATATAGTGAGTTCTTACTGTTCTACCAAACTACATATATAAAGTAGTCGTACTTTTTGAGTCAAATTAGTTTAATTCTAAAGGTGCGACGTAATGGCCTGAAGCCCGCTCTTAGCATACCTAGTTATACTATTTGATGGATATTGGTGTCAATTTATAATACGTTTAATTATTCATTGTCTTTACCTAATTATCTTTACCTTTTGCCGACCGGTTTGGCCTAGTGGGTAGTGACCCTGCCTATGAAGTATGAAGCCGATGGTCCCGAGTTTGAATCGCGTAAGGGCATTTCTTTGTGTGATGAATACAGATATTTGTTCCTAAGGCATGCGTGTTTTCTATGTATATACGTAAATATATATTTATCTAAATAAGTATGTTTAACGTCGCCTAGTACCCATAGTACAAGCTTTGATTAGTTTGGGGCCAATCTGTGTAAGATTGTCCCTACCTATTTATTTATTTATTACCTAACGTAACCTACATTAGGTAATGAAAGCATTTTATTTTTGTAAGGGTAACAGTTTTGTTGGGATATAAAATGGTTAATGATAAAAACTAATACTTTTACCAGCATTTTAACTTTATATTCATGCATTCGAAACCTATACATTTATGACAATAACTTTTGCAAGACGATAAGATTTTTTATTCACAATAACTTGTCCGTATTCGAACTGTCTGGCTACCCGGCTGGCCGTGGCTGTGTACCCGGATTTTATACTCTGAAACTGGAACTAGTGACAGATAAGAGTCGATTGATGTTTTTTTTAAAGACACTTATACTTAAATAGAATTACTTACCTATGTTTAATTAAAAGAAAGACTACTTATACATAATAATCCTTACAGTTTTAACCTATTTAACCTACCTACCTACCTACTTTTAATAGTAGCAGTTCGGTTCACTTAGTAGAAATACCTGTTCTAAGAATAATGAAAAAGAAAGAAGAGTAATAAAAATAAAGAATCTGGAAGTCGTTGAGGTGTTCCGTTCTTCATCAGCAATTCTACTTCAACAAATGTCACTTTATTGAGTAAAATGCTTGTAATATTGATGAAAATCCTAAAATGACTATATGTATGCCTATCCTATACAATATGAGAAGCTCCTTCGGTTTCTCGTAGAACCTATCATCAGAACTGGACCTTGACACAAATGTTCCTTAAAAGCCTTACATGCTATAAACGAAATAAAATAAAAAACACGCCTAAGGTAAAATACTTGTCGTTGAAGAGTTCCATTTTGCTCAATATCAGCAGTTTCACTTCATCAAATGTCACTTGTTCAAATAAAAAAAACTTGATATGTTGACGAAAATCCTCAATTCCTCCCAATTGTGAATTCAAATCGATTTAAAATCCTCAATTCCTCATTGAATCCATCATCATAACTGGACCTTGACACAAATGTTTCCTAAGAACCTAGCTTGCTACAAACTTAACAAAGAATAAGAAAACCCCGCGTTGAAGAGTTCCGTTCTGGTCAATATCACTAACTTGTTTAAATAAAAATGCTTGATATGTTGACGAGAATCCAAACATTACTGTATGTATTGTATGCCTATAAGATTTGAGGAATTTCTTCGATTTCTCATGGAACCCATCCTCAGAACTAGACCTTATGACACAAATGTCTTCAAGAACTTTACTTGCTACAAAATAAACAAATAAAACATATCGCGCGCGAATTGGCGAGTTCCATTTTGGCCAGCATCAGCTGTTGCATTTCGTCAAATGTCACTTTTTAATAAAAATGCTTGATATGTAAATAAAATTCCAGAAATTATAAGATGTCAGGAATTCCCTCGATTATTTATGAAACCCATCATCAGAACTGAACATTGATATAAATACACCTTAAGAACGTTACTCGCTACAAGCTTAATAAAGAATACAAAACGCGTGCGTTAAAAAGTTCCGTTCTGGACAACATCAGCAGTTCCACTTGATCAAATATAACTTTTTTTAAATAAAACACCTAGAGATATTGATGAAAAAAAAACTATATGTATTTCTATAAGGTTTGAGGTGTCCATCATCAGACCTAGACACTAGACACTGGTGTCTAGCACAGATATTTCTTAAGAACCTTACTTTCTACAAACTTAAAAGTTCCGAGGAATTGTTCGGATTAATCTCTGCCGCCTCTTTCCGTCACCGCTTTACGCTACATCATTTATATCTTCACCACTTAGATGGTTGGCAGTCCACAACTGTGCATTTCTCTAGAAACTTCCTGCCTCATACAGCTAAACTATGAAATGATCTGTCACATGCGGTATTTCCGGCCCAATACGATCTTTCAAACTTTAACCGCACTTACAATCCCTATGGTGTAACAGATGTCCATGGCCAGCGGTAATTGCTTACCATCAGTTGATTCGTCTGCTAGTTTGCCTCTTATATCACAACAAACAAAAAAAGAAAAAATCTCACGCGTTGAAGAGTTCCGTTTTAGTCAACATCACTAGTTCCACTTCATCAAATGCCACTAATGTGAATAAAAAAAGCTAAAGATATTGATGAAAATCCAAAATGACTATATGCCTATAAGAATTGAAGAGAATGAGGAGTTCCCTCGCTTTCTCATGAAACACATCATCAGAACTGTACTTCGACAAAAATGTTTCTTGAGAACCTTACTCGCTACAAACTTAACAACGAAGAAAAATTGCGCGCGTTGGAGTTCCGTTTTGGTCAACATCAGTAGTTCCACATCATCAAATGTCACTTTTGTGAATAAGACTTGATAATATGTTGATGAAAATCCAATAAGTACTATATATATACCTATAACATTTAAGAAATTCCCTCGATTCTTCATGGGACCCATCATCAGACCTTTACCTTGACACGAATGTTCCTAAAAACCTTAGTACTTAAAACTTACTTGCTACAAACTTAACTAATAAAACAAATCGCGCGCGAGTTGGCGAGTTCCATTCTGGTCAACATCAGCTGTTACACTTAGTCAAATGACAATTTTTTAATAAAAATGCTTGATATGTAAATAAAATCCCAGAAATTATTACATGTATGCCTATAAGATTTTAGGAATTCCCTCGATTCTTCATGAAACCCATCATCAGAACTGTACTTTGACAAAAATGTTTCTTAAGAACCTTACTTGCTACAAACTTAACGAAGAAAAATTGCACGCGTTGGAGTTCCGTTCTGGTCAACATCAGTAGTTCCACATCATCATATGTCACTTTTGTGAATAAAAGTTGATAATATGTTGATGAAAATCCAATAAGTACTACATATATGCCTATAGCATTTAAGAAATTCCCTCGATTCTTCATGGGACCCATCATCAGACCTTTACCTTGACACAAATGTTCCTATAAACCTTAATACTTAAAACTTACTTGCTACAAACTTAACTAATAAAACAAATCGCGAGCGAGTTGGTGAGTTCCATTCTGGTCAACATCAGCTGTTACTTTTAGTCAAATGACACTTTTTTAATAATAATGCTTGATATGTAAATAAAATCCCAGAAATTATTACATGTATGCCTAAAAGATTTTAGGAATTCCCTCGATTCTTCATGAAACCCATCATCAGAACTGGACATTGATGTATTAAGTACACCTTAAGAACCTTACTCACTACAAGCTTAATAAAGAATACAAAACGTGTGCGTTGAAAAGTTCCGTTCTGGAACATATCAGCAGTTCCACTTGATTAAATGTAGCTTTTTTTTTAATAAAACGCCTAAAGATATTGATGTAAATCCAAAAAAAACTATATGTATTTCTATAAGGTTTGAGGTATCTATCAGACCTGGATCTAGACACAGATGTTTTTTAACAACCTTACTTTCTACAAACTTATCAGGACAAATCTATTACGGCGAGTGTTCCATCGAATTGCTCGGATTAATCCTTGCCGCCTCTTTTCGTCATCGCTCTACGCTACAACATTTTTATTTTCACCACTTAGATGGTTGGCAGTCCTCAACTGTGCATTTCTCTAGAAACTTCCTGCCTCATACAGCTAAACTATGAAATGATCTGTTGCCTGCGGTATTTCCGGACCAATACGATATTTAAAACTTTAAGAAAACAGCGTATTCCAATCTTAAAGGCCAGCACCGAACTTACAACCCCTATGGTTTAGCAGGTGTCCATGGGCGGCGGTAATCGCTTACCATCAGGTGTGACGTCTGCTCGTTTGCCTCTTATATCATAAAAAAAAACAAAGAAGAAAAATCTCGCGCGTTCAAGAGTTCCGTTTTGGTCAACATCAGTAGTTCCACTTCATTAAATGCCACTAGTGGGAATGAAAAAGCTTAAGGTATTGATGAAAATCCAAAATGACTATATGCCTATAAGATTTGAGGTGTTCCCTCGCTTCCTCATGGAACCCATCGTCAGACCTTTACCTTGACACAAAGGTTCCTAAAAACCTTGGTACTTGAAACTTACTCGCTACAAACTTAACAAAGAAGACAAATCACGCGCGTGGAAGAGTTCCGTTTCTGATCAACATCAGCAGTTCCACTTCACCAAATGTACTTACTTACCACACATTTATTTGAAACAGTACCTAGGTACTCCATTTTGATGCCGCCAGCTTGAAACTTCAATGGCCTCAGTGTCCGATGAACAACTTAAAAATGCTGAAAGTAATAACAATTATAATAAGTTGGGGAGTAGCGACCTTACACACCCGAGTGCTCCTGGGGAGTTCTGTTACCGGACATACAATAATAATAACAATAAATAAATATTATAGGGACATTCTTACACAAATTAACTGAGTCCCACGGCAAGCCGAGAAGGCTTGTTTTGTGGGTACTCATACAACGACATAATAATATATAATATACAAATACTTAAATACATAGAAAACATCCATGACTCAGGAACAAATATCTGTGCTCATCACACAAATAAATGCCCTTACCGGGATTCAAACCCAGGATCATCGACTTACTAGGCCAAACCGGTCGTGAAAAAAAGAGCAAAAAAAAAGAAAAATATGTCAAAAGAAAATGCGATTTGGAAACGTTATTCGCCACTTAATATATATCTGGTTCACAGCATTTATTTGGTGCTGATATAATGCCTGCAATATTACCCGAGTACATTAAAATATGAATAAATTATCATAAATTCAAAAGATGGTCCCTATAACAGTTCATTTTTACATGGAAAAATGGCTTTCATATAAAATGTTTGTCAGACATATTTTGGAAGTATAGTACAATCATTAACTTAGAAATATAGATAACATTTCACGAATAAAAATACGGTAACACATATTTTTAATTATTTTTTTAACTTATCCTACGCAAAATAGAATTGGAGAAACTGACATAGGGACTATCATTCGACACGACACGTATAGTAAAGTATGAATCCGCTCTAAGTCCCCTTACATAGACAGTGGGAAGTAAAATAATTCTTGTTCTGAAAACAATAAAATGTAAAATGATTAGGTAGGACAATCCAAACTTCTAAGGTCGCGTAGATCAGAAGTAGATATGAATTTGTTCGACAATACGATAGGAAACTTTTCAGCATTTACATAGGCGCATTTTTTTCTGGAATACTATCTAAATTGCACTTTGTATATATGCTACATTTTTTATATAATTTGGAGCCTTTATTTTCCATGGAGTCGAACGCTATATAGCAGCTATACGAGAAAAAATAATACTTTGATCTTACCTACCCCATGAATAGTGAAGATCATCAAGGAGCATACTCTCTGAGATCAATGGAATGGAGTGCCTTTCGATTGGAGAAAATTATAGCGTATTAGAAATATACTATTTTCTAATTACAATGTTGAATATTTTAAATTGCGTGTTTTGACAATTATTGTTGACAATATTACATTCAGAGTCATCTTGACATAACTTTAGAAATCCATAAACTAGTCTATACTTTTTAAAATGATGGAGTAAGACTGACGAGATTACCGCGATGTATAAATGTTTTACGTCAAGTAGGATTTTGCTTTAGAGCGACATCTGGCGTTGAGTAGAAAAGTTAAGGCGTAATTAACTACAATTAATTAACTCATTAAATGGTTTTATTTTGGTCCCTGCAACGATTTGACCCCAGTTATATTATACGAAAAATAGCTTATAAAAATACTTTTCACATGATATACATGGCATTTGTATACACTCTTATTTCGCTGTGTATCAAGTAATTTTTAGAATGACGATTTTTTAAAACTGTTCATTGTGTCCCTTTAAATACTTTATCATTGGTGTTGATACAAAAAACATAAAGCATTTTTTATATTCTTTCGAATAAAATACGCTAAAACTTTTTATATCCCGCGTATAAGGAAATATAACTGCTTATATGCGCAACTTCTTTTTTTATATAGCTCGGTCCCTGCAAGTGGTCCAAGGTTGGTGCCATACAATAAAATAATACTACGATTAAGAGCTTTAAAACGACATATGTCTCAACAGTATACATCCATGGGACATTCCCCATACAAAAGTGCCCATTGTCCTTTGTCGATCAACAAAGTTCCCTCTAATAACCAAGTTTGCCGATACCTTCTAATGCAGCCTCGTAACACGTACGTAGGCCCTTCTCATCCCTTCTGTACCAAATTGAGTTATTGAGTTACCCAACAGAGTTAATAAAGAGGTCTACTCGTGACTGGAATAAACAGTACGTAGCGGTGAGTCTAAAGAGCAACTCGAAATTAGAGAACCAGTGACCATTTCGGATGAATTGTCCCCTTGATGATTATTACGAATAGTATATAGAATACTAAATCGGGAATCAATTTTTACGATGCAATACTATGAGGCAAAATATACATTTAAGTAATACTACTTAGATATATAAACTTTATCGGAGCTTAATATTGGGAGAGTATTCTAAATATTTTTCTATGATAAAGTTCGAACAACTGTCAGTTAATATTTGACAATAAAGATAATGTATATTGATACATTATTAATTAGCTTTAATTGTAAGCTTAATATATTTTGAATCAATATAATACTGAAAACCCATTTTACTGCCAAGAACGATGGCGTATGTTAATAGGTTACTTATGAGGTGCTTATACTGTTGGACTTAAACGATTTTTAGTCAGTTATTATTTAAAATTGGATTAATCTCTTAATTATAAATATCCATACTATTAAACACCGTTTAGTTCATTATAATTACGAGGTGCTTATAAATAATGAAACAAGAAATACATTCCTACTCGTAAATAATTTTCAAGACTGGAGTATCAAATACTGTCTATACTTCTTGCGGAAATATCGTAAGATTTTTCAAGAAATCACTGTTTTACGATCTTAGTATTAAAGGCATCGTTTACAGGGTGTTCTAAAAATTTCGTCACAAAGTAAATGATGGATCACGGCGCTTTACAGCTGGGCCATCAAAGTTACGGGGCCTGAATTATGACTCAAACTTTCTTAGCTTTTTCTTTTTAAATTTACACTACGTGACATTCATGCGAATGCTGATATCATTACGTTGAACGACCTTTGGGTAAGTTGTGTGAAAATAACCTTTCTTTTTTGGATAAAAGATTGTTAGGTATATTGATAAATAACCTCCTGGGCGCTATCCACTTTGTGTTGGCGGCAGTTATTGGCATTTCCTTTTATTTCAAATATAATTAAGAGGTCATTGTGTGCAAGCACTTTTTCGACAAGCTCTCTGGTTAATTGTCCTTCGTAGTCATAGTATTTTTTGCACTGGGTATATACATAAATTAATATATATGTATATATATTTAATTATAGTATATTTATGTAAGTTTATAACCGTTAGTATAATAATATATTATTTATCGCTATTTTGCTTGTTTTAAGTTACTTATTCTGTTTTTTTTTTGTTTAATGCCTGCACGTAGTACTGTTTCTGTTTAGCCTGATGGTTGACTGGTAGAGAATGCCTTTAGGCATTAAGTTCGCCATTTGTACTTTATTTGTTATATTGTGCAATAAAGTTTAAATAAATAAATATGTTGATATTTTCATGAAATTCTTTATTAAGAAGTATTTGTTGCTTAACGCGTCATAAAATGAATAGAATCAAATCAAGTTGTGTGAGTTGGCAATTTCCACATTGTACAATTAAGTAGATTATATATGTTGAAAAAAATTGACCTATTTTTTTACATTATTCAAGAATTAGAACTAGGTTTATGGAGTGGAAAATTTATGAACTACACTTATGCTACTACATAGTGTCTGAATGAGACAGCCTTTTTATGATATAGGAGGCAAACGAGCAGATGCAACTTAATATCAATCTCTTCTCCCACTGACGTTAGAATACGTCGAATGGAGCACGACTATTGTTAAATATTTCAGTTAGACAGTCGAATATGTTCAACACAATATACCTAATTGCAGCCAAGAGGCAACTGAATAAAGTAAAATTATCAAAATTGTTAATTTAATTGAGACCGTTTGTTACTTGGGGTAGCAACGCCCCTTTAATAAGACGTCGGAGAGGTAGCTACTAAATTAATAAGGCTTTTCTACTCCCAAAACATTAAACTTGATACTCTTCGTGACATAATTAGTAGAACAATCAAGAAAATTATTACCAATTGGGCGATTAGTGTCTGTGTAAATAAATGTTAAATGATAACGATAACATAATACTCCTATTTTGGAAATAATATTCCTGCTTGAGCAGTGATGTTATTGTTATTGTAATATTATATTTGGTTACAAAAATTCCTTAATAATAAATTGATTTATTCCTCTGATAACATTTTAATAATTTATATAAGCATTAATGGTATCATACCATGATGATATGATGTAGATGATTATAGCATTTTCCCCTTTTGAATATTATTAAAATCTTAAATTATTAATTAATAAACATTTTAAATAAATAATTATACTGAATAAGTTATTACAGATTTTTAAAACAAAATAAAACTTTTTGCATTTCGCCTGACCTGACTGTTAATTAGAACTTAATACTTGGTAAAATATTTGATTTCATGGCAATAACTTTAATAAAATAAAAAAGCGTTGTTTGACTTTAGCGTCTTAAGGTTTTCCTAAACTTATTCGAAAATAAAGAGGCTTATTAATTTAAAAAGTATTTTAATCAAGACAGAGCGAATGACCAAAAACAACAGGATAAGTTAGCAGGAGAACATAAATTTTTGCTAAACTTCTTAAATTGTGTTTTTCGTTTGAGTGAACTTTGCAGCTGGAGCTCAAAGTAAAATAAATAACTTTTTTGAACTCAGCGTCCGTCCACCGTGCAAATACCCTTTATACGTAATATATTACTCTTGAACTGTTACATAATGCTCATCTTATTTTATACCGCCGACATAACACATACAAACACAAGTGTCATGTAGATGCACTGGATACTGCCTCTCACTATATCTATTATTAGGTACATCTGGGTAAATTTGTGTAACTTGTGCACAGTTTACGGTGCCTGCGTCTACTACGGCACTTTTCTGTACCTGCACAAATTAACACAGGGTAAAAAATGTAACTTCTCGTAACGTAAACATTATCAGTTTAAAATGTTAAGTAGATCTTTTTCCTACTCCTCTATTGTTATCTGTCATTTATGCATTCATTAACACGAATATAAGAACATACATAAAAGGTTTCAAGAAAAGTCTATATTGTCTATTCCTCATAAAAGCTCTTGTGCTTTTAATCGCTATAACGTTACTGCGATTAATGGCTACCAAACTAACAAAACCAAAACGAATACAGTTTTAAACTAAGTGCATTGCTGCCAACTTACAAAATATTTATTTGGTTGCATAGTAAAAATAATTACTTCATAAGTCAGAAACACGCATGTGACACCCGTAATATAGCAACACCCATAGACTACGAAGACCGCTTAGCGTTGCTTGTTAGTCTCCGTAGGCTACGGTGGCCAAAATTGAGAAAAAACTGTCCAAAAATTTAATTTAGCAAGTAGCAAGTACCAGGGCCTCATGAGTTACGAGGTGTCGCTGACCGGCCGGCCGCGGCCCGGGGCGGGCTGGGCACGTAACAAGGTATGCTTGCGCGTCTTGGCTATATAGTTTTGCTTTGTTTACCTAAATTAAGATTTATTTTTGTTGACTCGTAGGAAAAATATTGTATGCAACGTTGTATAAGTAGGTCAAAAAATGCTCGTGGCGTATTCCTTTACAATGTTCGCCTACGCCTTCGGCTCCGGCTCACATTGTAACTCACGCCACTCGCCTTTTTTGACCCTTCTTATACAACTGTTGCATAAAATACTATAATTGCCTACTTGCAAACCTCTTTAAATTATTCTCATCGCAACTATATAAATTTAACTTCAGATATTGACTCGAGTCATTATGACGATTACTACAATTGAATTGAATAATAATTTACTTCTTTTTATTGTAAACACGATTATAATAATTTATAATTACCTACAATATACGTGATGAGATACGTCATCATTTCATCGACAACTTATAAAGTAGGTTTAACTTGTCCTCGCATATTTAGACGTGAAATCAAATTGCTCTCGTCAAATCGGAGTAGGTATACTCATATGTATCTCTGTGCTGTTCGTTCGCAGGCATATATATTATAAGTTAAACGTGTAGAAGGTAGGTAAGGAAAGCGTTGGTTTCCTAGCTTTATAGCGGGAATATATTTTGATATTTTCCAATCGCTTTATATCGGTTGTTCTTTCCAACAAGCCCGAATTTCCCCTCTTAGTTGAAAGGCCAGATAGCAGTCACTTACATAAAAACTAGCGCCTGTGTCTATTCTTGGAATAAGGTAGCGTACCGGAGCAACGATACGAAGATGTGTGAATCTTTAGCGTAGACATGCGATGCTACTAAATGAATGTACCTACTCAGTTCTAAGTTGTTTAGATATGAAATGGAGCCAAAGTGAAATAAGTGCCTTTGATACCGCTAGCAATTTTACTTATCTTGGAGAAATCGTAAAATATAACAACTGCTTCCAAATTACCTATTACATTTAGGGCAGAACTGTACCTAGTTTTGCAGGCGTATTATAGATAACTTTATCCACGTCATAAAATAACCATCACTTTTTAACACCAAGGGATTGAAAGTAACGGACACCGTTTTATCACACTGTCACGGAGACATGAACGACCATCACACCCGTACGACAATTTCTGTCAACTTTCAAAGTAGCGTAGACCAAATAAATTATAATATTCCGTACATTTTATAAAAATAATAAGAGAGATGTTTTTATTGTTAACGACAACTAGTACACATAGGACAAAGACTGCTCATAGCGTATATTTTACCAAGCGCTTTTAATTTTAACTGAACTTTTTTGGCTTGAAATTTGCTTTGAGATACTAATGAAAAACTGTTACACTTTAGCGTTGAAATATATCAAAAAGCGAAGTTTATTTGAATTGAAAGCTTTTAATTAAAAAAGAAATAATCAAAACGACTCTTTTAATCTCCTGCCAACAACAGTGTTAATAGATATTACCATTATTGTTGCTCTTAGTAGAGAGATTAGGATTAAGCAAATATTACCTTAATAAAATAAAAAATATTCTTGTGTGTAAATTACAAATGAAATCGCGAAGGGATGATACAGGGTTTTAGGGGCCCCTCTCCGCTCCTGATTCTAATTATGTGTCCTGCTAAACAACTGAAATGAAATCTTTTCTTTTAACCAACTTCAAAGGAAGAGGTTTAAATTCGGCTGTATGTAATTTTTACCCTACAGGGCGACGCAAAGGAGAGTAATGTTTATCAGTCTATGTATAGTATGAAGAAATAAATATATATGTATGCTTGTTCCTTTATGGCACTCTAGAAGCATAATGCGATTTTACCTCATTTGATTACGACACGATTACATCAATTGAGAAAAACTAAGCAAGATGTCGACTCAGACGTCATATTGTAAAAAGAAAAAAAAAATATACGATACGTTATAATAACTAGGTACCTACAGGTTCTATCAATTTATAAAGATTTAGATTTCCTTGATTACTATCCAATTTTTTTTTGCGCTATAAAAACGCTATAAAAACACGCGCGTCAAAAGAGAAGATCTTCATGTTGGAGGTACCATATATAAAGGGGTGGCCAAATTTAGATACTTAGGCTGCACCGTCACCGACACAAATACTCGTGAGGAGGAAATCGGCATCCCATCCGGGTTCAGAACGCCTTGCGATGTAGTGCCGCCCTTCATAAAGTGTTAGTGTCCAAACTCCTGAGCAAGAACATAAAAATACGCATATATAAGACGGTCATACGGCCCATACTCATGTACGGATGCGAGACTTGGACACTAACACTTAAAGAAGAAAATAAACTCCTGGTGACAGAAAGGAGAATACTTCGAAAGATCCTGGGCCCTGTGAGAAGAGAGGATGGCAGCCTTAGACTCCACAAAAACGTCGAGATTGAACATCTTGTGGCTACACCCAATATTGTCGGCGAAACAAAAGCTCACCGTCTCCGCTGGCTTGGCCACGTTTTGAGAATGGAGGAGGATAGCGGCGCTAAAAGGGCATACCTGGGACGCCCGGTAGGGCGGAAACCTATCGGACGTCCCAGATATCGCTGGGGCGATGCTGTTGAAGCGGACTTGCGCGATCTCGAATGAACTGTCGCCTGCGGTATTTCCGGACCGATACGACCTTCAAACCTTCAAGAAAAGAGCGTACTCCCATCTCAAAGGCCGGCAACGCACAACCCCTCTGGTGTTGCAGGTGTCCATGGGCGGCGGTAATCGCTTACCATCAGGTGATCCGTCTGCTCGTTTGCCTCCTCTACCATAAAAAAAAAAAAAAAAAAAAAAAAAAAAAAAAAAAAAAAAAAAAAAAAAAAAAAAATCTCCAGGCCGATAACTGGCGGGAGATGGCGCAGGATCGAGACAACTGGCGTGTACTCGTGTCGGAGGCCAAGACTCATTTTGGGTCGCTGATGCGCCATTAAGTAGTAGTAGAAGTAGTAGTATTTTGAATGAACAATATTTAATGGAGTTCTATTTAATTTGATTTGTAATATTTTACGGATAGTATTTTCCTCACGTGCGTTGAAAATTTTTCTGTACCACTCGGTAGCAAAGTTTGTTTAATCATCGTGCCATGAAATCCTCACTTTCCGATCCGATCGCTACGCTCGTGGTTCAATTTTGGAATCTTTCGCATGCTCAATATTAGCACGAAGAGTAAAACATTAACTTTACTCCCTTGTAAAACAATAAACTATTAATGGCATTTCAAACTGTTTTGTTAAGTCAGTTTTTTAGGGTTATTATAGTAAGACTCCGCTGTCCGTCCATCTATCTGTCTGCCCGTCTGTCACCAGGCTGTATCTCATGATTCTCATGTACCATGATAGCTAATCAGTTGAAATTTCCACAGATGATGTATTTCTGTTGCCGCTACAACAACAAATACTAAAAAGTACGGAACCCCCGGGTGGGCGAGCCCGACTTTCACTTGTCCAGTTTTTATACTGTTAAAGATTATTTCAAACAACTGTTTGCATTTGACATATAGGTAAAATGTTTACAATACAACTACAACATAGTGAGTCGTACAGTTTTACAAAAAGCGTCATTTTAAGTAAAACGATCTACCTACTAAACTTTATTTAAAACTGAACTGAAACCTTAATCCTACATCTACGGTTTCGACCTGAAGGTTTTTTGTATTGACAGGTCTATCTGGTGGAAATTTCGCTGAAACTCGCCTGCCGGCGGACGTCCGGCCCGATACGGTCGTCGTTTTAAATCGACCCAATACTGTTTACCTTAGGTACGATACGGGCGCAATAGCTTAGTTTCCTATATGGGCTTGTGGACTTTTAAAGTGTAGGTATCGTCCCGCCTCTGATGAACCTCTAACTCCTACCTCTCACGTGTTTCTTTTCAGTTGTAAGTCATATTCATTGCTTGCCTGCTTAGTATCTTTCACAATCATGATCTACAACCAGTGTTGGCCGAACGTTAATTGCAATTGACCAAGAACCATTACAAATTGAACCGTAATTGATGCTTACAGTTTACGGTTCAATTTGCAATGGTTATTGGTCAATTGCAATTAACGTTCGGCCAATACTGTCTACAACACTACAGTTTTTCACTACAGCTCTCATTTCATTACGTTTTGGATATTTTGCATTTTGATATAGTAAATTGTATGGAGATGACAGCTGACAACGTACTCAAGCTATATGAATAAAGTAGTGTTCTAGATCATGTTTTTATTTAGCAGTCTTCCTACACTTAAGTGCACACAGTTACCTATGCCGATATAAAATTGTTTTTTTTTTTATATGTATCGGATATACGGAGGCGCCTTGTAAACAATTTCTTAATTACGGGTAGGTGTACCCCTGTAGCAGACATACACATATACAAAAATAAGTCTCATGTGGACACCGCCTTCGACTAAAGTATAACTACTTATTATTAAGTACCTAACTTAGAAGTGGGTTAATTAGTGTAACTTGTACACAATTGACGCTGGCTACGTTTCTTAAGGCACTTGCGTGTACCTGCAATACCTATATGTACCGGTGTATTGTTTCCTAAGTTCATAATTATATAAGGAGAGCGTCAGAAGGTAAGGAAAGTGTAGGTAGCCAAAGCGTGCGACTTACAAAGCGAAGGTCACGAAATCCAACGCCTGCTTCGAAGAGTTTCTTGGAACTTCATAATTTAGACAAAGCCCAAAAGCTCTGTTTTTTGCTAGGATGATTAGATGGCATTCGCGTTTATTAAAAATAGAACCTGTGTCAATTCTTGGGTTTAAGTAGCCCAGCGGACCCCAGGCTACCCGTGACCTGTGACGAAATGACGAGACAACTTTAGAAAAATGTGTGTAATCTTAACCGGACACTGGATCAATGGCGCAATTTATGAACTTCTTAGTAAGGCATTCAAATTTAAAATAAAGCCCTTGAATTGTGTTACACAAAAACGGCAAAGTAAAAATTAGCGGCGTAGTTGAGGGATATGCGAAAGTCCTAAAATATAACAACTGCATCCAAATGGCTAATTTAGGCACTTAGGGCGACAAAATGTACCTACATAGTTTGGGAACATTTTTGACACTTTCAAGGTACCTATGATACATATGTGGCTTTCTTTTGTATTTTTAACAATAACCACTTTTCTCTGTATATGTCTTTTTCGTACAAGTTTATATTGGTCCTACCGGGAAAGTTCTTTCTTGTACCTGGTGGGGCTTAGAGCATTTAACCAACCGGAGCCGCCTTGTCTGTAATTTTCTGTATAAAACAGTCTGCTGTTTTTTTGCGGGGGAGAGACACGTCAAAATGTATGGCTATTTGTACGTAACGTTTAATAGCTATGTAAGATAAACGTCAATCCATACAATAAGTATGACCGAGGTTTTCGACAGAGGTGTAAGCTGGTAAAGGTGACTCCGGTTGGTTAAATGCTCTAAGAGGTGGGCGGTGGGTGGGGTGTTTTAACACTAGCAAATAATTAAAACATAGATTGTCCTCAAACGGTGACACTTTTGGTAAATTACTTTTAAAAATTATGAAGTCTTTAGACTTTTCATACATATTAAATACCTAGGTATTCTCTTCAATGTACGCCATCATTATTCTAATTGACGTTGCTTATCACGCCTTAGACATAACACAATAAAATAATTACTCTAAACAGCACCTAGTTACTTTGAAACGAAATGCGTACCAGAATGTAACATATTATTAAACTATTGAGAGAGACAACTAAGACATTAGGTACTTAGATAATTGTCGGTCCTTTGTGGTAACTAGATTAAAACGCTATATTATTTTCTCAATCAAAATTAAACAAAAAATGGGTACAAAAACTTCCTACGTACTTAAAACCTAAAATATGTCACATGACATATTACAGACTAAAATATTTCATACGTTAATGAAATACTCTCTGTCCAAACAAACACAGTCACCTAAGATATGTGCTCGTAGATTTCGTTAAATCTAAGTTGGTTATATCCCTTTAATTTGTTCTCCATCCCACTGAGCCGTATTAGTTTCAGATCGGCGTCGAGCGAATCGAACGTGCCAAAATAATTTAGTAGCGGATTCCAGGAGTGCACTGAGGAAAAAATGTGATTTATGTTCGAAGCGTGCCTCGCGCGTTCATTACCTGCAGTGCGATGTGCTGACTCAGCGCAATGACATCTGATACGGATTCTGGTGAAAGAATGGGCATAATTGAGTGGAACATGACATTTCATATTTAGCTATCACAGTTAGGTTTGTATGTATATTGCCGTGTGTCTCATATATTGCTAAGAGAAGAAAGCCAAGATAAATACTGTAATTGTTTGTGTTTACAAATGAAAATTATTTTATTCTATAATTGTAACTGCATGTAAAATTCACAGATATAATTTTAAATGATTAACAACGATGCTAAATTAGTTATTGCAAAGGAGAACTAGGCCATACATGGTTGTGACATTCATCAGGAAAGGTGAGTCAAAATTGGCACTGAGTAGTTGATATCAGGTTTTTAAATTAAATTACTAATTAGCCAGTGTCAAGGTAGTACCTAAGAGTAAAATTATACAACGAATTAAACAGTGTACGATTAGTACAAGACGTTGTTCGGTGACGAGCTCTTATAAGGCGGTAGCTGGACTTTACAAACAGCCACGTGAACTGCCGGGAGTTGACTCCTGGTTAAACGCGTTTCAAGATTAATTCTTTATTACCTCCACACTTCCACATTAGTTTACTGCATAATAAGCTATCAATATTACACTTTTAACAACATTAATAAACAAAACACAAAAAAATAATCACAAGGCGTCATCACCAATATGGCGCTCAACCGGAAGTCCCCATCGGAATCTGGCACTGGTGGCCCGATTCGAAGAATGATTAAGACACGTTTAAGATCTTGAAAAGATCTTTACATGTCAAAATTTATGTTTATTTCGATTCCGCTGTGATTCCAATAAGATCTATCTACGATATTTCTAACGTCAAAGTGACATTGGTTGCCCGAATTGAGCTGCTTCTGTCAATTATACGACATACAAACGATATCTAAATGAGAATTTATCTAAACCAGAACTCATCATTATCGTATCTCATTCTTTGAATCGGGCCGTGAGTAGGTCTCGCAAGATCGCTACCGCAATATATGGCGGAAAGAACAGCACGCATTTTGTACAGAATGGTCGAAAACAACCAAAAGAGCCGATTGGAGAATAAAACGGAGGCAATGGCGGTGTACTTTTGTTATGTTTGTTTCAAATAGTTAACAACAGTTTGAAAATTTTACGCGATATTGTTTTTTACTTAAATATACTATCTCCTATCTTCTTTTCCTTTGCCTTATTCCAAATTAGGTGGGGTCGGCTCTCCTTATTCTTCGGCACCAAGACGATCTACTTATCCAGAGTTGTTTCTTAAATATCCAATGATCAGAATATATTTAGAATATACTTATAATCAGAATTCTGTAATAAGTAGTCGTAGTAGGAAACCTTTTATTGTATAAGTAACTTACGTCAGACATTTTCAAATTTCCATATTACAAAAGGAAGCTATTTTCCCCGCCGTTCTTATATTATGTCCTATGAGTTCGCACACTACAATTAAATTAAAATGAAAGCCTGAAGAATTGAGTTACATCCAATCTCTTTTGATGTTAACAAAGTTACAAGTACTTTTTTCCACTGCGTAGAGATATTTTTTGAAATCTGCAAATGAATTTAAGTTAATGAAATTCAATTTAATTACTACTAGTAGAAAGCACTTTTATTTTTATTTTTTTGAGGACAATCTTACGCAGATCGACGTAACTCAAACTAGGCAAAGCTTGTACTATGGGTACTAGGCGACGATATACATACATACGGGTATATAAATAAATACATACTTATATACATAAAAACACCAAGCAAGCCCAGCATGTTCATCACACAAATAAATGCCTTTACCAGGATTCGAACCCACGACCATCGGTTTCATATGCAGGGTCACTACCTCACTACCCGCTAGGCCAGACCGGTCATCAAAAAAAAACACTAATATTACACAGTTGCATTACTGTTGCGAATTTCTTGATCAAATTCCTTGTTAAATTGAGCAGATAATATTTGCCGCCGCATTGCTACCACGATTATAACGTTCAATCAATCAGTCACTCATTTCAGCCGAACATCACCTCAATAATACCGGCTTACTTTTACTTTCGTAAACGTTTTTTTTTTAGAGGCTGTCACATCAATTCAATTCAATACAAGATGTTTTATTTGCGAATATTGTATGTAGCACGTACAGTAATGGTAATCTTATGTCGCTATATTTAACCAATAAGCATACAAAAAACATATGTAGGAACGATTTTAAACATAACTATTGTATGTTTAAGTTAAAATAATTCCAAGATATAGGTTGTCTTAAATCTAAATTCAAATAATGTGTAGAAAATATGAATATTAATCAATATCAAACAATTAATGATAATTACTATTAAAAAGACTAGTTTTATAATATTAAGACCCGGCTGTCAAAAAAATCTAATTTATATACTATATTGCAATGTCAATGCATTTATCAGTTAAGAATATCATAAATGCTCGTTTGAATTCAATATCCTCATTTCCAATTATGTCAGGAAGTTTATTATAAATTCTGCTTTCCAAACAAATCACATTCTTTGGTTTAAGGGCAGTATTAGCTAATTCTATATGAATGACAATATTCCGTAAATGCGTTGCTTTAAAAAAAGTGTGGGATCAACCATGATGACTTCTTAGAATCTTTCATAAGTATTATCAATCTTCAGAATTATCCTATACTTGCAGTACCTAATCCAAAAATCCATCAAAAAAAATAAATGAATGGTGAATGGTGAATTATCCTATATTATACTTAACTTACTCCGTTGGCTCAGTGACCTAATATGAGACTTGACCTCCACACAAGACAACGCCACTTTTCTCGGTCCAGCGCTACTTCACGCCAACTGTTGGATCTAAAAATAAAACGATATTTGGGTATATATATCGATATATCTTGGAAATAAAACGACTGTACATTTTCATTGAAGCTCAGCGTTACCAAAAGTGCCTATCTAATCATTAATGCAACAGAATAAATATTTGACACCGTACTCGTGTATCCGGCTCGACCAAAAAAGGGCCAAATTAAATCAACATAAAGTAACGGAGGGTTCTTATAAATAATGCGGTCATCAGGCGTGCAATGAGAGGAGGTTACTTAAAATTTTACTCTCGCCGGTTCTTGTGCCGACGTTATGACTTTGGGAATAATTATGTAAATATACAAGGGAAAAGTTTATCCTAAATAAGCCAAAAGTTCGATCAACATCAAGAGAGAAAATATAATTGAAATAAGAAGAGACCTGGCGAAGTTTAATTTGTTTATTATCCTGCTCATACACCGTTTGCGGTGGAAACGGTTTCCATAGTTTTGCGGACTTGTTGATTAACTCAATTCGACTCGCTATTGATACCATGTTAAAAATGAAGTGTCAAGGACAAAGGACGTGGTTCATTATTGAAATCTTTTTTTATACCACGACGGTGGAAAACAAGCATACGGCCCTTTCGATGGTAAGCAGTGTCCGCAGCCTATGGACGCCTGCAATTCCAGAGGTGTTACATGCGCGTTGCCGACCCTAATCGGTTTTATTAGGTATGTTCGAAAATATTGTACCATTTCATTCAATCAATCAATCAATCAATCCAATCATTTATTTTCAGCCAAGTAAGGCCCATAATACCTTACACACGAAAATATATACATTTAAAAAAATCTAATCAAAGCGTATTTTAATCCAATTAAATTACACTAAAATGTACGCCAGTAAACTGTTATTTAAAATTAACGAAACATTTTTTTAGATATTTATTTATGCCACGTTTCTCATGGAATGCTTAAGGTTATTTTCCTATTTCTAGAGCACGAAATATTTGCACGCCACGCATACTTATGACTTGTTTCTTACGAACCTTATTGTGTAACCCAAGATTGTGCCAACAATATCAAGTTTATTCGGGACTTAGTAATATTATTCGGTAACTTTGTTATTCATAGGTACATATACCATTTGTCCAAAGAAACGACTATTTACAATTATGAATCGTAAGCACTAGGTACAAGCATGAAATATTATATATAGTTACTTGAATACAGTAGAACCTCTATAGCACGAATCTCGAGAAAATGTCAAAAATTACCTACGTGTTACGTGTTCACGAGTTTTCGTCTTATAGAGGGTATTTATTAACTTAAGTAGAGAGGTTGTTATATGTAGGTTTTTTCGTCTTAAAGGTTTCGAGTTACAGAGGTGAAAAAAATTAATATATCATATTAGAGAGGTAATTTTACAAACGCGTAAAATACACTTGTAGCTTCCTTCGAGTTATAAAGATTTGTTAGTAAACAATACGTATAATTTGGAGGTATAAATTGTACTGGCTAGCCGCTAAGAGAATCCTTGGTGCTTGGGTACCTCATCTTAATGAGGTTAAGTGTTTCGAGTTATGGAGGAGGATATTTTTTCGGGCTAACGAGG
Source organism: Cydia pomonella (assembly GCF_033807575.1). Lineage (NCBI taxonomy): Eukaryota > Metazoa > Arthropoda > Insecta > Lepidoptera > Tortricidae > Cydia > Cydia pomonella. Next base: position 13,144,068 of record NC_084714.1, on the reverse strand, counting down.
ATTTCGCCTTATCGAGGTTCAAGTTATCGAGATTCCACTATTCTAAGTGATCAAATCTGATATTATGCACGATATATAAGTGCAGTCAGCGTCAAATACTTTGTAACAGTCAAAGTGGCCAAATTCGGTACACTATACTAAATATATGGTGTACCGAACTATTTGGATACTTTGGTTGCTACAAAGTATTTGATGCTGACTGTACAATTTAAGAATGAATACCTACGTCAAATCGGAGTAGCTTTGAATGTTTGCGTATCAGGGTAGTCGGCTACGGCCCGTGAAATCGTATCGCAATCACACACATCGTGGGTATGTGTGTTGGCCCTAACACGTCTAAATTTCCCATTAAACGACCAAGTTTGTTTACACGTGAAGCACCAAACAGTGCTCCAGTGGTATGTCCCTCAATAATCGGACCAAAAATGGCATATTATAAAAGCGAATTAACGAGAGAAAAAATATAATTTTCGTTGATCTTAATTTAGTTTTTAATGAGGGTCTGTAAAAACATAACTTATGATACAGATAAGCAAAAACACGTAATAAAAAGTATTAAAGTGCAAATATAAACAGGTTTATTGCATGGGTTTTACAATTTGTCTAAGTTTTATGCTTCTGTTTTCATAATGATTGTTTAAAAAAAAATACCTAAGTATTCGTTCAAACATACTACTTTACGGTTTCGGTATCTGGCAAAAAATATTAAATATTAATACCAGTAATTTATAAATCATTAATAATCATGCAAAATATTTTATGGATATAACTTTAATGTTGGTGATACGATTTAACCAACTCGTTCTTTTTCGGTTAGATTGTTAGGTACTTCGAAAAACTACATTTTGACTAACAGGCTAATGTACACTGATATTAGACCGATATTTTAATGATGTAATTTATTTATTGTGCATCTTGCTCGCGCCAATTCATGTTATGACAAGTACGAGCGAAATGCACGATATTCGAATGACATTATCAGTTATATGTCACTCTGATTTCAGGGTACGTTCGAATAGGCCTGTTCGTTAATTATTAAATATTAACTAGAAATATATATCAATTGCTCGTTCTCTTTATTCCTTTCCATATCATCCTAATAATATCAATCATGTGACGTAAAATACTGACAATACTGTAAAGGTATTGTCAAAGTAAATTATCTCAACAATTTGAGATCACAATAACGTAACACAGTATAAACTGGCCTTACACAAATGCATAGCTACCCAGGAGGGTGACGAAGTACGTTGAAAGGGTGGGCCTAAAATGTTCAGGCGTTTTTAACCTCCACCCATGATGCGTCAATGATATTTACTCTCACTAAAAGCCCCCATATACGTCAAACGATATTATGCCGACCCCTGGAAATGTGCATTTTAGCACAAAAAAGCGAACGACGTCAGATATCAACAGTGAAATGAACACAAGCTAATAAAAGTGAACTTTTGTTTCTGTGTTTAAACAGTTTATTCCCGACGTAGACGTGACTTTCGGCCAATTTAGATATACAAAGTACAAAAACAAGAGGCAGAAGCAAGGTCGGTTTAGGTAAGTATTAATTATTACTTTCGCGATTTTTATACATTATTTTTAATATAAAACGTTACCATACTGGCTAAGCGGAGAAAGCAGTGCTGCTTTGTCACCCTGGGAGCTGCAGAGTCGTATCTCTCACCCCATACATTACTTTGACGCATACTGCTAGCCTAGGAGGAGGAGACCTACTTGACCCAAGACACATAAATAAAATTAAAGACTGCGAAATTATTGTTTGCTAAAGTACTTACAATAACTGATCCCTTTAAACATTACTAGCCTGAAATTTTAATGATGTACATACGATACTATATCATAATATTTCGTATGCACCAAAGTTATAGGATACCGTTAACTAGTTGTATTATCACTTGTAAATTCTCTTTTATCCTGTTATACAAGTTTCATTGAAACGCTAGGGCATAACGTATGAAACTTCCCAGTATATTCTAAACTAAAACAAAGTTGCGTAGTTACTTTCGCGTAAAGTTGTCACTGAGACGATTCAGACTTTGTGTTTAGTTAAATATATTAAAAGTTAGCAAAATGGAGAATATTTTAACATAGAGTAGGTAGGTAGTAGGTAGGTGGGATGTCAAAGGACTAAGCATACATTAGCTCAATATGTGTTTACGGAATAAACTTTATTCCGTGAGTGCAGCGCAGTACTCAGGGAGGAAGAATCTAGCTATGCCTCGAACACTATCATAAGCAATATGTATTCCAACATAATAATTAAAAAGTCGAAAATTACATAACCCTATAGGAAGATGAAGCCGAGTTTTGTCCAAAGGGTATATACAGTAAGAATGAATAAGAACATATAAGAAACATACTTACAAATGTGAGAACCACAAATAAGCTGCGAGCAGACGCTGCAACACATTTGCGGGCTTTAAAATCGTATTTTAAGTATTCAGTTCCTATGTGCCAGAGTTCTTAAGCGTTATTCTGATTGTCTTCTCTTAATTCCAATTTAATCTCCTTAACAGTCTGTTTCGCTCTTACATAATGGTTTCGTGTAATCGGAAGCAGTCACATTCGTACCTTTTTTTTTTTTTTTTTTTTGACGGAGTGGGAATGCATTTACGCACAGTGTGTGGGACTCGCCGCTCCTTTCCCCTCTCCTGGCAAGAGGGGGGGAGAATTGGCCCTACCCACTAAACCCACTCCGGCGTTTCACCCACTTTGCCGTTTATGAGGGCGCACTGGGATCGATGACATTCCACCACTGCGCCCTCCGGCAGCCCCGGCTTATCGCCAAGGCACCCTCATAATGGAGGGGGGGATCAGAAACGCTTGATCCCCCTCCCCCGACAACGTCTATGGGGCCGTGCAGTGCGGGTTTAGTACCCGCTGGCCCTACTAGGGCTCGAGGTGAGCATGGGCTCTTCGCCCTCGACCCTGCCGCCTGCGACGGAGAGGAGGCGCATTCGCAGATGCTTCTCGCTCCCTCTCCGCCTTCTCCTTCTGCGACATGACTTTTTCGCAGAAGGAGGCCACCGCTTCCCATTTCCTCTCGCTACCCAGCATCGCCACAATTATGCTGTGTAGCGAGAGGTCCGCAACCCCCGTCACCGCCCTAAGGGCCACTCTTTCCACGGCCCAGCGATTGCACTCTTCCAGAGTGTGCTGGGCCGTGTCATCCGCTGCGCCACATTCGTTGCACTGGGGCCCCGGTTCCCTCTGTATCTTGTGCAGGTAGTGTCCGAAACAGCCGTGTCCGGACACTACCTGCGTCACCCTGAATGTCAGGGCCCCCTTCCTTCTCCCCAACCACTCATCCATTACTGGGAGGATAGCCCCTATGGTTCGGGTTCCATAACGGCTATCCTCCAAGGCATTCCTCCATCTTTCCTTAAGGCGCTCCACGGCTGCTCGGGCCAACCTCTCCACCTCTCTCGCATCTGTGGGCTCCCCACGCCTCCTGGCCTCCGCCCTCTGCCAGTATCTTTCAGCCAGCACCCCCGCGTCTAGTTCCCACGCCGGAGTGCCGGCAAGGAGGCATGCCGCTGCGTGAGAGGTAGTGCGGTAGGCCCTCACCATCCTCTGGGCCATGAACCTCTGCGGCCGACGGAGCAGTGCCTTCGCGCGTCTCGTCAGCCGTCCGGCCCAGATTGGCGATCCGTAGAGCGCCATGCTCCGGACTACCCCCGCATATAGACGCCTACATGGGGCATTCGGCCCCCCCAGATTAGGCAAGAGGCGGCCCAGAGCCGAGGCAGCACCCACGAGACGAGGAGCCAGTCTCGCAAAGTGCTCCTCAAAATTCCACTTTCTGTCCAGGACAAGGCCCAAGTACTTGATGTGGGCCTTGACCTGGACAGACTCACCCCCCCCCCGTACTCTGGTGCCCGCCGGCAGCTGCCCCCACCCCCTTGTTCGCCCGAGGACCATGGCCTCGGTTTTCGGCAGGGCGACCCGAAGCCCCAGGAGTCCTATGCGCTGCACTGTAAGCTCGGTGGCCACCGCCGCCCTTCTGAGCACTTCCTCTAGCTCCTTTCCCCGCACGGCCACTAGTGTGTCGTCCGCATAACACACGGTGACCATGCGGGGAAGCTGCACCCCCCGGAGCACCCAATCGTAACCGAGGTTCCACAGGAGAGGACCCAGGACAGACCCCTGTGGAACCCCGCACGCCATAGCCCTCGCGCCCCGGATACCCCTCTGCTCATAAAGCACTAGCCGCCCCGTCAGGTAGTGCTCTACAACACGCCTCAGATAAGGAGGCACTCCATGGTAACGGAGTGCCTCCCCAATGACCGTGTAGGGGAGAGACCCGAACGCGTTGGCGATGTCCAGCGACACCGCCACCACTCCCTCCCTATGGACTGTCGCAAGCACCCCGAAATCCCTCAACGCGGCCACCGCGTCTATAGTAGACCGCCCCCTACGGAACCCGAACTGGTTGTCATGTAAGTTCGGGCCCATTTCCACTAGGTGCCGCTGAATACGGGAGGCCAGGATTCGCTCGAAGAGCTTCCCGACCTCATCCAACAGCACGATGGGGCGGTAGCCAGCGGGGGTGTCTGCTGGGCGCCCCTCCTTGCGCAGCAGGCACAGTCGCCCCTCCTTCCAGCATCCCGGGAAGCGCCCCTCCTCGAGGCAGTCCTCCAGGAGGGATCTTAGGCAGTTCCCTAGATGCTTGAGTGCCAAGAAAAGCACTTTTCCTGGCACTCCGTCTGGTCCCGGCGCTTTGCGCGTGGCCCTGACCCGGTCCATGGCCCACTCCATCTCGTCATCCGTTATGGGGGGGACGATGATCGGTTCTACCGGGTCCGCTGCTGGGGGGGCCATCGCCGGTGGGATGAAGTCTGGTGCCTCCGGAAACAGGCCCTCAACCACTCTCTGGAGGAGTTCTGGCTCCATAGAGTCCATGGGTGGGGCGCTCCGCAACTTGTTGCGCACCATTCTGTATGGGCGTCCCCATGGGTCCCTATTGAGGGTTGCCAAGAACTCCTCCCACCCCTCGTTCTTTGCCTTCTTAATGGCCTGCTGGAGGGCCCGCTTCTTGTCCACCAAAGCAGTGCGGAGGAGTTCCTCCTCCTCAGCGGTGTGCCTCCTTCTTCTGCACCGCGTGTAGGCCCGCCGGGCGTTATTGGCGGCCGTGCGTAGGACGGCGATCTCCGGGGTCCACCAGTAGACTTGTTTCTTGCCCCGGGCAGGCCGGGCCCGCGGCATGGAAGCATCACAAACTGTCTCCAGAGACCTTCTGAAGTGGACGGCTCTCTCGTCGATACCTCTTGGGACCGTCTGAGGAGAGTTCCACGCCTCGATGATGGCAGCCTCTTCCGCCATTTCTCTGTCGAGGCGGGCCAACGCCCATCTTGGGAACCTCCCCCTCCCGGCCCGTCGGCTATTAGGACTGGACGGCGTGGCCCTCTGCAGTGGGGAGACCCTCATGCGGATATATAAATGATCCGAGAGGGTCTCTTCGTCTTCTAGAACTCGCCACTCGGCAACGCGCGCTGCCAGGTCGGGGGTCGCAAAGGATAGGTCAACTATAGACCCCCCATTCCAGCGAACGCACGTCTGCGCGTTGCCTCGGTTGAGGAGAACCAAGCCCACCGCCGCCGCCCAAACCTCAACCTCGGCCCCTCTGGGTTCGGTGTTTGGAGACCCCCATGCTCGGCTCTTGGCGTTGAAGTCTCCCAGGATCAGGATGGGCACCTGGCCGGCCCTTTCCACCACCCCCTCCAGGTCCTCCAGGCAGCGCTGGAAGGCAATCGGCGGCAGATTGGGGGAAATGTACACCCCGACTACTATAATTCCCCTCCATTTAGCCGCCACGAATCCCTCCCCTCTCTCCATACCCATGAGGACCTCCCCCGTCGCCGGGGCCACCAGCGCCACCCGGCCATCACTAGACCCTATCCAGTTGGGCCGAGGAGGGATAGCGTAAGGCTCCGCCACCGCAGCCAGTGCAACTCCCCACTCCGCCAGGTTCTGCATGAGCAGGTCCTGGGCAGGAATGGAGTGGTTGATGTTGCACTGCAACACCTCCCAAGGACCTTGTTGCGGGTGTGCTTGCATTATTGGTCCATGGGTTGTCCCTCAATTACCTGTTGCGTCAGCGGGGGGCTTGGGTCAACGGCCGGGGTGGCCTTTCCTGGAGCCCCACGATTCCCATTGAGGGCTTCCATCCCCTTTACCTTAGGGGGGTTACAGGAGAAACCGCCCATCCTGTGCCCTGCTGGCAATTTCGCCTGGTGGCAGACTGCGCAGAAGGCCTCTGCTTGGCAGTCCGCCCCTCGGTGCCCCGGCTTGCTGCAGCGGAAGCACAGGTCTCCTCTTTCTACCGGGGAGGGGCACGTGGCCCTAGTGTGTCCGATGCCCAGACACTTAAAGCACCTGAGCCCCCCAGGTTCAAGTGCTTTGATTCGTGCGGACGACCACCCTATTGTCACCCTCCCTGCCGACGCCGCAGCGCACGCCGCCTCTACAGGGCACTGTACAAGGGCCGAGCCAGCGCCGTTGTAGCCGATGCGGATATCCCCAACCCGGACATTCGCATGCGAGCAACCCCCTTTGGCCGCAATCGCCCTAGCCACTGCTTCCGGTGTGGCAGCCTCGTCGAGGCCGGAGACTCGGAGACGAGCCATCTTGACGGGTCTGTAGACCCGGGCCGCGTCTCCTATGGCTTCTTCCAGGCGCACCTTCAGAGCGTCGGCGGTGCGGCCATTATCTGCCCCCACCACCTCTAGAATGCGGGCCCCATCCGCCGTCTTCCGCACATTAACATGCTCGAGGCCAATCTCCTCGAGCCGAAATGCTTGAGTGGCTCTCAGCATTACGGAGGCGTACGACTCTTTGGTCTCGGGCTTGAGAGCTACCACTACCGCCGCGGTTTTCGGAACCGCCAGTTTTTTGGCTGCCGGGGCCGATGACTTGGCCGCATGTGTCGCCGAAGCGGCAGGAGGGGTGGCCTTCTTTTTCTTGCCCCGCTTCACCACCTGTGTCCATTCCCCACGCGTGGGGGGCGTCTGTGTGGGGGCTGCTGGTACCGGCTTGGGCCCAGTCGCCGCCGCTTTCTTATTCCGCTTGGTAGGCGCAGGTCTCGCAGGGGGCATGAGTGTCGCCCCTGTCGCAGCACCTTGTCTTCCGCTGCCTCCCAATTGCCCCCTGTTCGCCCTCAGCTGCGGGCTGGCTTGCTCCGGAGCGGCAGGCGCATTGTTTGGGCCCTCTGCCCTTTTTCTGTCTGCCGCTAGCGGCGGGCGGAGGATCGGCTCTGGAGGGAGGCGCCTCTGGACCTCCTGCAGCCTGGTGTTCACCATCCCTCCGATGGATACAAAAAGCTCCTTCTCCAACTTCTTCCTGAAGGAGTCGAGAAGAGCCTCTACCTCGGCCCTTAGGCGGTCCCCTGGCCCATTAGGGTCCATGCCGTGGGCTGCCTGAGGTGCTAACATTCCCCTCTCGGAGAAGGCTTTCCGAAGCGCTTTTGTTTCCGATCGCATGAGGGCGAGTTCCTCCCGCATCCTTTTGTTATCCGCTCTGAGGGAGCGGATCTCCTCACTCTCATGCCGTGACTGCAGTTGCTCCATGGCGGCGTTAATAACGCTGCAAGCGTTGTTGATGGCGCCCCTCACGCACCCACTGATATCGGTGGAATTCGCCGTTTGCTCCAAAACCGTCTGGGCAGCCTGGCGTGCCGCCTCAATGGGGTCCTTATCCCCTACCGGGGACGCCCGACCCTCGCTCCATTGGTCATTGTCCATCAGCTCTTCGTCTTCCTCCTCGGAATCCCGGCCTACGTTGTTCCGCAGATTTTCGCGGGCGGCTGACAACCCGGCGTAGGTTCCAGTGGCCTTTTTCCTGCGGGTCGGAGTCTTTAGTTTAAGGCGAGGCGCGGCGCACCCTACACCGCCAACTTTCCTCCCCCTTCGAGCCGTGTTAATTTTCGGCGGCTCATTATCGGGTTCCCCTTCGTCAGGGTGGACCCTTTTTGCCCCCGCCTTGAGCCCCCTGCGTCCTTGGGGCGCTTTTCCTCCCTGTGGGGACGTCTCTTGAACCTCACCGGGCAAAATCTGGGAAACAGGGAGGCTGCCTCTACTCCCGTTAGTCGCCGCGTTGATTTCCCGGGTCGTTGATCGGGTGACTCGCATCGTCATTATTTTCTGAGGATCAGTCCCCGAGCTTGTCGCCATCCGGTTCTCCTCGCCTTTGTCGTTGGCCTCGGTGCGCACGATCGGGGTGCCCACCTCCACCGCCAAATTTACAGTCTCCATTCCATTGCCATTGTCGTTTGTGTTTTCCGTCCGAGTTTTGTTTTTATTTTTTAGTTTATCTGCCATATAGTTCCCACGAGTATGGGACGAAAGGTTTGACGCACCGGGTAACGCCCATTCCGTAAAATGCGCCAGCTATGTACTGTGCAGGTCGCCAGGTATGCACAGGTTTTTACGACTTCGCTGTCGGGTTTTATAGAGTATCCTTCTCGCGGGCCGGCCAATTAAGGCAAGCCCTCCGATCCCAGCAACTCCCAACATACCACCATCATGCCAACGGATAGTGGTCTTTGAAGAAAGCACCAGGTTACGGGTTTCAAGGGAAGCTGGCGAGTGCTCCCCTCGGAGCTCCTTTCGGAGCTCCCCCTGTTCCTCACATCCTCCCCCCCCCCCCTTGCTCCTGGTAGCGTCACTCTCTCTTCGCCTGCCCGGTATGGGTAGCCCTGTCCGGTATAGCCTAGGAGATCATAGAGACACGCCAAGAGCACCCTTTCCCTCCCCTCCCGGGATATTCCCGGGTGTCGGGTTATTGGCAACACCGGTAAGCAATCCCACGCAAGAGATCACTTACCGTTGCCCCCAGGGCGCACCAGCCATAAGCCATTCCCTTGACTACGGATCAGCGAGGATCAATAGAAATTGGAATGACCCAGACCCTCGTGGAGGTTACCCGACCTAGCGCCCCAGTCACATTCGTACCTGCTACCAAAGTAAGATTTCAATCGAATACTATATACGCCAAAAGTACATTCAAGAATTGACCTCTTGGCTCCGAGAAAGAATCAGTTTGTAACTATGGAGCTGAAATCGACGTGCCAGCCACAGACACGGCCATTTCGAACTCTGCACCAACTGCAAAAGGTACTTTAAAGACGGTTACGATGCCATTTTTTTTAAATATTGGCTACGTGAATCGGAGAAGAAAAGTTATAAATACATAAATATATAAAAGAATAATTCGAGGAATGGTACTTATGTTGAATGAGGTTTTATGATGAAAGTGAGCAAATACTTTGTATTTTTTTCAAATTTACACGCTAAAGCTGACTTTCTGTTTACCCATTTTAAAAATTAACTTGTAGTCAACTGTCTTCGAGTATTACAGGTACCGAAAGTGTCCTAAGTACAACAATATTCATATTTTCATGATAAAAAAATCTCTGTTCGGAACAACTTTAAGCCAACGTACGAACTCCCATCTCAACTTGTTACAAACTAAACAAAGAAACAGACTATAAATCCAAAACTGTATGCAGTATCTGAGTAACGTGTTTTTCATCTTGGAGTAGTGCCATGTTGGTTTGAAAAATTAGAGTGCCCCCTGTGCTTGGTCGCAGTCCAAGACCGCGACAGTTCCCCGATAACAACCCGATATGTCTTATTTACTTCGTAATTAAGTGTTGAAAGGTGCTGGGCAAAATTTACTTAAGCAACTTGAGAAACACAAACAGATGTTACGCTTTACAGCTAGAAGTTCAGTTTTCGCCAGCAAGTTTTTAGTTGTGTTTTAATTTTGTTTAGTTTACTTTTTTTTTTTTCAAGTCGTTATTGCCTGATTTATTAATAGTAGTTTATGTGACTGCTACATAATAAAAGGCATTAAAATACACGAGTGTGGGTTTAAGAAACGAACAAAGTGAGTTTCTTAATAGGATCACACGAGTGTTTTAATGCCTAATTATGTACAGCTACATACACTTTTTTCTCTACACACATATTATAAACTTTCTATGATATATTCACTAAGCCAAATTACAGCCTTATGTGGTCGCGGATATGTGGTGGCGTCACCGAAATATTTTTATCGCTCATTTTACACGCACCTTTTGCTATAGTAACTTTAAAAACAACAAAACATATTCATTTAATACTTAAAACTAATTAAAAGATAAACTGTACCTCAAATGGCGGTTAATGAAAACTTTTTTCACGCATGTCACAAATTCGTAGTTTTTTTTTAATTTGCAATCAGAGACAAACTATAGGTGGGGGCCTATTTCCGTATCATTCGATACAAACTAACATGCGAGATATGTCAAAATTGTATGCAATTGACATTTCATTTCGAACTAAAAGGCATCTCGATTGATATTAGAATAGAAGGCAAATCGAATTGTTTGTTTTTTTCAGATATGTTCTGAATTTGAATGTATTTTAACCAAATCGATTTTGATGTAGTTATGAAGCAATTACAATATCATCGCAGGCATGAATATCATAAGAAATTCGTTGTAACAAAACAGTTTATCGTAATGTTGGCCATTATTTACGAATTTTGAAGGCATCATAGAGGAAAGGGACACAACATACGCGAATAAGTTGAAATCGTTCCTTGCAGAAAAAGCTTATTATTCAGTTACAGATTTTCTCAATGATAAATTTGTTAAATAACTTATTATTGATCAGATAGAATTATAGTTAATAAGTATATTCCATACTGTGTTTAATAATACTTAGTTTAAGAAAATATTTGCTATGCCCTTCTGGGGTCCATGAGAGACTGAATTATTTTGTAACAACGTTTGTATTTTTACCATGGTGCAATAAACGATGATGATTGATTGATTTATGATATGTGTGTAGATAAAATATTTTTTTAAACCAGCAGTGAACGTATAACAAAGTCAGCAATCAAATTGTTGATTTATTAAATGCTCCAGTTTTATTGCTGGTATGGTGCCTATACTCGCGATAAGATGCATTATGCATTTTACATTTTTCTCGACATATTTTATCTAAGAGTTAGAAAGGAATAGTTTCTAACGTTACTTTAGCAGCGGTTTATTTATCAACAGAAAACAATGGTTTCGTATCGGATACCAAACTCTTTTGTCTCACAAATAAAGTTCAGGTTTAAATGAGATAGAACCAAGAAATCGCCTCTCGATAGGACATCGCGTGTGGCAACAGAAAATAGAAAGACTTAAGCTCTCCCCTATTGCGCCATTTACCAAATTGACCTACATGCCAAACCCAGTAATGTGTTACCTATACAAAGTGGGCTACAGAAAAATATTATATTATATTATTACACGCTTTTTATAAGTATACCTAAAGTAATTTGTTAAATCATGTCTAAGTAGAAGTTAAACAAATCATCATCATCATCATCATCTCAGCCATAAGACGTCCACTGCTGAACATAGGCCTCCCCCTTGGACCTCCACATGTACCGGTTGGAAGCGACCCACATCCAGCGTCTTCCGGCGACCTTAATAAGGTCATCTGTCCATCTTGTGGGTGGTCGTCCTACGCTGCGCTTGCTAGTCCGTGGTCTCAACTCGAGCACTTTTTGGCCCCATCGGCCATCTTCTCTGCGTGCAATGTGGCCTGCCCATTACCACTTCAGCTTGCTAATCCGGTGGGTTAAACAAATAATTAAAAAATATCCATACAAATGGTTGTAAATTCCATGGAGCTTGGGAATGCTGCTCGTGTGGCGTATAACCTGCGAGACAAGCTAACACAGTCCCACCTCCACGGTACTATGAATATAATAAAGCAGGTAAAGTAGCTGAAACAACCAAAGCACTCTAAGAGGCTGAAATTACAAGTACCTTTTAGAATGGAGACCCTCAGTCCCTGGGGTTTTGCAACCCAAAGCATATCCGCAACGTCTGGTCGACATCTTCTATGATCTAGGACAAAAGAGCTGGCATCTTCGTCGCTAAATGCATGTGTTGTGATTTAGCGACAGAATGCTGCCAGCATCGTTGGCACCATGCAACAGAGGCCCATTTTTTTTTTGTTGTATACTATTTTCATGGAATTAATTTTAGTTTATTAGTTTACATAGTTCCGTGATCCATATAAAAAAGTATACTGACGTGCGTAATAGTCGCATTAACTGGCTGAGTTACGTACATTTTTAGAAGTATTTACTAGTTCAAATAGATCAATTACAATATTTGCACCATCAACAACATCTATGACGAAACTTTTTTCTATCTCACCGCAAAAACGGACCCTTGCCCAAACATCCAACGGAGTAAAAGCAATAAAAGTCAAATTACTCTTCGACTCATGCATCACCAAAGTTTTGGGTGCGAAAGTTGCAAATTGAATAAAATTAAGGCCAGCACCCTCCCTGTATGTAAACGTCGAACGCGCTCGTACGGTAACATTTGTTATTCCGACTTACTCACTTTGTATTCACATGAAACCATTTATTACACGTTACGGAAAGTCATGATGTGGTTATGATCATGTATTTCATTTCGTATTATAAGACAAAAATAACAAATGAAAAGTTAAAAAATTGTAACCCGACTGTGGTAGTAACATGTTGTTAGAAACTGGGCCAAAACAATAGTACTCTTTATCAAAACCGGCTCGATAGTTTCGACGATATGATATATATGTAGAGAGACGACATTCAGTATATGTGTTGAATAAACAAAATAGAAGACAATAGTAGCAATGCTACCTATTCCAAAGCCGCTTCACTGTTTTCTGTCTGAGGGTAAATAAAGGCCTTTGAAAACAATGAGACGTATTTAATATGTCATTTTTACCTATTTTGATAAATCATCCTACTATACGAGTATTATGTAAATCATTAGATAAAAGTGAATGTTATTCTTTTACTCTAAAAATAGTCAATAACATTATAAGTTATATCGTAACACACCCATCATGCAAATGATTTCGTTTGAACTAAAGCTACTTGTACATATATTACTCGTGGAGGAGGAAAGAAAAAATAAATCAAATTTCACATGAAAACTACTTCAAAGCCTCTTTGTAGTTTCGGTTTATGGGCTAAATTAATGTACATAAAAGTCTCACAAAAATACGACTCAATATTTACACGTATGAGTATTTAGAATCAGAAAGATGAAATCTTACATGAAAAGGTTGGATTCCGAATAGGTAAGTACCTACTCAATTCTAATGTGGATTTCTACTTATTAGCATTACATAATAGCATACATAGCCTGTAATTTAGTATTAAGCTAGATGTAAGACAATTTGTGTGCCCTGACAGGATGTCATGGAAGCTTACTGGACAACTTTAATAACATCGCATGTACATGACTTTCCAAATAAACACCTTATCTTATCTACTCACTATTAGAATTTTAAAAAACATTTTCATGTTAAATGATAATTTTTGGAATATTTAGCCACGTCTATTAACTAGGACTACTTTATCTGTCGACTGCAAATCGTGAGCAATTAGTATATAATATGTAATTAAATAAACCTATGTACATGTGAGTCGCTTCCAACTTGTACATGTGGAGGTCCGGGGGGGGGGGGGGCTATGTTCAGCAGTGGACGTCTTATGGCTGAGATGATGATGATGGTGATGATGATGTACATACATATTCTTAATTGCAACCCAAAGAAAATAAATATAAATATAGGATTACAATGTAAATAAAGGTAGCAACAGGCGATCTTATCGTTGTTAGCATAAGCAATGCAAGCATTTTTATTGCTGTTTCATCCAATAACTTTCTCGAAGCCTTTAAAGAGTTTCACAGTTACTTAAGTTATTGAAAGTACGAATGTAAATTTTTCCAGCAAAAGTCATTCATGTATCAAACAACGCCAACAAAATGCAAAGTGTGTTCAAAACAAGCCGATACTTGAGGAAACACGGAGAACAAGGGAAACCGTTTAGAGACATAAATCACGAGACAACTCGAGGGCTACAGCGCTGCAGAACTGACAACCGCTGCATTAGCGTACACGAGTTGTGAGCTATGCAGGGTTAAGGCTCCCACTCACGAGCGACTAAGAATTGCAATGGTAGATTGTTAACCAAGGCATGAAAGGCACTCATTTCAGTCGAGGTAGTTTGGCGCTCGAACGCAGTGAGATAAAAAACACTTTAGCAACAAAAAACCGGCTAAGAACACGTCGAGCCTTACTCAGTTTGTGGTAACTCAAACACGGCTTAACCGATCGTGGTCACTATAATTTTCATTGAAAGTCTTTACTAAGTTTTAATTTTACGATCTTTTTCAATTTTTTTGGGCCCATTGTTCAAATATTAGAGAGAGGGGGGGCCGTATTTTTTCCGAAAAGTTGACTGTATCAAAAAATGTTTGTTGAAGAACGAATAGGGGCATTTCAAAAGACCTATTAAATAATGCACACTATACCCTACTACTACACTACTATACTCTAGAGTAGAAGTAGGAAAAAAAGAATTCATCCCCACTTTACCTGTAACGGAGTACCCTATTTTGAGTTTTTATTGTACCACTTTGTCAGCGTTGGCGTTGATTTATATAATTTCCATGCCAAATTGCAGCTTTCTGGCACTAACGACCACCGATCAAAGCCTCGGACAGACGGACGGACAGCCAGACGGACATGGCAAAACTATAAGAAACCCTAGTTGACTACGGAACCTACGACGACCTACGCCGATCTTTCACGGTATCATAAAATGAACAAATAGATACCGAAAACGCCGCAAAATCTGTAGTCTACAAGAGCCTTTAATGTTTTGCAACATTTTATAATGTACTCCTGCTACAAAATTTTGACGGTAACATTAAGGACACATTTATCAATATATTTATATAGGTGAAACAGGTGTCAATGCTTTTAATGTGTTTTAAAACCTGTATTGTTAATTAAGTTATAAAAACTAAAAAAAATCCTCCTTACTTAATGTTATTTCATTGTAAAAAAATATATTATAGCTTAATAAAGTTACCTATAAGTACTTAAAAGGGAAGTATACCACGTGATAGTCCATACAAAAAGAGAAAACGTTTTTCCACTACTAAATATTTTCCATTCTCCATATTTTTTAGTATGTAATTGACACAATTAAAAAAAATAGGTTTATAAGTTTTCCTTTTTTTTTCAAAATTCGCAAGAAAAAAAGTTTTTGTTTTAAGTGTAAAGTGTAACCTATACACTTAGAATAAGTTATGCTGAAGCAATCGACATCAAAATCAAAGTGATTAAAAAAAAAAAAAAAAAAAAAAAAAAAAAAAAAAAAAAAAAAAATATGTTTATTGCACAAGAAAGGACACAGAAAAAGTATACAGCGGTTGTTTTTAAGAGTTGGTGCATAACTAGATTGACAACAGAGTTTCCAGGAGTCCCCGCACTAGGCTAGGCCTGTATCGCGGGAGACCAGAAGTACATATAAATGTCATGCAAGTCAACGAAAAACGAAAATTTATTTTTATATAATAAATATGACATTCAGGTTTATACCTAAGTTGATACATGCAATTTTCAGTTTTTAACTATTTATCTAATGCTTCATTCTTTATAGCTTCGGTTCTATACTAATCTTGTAGTCAAGTTCATTTTATATAATTAATAAAGTTAATGTTAAACAATTCTTAGGAGTAATGTCTCAGTTTCGCTATAATCAAGTGACAACAACCAGTTGAAGAGTAACCTTTTGGCTACATGCACAGTGCAATTAATTAATTCGCTCTGAAACTTTACGGCCATGTTGTAAATCGAAGAGCAGAGGAAGTCGCCAAAACGTCTCCCAAAAGCAGTGTTAACCCTCGGAACAGGCAACTTGAATACGCGTTTAGATAGTAATTTCGAGTAATATTCGGATTTAGCAGCGCGTTTATGAATCGAGAGACAGGCTTTATGTATGTAAAGCTGGCGGACTGTCAGTACTTTAGCTTCCTGGTAGAGGCTGTTTGTCGGATATCTGAAGGGCTTTTCGAGCATTACCTTTAAGACCGAACGTTGGGCTCTTTCAGCCATTAAGATTGACGTCTTTGCAGCACTGCCCCATACTCCAATGGCGTATGTAATTAGAGACTGACATAGAGAGATGTATGTATTTTTTAAAAGGCTCATGTTCGCGGAATGTCGAAGTTTCTTAAATATATACATCGTTTTCCTAATCCTATTGGAGAGACAGTTGATATGGGATTTGAAATTTAAGTTTTCGTCTATAACTAAGCCAAGATATTTGATAGAGTTGGAACGACATATGACTTCACAAGAACATGCTAAGTTACTGACATTGTTGCAATTATGAATTTTGATTAGATTTGTAGAATTAGTGGGACTGGAAGCGGCAGATTTATGAAAACACAAGAATTTAGTCTTTTTACTATTTAAGGTCAGTAGGTTATCTCGAAACCAACAAGCGGCGCTACTCATACCCTTTTCTGCTGCAGCAAAAGCACTCTCCCAAGTATCGCCTTTAAAAAGAATCACTGTGTCATCGGCATAGCAGATTATTTCAGCTTGGGGGAGGGAAATTTTATGAATATCGTTAATGTAGATTAAGAATAGTGTAGGCCCAAGCACGCTCCCCTGCGGGACCCCGAAATCGACTTTATCCAGACCGCTGCTGTGGCAATCCACTTTAACCAGTTGACTTCTTTCTGATAGATAACTATCGAACCAGGCCAGGGACACGCCCCGAATCCCCATTTTCTCAAGCTTTTTAAGAAGTATTGGTCTAGACACAGTGTCAAAAGCCTTGGCCAGGTCCAAGAAAACGCCGATACAATTTATGTTATTATCCAGGTTTGAAGATATTACATTGACCAAGAGTGAGATTGCATCTTCAGTGGACCTGTGTGCCCTAAAGCCAAATTGTCTCTCCGAAAGCACTCCGCTCCTTTCAAGGAATTTTACGAGTCTGATATTGACTAGTTTCTCCAGCATCTTCGAAAGAACACTAAGTAGGGATATAGGTCTATAGTTGCTAGGTTCGTTCTTAGCTCCATCCTTATATACAGGGGTGATAGATGCTATCTTCCACTGCTCTGGGAATTGACCTGAACCTAAACTTAGGTTATAGATATGCGTTAATGGTTGCAATATTAAGTGACCAACAGACTTTATCAGGTCGCTGCCCATACCATCTAGGCCCGGAGCACTATTTGTTTTGAGCTGCGAAATGATATTCTTGATTTCGCTGGCATTTGTCGGATGCATGAAGAAGGATTCGGAAGGACTTTCTCCTATGTTGACTTTGGCAGCTAAAGTCCCCTCAGATTCCCCAGTTTGAGCAAAGATTTTATCTGCAAGCTTTTTTCCTGCCGACGAGAAGACGTGGTTGCACTTATCCAAAGACTGCTTGGGGTCACTAGGGTCAACTAGGTCCGGGTGTTGAGTCGGTTTCTTTGGAATGTTGCATATATTTCTTATCGTACTCCATAACCTCTTGGGGTCCTTGTTGTGGATCAAGAGAAGGCTTTGTTCATATTCGTGTTTTAGCTTTCTTAGAAGGTTGTTAAAGTAATTTTTGTACCGGTTGTAAGTTACTTTTGAAAATTCGTCATTTGGATTTTGCCTGGCCTTTAGGTGTAATCTGTCTCGATGCCGAGCACATCGAAGCAGCCCTGGCGTCATCCATGGTTTTAACGTAAACTTTTTTCTACTAAGAATAACTTCCCGCGTGTTATTTTCAACTACAGATTTGAAGGTTGTCATAAATAATTCAAGGGCCAGATTCGTATCGTCAGCTTCTAAAACCGGAGCCCAATTGACTACAGATAGTTCAGCCGCAACACCATCAAAGTCGGTAAGTGATCGGCGCCTATTTAGGACTGCCGGCCGGGATTTCGTTGAGGTGATTCCAACAGCGACCATCTTGTGATCTGTAATGTCTGTGTCGCACACCATGCCCACTACTTTAAATTTGGATCTGACAAAGATATGGTCTAAGCAAGCGCGTTCTCTGGTGGGTTTAGTTATGGCTGACGCTAAACCGTGTTCATTCATGAGACATAAATATTCTGAAATATTTGCACTATGCACATCATCTGAAAGTATATCGATATTAATATCGCCAGCAATAATAAATTGCTTTGTACCATTAGAATCGCTTATTAAGTCATCCAGAGCGATCAAGAAGTTAGTGGTATTCTTAAAGGAAGGTGACCTGTATAAGCCCAAAACAGTTAAATAATTAGGTATATCAATTTGCAGGCAGCAAGCCTCATTGAAGGGAGGTTCGCATACGGAAGCGTTCCAAGAGCTCTTTATATATGCTACAACCCCGCCATTTTGGTTAATATAGCGCTTAGAACAGTAAGAGGTATAGCCCGGAATAGGTTCTATTAATGTTGATTGTATTGAAAACTAAATCTTAATAGTTTTCTCCCAAAATGGAATTTCGTAGAAAAAGTACATTTATTTCGCTAGGATCTCAAAGCTATTCTTCTCTCTAACAGGTGTTATTTTGGTATTGTAAATAAAACATACGACCATATAAATTATCTTTGTGTATACGTTTTGTCATAATACTCGTAACATTGAGCGCATGTTATAAAAGGAAGGCCCCGCTGCTTCGCAGCGCAGTGGTTGCAATATCGTCATATGAAATGCAACGCGTCATGCATAAATTGACAGGATTATAAATGCCATTTTCAGGAAAATAGCTAATACAAATGGAAGATTTTTCGTAGTAACTGCTTCATATGAGTGTCTTCAATCGGAGCTTTGTAAGGATCAGAGATCTATAATGTTCAAGATTGGTTGTCAACGATCAGCAGCGCGACGAAAATCGGAATGATATCAAGTGTCAATGGAAGTACTGAATTTAGAATGAATTTGTAATTGCGTAAAGTATTAGCTATTGTCACAGTATATTTCAGAATATAACTACCCAGCATATCTTATTTCGGACCATGTAAAATCATCTGCTATAAAATCTCACAGTAGCCACATTTTTTAAATGTCTTATGCAAACATGAAATATTCACATACGTGATGGCTTCCTTTTGCACAATTCAATTATTTTTAAGCCTACGCGTCATTCAAGTTCCATGGTGAAGGTTGACTATTTCTATAGGATAGCTTTGTTGTATTATTTGTCTTGTTTCTGTATTGCGGTGGGTAATAAAGAGCATTTGTATTGTATTGTATTGTATATTTTTCTACAGTTTGTATATAGTTTAATTCTGACGTGCGCCATTTAATTTAAAGGTTAACACACTAATTTGAAAATTAAAAATTATAGTCCGGAAAATAATCAGTCAACAGATATACACCGTGTTTTTTTTGATTTGCGTTAATTTCGAGGGTGCATTCCTGAGCTTAAATTAAGTAATTTTCTCAAAGACACCGATATTCTAATTAACTCCATTTCGGAGATAATCAATCATAATTTTTTATATTATAAGGCCCTTACGAGCGTGTACACTTGCCTTAGGGCCTGTTTACTTATTGATTAGTGTTTAGTGCGAGTACATACATTTG
Source organism: Cydia pomonella (assembly GCF_033807575.1). Classification (NCBI taxonomy): domain Eukaryota; kingdom Metazoa; phylum Arthropoda; class Insecta; order Lepidoptera; family Tortricidae; genus Cydia; species Cydia pomonella. Next base: position 13,124,641 of record NC_084714.1, on the reverse strand, counting down.
CTACTAAACGTACGTACTATCTCGGACGATCGATGTTAGAAATGACATTGATATATCACAGTTTTCAATTGTTTGGTTGAGTTAAATGTAATGCCCATGTTACAACAACGCTATATGCAACATTTAGTTACTTTTTATAAATATAAAAATTGTAAAAAAAAAAAAACAAAAAAAAAATTTTTTTTGAAAATTAACTGTGCCATTTAGTTTCCTTAAACGTACTTACCGAAACCCCGGAGTTAACGCAATTCAATAAAAACACGGTGTATAGAGCAAGCATTCGTCATATATTCCCAATGAATAACGCACCCTGAATCCTTAATTTAGTGTCAAGCTTGCCATCAAAGTGACATTTGCAAACACGAAAGATAAGATCGTTTTTGTAACATGAATCATAATAAATCCTGCAACTCAAGTATACTAGCGCCAGTGGCGCCAGGCAACACTCCCCATTCGGTATGGGGGTTTAGGTATCCGTCGTATGTATGACATTGGAATCGTCTCATTCCTTGCTTCTTCTCATGCTTCGGCAGGCCTTGTTGCAAAGATTCTCTCCATGAACTGTGGCAACATCTGCCTTCCTTTCATGCAGGAGGCTCTTGACGAGTGGTCTACTCGGTCGTCTGCAGGGACGCAGCCGAGCGACCCTGCTTTGCAGAGACTCTGGGACGACACCTTGTGTGATCTAACATATTCGCAATTACTAGCTCAAGCGGTTAGGGTTGAAGATATGGCCCGGCTCAAAGCGGTAAGACAACTTGAATCGGGGGCCTGGTTGCAGGCACTGCCTTAGCCACATTTGGGGACCCTACTGGACAAAGACACCTTGAGAGTAGGAGTCGCCTTACGGCTGGGTTCCAAGGTGTGTGAGCCCCATCGCTGTATATGTGGAATGATGGTGGAAGCGAATGGACACCATGGCCTGAGCTGCTCCCGGTCTGCGGGGCGGTTCCCGAGACACCATGCGATCAATGATTTAATACGTCGTACCATGGTCTCGGCGAACGTGCCTTGCATTCTGGAGCCTCAAGGCTTAAGCCGTACAGACGGCAAGCGCCCCGATGGCCTAACGCTGGTTCCATGGGCCAAAGGCCGCTGCTTGCTGTGGGATGCAACTTGCGTGAGTACATTTGCGCCTACTCATCTTGCTCCCACTAGTAGGTTGGCAGGCGCAGCCGCGGAAAATGCCGCGAGGCTCAAGCGATTAAAATATGCCAACCTGGAACCAGCGTACGATTTTGTTCCGGTTGCGGTCGAAACGGCTGGGCCGTGGTGTTCGGAGGCGAAAAAATTGGTTAGAGATTTGGGGCGGCGTCTACGTGACAGAGGGTGCGATCCCCGTTCAGGCTCCTACTTAGTCCAACAAATATCGCTTGCCATCCAGCGCGGCAATTCCGCAAGCATTTTTGGTACTTTTGGACTGGGGAGTCGGAATGGGGTGGATATTTTAAGTAGGGCAGTATATTAATTAATTGTGTTTTTTTTTTTTTTTTTTTAGTTTTAGTGTTTTTGTTTGCTTTTTGTTTGTCTTTTATGTACATGCGTTTGGTTTTTAGATTTTAAGTTTAGACATAGTGATTTTTGTGTATGTAATGTTATTTGTATTATCATTAGATTGTATATGGAGTATACTAGTAAGTTAAGGTTAACCCTTAGCTAATACAAAGTTTGTGTGAGTTTAGCAAACTGCTTAATAATAGTCATCCATCGGAGAATTAAGTTTTGTTTAACTTCGTAGTGCAGGGACATTGAAAGTTATGTATGACTACCTACTCGTATTTAATAAAATATCCAATAACTTAACTACCTATCTCATAAATATAGAATACAAAAAATACAAAAAAAATACAAAAATTCTTTATTTCATGAAATACAGTTCATATAATTTAGGGGATGGTGTCTCCCGGTAAGCAATATTGCCTGTGTTGGGAGGCACCGCTCTTCCGTGATTATTAATAACTAATACTAAGATCTGTACTATTTACAAAATTTACTACCTATAAGTACTATTTATAAGAATGCGAATAATATTTATAATAAATTATTTGTGGTGGGTACAGAACTGTTTTTCAAGTTAGCACTGTGGTGGTGTCGTGGGTACCTACTACAGGAAAGTTTATTCTATATTGCGTTTATACTTGCTTAGACGCTCAACGCTGAGGCTAAAGCAAAGTAGGTTAATTACTTTGCGACACAAATTAAACCTAAAACCATTGATAGTTCAAAGTAACTTTTAAGAAAAATTAAGGAAAAATGAAAAAGTTCAACGCTTTGGACAAGACTTGAAATTGCGACCTTTAGGAACACCAGTCCAGTCGCTATTTGGAGTTATGCACATTTTATAGCAAACTCGTTCGCGTCTTTCCTGTAGACATCGCAAATTTAAGGAAATCTAAAGCTAATTTTTGCGCGGCATCTTTACAGGCGGGATACATTTTGTTAGTACTTGAGATTCAAATAAGAGGACCGGGATATCGATGTACCAGAGTCGTTAACTGTTATTGTATTGCCCCCAGAAGTCCCCTGTTTCTGAAAGGTGCACGGACTCGCTCGCGTCTTTCCCGCAGACATCGCAAATTTAAGGGAACCTAAAACGAATTCTTACGCGGCACCTTTACAGGCGGATTAAATTTTTTCAGTACTTGAGACTCAAATAAGAAAAACGGGATATCAGTCATTAACTTTTATTGTATTGTCCACAGAAGTGACCTTTTTTTTGAAAATCTCTTTCACCCATTCAACTGAGCTACGGCAGCTTGTAACATCGTAATTTACGCAACGACGTAAATTTCAATTGTGATTTTCCAATCAAGTCTGCATTTGAATATAATAGGATTCAACCACAATGTGCCAACCGTTGCCATTGTATGGAAACATCAATTATTCAAATCGGGGATAGATTATTTGTGTATATGTTGTATCCCAGAGATTGAGTCTCACGTCAGTGATAATTGGTGCAAGGGTTCTCACCAACATTGATTTTATGAATTTAATTTATAATAGACAATACAATTATATTTACACCTTTAGTAAAATTTTCGTAAATAAACCTGACAAATAAGGGGTTTCACTTCTGAATGAGAGATAATAATCATTAGATATAGAGAGAAGTTAAATACATTATTATTCGTTATAGTTATATACATTTTTATGCAAATACAGTACCAATATATAGTCTACCTAATACCTACTTCGTCAGTGTCTCCAGAGAAAAGTCCCGGACGAATCAAAAGGATACTTTCGTTCGTGTATCAAACGAGGTTTTTTATTACTTTTGAGAGAAAGAGAAGAGAAAAGAAAAGTCTGTCTGTCTGTCTGGAAGAGATCGCTCTGTAGCGATAAGGCCGCCTGTTGTTTACCTCTATTTTCATGTTTTGTATGTATTTCCATGTACATTTTTTTTTCAGAAGTTGTGCAATGAAGAGGATTTGTATTGTATTGTATTACGACTTCCTTGCAAACGGAGACTTTGCATGTTTGAAGATGTCTAACCCATAGCAAAAAACCGGTCAAGAGCATGACGGGCCATACTCCGTGTAGGATTCCATACCCGTCCGTCCGTCCGTCACAATAAACTGCCTTAAACGGGGGCTTTTAGTAGGTATCCTCTAACAAGCAAACGGCAGTGCCTTTAATAAGGGAAGACTTTTTGCCAAAAGACAAAAACGGCTTAACCGATTATGTTCGTTATAGTTTTCATTTAAAGTTTTTACTAAGCTTTACTTGCATGATGTCTTTCATATTTTTATAAAGTCAGAAAGGGAGAGAACACATTTTTTTTTGGAGCGATTGTTTTCGATAATACTTATCCAAGTAACCTATCCAACGACACCCCACACCATAGGGCGAAACGAAAAAAAATTTCATTCCCACTTTACGTGTAGGGGAGGTACCGTAAAAAGAAATTAACCACATATTTTGACTAAGGTGTAGAACTTGTGAACGTCGTCGTAGGGCTTTTTTGATAGTGCGAGCCAATGGTCTCGTCTTGGCAACATTTTACATGAAAATGTTTTTGACAGGATTAAGCTTACCCGAATTGTGTTAGCATCCCTAGAAACACGTCACATTCAGTCGTCTGACGCGGAATATCAATTAGGTCCCTAAGTATTTACAGCTATGTACCTTGGTGTGTATGTATGTACAGATCAGACCAAAAATTAGGAAATTCGTGATGATTTTAGAATTTTGACTAGAAAAAAAGGGGCCTTTCGGATCCTCAGATATCAATTTTCATTATGATCAGACCAAAAAAAAAACCGGAGATAGCGAATAAAGAGATACACTTTTGATTACGAATTCATATTAAGAGGCCCAGCTTCGGAACCTTAGATATCAATTATCAACATTATCAATCTAAAAATAAAGTAATTCTAGATAGCGAACTTTGTAGGTACATTGTTGACCTCCGTTTTGTATTCACCCACCTAAATAGGTAGGCACAAACCTACGCTTTGGCCACGCATAAACGAGTTGATCAATATAGCAAGACACATCATAAAATTGCTATTAGAATTGGACCTTCTAGCTCATTAATCCTTTGATCGATTCTGCGCATATTAGAACTCAAAAACTAGAATGGCCTCAACAATGTTTTTACCTAATTTCATTTCAATTAGAACAAATGTTCTACAGTTATCGTTGATTTGCGATTATCAAAAATTTTAAACATTCGAACTCTACGCTCGCTCATTAAATTATTTCACTTCTACCATTGCAGTACTTAATCACATAAAATTATAGTAACAAGAGTTTTTATGTATTTTAAAATAACAATAACCTATTGATAGCATTAAAAAAATCAGGTTGCACTCCGGAAGAGCCGGCAGAAGTGAAAACTTGAATAATAACGTGCATTTTTGATATTTTGGAGAAATTGAGTAGCAGTTTTATAAAAAGAGATAATTCTCTATTATACCTACGTAAATAAATTTGAGTGTGGAAGATATTTTAGTAAGATATTAGAGTAATTCATGAGACGTGAGCAGGACTACAGCCTACACAATCAGTAAATGTTAATGAATCCTTCACCATCATATTACTTAAATAAAACAATCACGCTTCTTTTCTATTATTTAACTTTTTGGTAAGGAAAATTTTGAGTATCTACAATCATGGACACCCAACAACACAAAGACACAATACAACACAATTAACAAAGAACCTCTTTAACCGTTATGACAGCACTTTGATTGAAGAAAATAAAATTTCACACTTGAATGAGATACGATTTTTCAAAAGTAACCAGGCTTCGACAACATTAAATTTGCACGTCACCATGATGTCACGTGTCCGTCTTACGAATTTTCAATCTGACGGTCACGTGACCCCTGTCGTGAGTTTAACATTTTTTCCCCATCACAAAAAGTGCACAGCGCTGCTAAAGAAGTTTTCACTTCAAAAATACGCCACACGACACGCACTTGGCCGATTTTCTATCTGTATTTATTAGAAAGGGACGGATACTGTCGCGGCGCTACTGTGCTAAGCCCAGAGAGTCTTGTAGGCCACAATTAAAACTCACAGCATATGAGTTACTCCGTGAAGGTGGCATTTTCAATAGTGCCGAATTATCGGGAACTCATAAAAACAAATATATAAATAGTAGTTATAAGAACCGAACCTTATTCTCAAAAGGATATTAACAAACTTCCCTGAGGTAGATATATGAGAATTAATTATGTATGAGTATCTATTCAATAACTCTTACGTTCTTGTAGTAAACTCACAATAGCCCAATAAAATTGATAAACTACAGATCTCCCGAAGAAATAGGAATGTGGTTTTTCTTTGCGCGGCAACAATACTCTCGGGATAGAGCATTCAGTATACGAAAACCTGTATGCCCGCAACTATCTTACAATTAAAGTTAGCGTATCTGTAACTACCCCCTCTGGGGCATTCTTTCGGGCTTATGTATAATGACTATCTTGTATCCCTAGTTGCTTTTGGTCAAAGAAAAGTACTTTACTCGAATAGTAATAACATAATTTAGCTTATCTAGCTAGTAACTGGGTCAGGCTGAAAATTGAAGTAAATACACCTGCAGAGTCATATCTACACAAAACATGTGTAGCGGTATAAGATTACTTTAATTTAGAAGTAATTCAATTTTGACATGTAAATTGACGTTATGAATATGAGTAAGACATACCCATTATCCCTGAGACCTTATCCGTCCGAGTAAAGTTTTGCTCAAGGAACTTAGCAAGTCATCTCATGAAAGCAGAAACGAAATGACGAGGGCGCCATAAAAAGTGTTCTAAAAGAAGTACGTCGCCAGAAAAAAACGCACTAAGGTATGCACTTGGGTGCTTCTTGATAGCGATTCGTACAATTATTCTGAACAAGTTTGTATTGGAGTATTTTTTATAATATTTTATGTAGTAATAATAAAACGTAATCTTAACCTGCATTTTCACCTTAACGAAGAAATTCAGCTACTTCTTGCTCGCGATTACCTATATTCCATATTGGAACTAACTATCTTTTGAAGATTTTCCATATAACGAACGTTGTCGTAGTTTTCTTTAGTACGACTAACTCATATAAAAGTTAGCGTAGAGGCTGACAAGCTGTGCTTTTTCTAGTTCGGGAGGCATGGCGCGGGCGCCCTGCCAACTGGGGCGTTTGATTGCATGTAAGTATTTCATAGAATTTGCGACGTGAACATGTTATTCGCTGGCACTCGAACGGAATTTCATTATTATTTAAACGTATTAAGCTACCTAATGAGATTTCTGGCTTAAGCTTTAACCTACTTTAAGTTAACCTAGATACTATATATATTAAGTTTTGATAAAATATTTACCCATATTTGCGTTGCAATGCTTTCACATACCTAACAGCAAAGGGCACAAAGACTTTTGCAGAAAATATTTTATCATCATGGTTTGAAATCGCCTTGCATCATAGTTACAAAATACTCCTAGCCGCAAATGTGCGATATTTGCCTAGGATCTAGTTAAATATTTTCCTCATGATTTTTTACACTTGTTTTTCACTAATATACGGCCCGATTCGAAGAATGAGATACGATAACGATTAGTTCTGGTTTAGATAAATTCTCATTTAGATATCGTTTGTATGTCGTATAATTGACAGAAGCAGCTCGATCCGGGCAACCGATGTCACTTAGACGTTAGAATATCGTAGATAGATCTTATTGGGATCAGAGCGGAATAGAATTAACGTCAACTTTTTGACATGTCGTTTAGTTATCGATCTTTTAAATATCTTTCCAAGATTTTAAACGTGTCTTAATCATTCTTCGAATCGGGCCGATAGTAACATTTATGAGTATGTGATTTTGTCAATGTAGTTGTCTACTTACGTCGTACACTTTAATTATTTACTCTGGTGAATCTAGTAAATGTTGCAAGTTTACATACGATCTTATCTATTAACATAACACGGCACCTCCATATAAAGTAATCGTATTTAATAATAGTTTTGTAGGTTTATTTATATGTAATATTTGACTTTTAAGTTAAATTATTTAAGAATCTCTCCTGCAGCAACATATATGCAGTGTTGGCCGATTGTTAATTAAAATTGAAAATTAACAATTCCGAATTAAACCATAAACCGTAACGGACGGTTCAATTTGTAATGGTTAATTTTCAATATTTTCATTTTTTTTGCGCAATAAAGTTTAAATAAATTAATAAATAAAGTTACAATTTCAAAATCTAACCCACACAGACAAGTGACACGATAGTATAGATACGAGTAGTAAGTGGAAACTACCCAACAGTCTACGAACACGTTTTCGAACACGAGTGAGCCTAATTAGAGCAAGTTGGCAACTCCGTCTAAATACTTGCGAACGAATCGCTATCGACTGTGTCCAACTGCGCGTACATTTTTAATTAAGTACTTACAAAAGAAATAGTTCGCATGAATTATAGGTTAATTATGTACACAGCCCTGGTTATTCAGTTCATGTTTTTTTAATAAGCCATTTCTTTTTTTAATAGGTACTTGTAAAAAAATTGTGGTCCAACGAATAGTGCTTTTGTGAAAATGTTTACTAATAGCATTTCCATTATTTTGAAAATTCAAATAATAAGGTAACTGCGGGTAACCTGCCTGCAACTTTTTGCCATTATCCCCATACAATGAGATACTACCTACTTTACGAGTGAATGCGTAGATCATATTTAACAACTCCTCATTAAGGGATCGACCCCTAAACCTAGTAAATATTTTTACTAATTATATACATTTTGTTTAATATTATTTTATTAATTTGTTTATTCTGTGCGTAGGTATTCTATCTAATAAAATGCTTTTCCATCACTCTCACATTCCGGATCATTATTAATATGGTTTACCAAATAAATAGGCTTTAGGTATTAACATGTTCAAGTAGAACCAGTATTATAGTGTAAAATCATGTTTGTAGAAATTTTACAAACCCGATTTTTTTTATTGATTTCCACCAATTACAGTCAAATAGCCATAAAATCTCTATTTCGTATGATGCTGCCCGTTAGAGAAAAGCTTTTAAACTCTTAGTTTCTTTAGTAAAAGTTATATTCGCTATCATATATATATACATTATACGTATGAAAATGCTTTTGTCGTTTCAAGATTGGATCTTAATAATACTATATATTTCCACGCTCTTATGTGCTCAAAGTACTGATATGTATCTGTAATTATTAAATAAAGACCGAGTCCAATGATCTATAAATCAAAAATATCAATAACTTAATAAAATGCGCTTGTAAATTACACTAAAGGCTTATGCACATTGGAGGCATTATTAGAGGTAGAGTTTCGTCACGTGCAGAATTGCACCTAGATTCCGTCGTACAGTGCATTTCAATTAAGATCCCGCCTTTATCATCCCATCCCAGCGAATATTCTAAAATGTTTAATGAATTGCGTGTGCGTCGTTTCGAATATCTAGAACTGTGAGAACAGGTAATTATATCGGCTGAATTGGTAATTAATAATTCAGCTGATTACTATTGACCCATTTGCTGAATTTCATTCTAAAGGTGACAGTCCATTTCTGACCGCAGCTGCACTACTGCTCCGACATTACTGCAGCGGCCTGATCGTGTCGGTGTTATTGTCAATTTCCATAGTAAAATTAATGACGGTACCGACTGCACGTAATATGGTAATTTTAACGTATTTCCGACCGCAGCTGCACTACTGCTCCGACATTACTGCAGCGGCCTGAATACGTCAGTGTTATTGTCAAATTCCATAGTAAAATGATGACAAGACCGACTGCACGTAGCATGGTGATTTTTAGTGTTTCGTGTACATACGACCGCAACTGCAAACCGCACGTCAAATCTTTACAGAAATGTCTTTGGCCACAGATATTAGTAGATCTAAGCAAAGAGGATATAACCACTACAATATAAGGAGTTTATTACACCCGCGGATAAACAACCCCGATAGTTTCTGTGTTTCGCGGTAGTTCCTCTGTATCTTGGCGTTGCTCTTATTGTTTTTGTTTAATGTTTCCTGATAAATTCATTTTGCCTACCTTGAAAATCTTAATTTGAAAATCGTATATTTGGCTCTCTATCGTTCTTGCCCTTTCGAGCTTATAGCTGTTCTCGGAAAACTACGAAAAAAGGAAAGAACTGTTTATTTAATGAATTTATCAGGTAACTAATAATAGTGAAAAAACTGGAAAACTAGTTCGCCTTTGTATTAATGATGAGTGTTTTTTTCCTGTTTTGTGTTCATTTTTGTACAATAAAAAGTTTTACTACTACTACTACTAAATTACAGGACGCACTTATGTGTTAGAATAAGATCGATGTAGGTATGCTAACCATTATCGTACAATCATGTACACATAGCATAAAAATGTGACAACATAATATTTCTATGATGATTCTAATACTGAACGGAGTGGTCGTATGGAATTTCCTCTCCCTTTCCTCTTTCTCTTTTTCCAAATTTTGACTGAGAAAATGTTTCGAATGGAATAGCTTACTCTGTATCCTCTATATTTGTGTTAGGATACTACGAAACCACAGTAGATTACATTTTTAGTGGCAACAATGGTCGCGCACTGTGCGGCTTAAGAGGAATTTCCTCCCGCGGGCGCTCCGGCTTTAGTATGAGCTCCCTGCCGAGGTTTTTCTGAAGGTCTACAGTAGGGGTTCTTGAAAAAAGAAGTGTACAGGTTTTTAAAGGGTCGGCAACGCGCATGTATCACTTCTGGAGTTGGAGGCGTGCTTAGGAGTTTCAGTGACGCTTATATTTAACAGGATTAATTACTGAATTCTCGCTGACAGTACCGTGGCACAGTGAATTTGGCGTGATAAAATGTGAAAGTGTCGTAATATCATATTATATACACCGTGGGTTGGTAAAATCCGACAGATCTTAACCACGCATTCCTGAGGATCAAAAAATGTTTAGTAAAATTCGGAAAAAAAATGTTCTGTTTTTTTTAGCCGATTTAAAAGCCATTTTCTGCACACAGCACGTTATTTCTTTCTACATCTTGGCGAAAAAAAAAACATTACAACGAAGATGTAAAGTTTTCTTAATTCATCTATAGATCAAAATTGCGAGTGTTCTTTTTAGTTGAGTAATGTTTGTCAGAAGGTATGACTAAACCAAGTCACATAAAGGCAGCGCCGCAGCGAAAAAGGCGTTTTTCACAAAGTTATAGCAGAAACAAATTTTCGCAAGAATTGCCATTATCTCTGAAAGAAGACCGATTACAGAAAATTTGTATGATATTTTAGCCTCTAAATGCGATTAAGAATACAACTTTAAAACTATCAGGTTTTACCAGCCCACGGTGTATAATATCGTGACACTTTCTCACTTTGTCATTTCAAAGCCATTTTTGAGATAAAAGAAGCAATAATTCAGTTGTATTACCTAGAAATACAAAAGGCAAAGTTGTTGTTTAACACCTCATGGTAGCATATGGATACTCAAACGTAAGAAAAATTACAAAATTGAACCACAAGAGAAGCGACAGCGGTTTTAAAATAAAATTGTATTGACAGTTGCGGGGACTTCAAGGCATGAGGGTTAAACAAACTTTGCTACAGAGCGCAACACGAATTTATTTTATCACACCATCACGAGGAAAATATTTATTATTCCAATTAATTTATTAAATATTCTTTCTATCAGCCCCTTGGCTAACGTAAATAGCTTTCTTCATAAAAGATTTCTTGTCTCGCCCATCAAGTTTTATATGGTCTAGTCATACACTGTATCTGCCACGACCACGAGTGCCGTCACCCATGGACACCTGCAACACAAGAGCGATTATAAGATTTAAATTTGTGCTTTAGTTTGAAATAGGAAACTGGACAATATTAAGTGTAAATTGCGTAATTATAGCTCTTACAAATCAATTTATTCGTTTATTCTTTACTTTTAGGTAACTAATGAAAGATTGGTTTAATATGAAAACTCAGAAAGATAAATCTGTAATATTTTGCTGAACGACTGCATTGGAGAATTTATTTTGTCGCATCGCCATCTCCGAAACCCACGAATCCCTTTGCAAAAATAAAGTAAACCCGGGATAAAAGAGCCTACCTAGCTTTTTGAGGGGACGTTTATCGCAGACTTCTACATCCAGGCGGTACTAGGCCACTAAAAACGTGCAGACACCACCGGCTGGATTTGGCTGCATCACGTGATGCAAGTGGATCAAGTGCGCATACCGTATCCATCACGAGCAACATGAGTCCCGCTCTCGTCGGGTTGCTGTGGGCAGTGGTCACGCATTTAGTCAAGAGGATGGGGAAGATAATTTCAAAATGTTAACTTACCTTAAGTGAAGAAATATTTCTCCTCTGCATTCATTTAATTTGAGTAATTTGGTTGTATTTCTTCAATTTGAAGTTAAATTGTTATTCATTTAATCGGCAAACAAACGATCACCAACAATATCTGGTTTTTTTAATAATATTGCGTAGCTGCCTTCGACTGAATGTGACTTTTGTAGAAAGGCAAACTGTTTTTCGTTTTCGTGTACCATGTAGCATTATCGTCACTTACTTCTTCTCGTAAAAAATACAAATAAGTAAATTAGTAATTTTATTTATACGTCTGACAGTGACATTATTCATTGACTTTGGCAATCAACTGACGAACGCTGCCGCGACTGCACGCCGCAAACAGCAGCAGTCGGCCGCTGCAGTAATGTCGCACCAGTAATGTCGCAACGGTAGTGCAGCTGCAGTTGGAAATGGACTGTCACCTTTAGTTGCGTTCTAGTTTGCTATACCAAACTTAATGTTTAGCGAAATGATGCTACGTGCATAGCCAAATTTAATTAACGCCTATATGCCTTTGATGTGTGTGAGAGTGTTCCATAAATTTTGCATAATAGAATAATAGTGATTGCGAGATGATTGTGTCGATATGATGACTGTTATGTTACAATAACTAACGCCCCTTTCAGACAAGTGAAGTGTGAGAAGCCGGTCGTATTACGTAGTCACGGTCGAGGTACCCAACTTGACCACCGATCCCGACATGAATGACAGATAAATAAAACAATTTAAGGTTTACATGCGGTTACATACGGCCCGAGGCTGTAGTCTACAAAATAACGTCATGTGCAATATAATAAAATCATTTATACTGTAACTAGGAAACAAATTTTTATTTTCTTAATATTTTAAGTTGAAGCACTAGTCAGACATAATATAATCACTTTGTATACAATATTTGAAAGGCTTATTAGCGCCTCTTTTTAGTCATAACTAAGGTACAGTATGACTATTGTGTTCGTAAGAAAGAAGTTGTAAAAGACGCTGCTTCTATCCGAGCCCAAGCACTTCGTTTTTTAAACTGCCCGTAATCCATAACCTAGTCTTGACGTAGACTTCATTTCTTATGAATTTGCATATTTACGTAATGTATATAGTAAACTCAATACATATGTAACAGCTAGAGGGCTGATATAGATCAACACAACCAATTAGCTGAGTGTGGAATAGGCTGTAATGCAATATCATTAATTATCAAATTAGTTAGACATATAACGTTCTAGCCAATCATTTAAGATCCATATCTTGATGGATGTAAAGTACAATACATAAATGGAACCAATTTCATTAAGAGATTCAGACGTGACCTACATGATTTAGTAATTAATTAGGTATTCGAATACGATTACCAAAAAATATTTATTTTATCCATCCATCATCGAAAGTGATTTAGGTGTTGTAGTTGTGTACAATAAATAGATACTGTTAGTATGACCATTACGACAACACAAAACAGCATGAGGCACAAAGTACCTACCTACGTAGGTTACTAGATAAGTTTTGCAATAGACAAATATGAAACAAAGAGGTGGCCTATCACATAAACTATATTTCCATAGATAATGATTGGCCAGGAAACATTTACTTTCTTTTTACATTTACTTATAAAAAAATCAAAACTTTGTATGAAATGAAAATATTGTATAAAATATGCGTAAATCATCCTTAGCCCACGCCGACGTTGTCAAAGTTTAAATCTATTTTTTAATAAGTAAATTCAAAAAGAAAGTAAATGTTTTCTGGCCAATCACTGTCTATGGAAATAAAGATTTAAAAAGCATATGTGAAAAGGTGGCCTATCACCTTTGTTTCATATTTGTCTATTGCAAAATTTATCTAGTGACCTGTATATACACAAACGACCAGCTACTTTTGAAGCTGTCTGCGCTGGAGACAGGGCAGCAAATTCATGCCATTTACTCAGTACCCTTCCGCATAACTTATTAAAATGTACTCGTACAGACAGAGTAATAACTTTGATAAACAGTTTCAATAAGAGCGACCTCGAGGGAACCCTTCCATAACCTCTAAAATATGTGGTCTGTAGTCAAAACTTGCGTGATTTTCCCAGAGACTGGTTATTGTCAAAGTTGTTTCCGACTCCAGAAAGTTAGTTCAGTTTACATTTCGCTATTCGAATACTAAATGCGGTCGCTCCGAACTTAGCAAATTAAGGAATCTCCTCGGAAAAACTATCGAACTCCACCTTTTAAATGGTAGACTTAGAAGTTTGCTGCTTTACGAGGCAGACGGAGATACTAAATGTATATAAATTAATTAACTCGTTTAAAAGTTTCGACAGTTTAAAACGGCAAAAGTGTAAAGTGACCCGGGCGTGCAGCGATCTGTTTATCTTAATCTAATTCTACCTAATCGAATTGTTAGTAAGTCGTGCACGTACGCACTGAATAATAAATGAATGTTTACAATATTATAACTATACTTATAATTTACACATTAAATGCAGACAAAAAACTGGTTAATTAGGTATTAAAGTGAAGCCTTATGTCAAGGCTATAAAGACGCTGACGACGGGAAAGTTTTTGTAGCTATATCTGAACGAATACATATGTTTATCCTTTTTAGCCTCCTTACATATTCATTAAAATATATGGAATCACGGAAAGGAAAAATAAAATGTTTTTCATTATGGAATTCTTATTCCCGTTTCATTTACATCCAATATTGTGTCTATTTCCGTAATAAAATTTCCATATATGCTACGTAATAGTCTGTAAAATATTTGCGATGGTTTTCCCCTGGGCCCAAAATCAACGGTCTACTTTCCTTTTCATCTCTATCTGAAGTTCTTACCTCACTTTTTATACTTCAGAATCTGATATTCACATGATTTACGTGAATATAATTCTGCAACCCAAGTTAAAACTAATTAAACAAAACCAGAGTCTTTAACTTAATAATTATGATTTTAACAAGCAATTTCTAACGAGATTACTTGAAACTCTTTGGGCGTCTTAATAACATCAAAAACTTTTGCTGTACCTACTATTTTTTATATTTAGAAGCTAAGTTGAGACTTATTTTCTTAATTTTGGATTTGAAAGTTCTTTTATAATTTTAAATATACGTAATTCATCAAAACCGCAAACATTCTTCACTTAAAAATAATGCATACCTATACTGGCAGTTCTGCAAAACTACAGCTGCCATACCCACATCCGGGAAATAGCCGCGAAAATAATTATCTGAACGAACAAAAAGCAAAACCTCCGCCATTGCTGTATTGTGTCGGGCTTTAAAGTGCGCATATTTATTTCCATCTAACGGCCATACTGGCTCTTACCCAGTTAGGTTAAGGGTTAAATTGGCTTTACCGTTAGTTTAACATTGCTGGTCCGTTTCGTCGGATGTCCGGTAGGGCAGTCTCTGCACGCCGGAGGAGCATACAGATAAAAAAAATTACATAGATTTGATATCAACACTCGTTTGTGCGTGGGTCTTGCACTTGCATAGTATACGAGTGCGAGCAAACACTAGTTACTGAGATAAATTAAAACCTATGTCAGATTTTAGAAATCTGAATTTGTCTCTCGGTCCAAAGTCAATTAACTAAGTATGAAATATGCAAATGGAGTAGGTACAGTTTTTTCCATGCCCGCACGCTTGGCTTACATGCATCAAATATCAAACAATTGTTCGAAGACAGGGACAATCGCGGCCGGAAGCATTTACTCACTGTTGAAGTACAGTCGGTATTCCGAGATCTCGGTATTTCGAGAGCTTTAGAGATTTGCAAGAAATTTATAGAAAAGGACAGCACCTGTAGTCAGCGTATCGTCAGTGATGCCAACAAGCGTAGAGGCAGCACAAGCCTTTTTTGCTGCAGGGTACGAAAGATGCGAAGTCAGTCGGCTGACGATTGAGTTATTTTCAAAATAACCCGGAATTTTCTAATACTGTCTTCGGTTACCGCCATAGTATCTCATGAAAAAGAACAAGCTAATACAATTATTTCCCATATTTTTTTTTATACCACGTCGGTGGCAAACAAGCATACGGCCCGCCTGATGGTAAGCAGTCACCGTAGCCTATGGACGCCTGCAACTCCAGAGGTGTTACATGCGCGTTGCCGACCCTAAATAATGTAATTTTATTCCGTAATTTTTCTTTTTAATTAAATCAAGTACATGTTATATGCATATTATCTCATTATTTCATCCCTAGAATAACATTTTACTCCATTTTAATAGATTACTAAAAATAATTCGTAGATTTGCGAGATCCCACAAAAGACCGAGATCTTGCGAGATTGGACCTCTTAAATCTTACAAATACCGAAATTGATAATTATGCTGCAAGATTGCACTCCCTTGTCACAATGAATCCTTTGCTACAACTGTGCTTGTATGACTTGCACAGAAGTAAGAACACACTTGGCTATCACTGAAAACGCCTGCCCTTTAACCTAAATAGTTGTCATCTCAATATGACAGCACTATAATTTGATGCCGCTCACCTACCATGTCATATCAGAAATCTTTATAGCACTACAAAGTACAAATTTCAATAAATATTAAACACAGGTATTTGCATTTTATACAGAAACTACTTTTACTGACTAAAAGCAAGTTGACGATAATGCTCCTTTGCTAGAAATATACCTACAATTATGAATGCACTGGCTTCTACGATTTCAAGCGTGTTTCCATAATTGATGCTAAAAGCCTATAATTATGGAAATTAACATGAGATTTGGTTTGGTTTAATTGGTATTTTTTGTAGGTACTAGGTATTTATGAACCTTTTTAGCACTATAAAGTATAATAAAAATATTAATATTATAATATTAGCCACCTATATAACCAGTAGGTAGTTGCAATTAAACGGAACAAGTAGCGGTGATTCGGGAGCGGTGCAGTGTAAAATGAGCGACGTAATTATTGCCAGCATTGTTCGCAGATAGGGACAATCGCGGCCGGAAGCTTTTACTCGCTACTGTACATTCGCGCACACAGATCATAATGGGTAAACTTCAAATGACGACGTAAGAGCGACTAGTGTCAGTGCCTTTCACAATGGAATTCAACAATCAACATGGAGGCCGAATTCGATTTAATATTTTGTTAAGTTTTTTATCGTGTTTTGATACGACCTCCACAATCTGTGTCGCTGATTGGTGTGTCCGGATTTAGACGCTTGTTGCTGCGCGTAAGATGCCTAATAACATCAAAAACACGCCCGATTTCGTGGAACAAATAAGAGTTGGGTAGGGTATCTTCTTTGCTCTTGGAACCGATAGGCACTGGTTTAGAAGGCTCTTGACTGGCAATCACGTCATGAAATATATAATCGAGAAAAAGACGAAGAACACTGAGTTAAGAGGAGTACTAAGGGCAGTGCAATACACGTCTTTGGGTAACTTTGTAATTTTTGGGGCGGGTTTAGCAGTCGACGTCTTTGATAAAAATTACAATTAGCACTCGAAAAATTGCTCATGTATCGAGGTATTACTTTAATAAAATATGTCTCACTTAAACACCGAATAAGTTTTATAAAAGGTTTATTTGTTTTTAAGTTAATAACAAAGATCAAATCTCAACCACGACCCAATCAACCGCTTGCGTTTTTCCGTCTGTCCAGCCTCTTCTTTTTTTTTAAATGTCAAAGTCACTTTCGGTCAAAACCGCAGCAAATCTATGTGCCACTTGTCAAACATTAAAAAAATGGTCGCTCGGAAAGCCTTACTCTACTAAATGACCGTTCGGAATTCCTTAACACATCTAATATGAATAAGTTGCATCAATACGTAATTTCTAATATCTAAGTCCGGCCCTGGGATTTTGCGACTTGACAACAAAGAGTATGCGATAAGCTCATGCAGTCAACTGTATTTTTTATGATTGTAAATTTAAACGCTTAGTTTATAAGGTTGAAAGTAACACACCATAGCATTTGCGTCATAGTGATTAGCAACCGTGGTCATCTAAATATTCAAGTTAACTTTTGCGATTTGCTAAATACCTACTTAAACTTGTGTTGCATATACATGTAGCTATAATAATTGCCTTACTTAATAGTTATATGTACTTAATATTAGTTTTTTAGAGATAAAATAGTGAGTACCTACTACTGTAAACTGCTCTTTTGATGCTCTGGTAATTCAAGATAAATATACTCGTATTCTATGTAATTTTTCTCATTAAGTGAAATATAAATTTCTTTGAGAAATAAAGTTCTTTAAATCTAAGTTGAATAGCATAGTTTATTACAATAGAATCAATTGCAAAAATAAATTTATACTTCTCTGATATAAAATAATGTTTTTTTTTTTTAATTATTTAATTTAATAAAAGCATTTGCACATAAATTATTACATTTAAAGATTTGACATTAACCGACGATCTGATTTATTTTTAAATTAGGTACATCAAATTTGAATAAATATCACCCCAAAATATTGAGAAAGTTCGCCCGTACCGCGAACGTCAGATTAAAAGCGAAGGTCTCATGAAATTATAATTTAATTTGTTCACACAAAACTCATTCTCCTTTCAACCATATCTTGAATATATGATGCCGCATGATTGCAGGAAAATTTTATGAAAGACTACACTGTATCTTTATAGGAGAGATATTGTTCCACGATAATTATATATACCTACAGTAAAATGGCAAGCATTAGCGAAGAAAGAAAAATTCCAATTTCAAATTTATTTTTCGGTTAGGCTAAACCAGCCTACCCTATTCTATATTAGGTACTTTATCTTAATACTCCTGGGCAAAAGCGTTTTAGCTTAGAACAAACTACTTTAGTTTGATCGATATCGAGTTCGTCCGGTAAGATTTGAGAAGTTTCAGCCTAAGTAGATACTTGGGCTGCAATTAGACTATCATAGAAATGATCATATATTTGACCCTACAATTATGATCATATGCATCAAACATGTTAAAATTGTTGCTATTACACCATTATAGCTTCTTCATAATTATATAACTCCTACATCCATGTCAATTTTTCTATGACAGCCAAATTGTGACCTTACGTAATTTTTTTGCCAATTAAAATAATAATAAAAACATTTTGCTTATTTGGAATCCAACTGAAAATATGATTTTCAATTTTCTAACAGAGATATGACTCTAGTTAATGTGCCTAAATTACTATGCCTTTAGGCCTAAACTACTACACCATCAAAGGTTAATTAAATAACAACAATTTTAATGATGTATATGATCATAATTGTGGGATTGCTTACAAATTGGATCCCATATACATATATGATCATTTCTACGATAGTCTAATTGCGGCCTAAAGCAAGTGTCATTAGTCTCTATCGTTCATAAGGTGGTCTATCGTTTTCCCAGTTTGAAAAAAAGAGCTAGTGTGTTATTATGGCCCTTCCAAGTATAATTTAATTACAAAATATTCCGTACCTAAAACAGCTATTTTAAAAAACGATAACATACCTATCCTTTGAAAGTCGACAAAGCTATCAACAGCACATTGCTTGTTGGCCACAGCTGCAATTGTACTTCGATTTGTAAATGAATTTCAACGTTTTAATAAACATAGGCTTTAATTTAACATATTCAAATGTTTCAGTTTATTTTTGCGGGAACAATGAAAATCTGCTCTTTCCTACCTTTTCCTTACCTTTTAGGTTACCTATATCATAGAGAAATATAAAGTGCTCGCTCCATATATTAATTATTAATAATATTGGTAAGGGAGGTATGGTAAATCTTATTATAAATAAGTTTTCTAAAAGCTTACTTGAAATTTCTTACATAATTATGTATTTTTTATAAATTTATTTATGTTTGAAGTAAGACTAAATAGCTTTTTTCTCTTTGCCTAAGCTTTTTTCTATATGTAGGTACTAACTATATTACCTTATATTGCTGCTGTTTACCATAAACATTCGTTACTCCTAACGCACTAAAGTTTTGATTGAATTTAAAAAAATTAAACCCAATTATTTGTAAACTGACTGAACTTTGCGTAACAAAATTACAGCCCATTTTCACCACATAGCAAACAACATCACTACGGACTACAACGTAACACCCCTGGTGAATAAAATATATGATTGTGCTTGAAATTAATTACTTAGTTTTAAGACTAACAGACTTTTTCAGTCTGTCAATTGGTAAACGGTAATTAGTAAAACATCATTTAATGGACAAACAATCAATAATTGTACTTTGATAATATGTACGTTATTAGAAAAAGTGATTTAAGGTGACATTTGTATGTCAACTGCCGGTATAAATATTACTGTTGCGACATTACTGCGGCGGCAAACATCACCCATTTTATCAAGAAAATTGACAGATTTCGAAGCTACCTACATCAGCGTTGCCGTAGTAATGTCGCAATAGTAATGCAGCTGCAGTTAACATCCGAATATCACCTTAAATTATTAAACCTATTGATTCTTTACTGACATTTACAAATCTAAATTAAATTTATTGTATTTGCTACTTTTAATATAAGTTTCAATTACATCAGAGGACAAGATATCTCTTGAAGATATTCTACAGCACAGACCGCCGGGACAGATTATATTCAATTAAACCTCAACTTTATGGATAGCTCGAGCCAAACTCTGCTCACTTGAGACCAACTTTCGTAAAGACCATCTTATAAGTACGGTACCTACACCTTAAGGAGACTACATGAAGCTGTATTTAAAGTCTTTTGCTATACAGGTAGTGACAATATCATACAGTATGTCCCTAGCCATTGGACAAAGCCGAAATGTACATATGCATTAGGGTATTTAGAACCAGCATACAAAGTATCATAACAACTGATGTAGCAGTTACGAAGAAATTAACAAATTACCATTTTTTACTTTGGAGCAGCCTGTACGAGTATGTGTTAGTAGCTCCTGAGGTAATATCCTCAAAGAATACTATGGAACCTTCTTCGACCTTTTTGATTATCTTTTTTATTTATGACACTAATAAGATTCTGACTTTTGAAAAATGTCATCATCATCAAATATTTCGAACAAATTGTCAAAAACACTGCCAAAGATTAATACAGTCTGTTTCTTTTGCTGTCGATTATTGCAAATAACTTTTGTTCGATTTTTTTTTTATCTTTTGTTCTAATTTAAAAAATTAGAACGTTAAAGCATTCCTGAGAAGTAGCCCTACGTGGGATTTCAAGGTTTGTCCAATAGCTAAGGACACACTGTATAGTCATTTAGAATACTTATTAGTGTACTATAAACTATAATCATAAAATACCAGCTTTTAAAAATTAAAAATAATAAATGTGAAATAATATTATGACATTAAGGCGATTTGAGCTGTTCTAAAATTGAATTGTAAATACTTAAAACAAAGTTAGAAAAGCGAACGAAGGTTTTATGATCAGCATTTATTTTTCCACAATATTCACACAAGCCATAATACTTATGGAACCGACAGCGAGACAAGCCATGAATAAATCTTGAATGCTAAGGAAGAAAAATTACTGCTCTAGTGAGGCTACACGCACGATATAAACTATAACATATCGCTTTGCAAACAATACTGCGGCCGTATTTGGAAAATGAAATTCTAAGCCAATTCAATACAAATACAATATTCATATCAATGCATCGCGTTCACACATAACAGCAGCACACTAAAGCGAGCCCACTTACGCCACCAAATTTGTTTTCGACATATTTTTCTTACGTGAAACGCTGATTTGTGAATAAAGACTATACGTTAGTTTTAAGAATAAATTTATATTAATGTGCGATGCTGGTAAACATTTTATACAGGTGTAGTAACAAATAGGTTTTGCACCTTAATGATTTTTAGATATATGTCGTGAGGTATTCGCTATAATTTAAACGTCGACTTTGTTGAGATTGGTAAACTTTTGCAGTCGAAACCATTGATGAAGTACGTTGAAACAACTTTTGCGAACGAATGAACTTGACGCTACATATTTTCCACAGTTGCTACAGTTACGAAATTATACAATGCAGTGATGCTAAATAGTTATACAGCTGTTATCTTGCTCCGCCAAGTATTATATCGTGGTACGTTGCCTTTGGTCACTAATCGGTGCGGTGACAAAATGGACACGTCTGTCGAGTTAGATGAGACTTAATAGTTATTTGAGAATCCTCAGCTTGTATTTATGAACTAATATAGACACAATCATTATAAGCTTAGAAACAGCCATTTCAGAGAGCATTTTAGTTTATTTTAGTAGTAGTACGTGCAAAAGAGTATCAGAAGTGACGGAAAATTTAACCTTGTCACTTTGAAATGAAGTTTAATATCATTGTTATAGGGTGGTCATTTTTACCAAATAAAGTCAAGTCAAGTCAAGTCAAAATATTCTTTATTCAAATAGGCCTAGCAACAAGCACTTTTAAATGGTCAAATTTTACAAATATCATCTTAATCTAAATATCAGAGCAATTTATTGATGCAGTTATTATTGTTCTAAAAAAAAACATTGAATTATTATAGATATGGTAAACTTAATAATAAGAATTTCACAATAGGATCGTCAAACATCAAAATCGAAGTTTGCCCGTTAAAGGGTTAAAGGTGCAGTAGGTTCAGAAAACTGAGTTTTTAAACAGTCGTAGCGCTTTCTTGGATCACAATATGGTTGCCATAAATTAGCAATCGTGAGGCCTTTCTCGAGGACTGTATTGATCCGAATCCTGAGTTTTAGACTTTCGCTCGATAGAAGAAAAATAACGAACATAGGTCTAAAATACACTTTAAAAATGTGTGACCAATTTTGTACGAAAGATAAAAATATGAAAATTGCTTCTAAAAATCGGCAATATCATGTTTGAGGTAACGTATTGATTACTTTATATTTATTTTTTTATTTTTTTATTTGTTGCAGGCGTATATAGGCTACGGAAACTGCTTACCATCAGGCAGGCCGTATGCTTGTTTGCCACCGGCGTAGCATTAAAAAAAAATTAAACATACATACAAAAAAAATAAAAAAACATGAAATCCGCGCTCCCGGGCACGCACTTCCGTCTCCCACGTAAACACAAGTACAGAACATGTCAACCTCTAGAGAAAAGGTGTTTACCACATTGCGTGCACTATCCCTGAGTTTGTTCCACCGCACCAATGGTAAATTTAAGATAATCTCAATAAGAACTCTCGGTCCGTATCTTTTTAGCGAGCAATCAGGATATCACGTAGTAACGTCGTGTTTTATTGTAGCGTAACGTCAAAACATTAGACCTTTTTTTATCGAGTTAGCTGAGTGTGGACCCTTCGTGTCCCTCTGATGTTGTGCGTAACTTTATTGAATTAGGATAATTTACTGTGTTTGTTGAATGTGCCGATGCCTTTAGCAACCTCCACATTGAAATTTAAAAAGGTTGGGAATGAAAAATTTACATAGTCATCCCGCATGCATACTCCGGCCGTGCCGCGTGACGGAGGTTGAATTGTGCTCATAAATATAAAGGAGATATGCTTCATCATCTGCCTGTTTATTTATACATAGTATAAAGCAATATAAGTCTAATTAAAAATGCAATTTAAAAGTATTTATATACATTATAAATTCAAACGTTTTACTTTATAGTCATTAAAATTAAACGTGAATAGAAGAAAATCTCGGTATATTCAGTATCAAGTTGAGGTAGCAGGAGATGAAGTTTAATTATAATTTGTCTGAAGTTTCAACGACAGAGAGCTGCGAGGAAACGGTTACCTTTGCCGGCATTGTTTGCTGCAAACATCTTTAATAATAATATACCTGTCCTCTCCGCTGAACAAAGTCTGCCCGTTGTCTCTTACATTTTGCATACAGATGATCATATTCTCATTCTATAATAAAGTTCTTTAGCTTTATGTGATAAGTTAACCAGTAGGGCTAAGATGGTCGGTCCTTTATCATTTGTCACCATGCCTGTCACATTCTAACAAGTATGTAAGCGCGAAAGTAACGGGCACAGTGACAATGATAAATCTGGAACCATGCTGCCACCGCAGCCAAACCTTATTAAATTTAAAAATATTATGATAAAATTGTACTTAATATTTAATCATAATGACGCACGACTTAATTTGTTATACCTCTCGCATCGAATCATGATTCCTATGACAATTCCTTCAAGTTTATTTTCATTGGGTTTATGTATGTATGTATGTATGTATATAGAAATTTATTGTATTGTACATAGAAATAAAACACGAAAAACACAGTTACAGAGTAAATTAAGTACAACAAAGGCGAACTTATCCCTGTATGGGATCTCTTCCAGTTAACCTTTGAGGAAATGAGTAAAACAGAAGTAACGGTGAATGAATATAAAACACAAACAAAAGTGTAAAATCACTGAAATGCACGGGTATAATTAAAAGAATATTTAGAAATAGTTACCGTATTTATGTTCCCCAAAAGTTACATGCAAATAAATTAATGTGCTAAACTTCAAAAAAATGTGTACATACATTTACGTGACAGCTATCTCATATACCCTCTGACTGACCTGACCATCATTGATTAGCATTCGACGCGAGAGATTTCACAAATTAAAGTCATAAGTCATTATTATACTCATTATGAATAAATACCAGGTTACAAATACTAAGTACCTGCAAATACCTTATTCTGACAATTCGAAAATTTAGTTTGCATAGTGATTTATTCTTATAAATCACTAGTAACATCATTATCAATCATTAGTAACGTTTGCATAGTGATTTATAAGAATAAATCACTATGCAAACGTTACTAACTGACGTGCCCGCAAAATCCCCCCTCGAGTGCGATGTATGGTCAGGATCGTCATATGGTCCTTCTGTATTTTATCACTACGTTAATTTTCACCAGTATAGTATAATGTTTACTGCGTATTTTTTTTAACATATTTTTTCTTATCACACGAAGAGTGAATAGGGGCACAGAAGGGCAGAGGTGGCTTTCCTATGCACATGAAGCATAAGGACCCTTCTCTGATAAATAGCCACATAGAACTACTATGTATATACATCCCTCACACGTTTAAGATTCCTCGCTAGAATTTAACTAGGCCTCCCTCAATGAAATAATGCATTTTGCTCCGTTGAAGTTGGTCAATCTAGTTGTTAATCTTCATAAGCCTCTATAGTTAAGTCCTGCTTACTGTTAATTTTTTAGAAATCTCTAAGTATTTAAAAAAATATTTATTTATTAAAGTTTACAAATTTGCACGTATTTATATCTTTCTCATTTTAAAGTAAGCATACAAACAGAAATTTCTGTTTGCATACCGCTATAATACATTTTTATTCACGCTTTCTGGTGCTTACGGCCGCTTCTGCCAAAGATTTTTCCGAAACCGTATTCGAAATTTATCGCCTTCTTTCAGCGAGGAGAACCGCCCCCAAAAATAATTTTGCACTCAATATGCTGTTCAAGACCATAATTTGCGTAAATTTATTTTAACTCCTTATGGTACCGTAATGCACAATGCTTACGTACCGAACGCATCGGAAACTAGAATAACCATGACCTCCGAATAGGTGTTGCTGTGCCGGAACTAAAGTTCAAGATAAACTTGGTGAGCTCACAGTCATAACGGTTTGTGAGTTGTTAAACGGTATTATATGTTCATAACAAGTCAATGGCCTGAACAGTGCGAGTGGTCGTTACTTCTGCTTCAACTATTTATGCTTTTCAGTGTGAATGGTAAAAAGTAAGGTGGTATTTATAGTTAATCGTATGTTATTATGTTGTAATTTTTTATTAGTGATTGAATAATAAGGATTATTATAGTACTTTGTGATTTGTGATACAAGTCTGTTACATTGGTCATCACACACGAGGCGATATTGTGCGTTCGCGCAATAAGAAATCCGATGTGTGTAATGACCAATGCACACGGGTATCAAGCTACATTTTTCAACACACTTGTATAAGACCACTACTGGGTTCATGATGAAAACGAATACTTGTACCAATATTTTACCTTTATTCATTTACAAACATAATAACAACCAATTTACAATAAATATTCCAAGACGTCTTCAATATAGCTAGTCCGACTCGAACTGGCCGCTTGTCACTGTGTTACCGTCTTTTTATAACAATTCAAAATGGCGGGAACCAGTGACAAGTAAGAGTCAATTGATACTCGTTTATAGGCTAATCATAGATAAAAATAAGAATAGTCAAAATATAAGCTATTTATAAATTTTATTTATTTATTTTTCATATTAATAAAAGTGTAATTGTTAAAACAGTATGCAGTGTTGCATCTGTCATAGACCGGTACTGCCTGCCGGCCCCTCGACCCAGCCGCTGGCGACCCGGCCGACAAGTGCGATAGTATAATAAGTATTCAGTTTAAGGCCTGAGTGGACGCTCGAGTTGGGCGTGCAGCGGGCTAGGGCGTGCGGCGTGCATGTTAAACAAATGCAAACGTATAGGAGTGGCCTTAGTGCACGCTGCTCAAATCACTTCCGACGCGCCACGCTGCACGCCCCGCCGAACACTCCGCTTCGAGCGTCCACTGAGGCCTTACACTAATAATAAAGCACGCGTGTGTAATACCTTTCTAGAGTTATGAGCCTAAAAGTGGTTCATTAAATTCCAAGTTAAGAGGAAGTGTGTTAAAAAGTATTTTTATAGCCAAAAAGAATAACATAGAACATATAGATAATTTATTTAAATCGTTCTTATTGAAGTGCGCCAAGTAACCAAATTATGCTACCTACTTATTATGACATTTGACAGTCGGTTACTCATTGATAACTATACATATATGAATGCACAAATCCACTAGTAACCCCATTGATTTATTTATAGTATTGATTAGTATCATTTCAGGTTTTACATAGTTTTGTTTTTTCATAAAAATAATCATTAAAAACGCCTAGTTTTCTCATCTACTTAATCAACTTAACACACAGACAATTGCTTCGTTAATTATCAGAGTAGCGTATTTTTTCACGGCAAGCGCTACACGACTTAAATTTTAAGCGCCCGCCCCTCCCGTTACCATTTAAAAAACGTGTCTAGAATGCATCGCGAAGGAAATCCCTGAAAAAGTATTCCCATTGGAGTCAAGTTTTTGTGCGATTGATTTAACGTGACCCTGAGATCAGTAATAACTATGCGTAATTTGAGAGGGGTTTAATATTGGTTCGCCCGATCGCGGCTAAGGCTAACAGCTTAGTAGCTCTAGCTGCTTTGTTGATTCTCCAAAGTCTTTAGACATACTTAAACTTTGTTCTCATAGGTAGGTACCGGGCAAAGGTGAGCCGGCTCCACGAAAATAAAATCAAGACATTTAAAAAAAAACTCGGTGCCCGAGTCCGATTTGCAATTGTTATCAATTCGTTAGTTTACGATAATTGGGTACTTGACACATGTTGAATATTATAACAAAATTTAGCTAGATGAATGAAAAATGAGCCAACAATTAAAAAAAGTGGAATTTAAAAAAATATTTCATAACATATTCAGATTAGAAAAAAGTAAATTCTCCAAAGTCTCAAAAAAAAGTTGTTAACTTTCAAAAAAAAAAAGAAAATGGTACCATTCGATTCCTTAGATTTCGAGACATTGGACATACACGCAATATTTCAGGGTCAAAATACCCATTTACTTGATCGTCAAGATCTTCTTTACAAATCGCGTATCGTCCATATATTTAGGACAGACTAATGTAATATGACGTCATATTACAATATCATTTTGTTAGAGGCGTTTCAATCGTCGAGTACGAGCGTCAGACTTTAACTCTCATTTCTTTTGTTGCTTAAATGTCTGTGTCTGCCAAGAGTCCCATATGGATATTTGATCCTCAGGAAAATCAAGATCAATTGACATTATTTACAAAACACTGTCAAAAAGCCAATTACGTTTATATATGTACTGGTTCCTCGGTTGAAGCAAGTGGTGAGTGGTGAGAATTACATCCCTGTTTTTACAGAACGGACAATGTGCTAAATGAAGCCACGCTATGGCGAAATTGGCCGCCCGTTAATTACATGCTAACTAAGTTTGTTTCGTCCCCGCTGGAAAATTGGAATGTTGCACTGATTAAATTACCTTCGCCAATATTATACCGGGTTTAATACTGTTTGTGATTGGGGAAGGTCTTTGCTGGCATCTGATACCTATACCTATTGTGGATCAGAGGCATAGAAAGGGCTGGTTTCGGAACTTATGTAAGAAATATCCCATTGGATATTTGCCAGTCGCTTTTTGGTGAAGGAAAACATCGTGAGGAAACTGGACTAATCCCAATGAGGTCTAGTTTACCCTCTGGGTTGGAAGGTCAGATGGTAGTTACTTTCGTAAAAACTAGTGTCTACGCCAATTCTTGGGATTAGTTGCCAAGCGGGCCTCTCATGAGCCATGGCCAAATACCAAGATAACGCGATTTTTTTATTGAATAGTCAAATTGACACAGTACTTCCTTACTGCTTCCTTGAAGAAGCAGTCAGAAATGCACTAGGTATGCTTCTAGCTAATCGTCTGACCGTTCAAGGCAATTTTATGATGCAATAACAGTGACAACGACCATTTAAAATACTATTGCTGCATTGCTGCAACAAAATTAACTCTTCTTCGACTACCGGTTTGGCCTAGTGAGTAGTGACCCTGCCTACGAAGCTGATGGTCCCGGGTTCAAATCCTGGTAAGGGCATTTATTTTTGTGATGAGCATGGATATTTGTTCCTGAGTCATGGGTGTTTTCTATGTATTTAAGTATTTATAAATATTTATATATTATATATATCGTTGTCTATGTACCTTCAACACAAGCCTTATTGAGCTTACTGTGGGACTTAGTCAATTTGTGTAATAATGTCCTATAATATTTATTTATCTATTCTAGTCCTGAAACTGAAAAATGTATTTTAAACGACCCCCAATCCCCAATCTTGCAATCCCCTTCACAGAGATGGTGTCTACTGAGAATAAGAGCCTCTAATATGAAATGGTGAACAGAATATTAATGACCTGGGCTGAATAGTTCTCGTATTTAAACGTCTATCAGGGCTCAGGCCGGCTCACACATCGGCGCCATCAATCAAGCAGACTTATCGCGTCGGCCCGCCCATACATCTTACCGTATAAGCGAGGTGAAAAGTTCATTTATTTTATGTTGGCGACTTTTAAATGATGGCCGGATTTAGTTTGATTCAGGTGCGCAGGTAAAAGTAAATACGTTGAAGCAATTTAAAGCGTTTAAGGGTCTTCAGTAATGAAATGTATTCACGCAGACATCTTACGGTAGGTATACACGAGGCGAAAAGTCCATTTATTGTGTTGGTGACTTAAATCATAACCGGATTAAGTTGAATTCAGGAAATTTTAAACAATTTTTCCGTTTATTAAGTATTGTCACAGTCTATAAAACAATACAGTCATTCGACGAAGCCATCTGGAGAGGGCAATCGCGCGGGATGTGCCTCTCGCATCGACTTTACTTTTATGATTTTGAATGATAAATATTTAATAACATTTTTTTTTATTGTTTATTGATATTTTACTTCCGTTGGGATAGTTGATAGTAGATGTTGTACTCGGTGATAAAGTTTGTTTAACCCTCGCAACGCTCAAGATTTCATTTTGGTACCATGAAATTTTGGAATCTTTCGCTTGTTTGGGTATCAATATTAGCACGAGGGTTAAAAAACAACCGATAAAATTTGTAAAACAAAATAAATAACTATTAAATGTGTACGAAGAAACAGTTTTATAGATAGGAACGTACCGCAAAATAACGTTGAATTTTATTCTTTAGACAAGAATCACTTTTATCGTATTTTGCCCGTACATGTGCTTATCTTAACGCGGATCATGGCTTATCTCATGCGGGCTGCGGTCGAAAATTATCCCTAATAGGGATAGATAGCGAATCGAAGGATAAAGCCTGTCCCCCGTAATGGGTATGTATGTTAAAGAATTAAACTGGATTTTTCCTTTATTTGCAGAATACTCTTTTAATTTACTTCTTGTTTGTAATTAACTGAAATGTAATGTTTTAAGAATAATGGTGCTCCCACGTTGGTATTATAAAGTGTTTTTTTTTTTTTACTTTAACTATTTACACATATAAAATGTTAAGTATCAATTATGTTACTTATTTTTTTTTATTCAATACTTTTTGTAAATAATTGACATGTAATATTAATATTAAACAATAAATGATTATGATTATGATTACCTCTTCATTATGAATGAATTTTTTGACCTAAAATTTTAAATTGAAACTAGTATAGAATAGTATAGTATAAAATCAAGTAACCATTCTTATAAAATCTCGTTTACTTAAGTAAAGTATTTAACTACTTATTACATTAATGTACCCTAGCATGATTTACATTTAAGACTATCAGGGTCCATGTGAAACTCATAACTACTATGTAACACCTCTACTAACCATGGATGCAATAAATGAATTAGAAATTAATTATGAATACTGAATTATGATTTATAAATTATGAATCATAAATGATGAATTATGAATCATGAATCATGAATTATGAATCGTAATCGTAAATAACTATTAATTTATACAAGATTATGTATATATCTATTACGTTATACAACAAAATGCAACAAGCAATAACTTTTGTTCAATAACATTTTAACAAATGTTGTAGTTTGTCACCGTGTAGCAATTTGTTGTGTAATATTAAAAAGTTAATATGATTACAATGCATCATATTTTTTGCTACAATATGTAATAAAATGTTAAAAAGAAATGTTTTATAACGTTATTTTACACTTTATTACACCAATGTGGAAGCACCATAAGTAACAATTGTGTTTTTCTCAAGTTGTCATATCATTCATACACTATCAAATCCCTTTAATAAAACTAAATTAAAACCACAACCATCATCTAAATCCACAGCGCAGGCTTCGTCAAAAGCATAGGTACTAGACAGAATCCGCAATAAACTTCGTCCAATCTACATAAATGTTTTATAACGTTATTTTACACTTTATTACACCAATGTGGAAGCACCATAAGTAACAATTGTGTTTTTCTCAAGTTGTCATATCATTCATACACTATCAAATCCCTTTAATAAAACTAAATTAAAACCACAACCATCATCTAAATCCACAGCGCAGGCTTCGTCAAAAGCATAGGTACTAGACAGAATCCGCCACAAGCTTCGTCAAAAATGTACAAGATAAAATCCGCAACAAGCTTTGTCCAAAAACCTAACACTGGCTACGCCTCCCCGTTAATCCCCGAGACGACACGTACCCGGCGCAAAAGTCCCAGAAATACTGGCCGCATTAACGCGCTGTACTGCCAGTGATATTTGCTGGACCAGGTATGACATACCATATCATTCTTACAAAGGCATTTTTTTCAAAACATAATATATACAAGCATCAATAATTACGACGACGGTCGAACAATTATTCAAAACCAGGTTTGACCAAAGAACATTGCGAAAACTAGTTTTGACCTATAAATCCCAGTTAAAACTAGTTTTCACTGAGGCCTAACGGAAAACTAGTTTCAACTAGTGAAAACGCATTTTCACTGAGGCGATACGGAATAGTAGATTGTGTCACAAGGAGGCAAAATGACATATTTACGGCGAGGGAATCTACAATATATAAAATAGAATCCTGAGCGTATGGATTCAAGTGTTAACGCCCAAGGTGGAAGTAATTTTGATACCATGTGACACATACTGCTTTTCACATCACATATCTTGTCTTGGCTGTCTGGAAGAGATCGCTTTTAGCAATAAGTCCGCCTGTTGTTACCTACTCACTTATGTCCTTTCTTTTTAGTGCACAATAAAGTATTTTATTATTATTATTATGTCTGTTTCTTACAAATTCTCGAGACCATGGGGACATTTGGAAACCGTACGTGGGGCCGAGGCCAACAAGTAGAGGCCCCTTGTAAAAAGACAAGTTACTCTAAATGTAATGTGACACAAACCGACGATTATCCCTGTTTACACTATAGTAGTGCACTACTATAAGCCAAGGACAAGCCCCGGTTAGTATAGGACTATAGTAAAAAAGAAGGGTACAAAAAGAAACCGGTCTATTGGGGTGAGTTGCAAGTGGACTAGTAACCGGGACTGTGGAGGATACTATGGCACCTGCCCTATTCTTTTTTTAAATATGTTTAAAAAAAAAAACACGACAAAATGGACAGGCGGCGACTCGCCAACTCACAATATGGGTCCCCGAAAACCGTCGCTCGCACGGAGCGACAAGGAGACAACATTGCGTGAGCGGCTCAGGGTGTGGAGAGGTGTGCGCCGCTTTCTACCCAGTGGCTGTAAACAGCCATTGTGCCAACTCGCGTCTTATGCATATTTCACTTCCACCCTGCGAGCATATAGCTCTGACACCCTACTCTAGACGACCGATAAAGGCAAGCCAGAGGTATTATTATTATTATATGAGGAAATTATCCTATTTTAAAACAATATTATAGAAATTAAGAAAACTTGAAGTACCTACATATAATCTATTTGTCTTCTACCGAACAAAATAAACAAAATTATTAATCTGTCAAAAAATAATCATCATAATTGTGCACATAGAGGAACAATTTGACAGATTCCGCGCCGCTGTGACACTGCAATGGCGGACGATTTCAGTGTGTGCGTGTCACGAATGTATATCTAGACGGATTGAGTACATTTTCTCTAGTTTGGTACGAACACCTTTCTAGCTCGATGATAAGATTCAATATAGTATGGCAAAAAAGTGGTAGCACCCTCCACTTTAGGTACTTATAACTTCATGGATTAATATCGTATTTTACGAAAGATAACGTGATAATTTGTTTAACTTATGTATGAAAATGTATCCTGTCTCTTTTTTTCTTTCAATCGGTATAATTTTTGCAACATTTGACCACGCACGCATTTAATTTTTTTTTTCGAACAATTAATGCACGTGACGTCTCAATTTGACTGATGGCAGATTGGTGGTTGAGGCCATAGAGATAACTGTCAATGTTTGTGTGTCACGCGTAAATACCAGGAAATTGGTGGATGATGGAATCCTAGTTGTGTTTTAGCGAAACTACGTCCTTAGTATTCTAGGTCCATGATTGTGCATTTAACTGACAAGATATTTAACATTTTTTGTCATGTCACCAATTGTTTGCCTTAAATGTCATAATCAACATGTCATTTATTTGATTTATCATCGTGAAGTGGCCAGTTAAGTGTTAGGTAAAAGAGAAACCTACAATGTTTCATACTTAAATATACTTAGTTCCAGGAGCCGAGTACTATAAGCTGTAAAAATATTGATAACTAATTTATACTTGCAAAGTAAAACTCCCCAGGGTGAAAACCTATTAGTAGATAAACGATGATCTTTTACAGACATGAAAAGATTATTTTTCTTATCAAAAATTGATAAGTTATTAAAATAATATTTTTTAGAGCCTCGTGGGATCCAACCAAGAAGCCTTTTCGTCTAGACGTCGGTCAATATCGCTATTTTACCCTTGAGTTTTATTCAACTTTCTCGTATTACAAATTTATAAGTGAGTCTAGTTATTACTGAGCGCGATTGATGGTGCTACCGATTTATAAACTTTATTGACATGAATAACAACTTCTAAGAAATAATTTAAACCGATTGTGTTATTTCTAAATTGAATATTTTATTTTTAGCAGACTGCGAAGTATTTTAAAATATTAATAATATTTATCAAGCTTTGACCTTAATAGATATATTTTTCTGTGCAAATCCAAATAGTTAAATACAGCTAAATCGATTAAATACGTTGTGCTTTTAAAATTAGGTAGGTAGTTTATAATTTTATATATGATACTTTTTAGGGTTCCGTACCAAAAAGGTACGAAAGGAACCCTTATGTTGCGACTCTGTCCATTCGTCTGTCGTCTGTCTGTCACATCGCTAAATACTAACTTCAGTCCTCGAAAAACCAACATACGTGCATTAGGTACATCGCGCAAATTATTCAGACAATTTGTCGATAGATAGCGCTGTACACAATTACACTTAGTATAGGTACCTACTTCTGATAAAGTCTTTCGCCTTTTACATGAGATAATTCAAAGCTTGTACGGAACCCTCGGTGCGTGAGTAAAACAAACTCGCACTTGACCTGTTTTTAGGGTTCCGTAGCCAAATGGCGAAAAACGGAACCCTTATAGATTCGTCATGTCCGTCTGTCTGTCCGATTATGTCACAGCCACTTTTTTCCGAAACTATAAGAGCTATACTGTTCAAACTTGGTAAGTAGATGTATTCTATGAACCGCATTAAGATTTTTACACAAAAATATAAAAAAAAAAAACAAAAAATTTTGGGGGTTCCTCATACTTACAACTGAAACTTAAAAAAATCTTTTTTCATCAACGTGTGGGGTATCTATGGATAGGTCGTCAAGAATGATATTGAGGTCTATAATATCATTTTTTTCTATATATAATAGATAAGCGCTGGTGGCCTAGCGGTAAGAGCGTGCGACTTGCAATCCGGAGGTCGCGGGTTCAAACCCCGGCTCGTACCAATGAGTTTTTCGGAACTTATGTACGAAATGTTATTTGATATTTTCCAGTCGCTTTTCGGTGAAGAAAACATCGTGAGGAAACCGGACTAATCCCAACAAGGCCTAGTACCCTCTGGGTTGGACGGTCAGATGGCAGTCGCTTTCGTAAAAACTAGTCTACGCCAAATCTTGGGATTAGTTGTCAAAGCGGACCCCAGGCTCCCTTGAGCCGTGGCAATATGCCGGGACAACGCTAGGAAGAAAGAAATATCATTTTTTTCTAAACTGAATAGTTTGCGCGAGATACACTTCCAAAGTGGTAAAATGTGTGTGTCCCCCCCCCCCCCCCCCCCCCCTGGAACTTGTAAAATAAGAGAATGATAAACCTAAAAAAATACATGATGTACATTACCATGCAAACTGCCACCGAAAATTGGTTTGAACGAGATCTAGTAAGTAGTTTTTTTTTTAATACGTCATAAATGGTACGGAACCCTTTATGGGCGAGTCCGAATCGCACTTGGCCGCTTTTTTAGACCTGTACTTACCTCTATGTATTATTATATATCTAGGTGTGTTTTATTATAGGTAAATTTAATTTGAAGTTGTGCAGTAAAGAGGATTTGTATTGTATTGTGTATACATGTAGATTGTATTTATTGTAAATAAGTAAGTAGGTACATCATACGTGAGACATATATACCTAGGTATATCAGCCTTATTAACTTAGGAAACAAAAAGACAGACTCACAACTCACTTACAGATAGATCATCAACTTTCCCATACTAAAATGATCAATCGTATAAATATTTAATCATCGTATTATTCGTTACTAACATGGACTATCTTCAAAAACACAAATCATCGACACAAGTTCTAAAACGAAGTCCAACAACCGCAGGAGAGGCAGAAACTGTGACGGGCGACGCCGCAAGCAAATAACCAGACAACTGAAACTTTTCCAATTTTCTGTTGCATCTCGAGGGCGGTGTTTTACATTGTATGGCATCATCCTTGCGTGAAACCAACTCAAACGCGGCTTCATAGTCCGCAGCTTACCAGCGCGATCAGCCGTTTCATCACCAGCCCTGTCGTTTCTATTTCAGTAATTGATTTGAGATCAGCGAAGGTTTATAGATAGGTGTTGCGTGTTTGAACTCGCCAGGAGACGCTTATATTTTGGACCTGGGTATATCCTTAAACTACGTCCAAAAGAGAGGTATGGCTACTGTGAATGTCATCTTACTTTGTGTGGTAGGGGCACAGCACAGCGGATGTCATTCCAGATCTAGAACAGAGCCCAACTGGGGAATTACCTCCACCTTACAGAAAACCGCAGCCAAATTGTTATTTGGTTGTAGGGTCTAGTGTTCTAGACCCTACTCAGTGTTGTGTTCCTGCCGGAGAGTAAGGTTCCTAAAGCTTAACGAGGGTGCAGAGTGTTAGGGTCAGCAACGCGCCTGTAACATTTCTGCAGTTGCAGGTATCTATAGTACGGAAACTGCTTATCATCAGGCGGGCCGTATGCTTGTTTGCCACCGTTGTAGTATATAAAAAAATCTTGGGAAATTGGCTACAATGTACCTTGTAATTCAGCTTTTAAATATTTTTCGATATAAATATATAAGAAAAGAAAAAAAAAAAAAAAGGAAAAAAAAGAAAAAATAAAAGAAAAGTGTCTACTTTGGGATGCCACATATATATGCAGCGCTTTTGCCGCCTTTCGCATTGGCCGGACTGGCTGGACGGCAGGAGCAGAAGCTGAATTAGCAGCATTTCAAAAGCGCGACAAGTACTCGGCGCTGCTGTCGAAATATACATTAGTCCCGTTAGCACTGGAGACGTCCGAGTGTTGCTGTACAGTGGCTAATATTTTTTTAGGCGAATAAAGGGAGAGAGATCTTGACCATTCTTCCGTGGCTCAGCGTGGCCATGGGCGAGCGTGATGGGCATCTTTGCGTCTGAATGAGCGCGAGACGAGTTGTTTGACTAGATTCATTGTGACTTTCTTTAATTTAGGTTATAATAGTTAATTAGATTTTTTTTATCGTATTATAATAAATAATTCAAAAAAAATATGCTTGTTATATTTAATTTTATATATACGTATACTACATGTAGTCACTGTTTAGTTTTTAGTTTTAGTTATGTCTCTTTTTATGTTGTACTAACACTAGTAATAATATTTGATTTTAATGTTTACTAACCATGTATAGACCTTCAGTCTGAAATAAATGATCTTTAATTTATTTATTTATTCATTTATAAAGACAAAATGCTCTATTAATTACGTTTAATAAATGAAGCATAAAGGGTTTTAAATGAACATGATAAAGAAGGAACAAGTATGGCATCTGATAGTATTGTGTATGCTGTGCTTAAGTATTGTTTCACTTAAACCTATACAGTACTATTATAAGGTCTTGCATACTTGTTCAAAGTAAGAGTTTGCCTAGAAGAACCGCTAGAAAACTGATGTTTTTGTAATATGAAGTGTATTGTTTACCAAAGTACCTATCCCATTTTCTATCCCAATATTGAAATATAACTTGTGATTTTCGGTGAATGAAATCATCAACAGAAATCTAGGTACACATAGTTTGCTATTTTGATTTGAAGACCTGATTTCATGAGTAATTCTGGAATTTGGCAGCCAAGTAGACCGCCTGTAGTTGACTCTGTTCACCCAGCTCAGATCACCCGGGTCAATACCGTGAGTTAATTTGGAAGACAACCCGGAAAACGCTATGGTCGGACCAATTGAATTGACCCGTATATACATAGGAATATTGTAGCTGAGGCTCAGTACAACTGTAAGTCTTAGTTCATATATAAACTAAGGGTCAATTAATAACTATCAAAAATTAATTCTTACGTTACTTCGACTAGCGGCCCGATTAGAAGAATGGTTAAAACAAGTTTAAGATCTTTAAAAGGTCGATAACTAAACGACATGTCAAAATTGACGTTTATTTCGATTCCGCTGTGATCCCAATTTGATCCCAATTGTGATTCTAACGTCAAAGTGACATTAGTTGCCCGAATCCAGCTGCTTCTGTCAATTATACGACACACAAACGATATCTAAATGAGAACTTATCTAAACCAGAACTTACGTTATGAAGAACGCGCGTTACGTTACGTTAGAAGATTAGTAGTAAAAACAGCGGTTTTAAGTAAGCCGATCCTTGTAAACCGCAATCGGCCAGGGCGCCACAAGCTTTCAGAAAATTGACATATACTTGGAAATTTCGTTTCGCCACCGTGACCGGATTTCCGAGTGCATCTGTCGCGTAAACAAAGGACAGTAGTTCGATTCCAGCACTGGACACTGGAAACCTTGGTATTTTTTTCTTTGTATATAACATTTATTTCGGTTCTTTAAATAGTAGTGTGTCTACTTGAAAAAACAAATTAAAATATTTTCATAGAAAGTAATTTAATTTGTTCTTAGAGTAAACTGATCCCTGACGGATAATTATGTTTGACTTGATATTAAATTGTTTCTTTTCATTACCTGGGGGCTTATTGTTTAAGGTAAATTGCTATCGTAGACACTGTTTCTGACAGCTTAGATAATGGTTTAATGTAAAATGACTGCCGCCGCCGGTTAGAATTTCAGGAGAAAGTACCTAACGACTATTCTCTAAAACGAGTTTGACGTGACGATGGATGCACATTGTTATATCATGCGAATTCAGTCGTATTCGTAAACTGGGGCCCATTTCTCGAACGGTATTAGACCCCCGATATTTTATAATATAATATACCTACTTACATATTATCTTAAGCTGGAAACAGTGCTCGGCCGACGGTCAGCGCTGGCATCGACTGAACGTATTATATCCAATGAGCGGAATTCTTCATAGCAAAAATCAAACTGTCAGAGGGATTGACCTAACTGTTTTATCGACTTATCGATGTTACGGAATAATATCGCATTAGGTATCCATAATGAACTTAAAAGATTATTCTGTAACATTTGACCTCTTTGATAAGCAACTTGCATCTCCATATTAAAGTAAATATTAAAGTATAGAGTCCGAATATTCAAACAAATTTGTCCATCCGTACCATTGCCTCCAAAACCTATTATAACTAGGTGGGGCACATGGCTTAATGCAGCTATATATTATGCAGAAAATTTGGAATGTATTACAGAAGTAATTTCAAACTTAAATTAAAAGAGTCGGCTGCAATAAGAGAAGCAAAAAGAGTACTTAGGCACAATAATTTGAGAAATGATCTGTTGTACATAAAAGAAAGTTATGGCATTTTATGTGAAGCAATATTCAAATTACAAACATCCTGTTTATCCTTATTAGACTCTCTTACGTTTATACTTCACCAGGTGAGAACTATTATAAATTGGTGTGGATCTCACACAGTGCAAATAAAACTTTGAAAAAGTACTAGATAGAATTCCGGACTACGACATGATACGCAAATATGCTGATTTTATAGAAAAAAGTGATTACAGCCAAAACACCGTTATCGAGTACTACAAATATGCTCCTGTTACTTCAACTGAGGTAGAACGCTCGTTTTCATCTTATAAATGGATCTACAATGAAAAAAGGAGTAATTTGAAAGGTGACAATGTTGAAAAAATAATGTTATTTTGAATGAAGATTAGTTACCTACTCTTAGCAATATTTGTTTTTAATTTTTCATGATAAGTTTCATATAGAAAATTTAAAATAAAAGTGTTTTCTGTTTTATTCTTTACTATTATACTAAAATACAGTGGCGGTCAGCTAATTAGGGACACCGTTAATTTGTTTGTATGTATATCCAAATTACTTTAACTTTGTTTCGTTAAGTGACAAATATTTATCGATAAGTCGATAAAACAGTTAGGTCAATCCCTCTGACAGTTTGATTTTTGCTATGAAGAATTCCGCTCATTGATTATATCAATGAAAATGTATGAGGTGCAGCGCTTTTGGACTAGTTTTTTTAAATTTTTCAGTGAGAACATTAAATTCCCGTCACCTACAAATATTTGACTCATAGAAAATTAGCTCCGAAACTACCTAAATAAGGCAAATGGCACATTCCCCCAAACCACTATAATTTTCGTAACGTACGCAACGCCTGTGTGGATAAACGTTTAAAGTATTCATAATTTAAGAATCATTTTTTCCTATTAATCTTTTAAACACACTTGAACCCCGTTGTCCGTTTTTCGCACGCATTATTTGAGGTAAATGGCAAAAGCGCACTCTCCCTGTTTGAAGTAATGGCTGCATGTGCACATAGTGCCGCTATCAAAGCTGCCAGACAAATAAATCAGTGATTCCAGCACAGCCCACTGACTAGAATCAACACATGAATCGTTTGGACATTTTTATATCAGCAATATAATATTGTACATTGTGTTCATAAAATTGTACATTATATTTCAAACAAGACTTTTGTAATGATTATAATAGTCCGCTAGACTATTTTGCAGTTTTGAGTTCTTATTTCCTGATTTACCGGTATCTTATACTTAAATTTAATTGCTATGGGAGAGGTGTTCGATTTAAAAAAAAATTATTGAACTGCAATCAATAACTATCAGACTAAGTTCAAATTATAATGCCATACCTTTAGCGGTTGTAATTATTATAGCCATATTTTGTTACAACTATCAAGCGATAACTTAGTTAAAATCGTAATAATTTCAACAAGTTCTTATAATATCGTACTATCTAATACTATCTAAGATGACCACGGAAACGAGGAATTCCCACGCGAAGACTTACCTTACCACATATGCCTTCCATCGCTGGACCTATATATTGTATATCCCCTGAAGAAACCAAGAAAGCTCTTTTAAGTATGAAATATCACAAGGCTACTGGACCAGACCAGATACTGCTGGACATCTGGAAAATTATGAGCAACTCCGCAATACCTTCGTTAATGCTGCTTTTCAGCATAATTTTAACTGAAATTACAGACTCGTGGCGTAACAGCATACTGTACTGATATTTCCGAATGTAATAACCATAGAGGGATAAAACTTACATCACACACCCTAAAACTCTGGGAAAGAATTTTTGCCTCCCTTCTGAAAGCCGAATTGGTGTTCTGAGGTGTTAGTTAGAACACCTCAGAAAACCAATTCGGCTTCACATCTGGAAAATCTACCACTGATGCTATCATATACTCAGAATGTCCATGAACAAACATCGAGCAAATAAAAAAATTGTTTCTCCTCTTTATAGACCTCGAGAAGGCCTTTGATCGTGTCCAAAGAAAACTAATCTGGCAATTTATGAGAGCCCGATCGATTCCAGAAGGTTAAATAACGATTGTCCAAGATATGTGCAGAAACACGAGGACACGCGTCAGAAGCCCAGCAGGAGTAAAGCCGAATTGCAGAATAGCCTTGACAAATGGGTGAGCTTTTGCTTGAAATCACTGACCTGGTCAGATAACGCCACGGTTGATGAGATTCTGGAGTTGCGGGCCTCATGCCAAAGAGGGTATTGGACTAAGACAAGGAAAAAACCTTTGCTAGCTGTCGTAAATGAGGAAATCTCTGTAGAGCATATTCAGCCGTCATTCCCATTACCAATGTTTCAATTAGATGTTTGGGTGTCAAAAATTGAATTACATGAATTCTTGCACAGCGGCTTAGAATCTGTTGTTGGTGCAAAACACACACACGACGCCAATGCTCTGCGTATTGATGTGGTTCAAGAACTGAATAGAAAATATATTAATTTTTATAGAATATTCACTGATGCATCGAAATGCGATAAAAAAATAGGGGCTGCTTTTTTCGATCCATTTAGTGTCACAAGAGCACAATATAAAATTTCAGCTGGAGTTTCTATAATGACCGCGGAACTCTGTGCGATTTATCAGGCTTTAGTGTTTGATGAAAATAAAAATTATCCCAATGTGGCAATTTTCACGGACAGTAAAAGTTCCATTCAACATTTGAGCAGGTGTGCCTCAGGCGAACGTTGCTTTTCACTGGCGTACAAAATCTTAATGCTAATCTCTAAGCTCCGAAGTTGCGGAAGGTGTTTGAAAATACAGTGGGTTCCGTCACATAT
Organism: Cydia pomonella; assembly: GCF_033807575.1. Taxonomy (NCBI): domain Eukaryota; kingdom Metazoa; phylum Arthropoda; class Insecta; order Lepidoptera; family Tortricidae; genus Cydia; species Cydia pomonella. The sequence continues at coordinate 13,083,366 of NC_084714.1, read as the reverse complement.
CGGCTTGGTGGGAAACGAGGAGGCTGACCGGTTGGCGGCAGCGGCTGCTTCTGAGGGATCTGAGATTGATGTTGCTCCAGACTTCTTAGAAATAGTCGCTCAGTATAAAGGAAAAATGTATGGTCGCTGGAAGGAGTTCTTTGATGCAAGATCGCAAGAAAAAGGAATATGGTACAAGACCATCCAATGTGAGCCTCCTCGGATACCTTGGTGGGAAGTGGCTGACTTAAACCGGGCGAATATTGTACGTGCTCACAGGCTTCGGTCCGGTCACATTCCATTAAATATGTTTGCTTATCTGATGAGGAAAGCAGAGTCGCCCAACTGTGATATTTGCGGCTCTGTCGAGGATGTACAGCACTTCCTAATGGAATGTGTTCGGACTCGAGACAACTATTTGAAGCTAGGGGTTATGCAGTAACTGATATTGGGGTTTTTCACTCGATATTGGCGGAACCGCTGTCTAAAACTGCGAAATTCGTGTACAGTTTTTTTGACAACTCGTAACACATTAAAACTGTAATGTAGAGGCCCAACGGAGCCAACATGTCTCATTGATAAAGGCTCCTTTTAAATATGTAGATAAAAAAAAAAAATGGGTGAGCAAGATAGAAAGCCGGAGACTTCGCATCAGTCGCAGCAAAACCAAGTACAAGGAGTGCTACTATGGTACACCCAAAACTAACTACTACGAGTATAAGTACGTTCTGAAAAGACATATGAAGAGATGTAAACTAGAGCCCTCTGACGGGGAGGGGGAGAGCGGCGCAGCGGCCCTAATGGCGGCGCCTCATTCATGATCGAGGCAGCAGTTTTGAGACTAAACGCCGCAATGAGCTCGACAGAAAACGAGGTGAGCTTAAGGCTCGGCCGCCAACCTCAATTACCTACAACTATGTAAGTGGTGTTCTGACGTGCCCAAAATGTGCTCGAGTATTTAGCAGGAAAATAGGGTACGTAAGCCATCTAAGGGCGCACCAGGGAGTGGATCAGCGACAGTTTAAAAACGCGAACTAAAAATTGCCTACTCCAGACCACACGCTCGCTGTGGCCGAAATTGGTCAGGAGAGCATTATCACGAACTACTGGAGTATCAATATAGATGATAAACCCATGTCAAAAGTAGATCACTTCAAGTACTTAGGTTCTATTATAACTCCTGATGCAAATGTCGACAAAGATGTTACACACCGTATTAACACCGCTTGGATGAAGTGGCGCTCATTATTTTGCGTGCTATGTGACCCCAAGATGCCCATAGAAATAAAAGACAAACAAAAAAGGGAGGGGGGGGGGGGAGAAGGAAGAGGCAAAGCGAAGTCTAAAAAAAAGGTTGTCAGACCAGCCATGACATACGGGTCGGAATGTTGGACCACCAAAAAACTCACGAACAGCATTTCACTTTAACGAAATGAAGATGCTGAGATGGGCAGGCGGAGTAACTTGTCTCGGCAAAGTCCGCAATGAGCATGAGCGAGGGTTTTTATACGAAAGAAGGACGATTACGTTGGTATAAATAAATAAATAAATATTATAAGGACATTCTTACGCCAATTGACTAAGACGGTAAGCCAAGAAAGCTTGTGTTGGGGGTACTACCTAAGACTACGATATATATAATATACATACAAATACATAGAAAACATCTATGACTCAGGAACAAATATCTGTGCTCATCACGCAAATAAATGCCCTTACCGGGGTTCGAACCCAGGACCATCGGCTTCACGGGCAGGGTCACTACCCACTAGGCCAGACCAGATCGGTCGTCGGTGGTATGGGTACGTAATGCGGCATGGAGAAACTCATTCCATAAAGCGGATCCTCAAACTCTCAGAACAGCCGAAGGGACAAGCCAGACCACCTTCTACACGGTGGTCTAATGTGCAAAGAGAGATCCAGAAGCAGAAGATTAACCCACAGACAACCCGAAATAGAATTTTCAGACGCAAATGTACGGGAAGACCCGACCCAGATAAACTGGGATAAGGGTAGGACAAAGAAGAAGATATCGTACTATTTTAGAAGATTCTGGACGATGTTGGTATTGGCAAAATATATTAAAATTGTTCTTTTCAGCTTAAAATGCACTTTCTTGTTGATTTTTCCAAAATAAGGTTAGGTTAGGTGTCTTACTTTTCTTCTTACTGCAATTATCCACTTATCTCGTCGTTCTAATTTCGACCACACTTTTGGAAATCTGTAAAATTTGCAGTCACTATTCTTGTTAATGTTTTTACAATTCGCAATGTACAACATATCTTATAAGGACCATATTTATCTGAAAAACAATCAATGTTTACGACAAAACCTATGACATCTAACAGCTCATGCCAGAGTCTCTACCGCGAAAAAGGAAAATCGACATTTCCGTATCTGCTTTCTCTATCACTCGAATATGCAAGAGCTATAGAGAGGCAGATAGCGAAATTTCAACTTTCGTTTTTCACGGTAGGCCCTCAGCCTAAATGGTTTCATTTTTAGTTCGTTGCTGTGATCGTCCCGGCTCACCCGCTCACTTTGCACGCAGCACGCAGCTAATTGAGACGGCAAGGCATTGAAGTTCCGAGACTCGCTATTTCTTTAAGGCGCGTTTGCGCAAGTGGGGCTGAGATCCTCGCTCTAGGTCGTATCTGGGCCAGAAAGTCTCCATTGCAGCTCAGCAGGGAAACGCAGCGGGAATATTTAGTTGCCTGTGAGCCGGTACGAATCAGTATGGCATTATTAATTTTTTACTGCTTCTTTATTTTTTTACTTATTTGTCAAATGAATTTTGTTTTATTTTGATTAGAATTGTTTATTTATTTTATGATAGATTAAATAGTCTGTTACATTTAGCAATGAAGTACTTCCAATAGGAATTAGTATGAAATGAATGCGTAGTACTTTATAGCTAAACAAAAACAGACTACAGCTGCAGTTAATAATGTGGAGTAGTTTTAGGTGATGATTAATTATTGTATTTCTGGACATTTTTTCTTCTTCCTCGCGTTGTCCCGGCATTTTGCCAGGGGTCATGGGAGCCTGGGGTCCGCTTGACAACTAATTCCCAGAATTGGCGTAGACACTAGTTTTACGAAAGCGACTGCCATATGACCTTCCACCCCAGAGGACAAACTAGGCCTTAATTTGGATTAGTCCGGTTTCCTCACGATGTTTTCCTTCACCGAAAAGCGACTGGTAAATATCAAATTATATTTTGTACATAAGTTCCGAAAAACTTATTGGTAGTTACGAGTCGGGGTTTGAACTTTGAATTGAAAGTCACGCTCTTACACCTAGGCCAACAGCGCCCATTTTTTGACATTTCAATTTTATATTTTTGACCTTTTTGGAAATAAACATTTATATCTTAAACAGCCCTATCATGATCGCATTTTTATCACTTATCATGTCATGCGTCACTTTCACACTTACATACTTGTTAGAAAGTGACAGACATGATGACAGATGATAAAACACTACGACCACATTAACCCTACATCAAACATTACAATACGTATATATACATTTTACTTTAATATAAATAAATATTTGCCCATGTTAAACAGACAACCCTACCATAACACTATCGGTATCTGCCCGCGGCGATTCCAATTAGGACAATGTTTCACTTCACAATCATACATACTTCAAAATATTATATTTCAATATGGAAATGCCAGAACAATAAGGCTGCCACAAAGCGAGTGTGATTGCGGATCATTTGCATGTTTCATTGACCAGGGATTGAATTTTCACCGCGAGGCAGTTCTCATTTCTGTTTGTCTTTTACATTGGACGTGAAAATATAATTAAACGCAGGGCATAATTACATATATTTTCACTCATATATGGCATGGCATATAGGGTCCACGCATGATGTCTAATAAGAGGGAAGAATAGCTTTGCGAATTGCGATCCTAACGAAATAACGGTACTTAATCTATGAAATTCCATTCCGGAAGAAAACGGATTCCACTAACTAAATCTTAACAAATCACTTTGATTTTGATGTCGATCGCTTTAGCATAATATATTCTAGATTTATAGATTTCGCTTTATGAAAGAAAAATTATTGATTTGCGAATTTTGAAAAAAAAAACCTATAAACCTAGTTTTACATTGTGTCAATAACATACTGAAAAATCATGGAAAAATGAAAATTATTTAGATAAAGATAGTTAATTATTCAAGTAGGCATATTAGAATGCGCTCTAAACTCTAAACCTACACCTCTGACCCGAGAAGATTTAAATCCCCCCTCAATTGGAAGAAGGTATCCCAATATGGACCGGCAAGAAACTCGGCGGGACACATCTTTTCAAAACATTACATCAAATAAGAAAAAAAATACAATTTAGATTACTATAGAAATCATGCAATTACATACAGTAGCTACTTTTCTATGTATAAAGTAAAAAATGTAGACGCGGATAAACATTTTCTTTAATTGTAAGAATGAGTACGTAATAGACATCCCTCTTAAAGTTTGTAGCTACGACAGGTATTTTTCTTAGCAAAAACATAATTAGTTTATGCTAAGGGTATCGACGAGCAAGTTGTGATACTTGTGATATACTAAGCAACCTGATCTCAAGTCAAACAAATGTAGATATTATTGAATAAAATTGCTTTAGTATACCGCTATGATGATGATAATCCCATAATAACAACCAGTCAATTATGGTCAGTTAAATATACCTATATCCGCCAAAGAAATCCTTCCTTTAAAGGAAGAAAAAAAAGACTAGAAATTTTCATTCCTTCTTGGCGTGTTTGAGCTTACTCAATTTGTGTAAGAATGTCCCTTTAATATTTATTTATTTATATTTATTTTCAATCATTCCTTTGACGATCTCCGGAGTCTCCGGATCATCAACATATCGGTGGGTGGTCATAGTATTAAATAGGTAGCTATCCTAGTTAACATGTGGTGTTAACACTTGCCTTCATTTGCTTATACAACACAAAGGCAGTTTACCTAATGGAGGAAATCGTTATAAGGGTAGTGACATAAAACTGATAGCGACAAAAAGACAAAACTGCGAGTCACATTATGCGGGTCGTTTCGTCAAGGGTCCGACGTTGTGTAAATGGACTCATTATCTGTTTCGTCAGTTGTGTGTAATTGTAGCACATCATGGGAACAGGAGAATGATGCAAAGATAACTCTTACCCTTTTTAGGTAAACCTAGGACGGATATTATTATTTGTTTAAATATTTAGGTCTTACTTTGTACACAAATAGAAAGACAGTATTATATTATTATTATTAGGGCCAAACGAGCTCGAACCATAAGTTTCATCTGATGATATTAACCATAAGTAGTAGATGCTTGTACTTACACCCGTTTGACTTTAAAGACAGTGGCCTGGGATTCTCTGCCATAAACAGTAGAACTCAGAATGGAAGGCCACATTTACAGACAAAAGACGCGACGTGCTAAAATATACACATATGAATAGTAGTCCATCGAAAACTACTTAATTCACACAAACCGCTGCTGTTTTAATGTAACCAAATTTATGTATTCTCTTTGATAAAAAAGAGGAATACTTACAAATTGTTCCATTCATTTCTAAAGGTACTTTAATCACATTAAGTATGCACCCTTGCACTCCTTGGACAAATTGTGCACACTCAAGAGCCGTAATTAATTTAAATCTCTACCGACGATACGTTTTCATTAAACGTAATTAACCATGACAGACATTCAATTAATTTTCTTGGCAGTTCTAATCTCATTTAAGTGGCACTAAATTGCGTTTGTAACAAAATGCCCGCAACTTTTACTCGGCTAATTGAATGAGAAAATGTCTCACAATTTGCCTGTCTAATGTAAGGTAAATAGAGTGTGAACTCGGGAAGATACTTTGGGAACAAACAGTGGATGCAAAACAAAGTGGGAGTAAACAGCGCCTGCCTCGGGCGAATTAACATTTCACTGTTAGATCCTATAACACAGGCACAGTCGAAACATGACCATCAGTATCTTTGAGTTTGCATAATCATTAGAACTGGTGTATTGTTAAAGTGCGGTTCTCTTTAGAGCTGACAAAGGGTTCCTTATGTAATACGCCCGTACAGCTATTCAATTTATGTTTTCATTTCACACACATATTTCTTTATAAAAACCGGCCATATGCGGGTCGGACTCGCGCACGAAGTGTTCCGCATATATATCTATAAAAAGAGCAAAAAAATCACATTCGTGTATGGGAGCCCCCTTAAATATTTATTTTATTACATTTTTTAATAATGAGATATAGCCTAGTGACAGACGGACAGACGCACGGACAGTGGAGTCTTAGTAATAGGTTCCCGTTTTTCCGTTTGGGTACGGAACCCTGAAAATGATATCAAAAAACTTTTATTATGCTGATATTATAAGATATAATGGAAAAAACAATTTTAGATACAGCTCCAAATTTCGCTTGCATGTTACTGTCAAGACTTTATATTCAACCGATATTGGTATAAATTAAGTAATTACTTAAAGAATAAATAATTGATTAAAGATCGCAATCTCTTCCAGACAACCTTTTTGTAGCGGAAACAGATAATTTAATTGAAAAAGTATTGTAACACGTACTACTACTATACATGAATACTTCTTCGTACTCGCTTGCTACACCATAACTTGTAGCAAGCTATCTCAAACGTAGCGGTAGCATGCGTACTTATTCAATTCAATTCAAATATACTTTATTCATGTAGGCCTAGCAACAAGCACTTATGAATAGTAAGACAGTATTACATATAATTATCTTAATCTAATTATCAGAGCAATTTATTGATGTTGTAAATATTATTCCATATATAATACTAATGAATATAATTCATAGATCAAATTTAATACTAAAACTTTCACAAAATATAGTCATACAAAAAAAAATGTATAAAAAATACTAGTCTAGATTGTTTCTAGAATAAATTCTAAATGTCAAACAAATATAATAAAAACAACAAAGGAAATACATGCATTGGAATATCCATTTCATCATCATTATTCAAATATAATAAATAATGAATCATTTCGAATCACAATTAATCCCACGTTGTTTTATCATTAATGTAGTCTTGTGTGGTATAATAAGCTTTAGAAATAAGTTTACGCTTTACATGATTCTTAAATTTATTAATTGGAAACTCAGTAATATGGTTTGGAAGTTTATTATAAAAACTCACACAATTACCCATGAATGATTTTTTAATTTTATGGAGCCGAGTGAAGGGCACGGCGAACTTATGTTTATTTCTAGTATTCATATTATGAATGTCACAATTTTTCTTAAAATCGGCAATATTTTTATGCACATACAGAATATTCTCATAAATGTATTGACAGTGCACTGTCATGATGTCAATTTCCTTAAATTTATCTCTCAGTGAGTCTCTATGGTTCATTTTATATATTGCTCGAATAGCCCTCTTCTGCAGAACAAAAATGGTATTTATATCTGATGCACCACCCCACAGTAAAATACCATATGACATAATGCTATGGAAGTAACTAAAATATACTAATCGAGCTGTTTTTACATCAGTTAACTGACGGATTTTGCTTACTGCAAAAGCTGCAGAACTCAGTCTATTCGAAAGAGTAGCAATATGGGGACCCCACTGGAGTTTAGAATCTAAAGTTATACCAAGAAAAACTGTACTATCAACTAATTCCAATTCCTCATCCTTCACAATGACACTTGTTTTTACATGCCTTACATTACTAGTGACAAACTTAATACATTTAGTCTTATTCTCATTTAACAATAAATTATTAACATTGAACCAATTTACTACTTTTGAAATAGCATCGTTTACATCATTGTAAGCTTGTTGCTGTCGTTTGACTTTGAAAATAAGTGAAGTGTCGTCTGCAAACAATACTATATCATGGTGGGTCTTTACAAGGAATGGCAAGTCATTTATGTAGATAAGGAACAGGAAAGGTCCCAATATTGACCCCTGTGGTACACCCATAGAGACCAATGACCCCGGTGATCGCTGTCCATTCACATCGACCCTTTGTATTCTACCATTTAAGTAGGACTTAAGTAAATCCAGTGCCGCTCCTCTAACTCCATAATAGTGTAGTTTCCTGATTAATGTTTCATGAAAATTATATTATTAAGTAGGTATTAGTACGATTAACCATCAACGGGTTAGGGAACTCTACAACTGAAGCGCATTTGGCTATTATCTTGCTGTAAATGAGTTATCGTGCATGGTGCACGTTGACAGGGGTGTCAAAACCGAAGATTGATAACTAAATCCGCATTTTAAAAGCTAAAACCATGCCGTAACTCCCTAATGCACAGCCGCTTCATCGTGGCTGGCAGAATTATTAGGTTTATGCGTCATATTCAATGTTATGGGAACATTAGGTACACACATATATACATACATATATATTTGTATACATAACATATATATACGTATATATGTGTACTTGCAGAAAGCGTCTGCCTTTACGCACAGATACCTAAATTCGTCAAAATTGTAAACAAAATTAGTTACATATCTGCAATTAAAAGTTGACGTTGTTGCGTATGAAGTCAAAGTACTGAATGTAATAAATAATTATACTGTAACATGTTTCTTGATAGGTATTGAACAGTTAAACAAACAGCTAATGTTCTCCGATCCGGTGAAAAACAAGCATTACCTAAGCTCTAAGGCATTTACTGCTACAAATGTTTGGCATATGCAAACATTTTACTGTTTTAGTTTATAGACTCGTGTTTACGAAAATGTTTTTACAGCAATAGTTTGTATTCATGTTTTTTAGGGCTCCGTACCTCAAAAGGAAAAAACGGAACCCTTATAGGTACTTTGTTGTTCGTCCGTCCGTATGTCTGTCTGTCAAGACCCTTTATCTCGGGAACGCGTGGAGGTATCGAGTTGAAATTAAAACCATATACTTATGTACTCAGATCTACGACGGTCTCATGAAGCTGTGATAAAATCAAACTTAGCGTAAAAAAAATATACGGCTACAAAAACCGTATATTTTGACACTCCCAAGGGAATTAAAATGTATAGGGTACATCCCGTTGACCTAGAACTATTAAATTTGTACTACAAGTACAGGGACAAATCTCAAAACTATAAATTTGTAAAAAATAAAGACAAAATAAGTTAAATTTGTACGAAACCCTCGGTGGGCGAGTCCTACTCGCACTTGTCCGGTTTTTTATTTATTTAGTAAAACAAGACAATGCTGAGAGCCGGAACCTTCTTGCCAGGTGGCGTAGCATGGTCGCGTTTTTATCGCCCGTCACCATACCTGTCGCGTTCTAACTAGTGTGTAAGTGCGAAAGTGACCCATGACGTGCGACAGATCTTCGTATTGCTTCCGCTGCCTTATTCATGGAGTATGGGGCGCTTTAAAAACCCAGCGAACAGGGATAGTGAATGATAGATAAACATAAGTATGATATTTACATTAATTTTACTAGTCTGGTAGCAAAATTAAGATGGTTTTAGGTGTTTATAATTTTTTTACATATGCCAGAAGGCATCCGCCTTGACCCTTATTGTTGGAGACAACGTTGCATCCGTGTCTGTTGTCGATTGTGACAGCGATCGAGTGGTGACAGAAAGTCGATTGCTGTATTGCCTTTGTCACGTGATTAATCGAAGACGCGACCATCATCAGTCTTACTACTGAAATGTTGAAGAAAAAAACACTTATTACATCCAATTTATAACCAGGTCTATAGCGAATTTATTCTATTACATTTATTTACCGACGTTTCGACACAGGTTTCACTGGTCATGTTCGCAGCTAATTGATGTCTAAGCAAAATGTCAAAACAGAAATTTGTGTAACTACCCGACGAAGTCTATGAAAAAGTTTTGAGTCAACATCACATTTTCAAACCGACCACTACACATAATGTTAATAATTATTTTCAATAGTCCGACAAGAAATGGCGGTAAGTAATGGTAATAAAACAAATTCGCTAATATATAAATCGCGGTTATAAATGTTATTTGATATGTGTTCAAAACGCGAAAGTTTAAATCTTATAAAAAAAACTTGGTCGACAAAAAATGTAAATAGCCTTTCTTATAATGTATACTGTAAAAGAATCACACGAATTAAGAAAAATAAGAGTAAATATTAAAATGCCATGAGATTTTTTGATTGAATCTTTTAAAGTGTTTTTAAAAAATAAAACAAATGATTAATATCCATAACAAATATATGCTTTTTAATCGTGCTCATGTTTATAGAGGCAGTATTAGGAAAAAATAGAAATAAGAGCATAACGTGTAAGACGTAAGTATTACCCTTTTAAGTTACCAAAGAAAAACCTCGGCATAAACAACAGAGAACATTTTAAGGTAAGTAAAACTATGATATCTGCTATGATATGATAAAATATAACATTTAGCAAAGCGAAATTCAGATGTCAGTAAATTAAGAATCCTCTGAGCCATTCCGTCATAAATTCATCAGAAATGCAAAAGAACTGCCACAATCTTACATGCACTCAGCAATAACAATATAAACGTAAACGAATAAAAAACCGGCGCCGGCGTCTACCGAACGAGATTAATGTCCGCCATAGCTGTGACGTCACGCGCGGAAACTTACTTCCGCTAAATGGATCGCTAGGCACAGCCGCCGCTGGGCTAGCTTTTGATTTCGCTTTTTCATTTCCAATTTTAATCCGCATTGCTAAAACTGCGTAATTTTATTGACGCTAATCTGTACAGAGCGAAATTACTGATGCGAGGAAAATCCGCGGTCCAACTGCCTCATAGCTGCCTGTTTCAACGTCAAACATATATTAACCACCCTTATGGACTTCGCAATGTACAATTTTGATTGAACATAATAAGGCGGCTATTTTGTGTGATTGTAGGTGGTTATTTTATTATAATCAAAACTTCTGTCTAGACTAGCTACAGTCGTATTAGAAGTATTGTTTAGTAATGTTACTGTTACCTTTAGCCAAACCATGTGTTTAACGTTCACTTAATTTTATTCTATGGAATTTTTAATAGATTACTGCAGAGTAGCGTTGATCAGTCCATTACCTGTGGTTTGTGTTACTGGATTTTAAACTGTTATAAAATAATAAGCACAAGTGTGAAAAATTGATATTTTGATACGCTGATCGAGAATTTTTGGTTACAATTTAAGAATACTATCGAAAACGTTTTTGATGCCGTGAATATTGATAGATGTTTGCAATAAAACCATCAAAATTGAACTATTTTTACTCCGCAGCCAAGCCAATCAAATTGATTTTGAATTTGGTTTATCTTTCATCAACACATTCAGACCGGCCAGTCCGGATAATCCTTTTTAAATCGTGTCGCAGCTTGTTGTGGCAATATCCCGGGCCCGTTATTCCGAGCATATTGCCTGGAGCAAAACCAATCTACGCATGACCTCTAGGTCCATAGAAAATATAAGTAATCAAAGATCATTTTTAAACTAGTGCGTCTACAGTGCCCACTATGCGATGACAACAGCTGCACAGTACTGCGGCTGCAAGCGGCGATACGGTGAAAGCCACGTTATTATATTTATTATACGAGTATGAAACTCTGGCAAACAAAAGCCAATCGAAACTAGAAATATAATCCAAGAATGGTTGGCTGCTCTAATACTGTTTGATTCTCTCTGATAATTCCAATAAAGTTTTGAACGAAATCATGTAGCGAAAATAAATTTTTAAAAAGTGCGAGTCGGTTTTAGTCGCGCACCAAGGGTTCTGTACAAACTTTCAATTGTCTCATGTAAAATAAACACGAAAGGCGTTTGACCAGAAGTATACTAATAAGCATAATTGTGAACAGCGCCATCTATCGGTAAATTGGCTGACTAATTTACGCGACCTATGTATATGTTGTTTTTTTTGGGATAATTCGTTCATATTATGTCAAAGTTAAAGGATTTAATTAAAGCCTATAATTTCTGTTTGGAATCCTCCCTACTACCTGTGTAAATCTATGAATTAAAAACATAACTTACCTACAGGCACTGTAAGCTTTTAATTATTTTTCACAGGAATAACATATTTTGAATTTTCCAACAGTGTAAATTCTGTTCTGGTAATTTCTAATCATCGTTTTACTCCAACGCTTGAGCTCGTTTCCAGGCCATAGTCCACCCTGCGACAAAATATTAATGAGGTTTTAAATTATGTCATAGAATTGCGTTAATTATCACGACTATTATTGATAATGAGGCAGGCTACGCATAATTTCAATAACTCGGTAAATTAAATTAATTTTGATAGATGCCGAAATAAGTACATATACCTTTATTGCATTTGACAGCCACACTATAAGTAATTAAAATAAAATATAACATTACTGGTAGGGGCCTTCATGTCCTGTCCTGCAGCAGGAACGCAGGCCGCATCCCACGCCATGCGAGTAGAGTCTGTGCGGAAAAAGAAGAGTCGTGGAATGTATGGGGCATACATTCCACGACTCTTCTCTTTCCGAACAGACTATATCAATGACATTCTGCGCCGGGCCTTTACCAGTGCCTGGGCACCAGCCGTCCTAGAGCCCACATGCTTAGACAGGGACGACGGCAAGCGGCCGGACGGCATGACTCTTAGTTTGGGACGCCACATGTGTGCGCCCTTGCGCCGTCCCAGGGACCTCGATCAAGGCTGGAACGGCCGCCGAAGAAGCGGAGCGCCTTAAACGGCGCAAATATGCATCCATTGATTCTGGTTGCATATTTGAGCCGTCTGGGGTGGAGACCCTCGGGCCCTGGGGACCCGGAGCCCATTGTATATTTAGAGAGCTGGCGAAGCGTCTCATTGATGCTACGGGTGACCAGAGGGCTGGTTCTTTCCTTGCCCAGCGAATTGGCATCGCCATACAGCGCGGTAACGCCACCAGCCAGCCTTCTGGGAACCCTACCATCGGGCGACGTGCTAGCCCCTATATTTTATTTGTAAATATATGTATTTAGATATGTTTCTTTACTTTAGTTATATTATTTTTTGTATTTTATGCCTTTATTGCAGCCTCTAGTCTGCCAGCGACTTTGCCCACTTAGAAGTTGCTAAACGGTCCCCCTCCGTTCTTTCAGTATGTAAAAGGTTACATTCTGAAGGGATGTGTACACTTTATTGTATCGATATTCATATTAAACTAATTCAACGGATTCCACTCACGTGTTTTTAGTTTAATGTTAGTTTGTGTCACGATAGTTAAAATTCAGATATTCATATTTATGATATTTTATTCGATCATAATAAACAAAGTCAAATACAAACTTATCCGAATAAAGGATCTCTTCCCTTTACTTCAGTACTCGTGAACTAAATTTCAACTCCCTTAATGGATCCATTGATTTGATTAGTCTTATTTGTCCTTCTTCAAGTTTTCATCAAAATCGGTTTAGTAGTTTTTGCGTGATTATGTTACATATGTCTTGTACTTTTGTACATTATAAATAACGATTGTAACTAATATATACCTCTGAACCAAACCATTCACAAATAAATTTATGTTTGGACAGCAAGGTGAACCAGATTCTATTACAATATTTGAGTATATTGCAAGCCATTAGTGGAGGCTTAGGTAAATGTAGTCTTTAAAACTGACCTTTAGTGAGGTGTAAAGTAACATTTAAGCGCCTATTACGTAATTGCTTTTATGGCCAATATACCTCATGCGCTCAGGGGAAAATTTATGTTTGATATTAACTAGAAGCTTTTGGATGAAGAAGCGACTGGCGTTTGTTAACGCGTTGAGTAGACGACATTCGGAAAATTGCGGGTCACTTCTGGATGAGATGAACTCAGAACCCGGGACGAGAGAGAGGCCTATGCTCATCAGTGGGCGAAAATATCATGCCTCACTACGTAAGTGAAAGGGTCATACATACCCAATTTTTATGATGGCGAGGTCATCTAAGGTCGTTTTTCTCATCCTTTCAAGGGTAGACAACTATCCCGGCAACTGCATGTACCCCTTTCAAACTCCGTCATCTTTATTAAAGAATAAAATATTAATTGTTTAGCTACACCACAATTAATAGGTGATTTTAATCCGGATATTAATATTACAAGTTATTTAAAGGGCCGTCAAAAGTTGAAACCCGACTTTGTTTAATATGGACAATTTAATATTTTTACTAGGACATCTTTGTGCATAAACCCGTATAAAGTCCGTCCTAACTTTGACATTAATGATGACAATATCATACTTAATAAACTTAAACAAAAGTTATAGTTACTAAAAAAAGTGACCAAATGGCCGATTTTTTAATTTGGTGCGCTCGATTCCGTCACTAGTTAATTTGTGAAAAATATGTTTTTTTCAAAATTCTGTTAACACACTTTGTCATTGCAAAGGTCATGCAGAGTTAGCTTGGTCCAACTCTAACTCTAAAATAGTAGTTTATTTGGTTTAACTTATAATACACGAAACATAAAAGGGCTGGAATCTCCCATTAAGTATAACAATACTTGTATCAGGAGATCCCGCCCGTCCATTAGAAAATAGGGTAAAAACCAACAAACTATATTTAACTTAATTAATATACAATTATACAATTTACAAATTAGATCATGATTTACGATTACAATTTACATTTCATATACAATTTTAAACCAGATTCAATTGTGTGATTACAATTAAGAGACCGTATAATCAAGATATTTGCACTACAATAAATCTATATACCCACTGTAACTTCACACTTTTTGACTTATACAAACGTCATCGAGATGTTACTACTTTACACAGTAAATACTTATTTATCAAATAATAGAAATTCAGTTTGCGGCCGTCACTGCCAGCGCGCCGTCCGGAAAAACCAACGACCTTCCGGCGAATCCGGCGTAATGTTCGGGCTCCCTGTGACATTTGACGCAGGTTTTTAGGCTGCGTTTCTACCGGAGATGTGCGAGGGTACGTAGCGAGGGATGTGTTTGTTAAGAACCAATAAAATCACTTAATTAGTTTTCCTCGTTCAGCAATGATTTTTAAAAACCACAACACACATGAAATGCATGCTGTGATTGCCTTTAAGTGGGGGATCAATTATAAAAGTGCTCCTTTAGTATGTGAATTGTATCTTCTGTTGGTGATCCTAATAAACAAATAAACAAGTTTCAGGCAAAAATTTCATTTCTGGTACAAGCTTTTATCGCTGACTGTATTTTTCTTTCTACAGGCAATTAATACACATCGAGGACATTCTAACAACAAACAATACTGTACCCAACATAATTAATTTGCTTTGTTTTATCACGTAGTTTCCATGGCCACCTCCAGTCTCCATCATCAGATCATCTCCATAAGTCAATTGCTTTTAGTTTAACATGAGCAAAATATATAATGTGGAATAGTCGTATTTAGAATAAAATATCCAAATTTTGCAACCGTCCGTAGTAAGCCATAAAGCAAAGTTATTCCAGCGCCGGTCCGGAAAAACCAACGACCTTCCGGCGTGCAGCGAGCACTGCCCGCGTAATGTTCGAGCTAGCGCTGACACTTGAAGCGGGTTTATAAACCGAAATGATTGAAGGGGCTTTAAAAACTAACATAAAATTTTGTTAGAGTATTGCAGCATAAAGTAAGGTTTTAATTATCATTATATTCTTCGGTGGCTGATTAACATCAGGCCGACCACATGCTGGTTTGGCACCGTCGTGATGTTCATGTAAAAGCTGAGTTTTATGCACCCGTATATTCTCGGGGATGTCACTTTCACTTTAAGAAATATACAACATTTGGGTATACAACGTGTGAATGATTTACATAGGTATGTATCTTGTACCTGTAAATGCAGCCCGTAATATTTAACTCCGTTTCTCTACTTTCGTTATTCGTTATTCGTATTCGCGGGCTGGGTTTCCGCAACTCGACGTCGCAATTCGCGCCTATTTTGCGTGATGGTGGGTTGACGGCACTACTCCTGCCAACCCAACTCTACCAGGAAGCCTAGCAGACCCTTGATGTTGCCGACGACTTCTGGGAGAGACCCCGGGGAACCGAGGTATTGTGCCCGGTATTCTGCCACCCCTGGGCATTCAAGAATGACGTGGGCGGCTGTCTCCTCCTCCTCCATGCACGCTCTGCAGAGGGGGCTATCTGTAACACGTAGGGTTAATAGGTGTTTGTTTAGTGGGGCGTGGCCGGTTATGGCCCCAGTCAAAAGCCGGAGCTGTGGCCTCTTCAGCTGTCTCAGCCTCCTCGACAAACCGGGGTCGATTGTCGGGAGGGCCTCCTTCGCCTGCCTGCACGTGCCTAGGTTAGACCAGTACTGTTGGTGTTTTACCTTGGTGTTGCGTCTCAGCATGTTCCGGAGCCAGGCATAAGGCAGAGGTATGATTGGCTCCGGTCCTGCCACCCTCAGTTCCGAGCCACCTCTCGCCAATATGTCGGCTGCATCGTTCCCTCGCGAGTTGCTGTGTCCCTTAATCCACTGCAGAGTTACGCTGGTGGTGGTGCTTACCTCTGACAGAGCCTTGTGGCATTCGTAGATTAGCCCTGAGGTCAAAGTATAACTTTGCAGAGCTTGCAGTACTGACCGACTGTCGGAGAGTATGCGGATGGGGTAGTCCTCTACTTTCCTTGAGACGATTGCGTGTGCTGCCATTATGATGCCCATACATTCCGCCTGGAAGACTGTGTTGTGGGCGCCTAGTGGTGTTGAGATATGTATGTTTAGGTCCTCTGAGAATACTCCCGCGCCAGTGCCTGACCTTGTCTTTGATCCATCCGTGAAGATTCTCAGCTCTCTCGGGTTAAGTCCTTCACGAGGTTCTTCGTGTAACTGTATCTTGTATTTCTTGTCGAAGATGTATTGCCTGGGTATCCTGTCAGTCACCGCTTCTATTAGCGGTTCCTTACCTATCGCCTCGTAGAGGATCTCGGTGTGTGGTACCCTGGGTGGTCTCCAGAGATTCGATTTTTTGAGACGTACCGCCGAAGCTAGCGCTTCCTGTTGTATAAAGAGGTGCAGCGGCGGCAGGCCCAGTAAAGCTTCCAGGGCCGCGGTTGGTGTTGTCCTCATGCAGCCCGTAGTCGCCAAACAGGCCAACCTCTGGAGTCGTTGTAGTTTAGCTTCAACTGTGGATAGTTTGGTGCGTGGCCACCAAACTATTGCACCGTAGCTTATTATTGGTCGTATGACTGCCTGGTAAAGCCATAGAGTGATCTTGGGGGTTAGCCCCCAGGTTCTACCCACCATTCTACGACATTGCCAGAATACGACCGTGGCTTTGTCAATTTTGCCGTTTAAGTGATTACTCCAATTCAATTTGCTGTCAAGTATTACCCCTAAATACTTTACCTCTGCAGATAGTTGGAGTTCAGTGTTGAACAGTTTGGGAAGGCAGAAGTTTCCCAAGTTGCGTTTGTTGGTGAACATAACCAGCTCAGTTTTGTTGGGATTGACTGAGAGTTCGTTGTTAATACACCAGCGCTCCACGATGGCTAGTGCAGAGCGGGTAACATCGCATACCGTACCTGAATGATTGCCGCTCGTCAGTATCACTATATCGTCAGCATAGCCGATTGTGTAATAGTGATTGTTGTTTAGTGTGGTGATCAGGTCATTCACCACCAGGTTCCATAGTAGTGGTGATAGGACTCCTCCTTGGGGGCATCCTTTTGCCACTAATGCTTGTTGTGTTTCGCCCGTCCCGAGTTTGATGGTTCGCTGGCTCAACATGTTGTTTATCCATTCTGTCATAACTGCATTCGCGCCATGTCTTACCAGTGCTGCTGTAATGCTGCTGAACCTGGTCCTGTCGAAAGCCCCTTCTATGTCTATGAAGGTTCCTAAGCACATGGATCTGTTCTTGATCGCCACCTCAATCTTACTTACCACTGCATGAAGTGCCGATTCTGTAGATTTGCCAGGGCTATAGGCATGTTGGTTTGGATGCAAGGGCACATTAATTAGCACCCTCTCCCTAAGGTACCTGTCACACAACCTCTCTAATGTTTTCAGCATGAAAGAGGTCAGACTGATGGGCCTGAAGGATTTGGGGTCCGAGTAGTCGCTTTTACCTGGTTTCGGTATGAAGATAACCTTGACCTCCCTCCATTGCTTCGGCACGTATCTGTGTGCCAGACAGGCGCGCAGAACGATGGTCAGCTTCAGAGTGAGATGCTTCCCGCCCCATTTAAGAAGCGCAGGGAAGATCCCATCCATACCTGGAGATTTGAAGGAGTCAAAGCTGTTTAGGGCCCACTGCGTGCGCTGCGGGCTGATTACCTCATATGTCTGTAGCCACTCGCCTTCCGTCGGGGTGGTTGTCTCCATCTCGTTCCAACTTACTGGGTGCGATATCACGCAGTCCGGGAAGTGCGTTTGCACTAGGACCCGTTCCGCCTCCTCCGGTGAGTTTGTGAGAGAGTTGTCTGGCTTACGCAGGGATCCTAAGGTTATGGTCGAGTTGGTAGAGAGGACCTTCCTTACCCTGTTGGCCTGCGTGGTGGTCTCGATGTCTGTACAGAATTTGCGCCAAGAGTTTGTGCTTCTGTACCTGAGACGTTTTTTGTACTTGGCCTTGGTGGACTTATAGTTGTCCCAGTCCTCGTCAGCGCCTGTGTTCATAGCTCTGTTCAGTTGCCTCCTCATCTTGCCCCTGAGTCTCTCCAGCTCAGGTCCCCACCAGTTGTTTTTCCCTCTGCTTCTGGTCGGTGGGGTCGATAAGGGGCATGCTTGATGGTAGCAATCCAGAATGGTGCTCGTGAGAATGCTTACCTGTTCCTCTATGCCCGCTGTGCCTTCTATTCTAGGGGGACCCTCCAGCTGTTTCAATGTTGTAGACAATCGCACCGTGTAAAGGTCACGATTCATCTTGCGTGGGTTCCGCCTGGGCACTGCTGCTTGTGTTTCTACCTGAATGTCAAATCGAATCCACTTGTGGTCTGAGCACGATACCTCCTTCGATACATGCCAGCCCGAGATTAGTCTCGATGCTTTTTCGGTTGCTAGGGTCAGGTCAATGATTGTCCTGCTGCGTCTGTTTACAAATGTCGGTTCTGAACCTGTGTTAAGGAGGTTGAGGTTTGTAGTGAATAGGTACTCGACGAGCTTCTTACCTCTCTCGTTACCTGCTTCCATCCCCCATAGGGGGTGATGCGCGTTCGAGTCGGTGGCCACGATGAGCTCGAGCCCTGCCTCTTCGCAGTAGTTGACCAGCCTTGCCATGTCGTGCGGTGGTGGTTCTTCAGCCTCCGGCATATACACAGAGGCTACTACCACCTCCTGCAGGCTGGAGTCTTGCGCCCCGTGCAGTTTTATAGCGCACAGGTCTCTGGAACAGAAGCTCGTTAGAGGTTGCGCATGTATGTTATTGGTTGTGTAGATGCAAGCCCGGGGGTTGTCCAGTAGACTGTTAGCTTACCTCCTAAGTTGCGGAGTCCGCAGACAGAGCCCCTTCTGACCCACGGCTCCTGGATCAGAATTACGGCTGTTGTGTTGTCCTCCAACCACTTCCGGATCTGCGCCGTCGCCGTTTCGCTGTGGTGGAGGTTGGCTTGGAGGAATTTACCAATGGGCGAAGGGAGTTCCTTCACAAGGATCACCCTCCTCCGCCGACATCGGCTCCTCCTCCTCCTTGTCGATGGCCAACTTCCCTAGCCCCTGCGCGCATTCCCCCTCACTCTCCGAGGAGTCACGAAGAAGTTCTTCTTCGTTCTCCTCGGAGACGGAGGGAGGTTGCGCTGGAGCTTGCGACTCAGGCACCTGGACTTCGTCCATGGGTTCCTGCGTCGCCCCGGAAGTGTCCATGGGCTCGGACGGTGCAGCGGCTTCGCCACCAGTGGCGACAGTGCTAACAGGGGGCGGCTGCTCCCTGAATTTTCCTCGTGCCCCCTCGAACTTCACGTACACCGACCCCAGCATAAAGCCAAGTCGGCGCCCGCGGTCCACCAAGGGTTGCACCACTGTCTCCGGCACGCTGACGACAGCGAACGTTTCCGTTCCCTGCACCTCGCGCCGGTTGAGTAGCCAGCGGTCTATTTCCGCCCACGGGTTCTGGTACCGAAGGGCTCGGCCTACTTCGCCAAAGTCCTTCCAGACGCCCGGGAACAGGATGCCGCATCGTACTCGCTTTGGCACCTCGCTGAGGCGCCTGACCACCACCTTCTCCCCCTTATCGAGGGTGATGGTGGCCACGCTGCGCTTGAGCCATGCTAGCGTAGCCTGATCCTCGCACCACAATCTCAAGGAGCCATTAGCCCAGGTAGGCTTGCCCCTGAAGATCGGTCCCGCGGGAAGGCTTTCGGTCGGCTGCTTTGCCTCCTGTGAGAGCAGGGCTAGCAGTTGCCTCTGGACCTCCTCCGACTGTTGCGGGCTCAGGTGTCCCGAGGTGGCAGTGGTCACTGCCATCAGTAGGTCCGCCTTTGCAGCCTCCGCATAGTCGGCATGGGGGGTTTCACCTCGCGGTCCAGTCTTCTGCCTCTTAGGCTCGCCCCTGGGGGATATGGTCTCGTCAAGACGAGCCCTCTTGGCAGACGACCGGGCCCCTTGGTTACTCCCACCCTCGGCCCTGGTTCCTTTCGCCCCTTTCCCCTGGAGGGGGGCGCGGTTTGCTGCTGGTGGGCCAGCTGCTGCCCGCTCCCCATCCTTTCCAGGGGCGCCTTGTTGGGGCTCCGGGGCGGTGTTGTTCAGGGCCGCTTGGGCCCTTCTGTATCTCTGCCGTTGCTTCCTGTTACGCTTGTGCGGCTTAGCCGCGGCTGTAACAGGTGGAGGCGGGGGCACAGGAAGTTCAGCCCGTTTACCGGGCTTTCGCTTCCGCGCCTTCCTGGACTCGTGTACGGTCCAGCCAGCCTCCAGCTGGGCAGAGATAGGGTCCAACACCACCTGCACCGGTTCAATCACCGGGTCCTGCTCCGTAACAGGGGGTTTTCCCCCTGTTGGAACAGCACCCCTGGATGTCCCCGGTGCTGGAGGTAGGGGCCGGGTACGCTTTTCCGATACGGGGGGTTTCCCTCCCGTTGGAATGGTACCCGTGGATGTCCCCGGTGTTGGTAGTAGGGGCTGGGTGCGCTTTACCTTGGCGGGGGGTTTCCCTCCCTTCGGTATGGCACCCTTGGATGTCCCCGGTGTCGGTAGTGGAGGCGCAGTACTCTGGAGCACCGGGCCTGCTGCTTTGGGCGTCAACGCATCAGGTTTACGTGCCTTCGGTTTCCCGGCGGCTCTCCCACCTGGTGCGGACTGTCCCTTGCATGGCGGTACTGTCGAGACTGCGCCGCCACGGTGTGTGTGTGTTTTGTGTGGTGTGGTGTGTGGCGGAACTGTCGGAACAGCTCCACCATCGTGTGTGTTGTTGCCTGCCAGGGTTGCTTGTGCCTCCCTGTAGGCACGTGTTAAGGAGGGAGGAACTGTCGAAACAGCTCCTTGACCCTGTGGTGTGGTGTGTTGGGTGGAGGTTCCCGGTACAGCCGAAGCTGCTCCGTCTCCCTCCGGTGTTGGGGTTTGGGATCTTGGTTTATCCATTGTTCCTTTTGCTTGTTTTCACCTCTCGAGCTTCCCACCCTCCATGGAGCCCGCACCTTTGGGGATGTCACTTTGGACACCAGGAATACCCAAGAGGTATAGGTGTGTTGAGTTGGTTCTCCTGCGCGACATCGGGAGCTGCAGACACGTGGCTGGAAGAGACGATCCCATCTCCTCCAGTGGTTCCACGCGCCCTTGCCCCGTCAGCATGGCCGAGCCCCAGGCATCCTCCCAGAGGACGCCCCTCCCCACACCTCGCCTGCGGACCGTACCACCTCGACCGTACGGGACGCGTGTCCATTACCCTGCAGTGGCTAGTTGCAGGGCCACCGTTTCGCCGGAAATTCGGACCAAAAAGGGCATATTGGCCCACAGGGGATAACTAACCCCGACCCCCTGCGGGCCTCGGCCCCTAGGACTCCTGCATCCCCGCTGACGGCGCTCTACTGCGCAGGACAAACGCAGGTAGGTGAGTGTAGTCCGCCTAGGTCACCTACTCCCTAAGCGGAACCGGGAGATCCATAAAACATAGCTGCCAATTAGATCGAAACCAAATTGCCAGCCATGTTCTACAGGAAACTCCAGAGTGTGTCATACCCCCTTCGGGTTTTTAGGTCCTCGTGGGTTATGACGTCGCCTTCATACTCGGCTACTGGTGGTCCGGGGCAGATGGAACGTGCGACGCCCGACCGACCACCAGCATTACCAGGGTGTGCGACCCACCCCACAAGTGGGATGGGTTCGTCCATGGCCTGCGGCGGCAGAGCCATAGACGACGGGGACGCGTATGATAGACTTGAGGGAGTGAGCCCGCTGGCTCAGCGCCGCACACCTGAACCCGCGTGACTACTCCCCCCTACACCCCGTTTCTCTACTTTAACTACTACTACCTCTATTACGTTCAAACATCGATTCAACTTCAGACCACCAGCGGAATGGACATAGGGTCTACCGCGAAAATCTAAATTTCGTTGTCTGCCTTTTTATCGCTCGAATATGCAAGAGAGATAATGAAATTTCAATTTTCATGTCAGGCACTCAGGGGTAGAACGTACCACGGAAGTGAAATAGACGCGCTTATTTATTTTTAAACCATGAACTGGAGAATCCTCTTAAAGTATTTTTTTGGGGTCTACTCTCATGTATTCAGAAATAATTTTAAATCGTTGAAAAATATTGATGCTTGTAACCCAAAAGTGCAATAACAAAGAAAAAGCGCTGCCGACGCGCCGGCTGCTTAGTCTCACCAATTTCGGTCATATTAGGAAACGGGGAAAAGCATTAATCTTTTATTTAATTTCAACGGCGGCACACACTACGGGAGAGACATCATGTTTGGGCTCATAAATAAGTGTAGCCTGTCTTGTTTCGAGAAAGAACGCGACAGCTCCGCGGGATACAGCATAAATCCTTGGATAAAATTACACAGTCGTTAACTGTTGGAATACAGTGCTTCAATAATTCAGGAAGCACCGTGTTGTTTCTCCATTTTATGAGATGTTGCGATTCCTAGGGGTTCGAGCAAAGAGTATGTAAATTTGCTGAGCGAAATGTAAATGATTCAGCTGTGGGTTGTGCAACTAGAACGAACTAGACGACTGCTGTAAAGTCCGTCGTCATTTTACTTATTTTCTGATTCGGGTCAACAAGATGCATTTTAGTCCCGCCGCATACATTAAAACAGATTTTTAACGAGAATACTTAGCATTTAACCAACTGGAGACGCCTTGTCTGTAATTTTCTGTACAAAACAGTCTGCTGATTTTTGTGGGGGAGGGGCACGTCAAATGTACGATGCCATGTCCGACAAACATCAGTCCATATAACATGTATGACGTATGACCATTGGTCGAGGTTTTCGACTGAGAAGTAAGCTCTTAACGGCGATTCCGGTTGGTTAAATGCTCTAAGTGAGAATCATCATCATCATTTAAGAGCATGGCTCTTGTCGTTGGAGTAGACGCCAGTTTTTGCGGTCCTCGGCAAAGTTCTTTAGGTCCCTGTAAGACACGACATTTAAATAAATAAATAAATATTATAGGACATTATTACACAAATTGACTAAGTCCCACGGTAAGCTCAATAAGGCTTGTGTTGCGGGTACTTAGACAACGATATATATAATATATACATATTTATAAATACTTAAATACATAGAAAACATCCATGACTCAGGAACAAATATCCATGCTCATCACACGAATAAATGCCCTTACCAGGATTTGAACCCGGGACCATCGGCTTCATAGGCAGGGTCACTACCCACTAGGCCAGACCGGTCGTCATTTTCCGACCATCCATTCCCGACCGGTCACATTTGCTTTTCCTTTTAGTTGCTGCGTGTAACTTGCTCGTGGTTTTCCTCTTCCTCTTCTACCTTCGATCTTGCCTTCCAAAATAGTTTTAAAGAAAGTGTCGTGTCTTATCAAGTGACCTATCAGTTTTCCTCGTCTATTCTCTATGGTCCTCATCCTCAGTAGGTTTCTCCTCTCTCCAACAATTTGCAGCACTTCCTCGTTTGTTTTTTTTCTCTGTCCAACTTATTCTCTCCATTCTTCTCCACAACCACATCTCAGAAGCCTCTAAGCGTTTCCTATCCTTCTGCCTCATTGTCCACGACTCACACCCATACAAAGCGAAGTGAGAATATGTCTCTTAATTAATTTTCCCATTGGGTGGCAATCTAAAAAACGAAATAAGGCCAAGCTGTTTGTTAGGTAGCTATGTTGACATATCTGTTACCTTAAATCGGAAATGTAGTTACAATGGTGTACAGTCAGCTTTTTTTTTATGTAATAGGCTGCAAACGAGCAGGCGAGCTGCAGGGAGAGGTGAATTTTTTTGCAAAATTTACTTAAACTCATATATCATTTTTTCCTTCTTTTAGCTTCAGAAGTACGTGGTTAAAATCTTTCACGTTCCTCGTGTTACATCGTGTATTTGTTGATGAGACTTTTCAGTCCTGTGTTAAGGGCCTGTTTCACAATGTCGAAGTAAAGTCCTGAATATGCTACTTGACTTGCCACTTATCTGACGAATAAATTCATCGTTGCCGTTTCACAATCTTCAAATAAGCTTAACTGGTAGATAAAGTGCTAAGTTTTGCAGAGACTATACATCTCTTTTGTATTGTAATTATTTATTTTAAGATTATTATGTTGTATTTATAAATGTTGTTATGTATTTTTCATGTCACTATATGATGTTACTAATGTTGTATTGAATTGTAAAAGAGCCCTTGAGGCCTACTTGCAGAATAAATGTTTGAATTTTGAATTTTTGAGCAAGATTTACTTGGGCGTTTAATTTATTTGTTAATTAGCTATCTAACACTTTACTTGTACATTGTGAAACAGGCCCTAAGTTCTTTCTGATAGATTTTAATACAAAATAACGTAGGTATGTGTAAATAGCAAAATTAAAATACTCAGAGTCATTATCATTTAGAGGAGAAAACTTTAGTGGAAAATTAAAAAAAAAAACTGGTAGAAAATTAACCTGAAAGCACTTGGATAGGTATGAATAAATTACTAATAGCCAACCACGGACCTTTCAATTCTAGATCTTCTATGTCATCTTACGAGTATCAATAGACTTTATATTCTTTTGAATTTTAGTTCGTTAATATTTATAATATTAGAAGAAACTAAAAATTTTGTAAATATTTTCTCATTGATATAATTTCTCTAATGACTCTTAAAATACTCCTATTCGTGCTAAATATTTTAAGGTTTTATGAATAATAAGGAGTTTTTATGCGTTGAATCAGTTTACAGTAAGTTAAATTCACAATTAACTGCATTACTCAAGCACAAATTGTTCTGTGCGCTGTGCACAATGCACAAAAATTACCATATTAAATTTTACATTGCTATTAAATTCAAATTAACCTCCGCGTATTTAAATGCCAACGAAATTGCATTTATTGTTGTATTTAATTTGACATGATAGCCTGGCCGCGTAGCCAACGTTACAATCGTTAACGCTCCGTAGCGTAGCGTAGTTATCTCTCTCTATCACTCTTTCATATTAGTGCGACTGTGACAGTTGCATTTCGTTCGCCACGGAGCGTGTACGATATGCACGTTGGCTACGCGGCCTGTTGTTGACTTTATCGTTGTTCATATTCGATACTTCGTTAGTAAGCTAGTACATCAACATGGAAATGGCACTATATGCTGGTATTTCATTACCTCTTCAAGTTATTTTACTAACCTAGGTAGGTGTACATTAACATATATTGTATAGGTACTTTTCAGGTGTACATGCGGTATTCTACTGTAGAACAAGTACCCCTAGTGTAAATTTATTCGCTAGCGAAACGTGACGTACGCGTTTGCTTTAAGTCTCATTTAGTATGGGATTTAGAAACAGCGCGCCAAGCGGAACGTTTTGGAAACTCAAAATCCCATACAAAATGAGACTTAACGCAAACGCGTACGTCACATTACGCCATCGAATAAATTTACACTAGAAGTACAGTTCTTGACACGTCAACGTTACCGCCACTTTTTAAAATGGTGCAGTAACCAACAAATAGTCAAGCTTTTCGATGTGGTCAATTTTGTATTTCACTGTAGGTCTGTAAACTTTCCCATTTAACTCCAACTATAGTTAGCGCCAAACTTTACATTCTAGCTATGTACGGCTACCATGACATTACTCAGTATTAGCAGTCATGATATTACTCGTGAAACTCACTAGCACTAAACACGAGATACACGGGTGATTAATGTCATAACATGTAACTTGTAAGTCTTAATCGGCCTCCATGATGCATTGTTTTAAATAGAACAGCAGCGGTATCATGGTCGCATTTTTATCGCCTGTCATACCATGCGTCACTTTCGCACTTACATACTTGTTAGAACGTGACAGGCATTATGACAAGTGATAAAGATTCGACCATATTAGCCCTACAGACTTCAATCAAATCCTGAATTTCAAGAATATCTTTTCATAGTTTGTTATTTTTTCTGTAACTCAAAATGAAATGAGCCATCACGCAAGAAACATTTTACAAAATGAATTTAATAGTAAACGTACCTACAGCATCCTCGAACAAAGCAGTCTAATGATCTAATTGCGTGTCTAAAAATATTACCATTATAAAAATCTGAAAGCTTGGAATTAAAATGCAAAATTGTTTGTTTGTTTTAATACAAGCTTGTTTTTCATTTGATTAAATCTAAATATTTTTTGGGTTGCGTGAAAATAATATATCCTGTGATATTTAACTACTTAGATCGATTTCTCTTCGTGAAACTGTATTGTACATCTCATCGAAATCGATAAAACTGTACCCCTAGTGTAAATTTATTCGATAGCGTGACACGTACGCGTTTGCGTTGCGGATTTTGAGTTTCCGAAACATCCCGCTAGGCACGCTGTTTCTATATCCCATACAAAATGAGACTTGACTAGCGAATAAATTTACACTAGGGGTTCTGTTTTAAACAACTAATTGTCAAATATACCAGTATGATAATTATATGTATGTACTTACCTAATACATAATCATAAGATGTCAAATGCTTTTCTCAAGCGATAAACATTGAAAACTCGACTGCATTTTACCTCCACAAAATGCAACTGCAAATGGTCCGCTGAAAAACGACATCCTATTATCCAACCCACAAGTGAAAATCTTGAAACCTAACCAGCACATTTTCTATGTTTAATATTACATTAAAAAGGATGAAATATGACGGTAATCTTTAAGTAAGTAGGTACGTTTATTAAAGCAAGCTATATTAATATATATTAATATGTAAGTTTTTTTTATATATTTATAGCTCTCTCTCTGTCCTGATTACACTATGCAAACTTGTTCGTTAATTAACTATATTCTATAATAATGAATTTAAAAAAATGTAATACATGTAAATTGTACTTGTGGGGACATATATACATACATAGACATATACATCGATCGGCGTCGTGTCCGTTATAGAAACAATGAAATTGTTCTGATAAGAACAGTTTATAGATCGATCGATTGACACTCTGCGGTTAAGCAGAGAAACGGTGACGTTTGCTCTAACAAGAGCTGTTTTGAGTTTGCCCTGAGAAGGGCAGTTTATACATATGCGGAGCCTGCAGCATCCTCGTCGAACTCGTCGTGTCTTCTACCAGCGGGCATCTAGCAGCGGAGCGGGACATGGCGCACCCCGCGCACCGACGACACGATGCGCACCCTACGGAGGCCAGCCGAGAAAAGGACGATCAGCGTTGGCGCGCTTTATTTTATAGGCGCGCGCAAATGCCGCGCCCACGCGCCGCAACACTCGCGCCCGCGCACCTCATCCCGCGCGGCTACTATTATTTATAACACTCTTTCCTGTATATACATCCCTTTCTTACATTTCTCAAATTCTATATCAATTACGCGCATTTTGTAAATAAAATACATTCAGTCTTGTACATAGCTACAAATCGACTTTTACTTCAACCAACCTTCTGATACCTGCCTACATTGGTCCCTACATCACCATATACTACATCTAAATTGTTAGTTGTTTGATCTTAGTGTGGGATGCCATCTACGTAGACACACTGACACCGTCCCTCTTCCAACGGACTTATGTAAAAGCGGGCGCAGCGGCGCAGAGCACCGAAATTTTGAAACGTAATAAATAGTAAGAGCCTCGGTATAGGGTACTATTTTGTACCATTTGGCGTTGAAACTCTAGGTCCAATGTGGTACCAGCGCGCACAAGGTTTTTTAGAAATCGTAAAGCGTCTGTTTGAGGTAACTGCTGGTGACAGAAGAGCTGGCGGCTTCCTCGCACAACGTATCAGCATTGCGATACAACGAGTAAATGCCGCCAGCATCCTTGATACAAATATTATGTGAGTAGATAGTTTAGATTATAGATTAACGTAAGTATAGATGATAATTATTTAGTCACACACACACACACACACACACAGTAACAGTTCCATTAAGGGGATACAGGGGCTGAGATTTAAATATTCTATGCGAATATATCCGTCTCGCTAACGGAAGCGGCTCCTAAAACTAGTGCAATAAGGACAACGCCGGGTTAGGCGAAAAATCCTGCGTAAAAATCTCAAAAAACAATTTTTCGTACTCGACTGTTTCCTCCTACAAAACTCAACCAAATGTAACGAAATTTTGAAATGTAAATGGTAATGAAATTATTTGAGTCGGCCTGTTTTGATTTTTAGGCTAATTGATGTCAGTTTTGAATACCATGCTTCTCTTTGCGGCCTAGTAAATTAGGACATTTTTGCGAAATTTTGTAGGTAGTGCACTAGCGCCTTAAGAAACAAAAATATCAAAAGAAGCAAAACAGTCCGAAACATATATTAATAATAATAATAAGCTTGTGGCGAGCTGTTGGGGAGTAACGACCCGACCCGAGTACTCCCGAGAGTCGGTCAGTGTCTCCGTCTCCGGTGTGTCTTCGTCGGTCGGAGTGGACCCCGAGGGGACCCGCAGGACTCTCAGCTCTGGCTTGCCTTCATTGGCCGTCCAGAGAGGAGTCGTTAGAGCTAAATGCTCCAGGGGTGGAAGTGAAAACTTGCATTAGACGCGAGTTGGCACAGTGGCTGTTATCAGCCACTGGGTAGAAAGCGGCGTACACCTCTCGACACCCCTGAGCCGCTCACACCGGTGTTGCTCCTGGTCGTCTTCACGACGGCATTTTCAGGGGCCCATCTAGTGGGCGGCGAGTCACCGCCTGCCTCGATAACTAGTGAAAACATTTTTATGGCAGGTGTCCGGACGTCTTTGCATTAACCCAGTCTCATTGTCCTGCCAAACTTCAATCCATAGACCGTTATACTGTTCACTTTACTACAATAGTCCCAATGCCTGTTGCGACCGGTTCATGGGTGTCTATTTTTGCGGCCGTGAACGGGTTCCAGCGGGCGTTCTCCATGACATTAAAGCACTCCAAGAGGCCTCTACGTGTTGGATCTATATCCCCACGCAAGCCTATCAAAAGACCGGGATTTATAGGCCCGTGAAATCCAAGGAGATACAATAAATAATAATAAATCATTGCTCTAGCTTCAAAAACCACGGAGGAAACAGGCGAGTACGTTTGTATGGAGAAATGACCACTCCTGCTGCCTCTTAACGGCGGTTTCAGACTAGCAAATTTTTTTGCCTGTATGTACACAATCGTTTCGGCGCTACGAGCTTACACGTACGATCGTATAAATAAACACTGTATTAAAGGAGAACAAATAAACGATTGCATGAGTTTTCCCATGTGATTACTGCATTTGCGATAAGCAAAGACAGAACGCTAGTCTGTAACCGCCCTAACAAGTACCTCGCCCACGAAGCAGCGGGCAGTTGGTACCTAGTTAACTATAACAAATTAAAGGTAATAATTTTTCATCGCACTTACTCGAAAAAGATCTTATTTCATGCAGGTGTACTAAAGGACAAAGGCCTATATTGTGACCCTGTAAAAAAACTCCCTAGGGAGTTATAGCTTTTTTTAAATTTTGTTACTAATTCATACGAATTAACTAGGTATAAATGAGTTTTACTTTTAAAATATAGACGTTTATATATGTCTAAAAATATTTAATTTGATTAATTTGATAGCCGTTTAAAATATTTTTACACAATTTTTAATTGTGGCTGAATGTCAGATGGCCTTCGATACCTAAACTGACAAAACATGACAATATGGCGGGCGAATGTTTGAAGTGTCACCGTATTTAAAAAATATTCCCTTAAAATTTAGTTTTTTCTTCGAAAGTGTGATGAAAAACATTGTGTGTAACTCCATATTGTGTGTGAGCATATTGTTAATCGAGTCTAATTCACTCCAGCCTGCGGCTGTCGCTAATATATATATATATACCCCTACTTCATGCGTGCGGGAGGTCTCCCAAAAAAAAAATTCGTTTTATTGGCGTAAAAAAAACACGTCCTCATAGTAAATTTCAGACTTCTATCGCTAGCGGTCACTGAGCTAAGCCGCGGACGGACAAACAGATACATATATGGCGAAACTATACGGGTTCCTACCGGGGACTTTCGCATTTATAGCATTAGTAATGGAGATGGATACTATGATCTAATAAGTCTAAGTATAAATAGTATGGATTACTCATTTTATCTAATTAATATGCAATACTTGCTCACCTAACATTACGTTGTATATATAAATTGTATAAAAGTGTATAAAAAAGTTTGGGGACACACGCACACTAATGCGCTGTATATAAATTTTAGCGTATAAAAGACTCAAAGTAAACGTTCAGTATATTTTTGTATAAAAACACTCGATGACCCCATAGTATGCGTTGTATATGCGTGTTACTTTGAGACACGTCCTCAAAGTATACAAATGTTCTCAAAGTATGCCTTCGACAAAAAAAAAGACCCGAAAGTAAACGTTGTACATAAATATATATATATATATATATATATATATATATATATATATATATATATATATATTCTCTCACAATGTTTCACTTATCCCCCTCGTTTGCACAATATGTTGTCTATATGTACTATGCGGAAACCTGTACAAAGCGTAATTTATCAATCGTTTTAAATAAGACATATTTGCGTTTTATAGTGTAGCACATCGTATTGCGGCTTGAGGACAATCAGTAATCACAGAAAGGCCAATGATTGCTACCTTCTCGCTTTTATTACCTACCCTTTGTGATTACACAGAAATGGATCGTAAAATACAACTGGCTAACGTTTATTTGTGAGTAAATTGTACATGGAATACGTTTTCCTTCTAAACACCATTAGAGTTATTGTTTGGAATACCAGTTGCCAACGTAACAGTGTACATAGCTCGAACATAAATTGAAAAATAATAAGAAAAATAAACATTGTAAAGTGAAGTCAGTTTTAAGTGATTACTATTATATAATTGTAAGTATTAATAGTTCATCCTCCTACCCTACACCTACGGGAAATAAAAACACAGTTAATGATAGAGAACACCTTATAAAGTATTTGTGTTGGCTAGTTTTTACGTATTGTTCGTAAAACTAGCCTAGTCGGATCCTTCATAATTTCAGGATTTTCTACACAGCGCAGAACTTGGCATCTATATACTCTTTTTTCGGCGAGTCAACAACGACAAATATTCTTAATATTGAACTTGGCTGTCATTTCACATTTGTTTTTGTTGGTATCATTATTAATAATGTCATTCCAAGTGATAGTGTCGGCTCTATATTATATTTCCCTTGGTCACGGCATCACGCGTGAACGAACGGCTGGACCAATTCTGCTAATCCTGTTTTGTCGTGTTTGTTATTGTCAGGAGAAAGTTCTTAAGATAGAAAAAAATAAGAAGAGAAGTGCGTACGTGCAATACAGCGATCCAGATATCGGTTTCAGTATTCAGAGAGAAGATATCCGTTGTTTGGTGTCCGATGAAGGCTCATTTGTGAAGAATTCCCGCAAAAGCCACAAATACCTGCATATTACGTCTCTGTCTGTCCCCTCCGCAGTTCACGGTAATTCATGCAATTTGTTACCGACTTAAACCCAGGTCGCGTATGTAAAGATATGCTACTGCGTACAAAACAAAAAAACAAATAAAAAAATAAAAAAAAATAAAAATAATAATAAGTTCAAATATCCCTTGTATTTTATTATGTGAAATATACCTACTTAAAAACTAGTTTCATTGGTTTATGTAAGATTACCTATCTTACTATTACTTTATATTTATTACAGCTACTTATTGCAAGCAGCCACGAAGATAATATCACGTAGTTACTGGCATGAAACTGTCAGCGCCTCATTATACTTAAAGGATCATCACCCACGATCCATAATGTTCACCAAGCTAAAGTGACTGTGCTGATATTACTAAGATGTGTTACTCATCTCATATGTCGTCTACCAGACAGAGCAACCGCAAATCATAATTAACATAACCATAACGTATATATACGTGTAGGTACGTGTATGTTATCAGGTTATCACTTAGTAAATGGTGAATAGAATTAGGCGTTACTTTGCGGACATCCATACTAATTTAAACAAAAAAAATACTTTGCTAATCCGCGAAAAGATAACGTGCTAGTCAATCAGTGCTAACCCGTTATACTTACTTGCGTATTTTTACATGCAATTAATGTTCCCACCCTCCCACCGCAAAAATAAATATAACAATCCACCACCAAAAGTACAAAGCTCGACACGTGATTCGCCTCTCTACGAGGCAT
Organism: Cydia pomonella; assembly: GCF_033807575.1. Lineage (NCBI taxonomy): Eukaryota > Metazoa > Arthropoda > Insecta > Lepidoptera > Tortricidae > Cydia > Cydia pomonella. Next base: position 13,050,733 of record NC_084714.1, on the reverse strand, counting down.
CCTCAGGAGATGCTGGAATACCAATTAGTCCAATTACTATTTAATCTTAGAAAAGGCGTAAACATAATTTGTACTGCGAATACTGCGTGCTTTCACACTGCTATTTTTTAAGCTTGTTTTTTTCTGTGTCAGAAATATTTTGTGGTAACTTGCATAGCTTCGTACCGTTGGTGAGCGTATAAGCTCTTATTAGTGTGATTCGTGAAAGAACTTCTACCGTAATATCAAGACCTAATAATATAGTCTGAATATAGATATAGGATCACATACGCATAAGTGGCATGTGAGTTGTGCGTATACACAAGCTTCACTCGATTTGTAAAAAACGATTTTTTAACGGCTTATAATTAAAAGTCGCTTCATTTTGAAAGGTAATTTCAAGGGGCTGGTGAGAGCCGTGGGAGAGCGGCACCATCTGGCCTGGCAACATCTGGTTTATTGAAGCCTTTATCTGTTTCTGTAGTATATATACTACATGTAGTATACTACGGAACTACTACTACTCCACTACAAAAAAAGCCATACGATAAATAAATAAATAACTACTACTCCTATAAGGTCCTTTGTTAGGTTCAATGTTAAGTCAGTCATGATACAATTAGTCATGTGTGAGTTATTATTAGTTATCATTGAGTTATCATCAATGATCATTATCACAACCAGGGAATAACAAACAAACAACTGTATAATCACGCCTATTTCCCGGAGGGGTAGGCAGAGACCACGGATTTCCACTTGCTACGATCCTGACATACGTCTTTCACTTCCTTCACTTTCATAACATTCCTCATACACGCTCGCTGGGTTTAGGGTGCTGTTGGTCTGGCCTTTCTTCGGGAGTACCCCTTTAGCTCACTTAAACCTTCATTTTTTATTGCGTCGAGTACTTACTCGACTTTTTAAATACGGTGACATTTCGAACATTCGCCCGCCATATTGTCATGTCACAACTTTGTGACAGCAGTCATAATTTGACGTTTCAGGGATAGTGAACAATTTTAGTACTTTACATATTATTACCAAAATTATTTTTTATGAAGTTAATATTTCTTGCATTAACTCTTATTCAACTAAAATATTTCAAAGTGGGCAGCTCCCGTGAACGAATTTTCAAACACATTCGTGTTTCGTACCTTCAAACTGTTGATAGCCGAATGGCATGAGTTATGACGTAAACAATTTTGGAATTTGTTTCAAATGGAGGGTAGATATAAGGAGAACACTCTCGCGGCACGGTCACTACATCGTGTGGTGGCAGCAAAGAGTAGTATAATATACACCGTTTTTTTATTGAATTCCGTTAACTTCGGGGTATCGGTAAATACGTTTAAGGAAACTAAATGGCATAGTTAATTTTAAAGACAAATATTGTTCATTATTTTTATTTTTATAAAAAAAAAATGAAATGTTGCATATAGCGTTGTTGTAACACGGGCATTACATTTAACTCAACAAAACAATTGAAAACTTTGACATATGAATGTCCTCGTACTTAAACACTAATGAATATGTAAACAGGCCCTAAGGCAAGTGTACACGCTCGTAAGGGCCTTATAAGATAAAACATTCATAATTGATTATCTCCGAAATGTAGTTATTTAGAATACCGGTATCTTTGAGAAAGTTACTTAAGCTTACTTTACTTTAAGCTCAGGGATGCACCCTTGAAATTAACGGAAATAAAAAAAACATGGTGTATAGGTGGCAGCAACGGCGAGCGGCGGCCATAGGTTGGAGTGAAACGGAGTTTAAGAAGGAGTTTTGGATTCCGATATATATCTGAAAACACCAGTTTGAAAAAGGGTTCGCATGAAATTTTAGTGCTGGCTGTCGAGAAGCCAATCCAGTTTTATTGTTACCATTAGCTTTATTGTAATTAACGCTAGCCAGCTAACATAAATATTGACGAAGCCTGAAAAGCGACCGGGCGAATGGAGGAGAACTTTCAAGGCAACTAGATAGCCTGAGTGCCTAATGTTGATTGACTTTATACATAAAAGCGATTCATTGCTATTAGGTTGTAAATTACTGTTAAAGCAAATGAAAATGTACGAGTACGTAATTAAACCCAATAAAAGTCGAATAACAAAATTAATGCGACAAAATTCAACGCTTGGACAGGTGCATCTGCAGATTAGACGAAGTTACAGTAACTAGTATTGAAAATGACGGCCAAAGGTTATTTTTTGCTATACTTACTTTAACACAAAACACACACCTACCTAAATCTGCTAGGAAAGAACAAACTTTGAAAAATTCCTAATCACATTTACACAAATACAACCAAGTGAGTTGATCATTACACAAGAACCCTGTATTGATTGAAGACAGATTTGTTTTCAAAGTACCCACATTTCCGACGACAGACAGTTTTGTTAGTGGATGTTCAAAATAAAAGTAAGCAAGCTAAATCTGGATCGACCCTTGTTATCGCAAACGAATCTCGAATCAAATCTGCGGCCGTATTTGGATCGTTTCCCCAATCTAATAGATAATGGCCCAATTTCTGCGACCCTCGAATTCAGCTGACTGGCTTAGGTTCGGTTCCGAGCATACCAATTCAATTTAAACGTTTTAGCGAAAATCATTTAATAGTAACGTAATCATTTTGGAATTTATGTGAGTATAAAATAGGTAATTTCTTTTATCAGTAATGTTAAGCGGATACACACATCGGCCGCTTTTCCATGCAAACGTAGTCCCCATTTTCCTCTCTGGATATCATTATGGAAAACGTTTTAACATATTTTAATATATATTAAGCATAGCTATAGCTAAGTCAAACATAGTAGAGGTATGTTTGACTTTTTTATATTTTTTTATTTGGTTAAAAATGAAGTAGGAGATTAAAGTTTCGAAAAAATCAAACGCAGGGACAGCCGTGATTGATATACAACAAACTGTGTCAAAATATTTAAATAGTAATAATATTAATATCCAGAGAGGAAAATGAGGACTATGTTTGTATGAAAAGGAGATTTCGCGCGGTCGCGATGTATCCTCTTAAACTGTGTCAGTCAGCTGCAATAATATCTACCCTATCACAGAGCATAAAACCTTAAGAGTACAAAATATCGACTGATCTGGAGATAAAAGTTTTTTCCTGTTTATGCGTGGCGGTGGCGCATGAAAAAATCCACAGGTACCCGCTACCCGGGCTGGGTACCGGGGCCAGTTAACCTCAGCAAAAAATAGAAAAGCCTATGACGGAGGCCCTCACTTACTTCTTACTTCCGATGGCACTACAACCCTTTGTGGATCTTGGCCTTTTCCACTATCTTCCTCCAGTTGTCGCGACCCTTGGTAACCTTCCTCCAGTTGGTGTACTTCCTCATCCTCCTAAGATCGGAGATACCACTATGCCTTTTCTGTTGTGGCGTCCACCTGATGATGGTGACCCGATCAGACGAATTTTACAGAGCCTCGTTACACCACTGGCTTGATGCTACTTGCTAAAAAATACAGTGTATTCATCCTTACTTGTCCTATCATGTAAACAAACACTCCTCGAAGACATTATCACACTTATTTAAACTTTCACGATTTATACACATTATTAACCGTCCTCGGAACATGTCTGTGAAGTTGGCATATCAAAGTCTAGCAGATCACGTTTTTATTGGAGTTCTATTAGCATGCACCATAGTTCTAGAGTTCCTGATACTTTATATCAATAGTTCTGGCGTTTTTATCAGAAAAACCAATACTATGGATTTTTAACAAATGATATGCTAACTTCACACACTAGCATATCATTTAGTTACAAATGGAATGAAAAAATTTGTATTGCCTTGTCACGTGATAACAAAGAGTTCCTGACACAAAAAAGACATCTCTGAGACCATTCATTACAATTATTAATTATTTTTAAATTCAATGATATGCTAACTTCACACGTGTTATGCTGATGTAATTTAACAAGGCACAGACATATATTTGGTTTCAAACGATAGCTCTTGCTCTATTGTTCGTAGAACTCAGGAGTTCTCGGAGTTCTCGGTCCTAAATCAAGCGAGCGAGCCAGAAAAAACTTAACTTTAATAATATTCAATTTTAACAAAATTCATATGAAATATAGAAAAATATTTTTAAAAGTTCTAGGTATTATTTGCGTATTTATTTATAGCTGAGAGTCTAATTAAAAAAACAAAAGGATTACCCGGCCCCTGTCTCACATTTATGGTTAAAAAAAATATCATCTTTGATATTTGGATTTTTTCAAAATAGAGACATGATATGCTGAAACATTTTTAGCAGCATTAGGCTTGATTTTGGTCTCCATTGATAAACGTGCGTCTGAATTGTATAAAACAGCGGAGTTTTAGGCAATCGATACACTATAAAAGTAAAATAAAAAATTAAGTTTGAAATTTCGATATCGTCAATATTCAGGTGTGATCTGCTGAAAGATTTTCAGGAGATATAGGCTTGAATTTGGTCTTCAATGATAGCTGTTAGTCAGTAGTATATAAAACAGCGAAGTTCTAGTCAATAAATACACTATAAGTGATATAAAAAAAAATAGTTTTTAAGTTCGATTTCGCCAATATTCAGGTGTGATCTGCTGAAAGATTTTCAGGAGATATAGGCTTGAATTTGGTCTTCAATGATAGCTGTTAGTCAGTAGTATGTAAAACAGCGGAGTTCTAGTCAATAAATACACTATAAGTGATATAAAAAAATTAGTTTTTAAGTTCGATTTCGCCAATATTCAGGTGTGATCTGCTGGAAGATTTTCAGGAGATATAAGCTTAAATTTGGTCTTCAATGATAGCTGTTAGTCAGTAGTATGTAAAACAGCGGAGTTCTAGTCAATCAATACACTATAAAAGTGATATAAAAAATTTAGTTTTTAAGTTCGATTTCGCCAATATTCAGGTGTGATCTGCTGAAAGATTTTCAGGAGATATAGGCTTGAATTTGGTCTTCAATGATAGCTGTTAGTCAGTAGTATATAAAACAGCGGAGTTCTAGTCAATAAATACACTATAAGTGATATAAAAAAATTAGTTTTTAAGTTCGATTTCGCCAATATTCAGGTGTGATCTGCTGAAAGATTTTCAGGAGATATAGGCTTAAATTTGGTCTTTAATGATAGCTGTTAGTCAGTAGTATGTAAAACAGCGGAGTTCTAGGCAATCAATACACTATTAAAGTAAAATAAAAAATTTAGTTTGAAATTTCGATTTCGTCAATATTCAGGTGTGATCTGCTGAAAGATTTTCAGGAGATATAGGCTTGAATTTGGTCTTCAATGATAGCTGTTAGTCATTAGTATATAAAACAGTGGAGTTCTAGGCAATCGATAGACTATAAAAGTGAAATAAAAAATATTGTTTGAAATTTCGATTTCGTCAATATTCAGGTATGATCTGCTGAAAGATTTTCAGGAGATATAGGCTTGAATTTGGTCTTCAATGATAGCTGTTACTCAGTAGTATATAAAACAGCGGAGTTCTAAGCAATCGATACACTCTAAAAGTAAAATAAAAAATTAAGTTTGAAATTTCGATTTCGTCAATATTCAGGTGTGATCTGCTGAAACATTTTCAGGAGATATAGGCTTGAATTTGATCTTGAGTGATAGGTGTTAGTCAGTAATATATAAAACAGCGGAGTTCTAGGCAATCGATACACTATAAAAGTAAAATAAAAAATTAAGTTTGAAATTACGATTTCATCAATATTCAGGTGTGATCTGCTGAAATATTTTCAGGAGATATAGGCTTGAATTTGGTCTTCAATGATAGCTGTTACTCAGTAGTATATAAAACAGCGGAGTTCTAGTCAATCAATACACTATAAAAGTGATATAAAAAAATTAGTTTTTAAGTTCGATTTCGCCAATATTCAGGTGTGATCTGCTGAAAGATTTTCAGGAGATATAGGCTTAAATTTGGTCTTCAATGATAGCTGTTAGTCAGTAGTATGTAAAACAGCGGAGTTCTAGTCAATCAATACACTATAAAAGTGATATAAAAAATTTAGTTTTTAAGTTCGATTTCGCCAATATTCAGGTGTGATCTGCTGAAAGATTTTCAGGAGATATAGGCTTAAATTTGGTCTTCAATGATAGCTGTTAGTCAGTAGTATGTAAAACAGCGGAGTTCTAGTCAATCAATACACTATAAAAGTGATATAAAAAATTTAGTTTTTAAGTTCGATTTCGCCAATATTCAGGTGTGATCTGCTGAAAGATTTTCAGGAGATATAGGCTTAAATTTGGTCTTCAATGATAGCTGTTAGTCAGTAGTATGTAAAACAGCGGAGTTCTAGGCAATCAATACACTATTAAAGTAAAATAAAAAATTTAGTTTGAAATTTCGATTTCGTCAATATTCAGGTGTGATCTGCTGATAGATTTTCAGGAGATATAGGCTTGAATTTGAACTTAAATGATAGCTGTTAGTCAGTAGTATATAAAACAGCGGAGTTCTAGGCAATCAGTACACTAAAAAAGTGAAATAAAAATTTAGTTTGAAATTTCGATATCGTCAATATTCAGGTGTGATCTGCTGAAAGATTTTCAGGAGATATAGGCTTGAATTTGGTCTTCAATGATAGCTGTTAGTCATTAGTATATAAAACAGTGGAGTTCTAGGCAATCGATAGACTATAAAAGTGAAATAAAAAATATTGTTTGAAATTACGATTTCATCAATATTCAGGTGTGATCTGCTGAAAGATTTTCAGGAGATATAGGCTTGAATTTGGTCTTCAATGATAGCTGTTAGTTAGTAGTATATAAAACAGCGGAGTTCTAGGCAATCAATACACTATAAAAGTGATATAAAAAATTTAGTTTTGAAGTTCGATTTCGCCAATATTCAGGTGTAATTTGCTGAAACATTTTCAGGATTTAGGCTTGAATTTGGTCTTGAATGATAGCTGTTAATGAGTAGTATATAAAAAAGTGGAGTTCTAGGCAATCAATAGACTATAAAAGTGAAATAAAAAATATTGTTTGAAATTTCGATTTCGTCAATATTCAGGTGTGATCTGCTGAAAGATTTTCAGGAGATATAGGCTTGAATTTGATCTTCAATGATAGCTGTTAGTTAGTAGTATAGAAAACAGCGGAGTTCTAGGCAATCAATACACTATAAAAGTGATATAAAAAATTTAGTTTTGAAGTTCGATTTCGCCAATATTCAGGTGTAATTTGCTGAAACATTTTCAGGATTTAGGCTTGAATTTGGTCTTGAATGATAGCTGTTAATGAGTAGTATATAAAACAGTGGAGTTCTAGGCAATCGATAGACTATAAAAGTGAAATAAAAAATATTGTTTGAAATTTCGATATCGTCAATATTCAGGTGTGATCTGCTGAAAGATTTTCAGGAGATATAGGCTTGAATTTGGTCTTCAATGATAGCTGTTACACAGTGGTATATAAAACAGCGGAGTTCTAGGCAATCGATACACTCTAAAAGTAAAATAAAAAATTAAGTTTGAAATTTCGATTTCGTCAATATTCAGGTGTGATCTGCTGTAACATTTTCAGAAGATATAGGCTTGAATTTGATCTTGAGTGATAGCTGTTAGTCAGTAGTATATAAAACAGCGGAGTTCTAGGCAATCGATGCACTGTAAAAGTAAAATAAAAAATTAAGTTTGAAATTACGATTTCGTCAATATTCAGGTGTGATCTGCTGAAAGATTTTCAGGAGATATAAGCTTAAATTTGGTCTTCAATGATAGCTGTTAGTCAGTAGTATGTAAAACAGCGGAGTTCTAGTCAATCAATACACTATAAAAGTGATATAAAAAAATTAGTTTTTAAGTTCGATTTCGCCAATATTCAGGTGTGATCTGCTGAAAGATTTTCAGGAGATATAGGCTTAAATTTGGCCTTCAATGATAGCTGTTAGTCAGTAGTATGTAAAACAGCGGAGTTCTAGTCAATCAATACACTATAAAAGTGATATAAAAAATTTAGTTTTTAAGTTCGATTTCGCCAATATTCAGGTGTGATCTGCTGAAAGATTTTCAGGAGATATAGGCTTAAATTTGGTCTTCAATGATAGCTGTTAGTCAGTAGTATGTAAAACAGCGGAGTTCTAGTCAATCAATACACTATAAAAGTGATATAAAAAATTTAGTTTTTAAGTTCGATTTCGCCAATATTCAGGTGTGATCTGCTGAAAGATTTTCAGGAGATATAGGCTTAAATTTGGTCTTCAATGATAGCTGTTAGTCAGTAGTATGTAAAACAGCGGAGTTCTAGGCAATCAATACACTATTAAAGTAAAATAAAAAATTTAGTTTGAAATTTCGATTTCGTCAATATTCAGGTGTGATCTGCTGATAGATTTTCAGGAGATATAGGCTTGAATTTGGTCTTCAATGATAGCTGTTAGTCAGTAGTATATAAAACAGCGAAGTTCTAGTCAATAAATACACTATAAGTGATATAAAAAAAATAGTTTTTAAGTTCGATTTCGCCAATATTCAGGTGTGATCTGCTGAAAGATTTTCAGGAGATATAGGCTTGAATTTGGTCTTCAATGATAGCTGTTAGTCAGTAGTATATAAAACAGCGAAGTTCTAGTCAATAAATACACTATAAGTGATATAAAAAAAATAGTTTTTAAGTTCGATTTCGCCAATATTCAGGTGTGATCTGCTGAAAGATTTTCAGGAGATATAAGCTTAAATTTGGTCTTCAATGATAGCTGTTAGTCAGTAGTATGTAAAACAGCGGAGTTCTAGTCAATCAATACACTATAAAAGTGATATAAAAAAATTAGTTTTTAAGTTCGATTTCGCCAATATTCAGGTGTGATCTGCTGAAAGATTTTCAGGAGATATAGGCTTAAATTTGGTCTTCAATGATAGCTGTTAGTCAGTAGTATATAAAACAGCGAAGTTCTAGTCAATAAATACACTATAAGTGATATAAAAAAAATAGTTTTTAAGTTCGATTTCGCCAATATTCAGGTGTGATCTGCTGAAAGATTTTCAGGAGATATAGGCTTGAATTTGGTCTTCAATGATAGCTGTTAGTCAGTAGTATGTAAAACAGCGGAGTTCTAGTCAATAAATACACTATAAGTGATATAAAAAAATTAGTTTTTAAGTTCGATTTCGCCAATATTCAGGTGTGATCTGCTGAAAGATTTTCAGGAGATATAAGCTTAAATTTGGTCTTCAATGATAGCTGTTAGTCAGTAGTATGTAAAACAGCGGAGTTCTAGTCAATCAATACACTATAAAAGTGATATAAAAAATTTAGTTTTAAGTTCGATTTCGCCAATATTCAGGTGTGATCTGCTGAAAGATTTTCAGGAGATATAGGCTTGAATTTGGTCTTCAATGATAGCTGTTAGTCAGTAGTATATAAAACAGCGGAGTTCTAGTCAATAAATACACTATAAGTGATATAAAAAAATTAGTTTTTAAGTTCGATTTCGCCAATATTCAGGTGTGATCTGCTGAAAGATTTTCAGGAGATATAGGCTTAAATTTGGTCTTCAATGATAGCTGTTAGTCAGTAGTATGTAAAACAGCGGAGTTCTAGGCAATCAATACACTATTAAAGTAAAATAAAAAATTTAGTTTGAAATTTCGATTTCGTCAATATTCAGGTGTGATCTGCTGAAAGATTTTCAGGAGATATAGGCTTGAATTTGGTCTTCAATGATAGCTGTTAGTCATTAGTATATAAAACAGTGGAGTTCTAGGCAATCGATAGACTATAAAAGTGAAATAAAAAATATTGTTTGAAATTTCGATTTCGTCAATATTCAGGTATGATCTGCTGAAAGATTTTCAGGAGATATAGGCTTGAATTTGGTCTTCAATGATAGCTGTTACTCAGTAGTATATAAAACAGCGGAGTTCTAAGCAATCGATACACTCTAAAAGTAAAATAAAAAATTAAGTTTGAAATTTCGATTTCGTCAATATTCAGGTGTGATCTGCTGAAACATTTTCAGGAGATATAGGCTTGAATTTGATCTTGAGTGATAGGTGTTAGTCAGTAATATATAAAACAGCGGAGTTCTAGGCAATCGATACACTATAAAAGTAAAATAAAAAATTAAGTTTGAAATTACGATTTCATCAATATTCAGGTGTGATCTGCTGAAATATTTTCAGGAGATATAGGCTTGAATTTGGTCTTCAATGATAGCTGTTACTCAGTAGTATATAAAACAGCGGAGTTCTAGTCAATCAATACACTATAAAAGTGATATAAAAAAATTAGTTTTTAAGTTCGATTTCGCCAATATTCAGGTGTGATCTGCTGAAAGATTTTCAGGAGATATAGGCTTAAATTTGGTCTTCAATGATAGCTGTTAGTCAGTAGTATGTAAAACAGCGGAGTTCTAGTCAATCAATACACTATAAAAGTGATATAAAAAAATTTAGTTTTTAAGTTCGATTTCGCCAATATTCAGGTGTGATCTGCTGAAAGATTTTCAGGAGATATAGGCTTAAATTTGGTCTTCAATGATAGCTGTTAGTCAGTAGTATGTAAAACAGCGGAGTTCTAGTCAATCAATACACTATAAAAGTGATATAAAAAATTTAGTTTTTAAGTTCGATTTCGCCAATATTCAGGTGTGATCTGCTGAAAGATTTTCAGGAGATATAGGCTTAAATTTGGTCTTTAATGATAGCTGTTAGTCAGTAGTATGTAAAACAGCGGAGTTCTAGGCAATCAATACACTATTAAAGTAAAATAAAAAATTTAGTTTGAAATTTCGATTTCGTCAATATTCAGGTGTGATCTGCTGATAGATTTTCAGGAGATATAGGCTTGAATTTGAACTTAAATGATAGCTGTTAGTCAGTAGTATATAAAACAGCGGAGTTCTAGGCAATCAGTACACTAAAAAAGTGAAATAAAAATTAAGTTTGAAATTTCGATATCGTCAATATTCAGGTGTGATCTGCTGAAAGATTTTCAGGAGATATAGGCTTGAATTTGGTCTTCAATGATAGCTGTTAGTCATTAGTATATAAAACAGTGGAGTTCTAGGCAATCGATAGACTATAAAAGTGAAATAAAAAATATTGTTTGAAATTACGATTTCATCAATATTCAGGTGTGATCTGCTGAAAGATTTTCAGGAGATATAGGCTTGAATTTGGTCTTCAATGATAGCTGTTAGTTAGTAGTATATAAAACAGCGGAGTTCTAGTCAATCAATACACTATAAAAGTGATATAAAAAATTTAGTTTTTAAGTTCGATTTCGCCAATATTCAGGTGTAATTTGCTGAAAAATTTTCAGGAGATTTAGGCTTGAATTTGGTCTTGAATGATAGCTGTCAGTCAGTAGTATATAAAACAGCGGAGTTCTAGGCAATCGATACACTATACAAGTAAAATAAAAAAATAAGTTTGAAATTTCGATTTCGTCAATAATCAGGTGTGATCTGCTGAAAGATTTTCAGGAGATATAGGCTTGAATTTGATCTTCAATGATAGCTGTTAGTTAGTAGTATAGAAAACAGCGGAGTTCTAGGCAATCAATACACTATAAAAGTGATATAAAAAATTTAGTTTTGAAGTTCGATTTCGCCAATATTCAGGTGTAATTTGCTGAAACATTTTCAGTATTTAGGCTTGAATTTGGTCTTGAATGATAGCTGTTAATGAGTAGTATATAAAACAGTGGAGTTCTAGGCAATCGATACACTATAAAAGTGAAATAAAAAATATTGTTTGAAATTTCGATATCGTCAATATTCAGGTGTGATCTGCTGTAACATTTTCAGAAGATATAGGCTTGAATTTGATCTTGAGTGATAGCTGTTAGTCAGTAGTATATAAAACAGCGGAGTTCTAGGCAATCGATGCACTATAAAAGTAAAATAAAAAATTAAGTTTGAAATTACGATTTCGTCAATATTCAGGTGTGATCTGCTGAAAGATTTTCAGGAGATATAAGCTTAAATTTGGTCTTCAATGATAGCTGTTAGTCAGTAGTATGTAAAACAGCGGAGTTCTAGTCAATCAATACACTATAAAAGTGATATAAAAAATTTAGTTTTTAAGATCGATTTCGCCAATATTCAGGTGTGATCTGCTGAAAGATTTTCAGGAGATATAGGCTTGAATTTGGTCTTCAATGATAGCTGTTACACAGTGGTATATAAAACAGCGGAGTTCTAGGCAATCGATACACTCTAAAAGTAAAATAAAAAATTAAGTTTGAAATTTCGATTTCGTCAATATTCAGGTGTGATCTGCTGTAACATTTTCAGAAGATATAGGCTTGAATTTGATCTTGAGTGATAGCTGTCAGTCAGTAGTATATAAAACAGCGGAGTTCTAGGCAATCGATGCACTATAAAAGTAAAATAAAAAATTAAGTTTGAAATTACGATTTCGTCAATATTCAGGTGTGATCTGCTGAAAGATTTTCAGGAGATATAAGCTTAAATTTGGTCTTCAATGATAGCTGTTAGTCAGTAGTATGTAAAACAGCGGAGTTCTAGTCAATCAATACACTATAAAAGTGATATAAAAAATTTAGTTTTTAAGATCGATTTCGCCAATATTCAGGTGTGATCTGCTGAAAGATTTTCAGGAGATATAGGCTTGAATTTGGTCTTCAATGATAGCTGTTAGTCAGTAGTATATAAAACAGCGGAGTTCTAGTCAATAAATACACTATAAGTGATATAAAAAAATTAGTTTTTAAGTTCGATTTCGCCAATATTCAGGTGTGATCTGCTGAAAGATTTTCAGGAGATATAGGCTTAAATTTGGTCTTCAATGATAGCTGTTAGTCAGTAGTATGTAAAACAGCGGAGTTCTAGGCAATCAATACACTATTAAAGTAAAATAAAAAATTTAGTTTGAAATTTCGATTTCGTCAATATTCAGGTGTGATCTGCTGATAGATTTTCAGGAGATATAGGCTTGAATTTGGTCTTCAATGATAGCTGTTAGTCATTAGTATGTAAAACAGCGGAGTTCTAGTCAATCAATACACTATAAAAGTGATATAAAAAAATTAGTTTTTAAGTTCGATTTCGCCAATATTCAGGTGTGATCTGCTGAAAGATTTTCAGGAGATATAGGCTTAAATTTGGCCTTCAATGATAGCTGTTAGTCAGTAGTATGTAAAACAGCGGAGTTCTAGTCAATCAATACACTATAAAAGTGATATAAAAAATTTAGTTTTTAAGTTCGATTTCGCCAATATTCAGGTGTAATTTGCTGAAACATTTTCAGGATTTAGGCTTGAATTTGGTCTTGAATGATAGCTGTTAATGAGTAGTATATAAAACAGCGGACTTCTAGGCAATCGATACACTATAAAAGTAAAATAAAAAATTAAGTTTGAAATTTCGATATCGTCAATATTCAGGTGTGATCTGCTGAAAGATTTTCAGGAGATATAGGCTTGAAATTGGTCTTCAATGATAGCTGTTAGTCAGTAGTATATAAAACAGCGGAGTTCTAGTCAATAAATACACTATAAAAGTGATATAAAAAAATTAGTTTTTAAGTTCGATTTCGCCAATATTCAGGTGTGATCTGCTGAAAGATTTTCAGGAGATATAGGCTTAAATTTGGCCTTCAATGATAGCTGTTAGTCAGTAGTATGTAAAACAGCGGAGGTCTAGTCAATCAATACACTATAAAAGTGATATAAAAAAATTAGTTTTTAAGTTCGATTTCGCCAATATTCAGGTGTGATCTGCTGAAAGATTTTCAGGAGATATAGGCTTAAATTTGGCCTTCAATGATAGCTGTTAGTCAGTAGTATGTAAAACAGCGGAGTTCTAGTCAATCAATACACTATAAAAGTGATATAAAAAATTTAGTTTTTAAGATCGATTTCGCCAATATTCAGGTGTGATCTGCTGAAAGATTTTCAGGAGATATAGGCTTGAATTTGGTCTTCAATGATAGCTGTTAGTCAGTAGTATATAAAACAGCGGAGTTCTAGTCAATAAATACACTATAAGTGATATAAAAAAATTAGTTTTTAAGTTCGATTTCGCCAATATTCAGGTGTGATCTGCTGAAAGATTTTCAGGAGATATAGGCTTAAATTTGGTCTTCAATGATAGCTGTTAGTCAGTAGTATGTAAAACAGCGGAGTTCTAGGCAATCAATACACTATTAAAGTAAAATAAAAAATTTAGTTTGAAATTTCGATTTCGTCAATATTCAGGTGTGATCTGCTGATAGATTTTCAGGAGATATAGGCTTGAATTTGGTCTTCAATGATAGCTGTTAGTCAGTAGTATGTAAAACAGCGGAGTTCTAGTCAATCAATACACTATAAAAGTGATATAAAAAATTTAGTTTTTAAGTTCGATTTCGCCAATATTCAGGTGTGATCTGCTGAAAGATTTTCAGGAGATATAGGCTTAAATTTGGTCTTCAATGATAGCTGTTAGTCAGTAGTATGTAAAACAGCGGAGTTCTAGGCAATCAATACACTATTAAAGTAAAATAAAAAATTTAGTTTGAAATTTCGATTTCGTCAATATTCAGGTGTGATCTGCTGATAGATTTTCAGGAGATATAGGCTTGAATTTGAACTTAAATGATAGCTGTTAGTCAGTAGTATATAAAACAGCGGAGTTCTAGGCAATCAGTACACTAAAAAAGTGAAATAAAAATTTAGTTTGAAATTTCGATATCGTCAATATTCAGGTGTGATCTGCTGAAAGATTTTCAGGAGATATAGGCTTGAATTTGGTCTTCAATGATAGCTGTTAGTCATTAGTATATAAAACAGTGGAGTTCTAGGCAATCGATAGACTATAAAAGTGAAATAAAAAATATTGTTTGAAATTACGATTTCATCAATATTCAGGTGTGATCTGCTGAAAGATTTTCAGGAGATATAGGCTTGAATTTGGTCTTCAATGATAGCTGTTAGTTAGTAGTATATAAAACAGCGGAGTTCTAGGCAATCAATACACTATAAAAGTGATATAAAAAATTTAGTTTTGAAGTTCGATTTCGCCAATATTCAGGTGTAATTTGCTGAAACATTTTCAGGATTTAGGCTTGAATTTGGTCTTGAATGATAGCTGTTAATGAGTAGTATATAAAAAAGTGGAGTTCTAGGCAATCAATAGACTATAAAAGTGAAATAAAAAATATTGTTTGAAATTTCGATTTCGTCAATATTCAGGTGTGATCTGCTGAAAGATTTTCAGGAGATATAGGCTTGAATTTGATCTTCAATGATAGCTGTTAGTTAGTAGTATAGAAAACAGCGGAGTTCTAGGCAATCAATACACTATAAAAGTGATATAAAAAATTTAGTTTTGAAGTTCGATTTCGCCAATATTCAGGTGTAATTTGCTGAAACATTTTCAGGATTTAGGCTTGAATTTGGTCTTGAATGATAGCTGTTAATGAGTAGTATATAAAACAGTGGAGTTCTAGGCAATCGATAGACTATAAAAGTGAAATAAAAAATATTGTTTGAAATTTCGATATCGTCAATATTCAGGTGTGATCTGCTGAAAGATTTTCAGGAGATATAGGCTTGAATTTGGTCTTCAATGATAGCTGTTACACAGTGGTATATAAAACAGCGGAGTTCTAGGCAATCGATACACTCTAAAAGTAAAATAAAAAATTAAGTTTGAAATTTCGATTTCGTCAATATTCAGGTGTGATCTGCTGTAACATTTTCAGAAGATATAGGCTTGAATTTTATCTTGAGTGATAGCTGTTAGTCAGTAGTATATAAAACAGCGGAGTTCTAGGCAATCGATGCACTGTAAAAGTAAAATAAAAAATTAAGTTTGAAATTACGATTTCGTCAATATTCAGGTGTGATCTGCTGAAAGATTTTCAGGAGATATAAGCTTAAATTTGGTCTTCAATGATAGCTGTTAGTCAGTAGTATGTAAAACAGCGGAGTTCTAGTCAATCAATACACTATAAAAGTGATATAAAAAAATTAGTTTTTAAGTTCGATTTCGCCAATATTCAGGTGTGATCTGCTGAAAGATTTTCAGGAGATATAGGCTTAAATTTGGCCTTCAATGATAGCTGTTAGTCAGTAGTATGTAAAACAGCGGAGTTCTAGTCAATCAATACACTATAAAAGTGATATAAAAAATTTAGTTTTTAAGTTCGATTTCGCCAATATTCAGGTGTGATCTGCTGAAAGATTTTCAGGAGATATAGGCTTAAATTTGGTCTTCAATGATAGCTGTTAGTCAGTAGTATGTAAAACAGCGGAGTTCTAGTCAATCAATACACTATAAAAGTGATATAAAAAATTTAGTTTTTAAGTTCGATTTCGCCAATATTCAGGTGTGATCTGCTGAAAGATTTTCAGGAGATATAGGCTTAAATTTGGTCTTCAATGATAGCTGTTAGTCAGTAGTATGTAAAACAGCGGAGTTCTAGGCAATCAATACACTATTAAAGTAAAATAAAAAATTTAGTTTGAAATTTCGATTTCGTCAATATTCAGGTGTGATCTGCTGATAGATTTTCAGGAGATATAGGCTTGAATTTGGTTTTCAATGATAGCTGTTAGTCAGTAGTATATAAAACAGCGAAGTTCTAGTCAATAAATACACTATAAGTGATATAAAAAAAATAGTTTTTAAGTTCGATTTCGCCAATATTCAGGTGTGATCTGCTGAAAGATTTTCAGGAGATATAGGCTTGAATTTGGTCTTCAATGATAGCTGTTAGTCAGTAGTATATAAAACAGCGAAGTTCTAGTCAATAAATACACTATAAGTGATATAAAAAAAATAGTTTTTAAGTTCGATTTCGCCAATATTCAGGTGTGATCTGCTGAAAGATTTTCAGGAGATATAAGCTTAAATTTGGTCTTCAATGATAGCTGTTAGTCAGTAGTATGTAAAACAGCGGAGTTCTAGTCAATCAATACACTATAAAAGTGATATAAAAAAATTAGTTTTTAAGTTCGATTTCGCCAATATTCAGGTGTGATCTGCTGAAAGATTTTCAGGAGATATAGGCTTAAATTTGGTCTTCAATGATAGCTGTTAGTCAGTAGTATATAAAACAGCGAAGTTCTAGTCAATAAATACACTATAAGTGATATAAAAAAAATAGTTTTTAAGTTCGATTTCGCCAATATTCAGGTGTGATCTGCTGAAAGATTTTCAGGAGATATAGGCTTGAATTTGGTCTTCAATGATAGCTGTTAGTCAGTAGTATGTAAAACAGCGGAGTTCTAGTCAATAAATACACTATAAGTGATATAAAAAAATTAGTTTTTAAGTTCGATTTCGCCAATATTCAGGTGTGATCTGCTGAAAGATTTTCAGGAGATATAAGCTTAAATTTGGTCTTCAATGATAGCTGTTAGTCAGTAGTATGTAAAACAGCGGAGTTCTAGTCAATCAATACACTATAAAAGTGATATAAAAAATTTAGTTTTAAGTTCGATTTCGCCAATATTCAGGTGTGATCTGCTGAAAGATTTTCAGGAGATATAGGCTTGAATTTGGTCTTCAATGATAGCTGTTAGTCAGTAGTATATAAAACAGCGGAGTTCTAGTCAATAAATACACTATAAGTGATATAAAAAAATTAGTTTTTAAGTTCGATTTCGCCAATATTCAGGTGTGATCTGCTGAAAGATTTTCAGGAGATATAGGCTTAAATTTGGTCTTCAATGATAGCTGTTAGTCAGTAGTATGTAAAACAGCGGAGTTCTAGGCAATCAATACTCTATTAAAGTAAAATAAAAAATTTAGTTTGAAATTTCGATTTCGTCAATATTCAGGTGTGATCTGCTGAAAGATTTTCAGGAGATATAGGCTTGAATTTGGTCTTCAATGATAGCTGTTAGTCATTAGTATATAAAACAGTGGAGTTCTAGGCAATCGATAGACTATTAAAGTGAAATAAAAAATATTGTTTGAAATTTCGATTTCGTCAATATTCAGGTATGATCTGCTGAAAGATTTTCAGGAGATATAGGCTTGAATTTGGTCTTCAATGATAGCTGTTACTCAGTAGTATATAAAACAGCGGAGTTCTAAGCAATCGATACACTCTAAAAGTAAAATAAAAAATTAAGTTTGAAATTTCGATTTCGTCAATATTCAGGTGTGATCTGCTGAAACATTTTCAGGAGATATAGGCTTGAATTTGATCTTGAGTGATAGGTGTTAGTCAGTAATATATAAAACAGCGGAGTTCTAGGCAATCGATACACTATAAAAGTAAAATAAAAAATTAAGTTTGAAATTACGATTTCATCAATATTCAGGTGTGATCTGCTGAAATATTTTCAGGAGATATAGGCTTGAATTTGGTCTTCAATGATAGCTGTTACTCAGTAGTATATAAAACAGCGGAGTTCTAGTCAATCAATACACTATAAAAGTGATATAAAAAAATTAGTTTTTAAGTTCGATTTCGCCAATATTCAGGTGTGATCTGCTGAAAGATTTTCAGGAGATATAGGCTTAAATTTGGTCTTCAATGATAGCTGTTAGTCAGTAGTATGTAAAACAGCGGAGTTCTAGTCAATCAATACACTATAAAAGTGATATAAAAAAATTTAGTTTTTAAGTTCGATTTCGCCAATATTCAGGTGTGATCTGCTGAAAGATTTTCAGGAGATATAGGCTTAAATTTGGTCTTCAATGATAGCTGTTAGTCAGTAGTATGTAAAACAGCGGAGTTCTAGTCAATCAATACACTATAAAAGTGATATAAAAAATTTAGTTTTTAAGTTCGATTTCGCCAATATTCAGGTGTGATCTGCTGAAAGATTTTCAGGAGATATAGGCTTAAATTTGGTCTTTAATGATAGCTGTTAGTCAGTAGTATGTAAAACAGCGGAGTTCTAGGCAATCAATACACTATTAAAGTAAAATAAAAAATTTAGTTTGAAATTTCGATTTCGTCAATATTCAGGTGTGATCTGCTGATAGATTTTCAGGAGATATAGGCTTGAATTTGAACTTAAATGATAGCTGTTAGTCAGTAGTATATAAAACAGCGGAGTTCTAGGCAATCAGTACACTAAAAAAGTGAAATAAAAATTTAGTTTGAAATTTCGATATCGTCAATATTCAGGTGTGATCTGCTGAAAGATTTTCAGGAGATATAGGCTTGAATTTGGTCTTCAATGATAGCTGTTAGTCATTAGTATATAAAACAGTGGAGTTCTAGGCAATCGATAGACTATAAAAGTGAAATAAAAAATATTGTTTGAAATTACGATTTCATCAATATTCAGGTGTGATCTGCTGAAAGATTTTCAGGAGATATAGGCTTGAATTTGGTCTTCAATGATAGCTGTTAGTTAGTAGTATATAAAACAGCGGAGTTCTAGTCAATCAATACACTATAAAAGTGATATAAAAAATTTAGTTTTTAAGTTCGATTTCGCCAATATTCAGGTGTAATTTGCTGAAAAATTTTCAGGAGATTTAGGCTTGAATTTGGTCTTGAATGATAGCTGTCAGTCAGTAGTATATAAAACAGCGGAGTTCTAGGCAATCGATACACTATACAAGTAAAATAAAAAAATAAGTTTGAAATTTCGATTTCGTCAATAATCAGGTGTGATCTGCTGAAAGATTTTCAGGAGATATAGGCTTGAATTTGATCTTCAATGATAGCTGTTAGTTAGTAGTATAGAAAACAGCGGAGTTCTAGGCAATCAATACACTATAAAAGTGATATAAAAAATTTAGTTTTGAAGTTCGATTTCGCCAATATTCAGGTGTAATTTGCTGAAACATTTTCAGTATTTAGGCTTGAATTTGGTCTTGAATGATAGCTGTTAATGAGTAGTATATAAAACAGTGGAGTTCTAGGCAATCGATACACTATAAAAGTGAAACAAAAAATATTGTTTGAAATTTCGATATCGTCAATATTCAGGTGTGATCTGCTGAAAGATTTTCAGGAGATATAGGCTTGAATTTGGTCTTCAATGATAGCTGTTACACAGTGGTATATAAAACAGCGGAGTTCTAGGCAATCGATACACTCTAAAAGTAAAATAAAAAATTAAGTTTGAAATTTCGATTTCGTCAATATTCAGGTGTGATCTGCTGTAACATTTTCAGAAGATATAGGCTTGAATTTGATCTTGAGTGATAGCTGTTAGTCAGTAGTATATAAAACAGCGGAGTTCTAGGCAATCGATGCACTATAAAAGTAAAATAAAAAATTAAGTTTGAAATTACGATTTCGTCAATATTCAGGTGTGATCTGCTGAAAGATTTTCAGGAGATATAAGCTTAAATTTGGTCTTCAATGATAGCTGTTAGTCAGTAGTATGTAAAACAGCGGAGTTCTAGTCAATCAATACACTATAAAAGTGATATAAAAAATTTAGTTTTTAAGATCGATTTCGCCAATATTCAGGTGTGATCTGCTGAAAGATTTTCAGGAGATATAGGCTTGAATTTGGTCTTCAATGATAGCTGTTAGTCAGTAGTATATAAAACAGCGGAGTTCTAGTCAATAAATACACTATAAGTGATATAAAAAAATTAGTTTTTAAGTTCGATTTCGCCAATATTCAGGTGTGATCTGCTGAAAGATTTTCAGGAGATATAGGCTTAAATTTGGTCTTCAATGATAGCTGTTAGTCAGTAGTATGTAAAACAGCGGAGTTCTAGGCAATCAATACACTATTAAAGTAAAATAAAAAATTTAGTTTGAAATTTCGATTTCGTCAATATTCAGGTGTGATCTGCTGATAGATTTTCAGGAGATATAGGCTTGAATTTGATCTTAAATGATAGCTGTTAGTCAGTAGTATATAAAACAGCGGAGTTCTAGGCAATTAGTACACTAAAAAAGTGAAATAAAAATTTAGTTTGAAATTTCGATATCGTCAATATTCAGGTGTGATCTGCTGAAAGATTTTCAGGAGATATAGGCTTGAATTTGGTCTTCAATGATAGCTGTTAGTCATTAGTATATAAAACAGTGGAGTTCTAGGCAATCGATAGACTATAAAAGTGAAATAAAAAATATTGTTTTAAATTTCGATTTCGTCAATATTCAGGTATGATCTGCTGAAAGATTTTCAGGAGATATAGGCTTGAATTTGGTCTTCAATGATAGCTGTTACTCAGTAGTATATAAAACAGCGGAGTTCTAAGCAATTGATACACTCTAAAAGTAAAATAAAAAATTAAGTTTGAAATTTCGATTTCGTCAATATTCAGGTGTGATCTGCTGAAACATTTTCAGGAGATATAGGCTTGAATTTGATCTTGAGTGATAGGTGTTAGTCAGTAATATATAAAACAGCGGAGTTCTAGGCAATCGATACACTATAAAAGTAAAATAAAAAATTAAGTTTGAAATTACGATTTCATCAATATTCAGGTGTGATCTGCTGAAAGATTTTCAGGAGATATAGGCTTGAATTTGGTCTTCAATGATAGCTGTTAGTTAGTAGTATATAAAACAGCGGAGTTCTAGTCAATCAATACACTATAAAAGTGATATAAAAAATTTAGTTTTTAAGTTCGATTTCGCCAATATTCAGGTGTAATTTGCTGAAACATTTTCAGGAGATTTAGGCTTGAATTTGGTCTTGAATGATAGCTGTTAGTCAGTAGTATATAAAACAGCGGAGTTACACTATAAAAGTGATATAAAAAATTTAGTTTTGAAGTTCGATTTCGCCAATATTCAGGTGTAATTTGCTGAAACATTTTCAGGATTTAGGCTTGAATTTTGTCTTGAATGATAGCTGTTAATGAGTAGTATATAAAACAGTGGAGTTCTAGGCAATCGATAGACTATAAAAGTGAAATAAAAAATATTGTTTGACATTTCGATATCGTCAATATTCAGGTGTGATCTGCTGAAAGATTTTCAGGAGATATAGGCTTGAATTTGGTCTTCAATGATAGCTGTTACACAGTGGTATATAAAACAGCGGAGTTCTAGGCAATCGATACACTCTAAAAGTAAAATAAAAAATTAAGTTTGAAATTACGATTTCGTCAATATTCAGGTATTATCTGCTGAAAGATTTTCAGGAGATATAGGCTTAAATTTGGTCTTCAATGATAGGTGTTAGTCAGTAGTATATACAACAGCGGAGTACTAGGCAATCGAAACACTATAAAAGTGATATAAAAAATTTAGTTTTTAAGTTTGATTTCGCCAATATTCAGGTGTAATTTGCTGAAACATTTTCAGGAGATATAGGCTTGAATTTGGTCTTCAATGATAGCTGTTAATGAGTAGTATATAAAACAGCGGAGTTCTAGGCAATCGATTCACTATAAAAGTAAAATAAAAAATTAAGTTTGAAATTACGATTTCGTCAATATTCAGGTAAGATCTGCTGAAAGATTTTCAGGAGATATAGGCTTGAATTTGGTCTTCAATGATAGCTGTTAGTCAGTAGTATATACAACAGCGGAGTTCTAGGCAATCGAAACACTATAAAAGTGATATAAAAAAATTAGTTTTTAAGTTCGATTTCGCCAATATTCAGGTGTAATTTGCTGAAAGATTTTCAGGAGATATAGGCTTGAATTTGGTCTTCAATGATAGCTGTTAGTCAGTAGTATATAAAACAGCGGACTTCTAGGCAATCTATATACTATAAAAGTAAAATAAAAAATTAAGTTTGAAATTACGATTTCGTCAATATTCAGGTATGATCTGCTGAAACATTTTTAGGAGATTTAGGCTTGAATTTGGTCTTGAATGATAGCTGTTAATGAGTAGTATATAAAACAGTAGAGTTCTAGGCAATATAGACTATAAAAGTTAAATAAAATATATTGTTTAAAAATTTCGATTTCTTCATTATTCAGGTATGATCTGCTGAAAGATTTTCAGGAGATATAGGCTTGAATTTGGTCTTCAATGATAGCTGTTACTCAGTAGTATATAAAACAGTGGAGTTCTAGGCAATCGATACACTCTAAAAGTAAAATAAAAAATTTAGTTTGAAATTTCGATTTCGTCAATATTCAGGTGTGATCTGCTGAAACATTTTCAGGAGATATAGGCTTGAATTTGATCTTGAGTGATAGCTGTTAGGCAGTAGTATATAAAACAGCGGAGTTCTAGGCAATCGATACACTATAAAAGTAAAATAAAAAATTAAGTTTGAAATTACGATTTCGTCAATATTCAGGTATGATCTGCTGAAAGATTTTCAGGAGATATAGGCTTGAATTTGGTCTTCAATGATAGCTGTTAGTCAGTAGTATATACAACAGCGGAGTTCTAGGCAATCGAAACACTATAAAAGTGATATAAAAAATTTAATTTTTAAGTTCGATTTCGCCAATATTCAGGTGTAATTTGCTGAAACATTTTCAGGAGATTTAGGCTTGAATTTGGTCTTGAATGATAGCTGTTACTCAGTAGTATATAAAACAGCGGACTTCTAGGCAATCGATACACTATAAAAGTAAAATAAAAAATTAAGTTTGAAATTTCGATATCGTCAATATTCAGGTGTGATCTGCTGAAAGATTTTCAGGAGATATAGGCTTGAAATTGGTCTTCAATGATAGCTGTTAGTCAGTAGTATATAAAACAGCGGAGTTCTAGTCAATAAATACACTATAAGTGATATAAAAAAATTAGTTTTTAGGTTCGATTTCGCCAATATTCAGGTGTGATCTGCTGAAAGATTTTCAGGAGATATAGGCTTGAATTTGGTCTTCAATGATAGCTGTTAGTCAGTAGTATGTAAAACAGCGGAGTTCTAGGCAATCGATGCACTATAAAAGTAAAATAAAAAATTAAGTTTGAAATTACGATTTCGTCAATATTCAGGTATGATCTGCTGAAAGATTTTCAGGAGATATAGGCTTGAATTTGGTCTTCAATGAAAGCTGTTAGTCAGTAGTATATAAAACAGCGGAGTTCTAGGCAATCGATACACTATAAAAGTGATATAAAAAATTTAGTTTTTAAGTTCGATTTCGCCAATATTCAGGTGTAATTTGCTGAAACATTTTCAGGAGATTTAGGCTTGAATTTGGTCTTCAATGATAGCTGTTACTCAGTAGTATATAAAACAGCGGAGTTCTAGGCAATCGATACACTCTAAAAGTAAATAAAAAATTAAGTTTGAAATTTCGATTACGTCAATATTCAGGTGTGATCTGCTGAAACATTTTCAGGAGATATAGGCTTGAATTTGATCTTGAGTGATAGCTGTTAGTCAGTAGTATATAAAACAGTGGAGTTCTAGGCAATCGATATACTATAAAAGTAAAATAAAAAATTAAGTTTGAAATTACGATTTCGTCAATATTCAGGTATGATCTGCTGAAAGATTTTCAGGAGATATAGGCTTAAATTTGGTCTTCAATGATAGCTGTTAATCAGTAGTATATACAACAGCGGAGTTCTAGGCAATCGAAATACTATAAAAGTGATATAAAAAATTTAGTTTTTAAGTTCGGTTTCGCCAATATTCAGGTGTAATTTGCTGGAACATTTTCAGGAGATTTAGGCTTGAATTTGGTCTTGAATGATAGCTGTTAATGAGTAGTATATAAAACAGTAGAGTTCTAGGCAATCGATAGACTATAAAAGTTAAATAAAAAATATTGTTTGAAATTTCGATTTCTTCATTATTCAGGTATGATCTGCTGAAAGATTTTATTGAGATATAGGCTTGAATTTGGTCTTCAATGATAGCTGTTACTCAGTAGTATATAAAACAGTGGAGTTCTAGGCAATCGATACACTCTAAAAGTAAAATAAAAAATTTAGTTTGAAATTTCGATTTCGTCAATATTCAGGTGTGATCTGCTGAATTATTTTCAGGAGATATAGGCTTGAATTTGATCTTCAATGATAGCTGTTAGTCAGTAGTATATAAAACAGCGGAGTTCTAGGCAATCGATACACTATAAAAGTAAAATAAAAAATTAAGTTTGAAATTACGATTTCGTCAATATTCAGGTAAGATCTGCTGAAAGATTTTCAGGAGATATAGGCTTGAATTTGGTCTTCAATGATAGCTGTTAGTCAGTAGTATATACAACAGCGGAGTTCTAGGCAATCGAAACACTATAAAAGTGATATAAAAAATTTAGTTTTTAAGTTCGATTTCGCCAATATTCAGGTGTAATTTGCTGAAAGATTTTCAGGAGATATAGGCTTGAATTTGGTCTTCAATGATAGCTGTTAGTCAGTAGTATATAAAACAGCGGACTTCTAGGCAATCGATATACTATAAAAGTAAAATAAAAAATTTAGTTTGAAATTACGATTTCGTCAATATTCAGGTATGATCTGCTGAAACATTTTCAGGAGATTTAGGCTTGAATTTGGTCTTGAATGATAGCTGTTAATGAGTAGTATATAAAACAGTAGAGTTCTAGGCAATATAGACTATAAAAGTTAAATAAAATATATTGTTTAAAAATTTCGATTTCTTCATTATTCAGGTATGATCTGCTGAAAGATTTTCAGGAGATATAGGCTTGAATTTGGTCTTCAATGATAGCTGTTACTCAGTAGTATATAAAACAGTGGAGTTCTAGGCAATCGATACACTCTAAAAGTAAAATAAAAAATTTAGTTTGAAATTTCGATTTCGTCAATATTCAGGTGTGATCTGCTGAAACATTTTCAGGAGATATAGGCTTGAATTTGATCTTGAGTGATAGCTGTTAGTCAGTAGTATATAAAACAGCGGAGTTCTAGGCAATCGATAGACTATAAAAGTTAAATAAAAAATTAAGTTTGAAATTACGATTTCGTCAATATTCAGGTATGATCTGCTGAAAGATTTTCAGGAGATATAGGCTTGAATTTGGTCTTCAATGATAGCTGTTAGTCAGTTGTATATAAAACAGCGGAGTTCTAGGCAATCGATACACTATAAAAGTGATATAAAAAATTTAGTTTTTAAGTTCGATTTCGCCAATATTCAGGTGTAATTTGCTGAAACATTTTCAGGAGATTTAGGCTTGAATTTGGTCTTCAATGATAGCTGTTACTCAGTAGTATATAAAACAGCGGAGTTCTAGGCAATCGATACACTCTAAAAGTAAATAAAAAATTAAGTTTGAAATTTCGATTACGTCAATATTCAGGTGTGATCTGCTGAAACATTTTCAGGAGATATAGGCTTGAATTTGATCTTGAGTGATAGCTGTTAGTCAGTAGTATATAAAACAGTGGAGTTCTAGGCAATCGATATACTATAAAAGTAAAATAAAAAATTAAGTTTGAAATTACGATTTCGTCAATATTCAGGTATGATCTGCTGAAACATTTTTAGGAGATTTAGGCTTGAATTTGGTCTTGAATGATAGCTGTTAATGAGTAGTATATAAAACAGTAGAGTTCTAGGCAATATAGACTATAAAAGTTAAATAAAATATATTGTTTAAAAATTTCGATTTCTTCATTATTCAGGTATGATCTGCTGAAAGATTTTCAGGAGATATAGGCTTGAATTTGGTCTTCAATGATAGCTGTTACTCAGTAGTATATAAAACAGTGGAGTTCTAGGCAATCGATACACTCTAAAAGTAAAATAAAAAATTTAGTTTGAAATTTCGATTTCGTCAATATTCAGGTGTGATCTGCTGAAACATTTTCAGGAGATATAGGCTTGAATTTGATCTTGAGTGATAGCTGTTAGGCAGTAGTATATAAAACAGCGGAGTTCTAGGCAATCGATACACTATAAAAGTAAAATAAAAAATTAAGTTTGAAATTACGATTTCGTCAATATTCAGGTATGATCTGCTGAAAGATTTTCAGGAGATATAGGCTTGAATTTGGTCTTCAATGATAGCTGTTAGTCAGTAGTATATACAACAGCGGAGTTCTAGGCAATCGAAACACTATAAAAGTGATATAAAAAATTTAATTTTTAAGTTCGATTTCGCCAATATTCAGGTGTAATTTGCTGAAACATTTTCAGGAGATTTAGGCTTGAATTTGGTCTTGAATGATAGCTGTTACTCAGTAGTATATAAAACAGCGGACTTCTAGGCAATCGATACACTATAAAAGTAAAATAAAAAATTAAGTTTGAAATTTCGATATCGTCAATATTCAGGTGTGATCTGCTGAAAGATTTTCAGGAGATATAGGCTTGAAATTGGTCTTCAATGATAGCTGTTAGTCAGTAGTATATAAAACAGCGGAGTTCTAGTCAATAAATACACTATAAGTGATATAAAAAAATTAGTTTTTAGGTTCGATTTCGCCAATATTCAGGTGTGATCTGCTGAAAGATTTTCAGGAGATATAGGCTTGAATTTGGTCTTCAATGATAGCTGTTAGTCAGTAGTATGTAAAACAGCGGAGTTCTAGGCAATCGATGCACTATAAAAGTAAAATAAAAAATTAAGTTTGAAATTACGATTTCGTCAATATTCAGGTATGATCTGCTGAAAGATTTTCAGGAGATATAGGCTTGAATTTGGTCTTCAATGAAAGCTGTTAGTCAGTAGTATATAAAACAGCGGAGTTCTAGGCAATCGATACACTATAAAAGTGATATAAAAAATTTAGTTTTTAAGTTCGATTTCGCCAATATTCAGGTGTAATTTGCTGAAACATTTTCAGGAGATTTAGGCTTGAATTTGGTCTTCAATGATAGCTGTTACTCAGTAGTATATAAAACAGCGGAGTTCTAGGCAATCGATACACTCTAAAAGTAAATAAAAAATTAAGTTTGAAATTTCGATTACGTCAATATTCAGGTGTGATCTGCTGAAACATTTTCAGGAGATATAGGCTTGAATTTGATCTTCAATGATAGCTGTTAGTCAGTAGTATATAAAACAGCGGAGTTCTAGGCAATCGATACACTATAAAAGTAAAATAAAAAATTAAGTTTGAAATTACGATTTCGTCAATATTCAGGTAAGATCTGCTGAAAGATTTTCAGGAGATATAGGCTTGAATTTGGTCTTCAATGATAGCTGTTAGTCAGTAGTATATACAACAGCGGAGTTCTAGGCAATCGAAACACTATAAAAGTGATATAAAAAATTTAGTTTTTAAGTTCGATTTCGCCAATATTCAGGTGTAATTTGCTGAAAGATTTTCAGGAGATATAGGCTTGAATTTGGTCTTCAATGATAGCTGTTAGTCAGTAGTATATAAAACAGCGGACTTCTAGGCAATCGATATACTATAAAAGTAAAATAAAAAATTTAGTTTGAAATTACGATTTCGTCAATATTCAGGTATGATCTGCTGAAACATTTTCAGGAGATTTAGGCTTGAATTTGGTCTTGAATGATAGCTGTTAATGAGTAGTATATAAAACAGTAGAGTTCTAGGCAATATAGACTATAAAAGTTAAATAAAATATATTGTTTAAAAATTTCGATTTCTTCATTATTCAGGTATGATCTGCTGAAAGATTTTCAGGAGATATAGGCTTGAATTTGGTCTTCAATGATAGCTGTTACTCAGTAGTATATAAAACAGTGGAGTTCTAGGCAATCGATACACTCTAAAAGTAAAATAAAAAATTTAGTTTGAAATTTCGATTTCGTCAATATTCAGGTGTGATCTGCTGAAACATTTTCAGGAGATATAGGCTTGAATTTGATCTTGAGTGATAGCTGTTAGTCAGTAGTATATAAAACAGCGGAGTTCTAGGCAATCGATAGACTATAAAAGTTAAATAAAAAATTAAGTTTGAAATTACGATTTCGTCAATATTCAGGTATGATCTGCTGAAAGATTTTCAGGAGATATAGGCTTGAATTTGGTCTTCAATGATAGCTGTTAGTCAGTTGTATATAAAACAGCGGAGTTCTAGGCAATCGATACACTATAAAAGTGATATAAAAAATTTAGTTTTTAAGTTCGATTTCGCCAATATTCAGGTGTAATTTGCTGAAACATTTTCAGGAGATTTAGGCTTGAATTTGGTCTTCAATGATAGCTGTTACTCAGTAGTATATAAAACAGCGGAGTTCTAGGCAATCGATACACTCTAAAAGTAAATAAAAAATTAAGTTTGAAATTTCGATTACGTCAATATTCAGGTGTGATCTGCTGAAACATTTTCAGGAGATATAGGCTTGAATTTGATCTTGAGTGATAGCTGTTAGTCAGTAGTATATAAAACAGTGGAGTTCTAGGCAATCGATATACTATAAAAGTAAAATAAAAAATTAAGTTTGAAATTACGATTTCGTCAATATTCAGGTATGATCTGCTGAAACATTTTTAGGAGATTTAGGCTTGAATTTGGTCTTGAATGATAGCTGTTAATGAGTAGTATATAAAACAGTAGAGTTCTAGGCAATATAGACTATAAAAGTTAAATAAAATATATTGTTTAAAAATTTCGATTTCTTCATTATTCAGGTATGATCTGCTGAAAGATTTTCAGGAGATATAGGCTTGAATTTGGTCTTCAATGATAGCTGTTACTCAGTAGTATATAAAACAGTGGAGTTCTAGGCAATCGATACACTCTAAAAGTAAAATAAAAAATTTAGTTTGAAATTTCGATTTCGTCAATATTCAGGTGTGATCTGCTGAAACATTTTCAGGAGATATAGGCTTGAATTTGATCTTGAGTGATAGCTGTTAGGCAGTAGTATATAAAACAGCGGAGTTCTAGGCAATCGATACACTATAAAAGTAAAATAAAAAATTAAGTTTGAAATTACGATTTCGTCAATATTCAGGTATGATCTGCTGAAAGATTTTCAGGAGATATAGGCTTGAATTTGGTCTTCAATGATAGCTGTTAGTCAGTAGTATATACAACAGCGGAGTTCTAGGCAATCGAAACACTATAAAAGTGATATAAAAAATTTAATTTTTAAGTTCGATTTCGCCAATATTCAGGTGTAATTTGCTGAAACATTTTCAGGAGATTTAGGCTTGAATTTGGTCTTGAATGATAGCTGTTACTCAGTAGTATATAAAACAGCGGACTTCTAGGCAATCGATACACTATAAAAGTAAAATAAAAAATTAAGTTTGAAATTTCGATATCGTCAATATTCAGGTGTGATCTGCTGAAAGATTTTCAGGAGATATAGGCTTGAAATTGGTCTTCAATGATAGCTGTTAGTCAGTAGTATATAAAACAGCGGAGTTCTAGTCAATAAATACACTATAAGTGATATAAAAAAATTAGTTTTTAGGTTCGATTTCGCCAATATTCAGGTGTGATCTGCTGAAAGATTTTCAGGAGATATAGGCTTGAATTTGGTCTTCAATGATAGCTGTTAGTCAGTAGTATGTAAAACAGCGGAGTTCTAGGCAATCGATGCACTATAAAAGTAAAATAAAAAATTAAGTTTGAAATTACGATTTCGTCAATATTCAGGTATGATCTGCTGAAAGATTTTCAGGAGATATAGGCTTGAATTTGGTCTTCAATGAAAGCTGTTAGTCAGTAGTATATAAAACAGCGGAGTTCTAGGCAATCGATACACTATAAAAGTGATATAAAAAATTTAGTTTTTAAGTTCGATTTCGCCAATATTCAGGTGTAATTTGCTGAAACATTTTCAGGAGATTTAGGCTTGAATTTGGTCTTCAATGATAGCTGTTACTCAGTAGTATATAAAACAGCGGAGTTCTAGGCAATCGATACACTCTAAAAGTAAATAAAAAATTAAGTTTGAAATTTCGATTACGTCAATATTCAGGTGTGATCTGCTGAAACATTTTCAGGAGATATAGGCTTGAATTTGATCTTGAGTGATAGCTGTTAGTCAGTAGTATATAAAACAGTGGAGTTCTAGGCAATCGATATACTATAAAAGTAAAATAAAAAATTAAGTTTGAAATTACGATTTCGTCAATATTCAGGTATGATCTGCTGAAAGATTTTCAGGAGATATAGGCTTAAATTTGGTCTTCAATGATAGCTGTTAATCAGTAGTATATACAACAGCGGAGTTCTAGGCAATCGAAATACTATAAAAGTGATATAAAAAATTTAGTTTTTAAGTTCGGTTTCGCCAATATTCAGGTGTAATTTGCTGGAACATTTTCAGGAGATTTAGGCTTGAATTTGGTCTTGAATGATAGCTGTTAATGAGTAGTATATAAAACAGTAGAGTTCTAGGCAATCGATAGACTATAAAAGTTAAATAAAAAATATTGTTTGAAATTTCGATTTCTTCATTATTCAGGTATGATCTGCTGAAAGATTTTATTGAGATATAGGCTTGAATTTGGTCTTCAATGATAGCTGTTACTCAGTAGTATATAAAACAGTGGAGTTCTAGGCAATCGATACACTCTAAAAGTAAAATAAAAAATTTAGTTTGAAATTTCGATTTCGTCAATATTCAGGTGTGATCTGCTGAATTATTTTCAGGAGATATAGGCTTGAATTTGATCTTCAATGATAGCTGTTAGTCAGTAGTATATAAAACAGCGGAGTTCTAGGCAATCGATACACTATAAAAGTAAAATAAAAAATTAAGTTTGAAATTACGATTTCGTCAATATTCAGGTAAGATCTGCTGAAAGATTTTCAGGAGATATAGGCTTGAATTTGGTCTTCAATGATAGCTGTTAGTCAGTAGTATATACAACAGCGGAGTTCTAGGCAATCGAAACACTATAAAAGTGATATAAAAAATTTAGTTTTTAAGTTCGATTTCGCCAATATTCAGGTGTAATTTGCTGAAAGATTTTCAGGAGATATAGGCTTGAATTTGGTCTTCAATGATAGCTGTTAGTCAGTAGTATATAAAACAGCGGACTTCTAGGCAATCGATATACTATAAAAGTAAAATAAAAAATTTAGTTTGAAATTACGATTTCGTCAATATTCAGGTATGATCTGCTGAAACATTTTCAGGAGATTTAGGCTTGAATTTGGTCTTGAATGATAGCTGTTAATGAGTAGTATATAAAACAGTAGAGTTCTAGGCAATATAGACTATAAAAGTTAAATAAAATATATTGTTTAAAAATTTCGATTTCTTCATTATTCAGGTATGATCTGCTGAAAGATTTTCAGGAGATATAGGCTTGAATTTGGTCTTCAATGATAGCTGTTACTCAGTAGTATATAAAACAGTGGAGTTCTAGGCAATCGATACACTCTAAAAG
Source organism: Cydia pomonella (assembly GCF_033807575.1). Lineage (NCBI taxonomy): Eukaryota > Metazoa > Arthropoda > Insecta > Lepidoptera > Tortricidae > Cydia > Cydia pomonella. The sequence goes on along the minus strand of NC_084714.1, from coordinate 13,018,759 downwards.
TAAAATAAAAAATTTAGTTTGAAATTTCGATTTCGTCAATATTCAGGTGTGATCTGCTGAAACATTTTCAGGAGATATAGGCTTGAATTTGATCTTGAGTGATAGCTGTTAGTCAGTAGTATATAAAACAGCGGAGTTCTAGGCAATCGATAGACTATAAAAGTTAAATAAAAAATTAAGTTTGAAATTACGATTTCGTCAATATTCAGGTATGATCTGCTGAAAGATTTTCAGGAGATATAGGCTTGAATTTGGTCTTCAATGATAGCTGTTAGTCAGTTGTATATAAAACAGCGGAGTTCTAGGCAATCGATACACTATAAAAGTGATATAAAAAATTTAGTTTTTAAGTTCGATTTCGCCAATATTCAGGTGTAATTTGCTGAAACATTTTCAGGAGATTTAGGCTTGAATTTGGTCTTCAATGATAGCTGTTACTCAGTAGTATATAAAACAGCGGAGTTCTAGGCAATCGATACACTCTAAAAGTAAATAAAAAATTAAGTTTGAAATTTCGATTACGTCAATATTCAGGTGTGATCTGCTGAAACATTTTCAGGAGATATAGGCTTGAATTTGATCTTGAGTGATAGCTGTTAGTCAGTAGTATATAAAACAGTGGAGTTCTAGGCAATCGATATACTATAAAAGTAAAATAAAAAATTAAGTTTGAAATTACGATTTCGTCAATATTCAGGTATGATCTGCTGAAAGATTTTCAGGAGATATAGGCTTGAATTTGGTCTTCAATGATAGCTGTTAGTCAGTAGTATATACAACAGCGGAGTTCTAGGCAATCGAAACACTATAAAAGTGATATAAAAAATTTAGTTTTTAAGTTCGATTTCGCCAATATTCAGGTGTAATTTGCTGAAACATTTTCAGGAGATATAGGCTTGAATTTGGTCTTCAATGATAGCTGTTAGTCAGTAGTTTATACAACAGCGGAGTTCTAGGCAATCGAAACACTATAAAAGTGATATAAAAAATTTAGTTTCTAAGTTCGATTTCGCCAATATTCAGGTGTAATTTGCTGAAACATTTTCAGGAGATTTAGGCTTGAATTTGGTCTTCAATGATAGATGTTAATCAGTAGTATATAAAACAGCGGAGTTCTAGGCAATCGAAACACTATAAAAGTGATATAAAAAATTTAGTTTTTAAGTTCGGTTTCGCCAATATTCAGGTGTAATTTGCTGAAACATTTTCAGGAGATTTAGGCTTGAATTTGGTCTTGAATGATAGCTGTTAGTCAGTAGTATATAAAACAGCGGACTTCTAGGCAATCGATATACTATAAAAGTAAAATAAAAAATTAAGTTTGAAATTACGATTTCGTCAATATTCAGGTATGATCTGCTGAAAGATTTTCAGGAGATATAGGCTTGAATTTGGTCTTCAATGATAGCTGTTAGTCAGTAGTATATACAACAGCGGAGTTCTAGGCAATCGAAACACTATAAAAGTGATATAAAAAATTTAGTTTTTAAGTTCGGTTTCGCCAATATTCAGGTGTAATTTGCTGAAACATTTTCAGGAGATTTAGGCTTGAATTTGATCTTGAATGATAGCTGTTAGTCAGTAGTATATAAAACAGCGGACTTCTAGGCAATCGATATACTATAAAAGTAAAATAAAAAATTAAGTTTGAAATTACGATTTCGTCAATATTCAGGTATGATCTGCTGAAAGATTTTCAGGAGATATAGGCTTGAATTTGGTCTTCAATGAAAGCTGTTAGTCAGTTGTATATAAAACAGCGGAGTTCTAGGCAATCGAAATACTATAAAAGTGATATAAAAAATTTAGTTTTTAAGTTCGATTTCGCCAATATTCAGGTGTAATTTGCTGAAACATTTTCAGGAGATTTAGGCTTGAATTTGGTCTTCAATGATAGCTGTTAGTCAGTAGTATATAAAACAGCGGACTTCTAGGCAATCGATACACTATAAAAGTAAAATAAAAAATTAAGTTTGAAATTACGATTTCGTCAATATTCAGGTATGATCTGCTGAAACATTTTCAGGAGATTTAGGCTTGAATTTGGTCTTCAATGATAGCTGTTAGTCAGTAGTATATAAAACAGCGGAGTTTTAGGCAATCGATATTCTATAAAGTAAAATAAAAAATTAAGTTTGAAATTTCGATATCGTCAATATTCAGGTGTGATCTGCTGAAAGATTTTCAGGAGATATAGGCTTGAAATTGGTCTTCCATGATAGCTGTTAGTCAGTAGTATATAGAACAGCGGAGTTCTAGTCAATAAATACACTAAAAGTGATATAAAAAAATTAGTTTTTAGGTTCGATTTCACCATTATTCAGGTGTGATCTGCTGAAAGATTTTCAGGAGATATAGGCTTGAATTTGGTCTTCAATGATAGCTGTTAGTCAGTAGTATATAAAATAGCGGAGTTCTAGTCAATAAATACACTATAAATGATATAAAAAAATTAGTTTTTAGGTTCGATTTCGCCAATATTCAGGTGTGATCTGCTGAAATATTTTCAGGAGATATAGGCTTGAGTTTGGTCTTCAATGATAGCTGTTAGTCAGTAGTATGTAAAACAGCAGAGTTCTAGGCAATCGATGCACTATAAAAGTAAAATAAAAAATTAAGTTTGAAATTACGATTTCGTCAATATTCAGGTATGATCTGCTGAAAGATTTTCAGGAGATATAGGCTTGAATTTGGTCTTCAATGATAGCTGTTAGTCAGTAGTATATACAACAGCGGAGTTCTAGGCAACCGAAACACTATAAAAGTGATATAAAAAATTTTGTTTTTAAGTTCGATTTCGCCAATATTCAGGTGTAATTTGCTGAAACATTTTCAGGAGATTTAGGCTTGAATTTGGTCTTCAATGATAGCTGTTAGTCAGTAGTATATAAAATAGCGGACTTCTAGGCAATCGATACACTATAAAAGTAAAATAAAAAATTAAGTTTGAAATTTAGATTTCGTCAATATTCAGGTGTGATCTGCTGAAACATTTTCAGGAGATATAAGCTTGAATTTGATCTTGAGTGATAGCTGTTAGTCAGTAGTATATAAAACAGCGGAGTTCTAGGCAATGGAAAGTGAAGAAAATAACGCCTTAGCGACTATCCGAAACACAAGAAAAGAAAGAGAGATACCTTCACTACAAATGACGTAACAACCCAGCGGCCACCTAGAGTAATCACACCATCCTCTCACATCCCTGACATAATTATATCGTCCACAATACCTTAATAAAATAAGCACAGAACATGGCAATGGCTACACGTTATGGCTCCAAACAAAAGGACTATCACGATTACCGCGGGTATAAGAAAAATAATCATAGAAGAGCTGAGGAAACTTGACGACAGACTCCGCTTCATGGCTCGTGTCCCTAAAGCTCAGCAGACTCACGAAACAAAAGTAGTGCTTAAGTAGTGGAGTTCGTAAATATTAATGAAACAATGGTTTTTATTTAAGTCTCTTTAGTTCCTGGTTTTACCCTACTTTCCTCTATTATTTGACATTGATTTGATTTATACACATTCATTAAGATGGACTTAAAACCTGAATGCATAACTTGAACTACTTATGAATTAAAATTGATCCGGAAGAATTGTAGAGACTACAGGTGAGAACTCGAGAATTCTACACTCCAGTTTTGGATACGAGTATCGAGCGATTTTCCAAGTTTATATAGTATTTTTCAAACTCGAAGGATATGCATAAAGTACTTATAGGGTGGTGACAATGCAAATTAGAAACGATTTTTTTTAAGATTCTCGATTAAATCTACGAAGGCTATATTGGTGATAATTTATATTTCTAAGTAAACAAATTTCACAATTAAATTTTAACGTGGTTGAAACGATTTGCACAAGCGGAATCGTTTCGATTATTAAGTGGAGTCAAACTCTATTCCAATTGAGTTCCGTTTTACCAAATGAAACTTGATGATTTTGAAATTAATCTTTTTTTTTTTTTTGTCAAGCACAAAAAATGTTTAGGTCAGTAAATTGTACTAGCTAATATAAGGAAACAACTCAAATCGTGCATCTGATTATTTTGCCCCACATGTGGATAAAATACAACTTTCTCATTCGTTTTTGAACAATCAAGAGGGCCTTTACCAGTTGGCGTGGTGAAAATATATTTTGGTTATTTGTGTCCATATTTATGAGATATTGTAAGTTACAAAGGTATGTTTTATTTATTCCTGAAAAAAGCTTGACCTGAAACGTCAATGGCAAATAGAAATTGAAAAAAAAAACAAACATCATCCATGTATTTAACTTGGCTAAGTTTTTTTTTTTTTTTTTTTTAATACAACTAAAAAATATAAATAAAATACAACTTTCTCATTCGTTTTTGAACAATCAAGAGGGCCTTTACCAGTTGGCGTGGTGAAAATATATTTTGGTTATTTGTGTCCATATTTATGAGATATTGTAAGTTACAAAGGTATGTTTTATTTATTCCTGAAAAAAGCTTGGCCTGAAACGTCAATGGCAAATGGAATTGAAAAAAAAAAAACTAACATCATCCATGTATTTAACTTGGCAATTTTTTTTTTTTTTTTTTTTTTTTTTTTTTTTTTTTTTTTTTTTTTTTTTTTTTTTTTTTTTATGTGTTATATTATTTCATACAATTGCATAAATGATTACGTGTGGGTACACCTCTTTGTCTCCCTTGACTGTAGTACGTTTTTTAATAAGATCGTCATAAACGTACCACACGTCACCAGTCAGTGTATAAGCGACATAATGTGCCATGTCTGCCATATAACCCACTACCCCTGTTAAGAGGTAGGTAGTATGGCCAACATTGACACTTTTGCTTATCGAGCCTAGTGTGTGCCTTTTCATGCTGTCGTGACCTGGGTATCCTGGATCAGTCAAGACAGCTGTGTCGATAATGAGATGTGGCCCATACTCCGTCAAAGTTACCATTTCATTTTTGCACCTAGCGCAAGTTCGGACTGAAAATACGCAATCGTCAATAGCGCTTTGCATTTTATGGAAACCACCACATAAAATGATGTCAACGTTGACGTCCAATAAAGGATAACTTTTTGTGTCAACGGAGTGTGAGCAAGCATCACATTTTGCCTTGACCTTCACACTGGGCTCTGTTGTGAAGATAGTCTGCGCTAAGTGAGCAGCATTGCACCTAGCAACCAGTCGTTTAACTTTCTGACTGAAAGTAACTTTCTGGCCACTAAGAAAATATACATTTGACAAAATATCGGCTCTCATTTTGTAATGGGTGTTGTATATTTTCTTCTTGGCTTCTATATCTTGAGCCAGTTTTACCAAGGGACAGGGCGACGACCTCAAATGTTGGCTATACTTGACGTTGGTTGTAATGCCACTAATTATAATATGAATAATGGCATCAAATGCGCATGTCTCCGTCACGTTCCAACTGGAGCCCTGCATGCGTACCGGAGCCCGCGTACTGCCGTTCATAAGAACGGGAATGCGACTGGCTTGTGCGTCTTTAACGAATTCCCATTCGGGACAATCGTCGAACGACGTAAGTTTCGTCCGTTTGCGCTTGGGCGGGTCGTCATAAGACGTAACATTTTTTACTAAACCCCGCCATTCTTCCTTAACGTTCCATTCGTTATCTGCAGGAATGTTATCATCTGATAACATTCCTACAGGTAAAGAGTGAGAGGTCTCCTTTGGAGTACTGGTCTTTTTGGGAGTACCGATCATAGAGCGATCGCTTTCTGATAGTGATGTCAATACATTTACTTCCAGCGGTCTGGCGTCACTTTCTTTTGATCGCTCTTTTATCTTTTCATCAATGCGGTCTAGGTGTTCTAAAACAAACCTGTCAATCTTCATTGGCAACTCTCCTTTAAAATCTCTATGTTTTATGTCGCCGAACTCAGATTCAACAGCAGCAGAGGTCGCGATGACTGCACCTCTTCCAAATACTGGCACCATCACGCCAGTCCATAATGGCACATATGGAAGAAGATATTTTTTTAAATTTTTGGCGAACTCCTCGTTATGGCACGCGTTGATTGTGTCGCCATCAGTTGACTCGTTTGCCATCTTACGTGCTTGGTTGTAAATTTTGTCGCTCCAAGATGTCCAATCAGTTTTTCCTCCTTCATTTATTCCTTCCTCCATGGGGTTAGGATCTTCACTTTGATCTTCGTTGGTTTCAGTTCCCTCATATTTTGGTTCCCCTTTAATTCTGTCGGTGAGGAATTTCCGTCTTTCTTCCGAGGGCAGCGGCTTGTTCTCTGCGTCATAGCCAACATATTTACTTAATGAAACGATGAGCACGGACTCGATAAAATACGACAAGTCGTCAATATTGTTAATTTTGGACGCTTGTCCCACGCAGCGCTTGAAAAAGCGTCCCACTAACATTTTATTGCCCCCTTTCAAACACTGCCATCGCGAAACCATTGCCGAAAGGTGACAGACGTCCAATCTCATGAACGTAGATGGCAGAGTATTTTTATTCTCTACGAGAACGTCGTAGCATTTCTGCAAGTATTCAGAAAAACTTGCACATCGCCCAAAAATTTCTGCTACTGCAATTAGGAGCGACCAACCAAAATCGGTAACCACGATTGGCGGAATCGGTGCGTTGGCTGCGAGTATCAGCCGCAGGAAATGGGCAACAATCAGAGACCGCTGATCGGCAGATACCATCTGGAATATTGGGATACTACCCTCGATTGTTACCAGGACACATTGGTACAAAAAAATGTGCGGGTCATGTGATTGTTCCCGCTTGGCTATACCCCCAGTAGCATCAATAATAAATTGCGCATCAGAATTATTTCTACAGCGCGCTGCATACATTTGCAATTGTTCAGGTCGCCAATACACGCAATTAAATTTTAGCAAAGCTACATGGTGTATACAGCCTACATATTTTCCATGCTCAGCATTTTTGAGTAAGTTCAGAGCTGGATCGGAAAACTCCAGGCCATAGGCTTCTACCAATCGCTGTGCTTTCGCTTTGCGCAATACGTCAGTTGTCGGCAGTATTGGTGGATCCTTCCCGCCAAATTGCTTCAACCGAGCAGCCTCTTGACGTCGCCACGTAATCGCATCCCGGCGCATGTTTATGAGGGAGTCCGCTACCCTCTGTCTACGGACTCCACGTAATTGGCGGCGTTTTTTTCCTGTGTGTATATTTTTTATTCCTTGTAAGGTAACTTTTAATACGACGTCAATATTTTCGGCCGGTTCCTTTAGTATTGTGCCACTTATTTTCGCTCCACATTCACGGCAATAACCTTCGATCGTTAAATAATACCGTGAAATCGCCGATCTATTCACCGTATTATTCTTTGATACAAAAACACAATCTAAGTTGTGTTGGACCCACATTGCCTCGGCCACCATGTCAGCCCACCCTGTACGCAATTTCCAGTATACTCGTTTCCCGTATTGTTTTTCTACGGGTGTGATAGTTTTCCATTTTTCGACAGAAATGACCAAATTAATATTTTTAATCGACTCTGATTCGGTACTTTTAGAGCAACGTGATAAACTACTACTACAGTTATCGATTTTATCGGAATCTTGTTCAGGCGATATACTGAAAAAATTCAAAACACGATCCCTAAAACCATTTCGGTTATTGTTTATTATTGTGTGGACGTGTTTTGGAGTTATATTCGACCCCAATTCTGCCATCAAACTTGCAATTTTTTCATAAATGGGGTCCGATGGTGGAAGAACGCGCCCATTTGGATCGATAGTACGATAAGTAGGATCCAATAACAGTGTTTCTAATCCTATTTTGTCGTACGCCTTTTTTTGATTTGATCCCATTATTGAGCAAATATACCAGTAAACTGATATTATTATTTTAAATAGCCCTCCTACTCGTATTTATCTTAGTAACCAGCAACAAAGTAATAGAATTTAATATTCGCAATTTGCACCCGTAACACCAATTTTAACTACCACAAAAACTCGACCTATGGTCGAATGTGGCTTCCTCTTATAGAATCTACGACGAACAAACGATAGCGTCATCTAAAGTGCTTCTAGCGCCATCTAGTAGGACACAAATATTACATACAACATAACATCTATTCACGCGAAAAAAACTACTTTGTGATGTACTGTATGCTTCTGTTTAGTAATAATTTTAGTTATTAGTTATATACTTTTTAGTTAATACCTGTAACAGTGAGTTAGTTAAAAATAGCAGGAGTTATTTTTATAAACTCGAACATATTTATGAACTCGAATATACATACATGCAATTCGATTCAAAACTCTTAACTTGAATAGGGCATAACCCATTTGAGTTTTTTTTTTGTATGTACACATATTAGTTTATCTGTAACACAAATAAGTAATGTAAACAATTTAATTTGTATAATTCACTAGATCTCCAAAAGATGGCGCTAGTAGTATGTCAATTTTGTCATCGTAGTTCGTGTGACATTTGTTATAAATTTCTTTGACTTCTTTGTGTCAATGAATCATATAATTATGCTTATGTTTTGTGTTAATGAATATTATATGCAGTGCATCACGTGTATATTAATATATTGGTGCTAGCACAATTGGGAATGTGTTTAATGACCTAACAAGATCAAATTGACATCAAGACTAAAACTTCACTAAAAGTTCACAAAAGTAAGAAAAAGCTTAGTGTTAAGATAAGTTCTATACTTAGGTAACATACGTCTTGCATGTGTGAGTGAAGTGTTCGAACAGAAAATATTACTAAATAGGAAATATTACGAATAGGAATTTCAAAAAACTCGCGGAGGTAGCCATTAGCACATTCAGAGGTTCTACTGCGAAATACGAAAATCAAAATTTCTTTATCTGCCTCTCTATCACTCTTCCATATTCGAATTTTTCGTTTTTTTTTTTTTTGTGTTTCGCTGTAGGTCCCTGTAAACAAACCGCCTTGATGCATCAATGTCATATTTTTTTTCGAACGTTCGCAGCAAATAATCTCTGAAAACTTTTCAAAAACTGTTTACTAAAACTGCACTCTGATGGTAGAACATAGCAGTAATATTATTAGAATAGACATTCCATTTATGAAAATCATTTATTGCTTGTGTTAAGAAGCCAAATTTCACCGATCAGTTGATCTGTTATTGTGGCGCAGTTGGGAAGCCCTCGCTTTCGAAGCGCGGCGTCGCCAGTTCGAATCCCAGACATCTATGAATAAAATAATATTTTTGTATTTTTTTTATTAAAATTTCTTTTTTTTACTGAGCGACTGCGGAGCACGAGCTAAGCGTCTCCGTTTCACCTTGAACAAAAATGTTTACTTATTACATTTTTTTTCGTGTATATTTTAAAATTTTACTCCAAAAAGTATTCACTTCATCAAAACACTTTTTTGGAATCCTTAATCTTATTTTTAAACCATATCAATGATGATTTAATGAAAAATACTTTTATTCCCCACGTTTAGTCACATAAAGTGGCGAAACTATACTTGGTTCCGTTATTGCAATTTAGAAAGAAAGGAAATAAATTTATTCAGGAGACTTATAATATTGTGGGCTTATTTTAAAAATAACTTAACCTAAGTGTTTTTCTACTAATGTAATTAATTATCTTAAGATAAAGTGTTACATGTATAATGAAAAGCGACTAATTGAACTGTTTGACGTGTAAATATGTTGTGTTTATAAATAAACGAAATGAAAATGAAATGAAATGAAATTGCTTGAATCTATTTTTGCAAATAGTGTTAAATTTACAGCGGAGCCATATAGTTATTCAGTTTAAAGCTTATGCTCGCGAGGTTTACAGCTCACGGCACCATTCTTTTTTTAATTTTCTAAAACTTTTAATCGTGAACTGGTCACTTGTGTTTGTTGACTATTTTGTAAGTAAATTTACTGCCATATTTCGACACACAATTAAAAAGATTTAGGCTTGAATTTGGTCTTGAATGATAGCTGTTAGTGAGAAGTATAAAAAAGCGGCCAAGTGCGAGTCGGACTCGCCCATGAAGGGTTCCGTACCATTTATGACGTATTAAAAAAACTACTTACTAGATCTGGTTCAAACCAATTTTCGTTGGAAGTTTGCATGGTAATGTATATCATATATTTTTTTTAGATTTTTCATTCCGTTATTTTAGAAGTTACGGGGGGGGGGGACACACTTTTTACCACTTTGGAAGTGTCTCTCGCGCAAACTATTCAGTTTAGAAAAAAATGATATTAGAAACCTCAATATCATTTTTAAAGACCTATCCATAGATACCCCACACGTATGGGTTTGATGAAAAAAGATTTTTTGAGTTTCAGTTCTAAGTATGGGGAACCCCCAAAATTTATTGTTTTTTTTCTATTTTTGTATAAACATCATAATGCGGTTCATAGAATACATCTACTTACCAAGTTTGAATAGTATAGCTTTTATAGTTTCGGAAAAAAGTGGCTGTGACAGAATCGGACAGACAGACGGACATGACGAATCTATAAGGGTTCCGTTTTTTGCCATTTGGCTACGGAACCCTAAAAACAGCGGAGTTTTAGGCAATCAATACACTATAAAAGTGACATAAAAAATTTAGTTTTTAAGTTAGATTTCGCCAATATACAGGTGTAATTTGCTGAAACATTTTCAGGAGATTTAGGCTTGAATTTGGTCTTGAATGATAGCTGTTAATGAGTAGTATATAAAACAGTGGAGTTCTAGGCAATCGATAGACTATAAAAGTGAAATAAAAAATATTGTTTGAAATTTCGATTTCGTCATTATTCAGGTATGATCTGCTGAACGATTTTCAGGAGATATAGGCTTGAATTTGGTCTTCAATGATAGCTGTTCGATTTCGCCAATATTCAGGTGTAATTTGCTGAAAGATTTTCAGGAGATATAGGCTTGAATTTGGTCTTCAATGATAGCTGTTAGTCAGTATTATATAAAACAGCGGAGTTCTAGGCAATCAATACACTATAAAAGTGATATAAAAAATTTAGTTTTTAAGTTCGATTTCGCCAATATTCAGGTGTAATTTGCTGAAACATTTTCAGGAGATTTAGGCTTGAATTTGGTCTTGAATGATAGCTGTAAGTCAGCAGTATATAAAACAGCGGAGTTCTAGGCAATCGATACACTATACAAGTAAAATAAAAAATTAAGTTTGAAATTTCGATTTCGTCAATATTCAGGTGTGATTTGCTGAAAGATTTTCAGGAGATATAGGCTTGAATTTGATCTTTAATGAAAGCTGTTAGTTAGTAGTATAGAAAACAGCCGAGTTCTAGGCAATCAATACACTATAAAAAAAAAAAAAAAAAAACTTAGCCAAGTTAAATACATGGATGATGTTTGTTTTTTTTTTTCAATTCCATTTGCCATTGACGTTTCAGGCCAAGCTTTTTTCAGGAATAAATAAAACATACCTTTGTAACTTACAATATCTCATATGGACACAAATAACCAAAATATATTTTCACCACGCCAACTGGTAAAGGCACTCTTGATTGTTCAAAAACGAATGAGAAAGTTGTATTTTATCCACATGTGGGGCAAAATAATCAGATGCACGATTTGAGTTGTTTCCTTATATTAGCTAGTACAATTTACTGACCTAAACATTTTTTGTGCTTGACAAAAAAAAAAAAAAGATTAATTTCAAAATCATCAAGTTTCATTTGGTAAAACGGAACTCAATTGGAATAGAGTTTGACTCCACTTAATAATCGAAACGATTCCGCTTGTGCAAATCGTTTCAACCACGTTAAAATTTAATTGTGAAATTTGTTTACTTAGAAATATAAATTATCACCAATATAGCCTTCGTAGATTTAATCGAGAATCTTAAAAAAAACGTTTCTAATTTGCATTGTCACCACCCTATAAGTACTTTATGCATATCCTTCGAGTTTGAAAAATACTATATAAACTTGGAAAATCGCTCGATACTCGTATCCAAAACTGGAGTGTAGAATTCTCGAGTTCTCACCTGTAGTCTCTACAATTCTTCCGGATCAATTTTAATTCATAAGTAGTTCAAGTTATGCATTCAGGTTTTAAGTCCATCTTAATGAATGTGTATAAATCAAATCAATGTCAAATAATAGAGGAAAGTAGGGTAAAACCAGGAACTAAAGAGACTTAAATAAAAACCATTGTTTCATTAATATTTACGAACTCCACTACTTAAGCACTACTTTTGTTTCGTGAGTCTGCTGAGCTTTAGGGACACGAGCCATGAAGCGGAGTCTGTCGTCAAGTTTCCTCAGCTCTTCTATGATTATTTTTCTTATACCCGCGGTAATCGTGATAGTCCTTTTGTTTAGAGCCATAACGTGTAGCCATTGCCATGTTCTGTGCTTATTTTATTAAGGTATTGTGGAAGATATAATTATGTCTGGGATGTGAGAGGATGGTGTGATTACTCTAGGTGGCCGCTGGGTTGTTACGTCATTTGTAGTGAAGGCATCTCTCTTTCTTTTCTTGTGTTTCGGATAGTCGCTAAGGCGTTATTTTCTTCACTTTCCATTGCCTAGAACTCCGCTGTTTTATATACTACTGACTAACAGCTATCACTCAAGATCAAATTCAAGCCTATATCTCCTGAAAATGTTTCAGCAGATCACACCTGAATATTGACGAAATCGAAATTTCAAACTTAATTTTTTATTTTACTTTTATAGTGTATCGATTGCCTAGAAGTCCGCTGTTTTATATACTACTGACTAACAGCTATCATTGAAGACCAAATTCAAGCCTAAATCTCCTGAAAATGTTTCAGAAAATTACACCTGAATATTGGCGAAATCGAACTTAAAAACAAAATTTTTTATATCACTTTTATAGTGTTTCGATTGCCTAGAACTCCGCTGTTGTATATACTACTGACTAACAGCTATCATTGAAGACCAAATTCAAGCCTATATCTCCTGAAAATCTTTCAGCAGATCATACCTGAATATTGACGAAATCGTAATTTCAAACTTAATTTTTTATTTTACTTTTATAGTGCATCGATTGCCTAGAACTCTGCTGTTTTACATACTACTGACTAACAGCTATCATTGAAGACCAAATTCAAGCCTATATCTCCTGAAAATATTTCAGCAGATCACACCTGAACATTGGCGAAATCGAACCTAAAAACTAATTTTTTTATATCATTTATAGTGTATTTATTGACTAGAACTCCGCTGTTTTATATACTACTGACTAACAGCTATCATTGAAGACCAAATTCAAGCCTATATCTCCTGAAAATCTTTCAGCAGATCACACCTGAATAATGGTGAAATCGAACCTAAAAACTAATTTTTTTATATCACTTATAGTGTATTTATTTACTAGAACTCCGCTGTTCTATATACAACTGACTAACAGCTATCATTGAAGACCAATTTTAAGCCCATATCTCCTGAAAATCTTTCAGCAGATCACACCTGAATATTGACGATATCGAAATTTCAAACTTAATTTTTTATTTTACTTTATAGAATATCGACTGCCTAGAACTCCGCTGTTTTATATACTACTGACTAACAGCTATCATTGAAGACCAAATTCAAGCCTAAATCTCCTGAAAATGTTTCAGCAGATCATACCTGAATATTGACGAAATCGTAATTTCAAACTTAATTTTTTATTTTACTTTTATAGTGTATCGATTGCCTAGAAGTCCGCTGTTTTATATACTACTGACTAACAGCTATCATTGAAGACCAAATTCAAGCCTATATCTCCTGAAAATCTTTCAGCAGATCACACCTGAATATTGGCGAAATCGAACCTAAAAACTAATTTTTTTATATCACTTATAGTGTATTTATTGACTAGAACTCCGCTGTTTTATATACAACTGACTAACAGCTATCATTGAAGACCAAATTCAAGCCTATATCTCCTGAAAATCTTTCAGCAGATCACACCTGAATATTGGTGAAATCGAACCTAAAAACTAATTTTTTTATATCACTTATAGTGTATTTATTGACTAGAACTCCGCTGTTTTATATACTACTGACTAACAGCTATCATTGAAGACCAATTTCAAGCCTATATCTCCTGAAAATCTTTCAGCAGATCACACCTGAATATTGACGATATCGAAATTTCAAACTTAATTTTTTATTTTACTTTTATAGTGTATCGATTGCCTAGAACTCCGCTGTTTTATATACTACTGAGTAACAGCTATCACTCAAGATCAAATTCAAGCCTATATCTCCTGAAACTGTTTCAGCAGATCACACCTGAATATTGACGAAATCGAAATTTCAAACTAAATTTTTTATTTTACTTTAGAGTGTATCGATTGCCTAGAACTCCACTGTTTTATATACTACTGAGTAACAGCTATCATTAAAGACCAAATTCAAGCCTATATCTCCTGAAAATCTTTCAGCAGATCATACCTGAATAATGAAGAAATCGAAATTTCAAACAATATTTTTTATTTAACTTTTATAGTCTATCGATTGCCTAGAACTCTACTGTTTTATATACTACTCATTAACAGCTATCATTCAAGACCAAATTCAAGCCTAAATCTCCTGAAAATGTTTCAGCAAATTACACCTGAATATTGGCGAAATCGAACTTAAAAACTAAATTTTTTATATCACTTTTATAGTTTTTCGATTGCCTAGAACTCCGCTGTTGTATATACAACTGACTAACAGCTATCATTGAAGACCAAATTCAAGCCTATATCTCCTGAAAATCTTTCAGCAGATCACACCTGAATATTGATGAAATCGTAATTTCAAACTTAATTTTTTATTTTACTTTTATAGTGTATCGATTGCCTAGAACTCCGCTGTTTTATATACTACTGACTAACAGCTATCATTCAAGACCAAATTCAAGCCTAAATCTCTTGAAAATGTTTCAGCAGATCATACCTGAATAATGAAGAAATCGAAATTTCAAACAATATTTTTTATTTAACTTTTATAGTCTATCGATTGCCTAGAACTCCGCTGTTTTACATACTACTGACTAACAGCTATCATTGAAGACCAAACTCAAGCCTATATCTCCTGAAAATCTTTCAGCAGATCACACCTGAATATTGGCGAAATCGAACCTAAAAACTAATTTTTTTATATCACTTATAGTGTATTTATTGACTAGAACTCCGCTGTTTTATATACTACTGACTAACAGCTATCATTAAAGACCAAATTCAAGCCTAAATCTCCTGAAAATGTTTCAGCAAATTACACCTGAATATTGGCGAAACCGAACTTAAAAACTAAATTTTTTATATCACTTTTATAGTGTTTCGATTGCCTAGAACTCCGCTGTTGTATATACTACTGACTAACAGCTATCATTGAAGACCAAATTCAAGCCTATATCTCCTGAAAATCTTTCAGCAGATCATACCTGAATATTGACGAAATCGTAATTTCAAACTTAATTTTTTATTTTACTTTTATAGTATATCGATTGCCTAGAACTCCACTGTTTTATATACTACTGACTAACAGCTATCACTCAAGATCAAATTCAAGCCTATATCTCCTGAAAATTTTTCAGCAGATCACACCAGAATATTGACGTAATCGAAATTTCAAACTTAATTTTTTATTTACTTTTAGAGTGTATCGATTGCCTAGAACTCCGCTGTTTTATATACTACTGAGTAACAGCTATCATTGAAGACCAAATTCAAGCCTAAATCTCCTGAAAATGTTTCAGCAAATTACACCTGAATATTGGCGAAATCGTAATTTCAAACTTAATTTTTTATTTTACTTTTATAGTATATCGATTGCCTAGAACTCCACTGTTTTATATACTACTGACTAACAGCTATCACTCAAGATCAAATTCAAGCCTATATCTCCTGAAAAATTTTCAGCAGATCACACCAGAATATTGACGTAATCGAAATTTCAAACTAAATTTTTTATATCACTTTTATAGTGTATCGTTTGCCTAGAACTCCGCTGTTTTATATACAACTGACTAACAGCTTTCATTGAAGACCAAATTCAAGCCTATATCTCCTGAAAATCTTTCAGCAGATCATACCTGAATATTGACGAAATCGTAATTTCAAACTTAATTTTTTATTTTACTTTTATAGTGCATCGATTGCCTAGAACTCCGCTGTTTTACATACTACTGACTAACAGCTATCATTCAAGACCAAATTCAAGCCTATATCTCCTGAAAATCTTTCAGCAGATCACACCTGAATATTGGCGAAATCGAACCTAAAAACTAATTTTTTTATATCACTTATAGTGTATTTATTGACTAGAACTCCGCTGTTTTATATACTACTTACTAACAGCTATCATTAAAGACCAATTTCAAGCCTATATCTCCTGAAAATCTTTCAGCAGATCACACCTGAATATTGACGATATCAAAAATTTCAAACTAAATTTTTTATTTTACTTTATAGAATATCGATTGCCTAGAACTCCGCTGTTTTATATACTACTGAGTAACAGCTATCATTCTAGACCAAATTCAAGCCTAAATCTCCTGAAAATGTTTCAGCAGATCATACCTGAATATTGACGAAATCGTAATTTCAAACTTAATTTTTTATTTTACTTTTATAGTGTATTGATTGCCTAGAAGTCCGCTGTTTTATATACTACTGACTAACAGCTATCATTGAAGACCAAATTAAGCCTAAATCTCCTGAAAATGTTTCAGCAAATTACACCTGAATATTGGCGAAATCGAACTTAAAAACTAAATTTTTTATATCACTTTTATAGTGTTTCGATTGCCTAGAACTCCGCTGTTGTATATACTACTGACTAACAGCTATCATTGAAGACCAAATTCAAGCCTATATCTCCTGAAAATGTTTCAGCAGATCACACCTGAATATTGATGAAATCGAAATTTCAAACTAAATTTTTTATTTTACTTTTATAGTCTATCGATTGCCTAGAACTCTACTGTTTTATATACTACTCATTAACAGCTATCATTCAAGACCAAACTCAAACCTAAATCTCCTGAAAATGTTTCAGCAAATTACACCTGAATATTTTCGAAATCGAACTTCAAAACTAAATTTTTTATATCACTTTTATAGTGTTTCGATTGCCTAAAACTCCGCTGTTTTATATACTACTGACTAACAGCTATCACTCAAGATCAAATTCAAGCCTATATCTCCTGAAAATGTTTCAGCAGATCACACCTGAATATTGATGAAATCGAAATTTCAAACTAATTTTTTTATTTTACTTTTATAGTCTATCGATTGCCTAGAACTCTACTGTTTTATATACTACTCATTAACAGCTATCATTCAAGACCAAATTCAAACCTAAATCTCCTGAAAATGTTTCAGCAAATTACACCTGAATATTGGCGAAATCGAACTTCAAAACTAAATTTTTTATATCACTTTTATAGTGTTTCGATTGCCTAGAACTCCGCTATTGTATATACTACTGACTAAGAGCTATCATTGAAGACCAAATTCAAGCCTATATCTCCTGAAAATCTTTCAGCAGATCATACCTGAATAATGACGAAATCGAAATTTCAAACAATATTTTTTATTTCACTTTTATAGTCTATCGATTGCCTAGAACTCCGCTGTTTTATATACTACTGACTAACAGCTATCATTGAAGACCAAATTCAAGCCTATATCTCCTGAAAATGTTTCAGCAAATTACACCTGAATATTGGCGAAATCGAACTTAAAAACTAAATTTTTTATATCACTTTTATAGTGTTTCGATTGCCTAGAACTCCGCTGTAGTATATACTACTGACTAACAGCTATCATTGAATACCAAATTCAAGCCTATATCTCCTGAAAATCTATCAGCAGATCATACCTGAATATTGACGAAATCGTTATTTCAAACTTAATTTTTTATTTTACTTTTATAGTATATCGATTGCCTAGAACTCCGCTGTTTTATATACTACTCACTAACAGCTATCACTCAAGATCAAATTCAAGCCTATATCTCCTGAAAATGTTTCAGCAGATCACACCTGAATATTGATGAAATCGAAATTTCAAACTAAATTTTTTATTTTACTTTTATAGTCTATCGATTGCCTAGAACTCTACTGTTTTATATACTACTCATTAACAGCTATCATTCAAGACCAAATTCAAACCTAAATCTCCTGAAAATGTTTCAGCAAATTACACCTGAATATTGGCGAAATCGAACTTCAAAACTAAATTTTTTATATCACTTTTATAGTGTTTCGATTGCCTAGAACTCCGCTATTGTATATACTACTGACTAAGAGCTATCATTGAAGACCAAATTCAAGGCTATATCTCCTGAAAATCTTTCAGCAGATCATACCTGAATATTGACGAAATCGTAATTTCAAACTTAATTTTTTATTTTACTTTTATAGTGCATCGATTGCCTAGAACTCCGCTGTTTTATATACTACTGACTAACAGCTATCACTCAAGATCAAATTCAAGCCTATATCTTCTGAAAATGTTTCAGCAGATCACACCTGAATATTGACGAAATCGAAATTTCAAACTTAATTTTTTATTTTACTTTTAGAGTGTATCGATTGCCTAGAACTCCGCTGTTTTATATACCACTGTGTAACAGCTATCATTGAAGACTAAATTCAAGCCTATATCTCCTGAAAATCTTTCAGCAGATCACACCTGAATATTGACGATATCGAAATTTCAAACAATATTTTTTATTTCACTTTTATAGTCTATCGATTGCCTAGAACTCCACTGTTTTATATACTACTCATTAACAGCTATCATTCAAGACCAAATTCAAGCCTAAATCCTGAAAATGTTTCAGCAAATTACACCTGAATATTGGCGAAATCTAACTTCAAAACTAAATTTTTTATATCACTTTTATAGTGTATTGATTGCCTAGAACTCCGCTGTTTTCTATACTACTGACTAACAGCTATCATTGAAGATCAAATTCAAGCCTATATCTCCTGAAAATCTTTCAGCAGATCATACCTGAATAATAAAGAAATCGAAATTTCAAACAATATTTTTTATTTTACTTATATAGTGCATCGATTGCCTAGAACTCCGCTGTTTTACATACTACTGACTACCAGCTATCATTGAAGACCAAATTCAAGCCTATATCTCCTGAAAATTTTTCAGCAGATCATACCTGAATATTGACGAAATCGTAATTTCAAACTTAATTTTTTATTTTACTTTTATAGTGTATCGATTGCCTAGAACTCCGCTGTTTTATATACTACTCATTAACAGCTATCATTGAAGACCAAATTCAAGCCTATATCTCCTGAAAATGTTTCAGCAAATTACACCTGAATATTGGCGAAATCAAACTTAAAAACTAAATTTTTTATATCACTTTTATAGTGTTTCGATTGCCTAGAACTCCGCTGTTGTATATACAACTGACTAACACCTATCATTGAAGACCAAATTCAAGCCTATGTCTCCTGAAAATCTTTCAGCAGATCATACCTGAATATTGACGAAATCGTAATTTCAAACTTAATTTTTTATTTTACTTTTATAGTGCATCGATTGCCTAGAACTCCGCTGTTTTATATACTACTGACTAACAGCTATCACTCAAGATCAAATTCAAGCCTATATCTTCTGAAAATGTTTCAGCAGATCACACCTGAATATTGACGAAATCGAAATTTCAAACAATATTTTTTATATCACTTTTATAGTTTATCGATTGCCTAGAACTCCGCTGTTTTATATACCACTGTGTAACAGCTATCATTGAAGACCAAATTCAAGCCTATATCTCCTGAAAATCTTTCAGCAGATCACACCTGAATATTGACGATATCGAAATTTCAAACAATATTTTTTATTTCACTTTTATAGTCTATCGATTGCCTAGAACTCCACTGTTTTATATACTACTCAATAACAGCTATCATTCAAGACCAAATTCAAGCCTCAATCCTGAAAATGTTTCAGCAAATTACACCTGAATATTGGCGAAATCGAACTTCAAAACTAAATTTTTTATATCACTTTTATAGTGTATCGATTGCCTAGAACTCCGCTGTTTTCTATACTACTGACTAACAGCTATCATTGAAGATCAAATTCAAGCCTATATCTCCTGAAAATCTTTCAGCAGATCACACCTGAATATTGACGAAATCGAAATTTCAAACTTAATTTTTTATTTTACTTGTATAGTGTATCGATTGCCTAGAACTCCGCTGTTTTATATACTACTGACTAACAGCTATCATTCAAGACCAAATTCAAGCCTAAATCTCCTGAAAATGTTTCAGCAAATTACACCTGAATATTGGCGAAATCGAACTTAAAAACTAAATTTTTTATATCACTTTTATAGTGTATTGATTGACTAGAACTCCGCTGTTTTATATACTACTAACTAACAGCTATCATTGAAGACCAAATTCAAGCCTATATCTCCTGAAAATCTTTCAGCAGATCACACCTGAATATTGATGAAATCGTAATTTCAAACTTAATTTTTTATTTTACTTTTATAGTGTATCGATTGCCTAGAACTCCGCTGTTTTATATATTACTGACTAACACCTATCACTCAAGATCAAATTCAAGCCTATATCTCCTGAAAATGTTTCAGCAGATCACACCTGAATATTGACGAAATCGAAATTTCAAACTTAATTTTTTATTTTACTTTTAGAGTGTATCGATTGCTTAGAACTCCGCTGTTTTATATACTACTGAGTAACAGCTATCATTGAAGACCAAATTCAAGCCTATATCTCATGAAAATCTTTCAGCAGATCATACCTGAATATTGACGAAATCGAAATTTCAAACAATATTTTTTATTTCACTTTTATAGTCTATCGATTGCCTAGAACTCCACTGTTTTATATACTAATGACTAACAGCTATCATTGAAGACCAAATTCAAGCCTATATCTCCTGAAAATCTTTCAGCAGATCACACCTGAATATTGACGATATCGAAATTTCAAACTAAATTTTTATTTCACTTTTTTAGTGTACTAATTGCCTAGAACTCCGCTGTTTTATATACTACTGACTAACAGCTATCATTTAAGATCAAATTCAAGCCTATATCTCCTGAAAATCTATCAGCAGATCACACCTGAATATTGACGAAATCGAAATTTCAAACTAAATTTTTTATTTTACTTTAATAGTGTATTGATTGCCTAGAACTCCGCTGTTTTACATACTACTGACTAACAGCTATCATTGAAGACCAAATTTAAGCCTATATCTCCTGAAAATCTTTAAGCAGATCACACCTGAATATTGGAGAAATCGAACTTAAAAACTAAATTTTTTATATCATTTTTATAGTGTATTGATTGACTAGAACTCCGCTGTTTTACATACTACTGACTAACAGCTATCATTGAAGACCAAATTTAAGCCTATATCTCCTGAAAATCTTTCAGCAGATCACACCTGAATATTGGCGAAATCGAACTTAAAAACTAATTTTTTTATATCACTTTTATAGTGTATTGATTGACTAGAACTCCACTGTTTTATATACTACTGACTAACAGCTATCATTGAAGACCAAATTCAAGCCTATATCTCCTGAAAATCTTTCAGCAGATCACACAGAATATTGATGAAATCGTAATTTCAAACTTAATTTTTTATTTTACTTTTATAGTGTATCGATTGCCTAGAACTCCGCTATTTTATATATTACTGACTAACACCTATCACTCAAGATCAAATTCAAGCCTATATCTCCTGAAAATGTTTCAGCAGATCACACCTGAATATTGACGAAATCGAAATTTCAAGCTTAATTTTTTATTTTACTTTTAGAGTGTATCGATTGCTTAGAACTCCGCTGTTTTATATACTACTGAGTAACAGCTATCATTGAAGACCAAATTCAAGCCTATATCTCCTGAAAATCTTTCAGCAGATCATACCTGAATATTGACGAAATCGAAATTTCAAACAATATTTTTTATTTCACTTTTATAGTCTATCGATTGCCTAGAACTCCACTGTTTTTTATACTAATGACTAACAGCTATCATTGAAGACCAAATTCAAGCCTATATCTCCTGAAAATCTTTCAGCAGATCACACCTGAATATTGACGATATCGAAATTTCAAACTAAATTTTTATTTCACTTTTTTAGTGTACTAATTGCCTAGAACTCCGCTGTTTTATATACTACTGACTAACAGCTATCATTTAAGATCAAATTCAAGCCTATATCTCCTGAAAATCTATCAGCAGATCACACCTGAATATTGAAAAAATCGAAATTTCAAACTAAATTTTTTATTTTACTTTAATAGTGTATTGATTGCCTAGAACTCCGCTGTTTTACATACTACTGACTAACAGCTATCATTGAAGACCAAATTTAAGCCTATATCTCCTGAAAATCTTTCAGCAGATCACACCTGAATATTGGCGAAATCGAACTTAAAAACTAAATTTTTTATATCACTTATTGTGTATTTATTGACTAGAACTCCGCTGTTTTATATACTACTGACTAACAGCTATCATTGAAGACCAAATTCAAGCCTATATCTCCTGAAAATCTTTCAGCAGATCACACCTGAATATTGGCGAAATCGAACTTAAAAACTAAATTTTTTATATCACTTTTATAGTGTATTGATTGACTAGAACTCCGCTGTTTTACATACTACTGACTAACAGCTATCACTCAAGATCAAATTCAAGCCTATATCTCCTGAAAATGTTTCAGCAGATCACACCTGAATATTGATGAAATCGAAATTTCAAACTAAATTTTTTATTTTACTTTTATAGTCTATCGATTGCCTAGAACTCTACTGTTTTATATACTACTCATTAACAGCTATCATTCAAGACCAAATTCAAACCTAAATCTCCTGAAAATGTTTCAGCAAATTACACCTGAATATTGGCGAAATCGAACTTCAAAACTAAATTTTTTATATCACTTTTATAGTGTTCCGATTGCCTAGAACTCCGCTATTGTATATACTACTGACTAAGAGCTATCATTGAAGACCAAATTCAAGGCTATATCTCCTGAAAATCTTTCAGCAGATCATACCTGAATATTGACGAAATCGTAATTTCAAACTTAATTTTTTATTTTACTTTTATAGTGCATCGATTGCCTAGAACTCCGCTGTTTTATATACTACTGACTAACAGCTATCACTCAAGATCAAATTCAAGCCTATATCTTCTGAAAATGTTTCAGCAGATCACACCTGAATATTGACGAAATCGAAATTTCAAACTTAATTTTTTATTTTACTTTTAGAGTGTATCGATTGCCTAGAACTCCGCTGTTTTATATACCACTGTGTAACAGCTATCATTGAAGACTAAATTCAAGCCTATATCTCCTGAAAATCTTTCAGCAGATCACACCTGAATATTGACGATATCGAAATTTCAAACAATATTTTTTATTTCACTTTTATAGTCTATCGATTGCCTAGAACTCCACTGTTTTATATACTACTCATTAACAGCTATCATTCAAGACCAAATTCAAGCCTAAATCCTGAAAATGTTTCAGCAAATTACACCTGAATATTGGCGAAATCGAACTTCAAAACTAAATTTTTTATATCACTTTTATAGTGTTTCGATTGCCTAGAACTCCGCTATTGTATATACTACTGACTAAGAGCTATCATTGAAGACCAAATTCAAGGCTATATCTCCTGAAAATCTTTCAGCAGATCATACTTGAATATTGACGAAATCGTAATTTCAAACTTAATTTTTTATTTTACTTTTATAGTGCATCGATTGCCTAGAACTCCGCTGTTTTATATACTACTGACTAACAGCTATCACTCAAGATCAAATTCAAGCCTATATCTTCTGAAAATGTTTCAGCAGATCACACCTGAATATTGACGAAATCGAAATTTCAAACTTAATTTTTTATTTTACTTTTAGAGTGTATCGATTGCCTAGAACTCCGCTGTTTTATATACCACTGTGTAACAGCTATCATTGAAGACTAAATTCAACCCTATATCTCCTGAAAATCTTTCAGCAGATCACACCTGAATATTGACGATATCGAAATTTCAAACAATATTTTTTATTTCACTTTTATAGTCTATCGATTGCCTAGAACTCCACTGTTTTATATACTACTCATTAACAGCTATCATTCAAGACCAAATTCAAACCTAAATCTCCTGAAAATGTTTCAGCAGATCACACCTGAATATTGACGAAATCGAAATTTCAAACTTAATTTTTTATTTTACTTTTAGAGTGTATCGATTGCCTAGAACTCCGCTGTTTTATATACCACTGTGTAACAGCTATCATTGAAGACTAAATTCAAGCCTATATCTCCTGAAAATCTTTCAGCAGATCACACCTGAATATTGACGATATCGAAATTTCAAACAATATTTTTTATTTCACTTTTATAGTATATCGATTGCCTAGAACTCCGCTGTTTTATATACTACTCACTAACAGCTATCACTCAAGATCAAATTCAAGCCTATATCTCCTGAAAATGTTTCAGCAGATCACACCTGAATATTGATGAAATCGAAATTTCAAACTAAATTTTTTATTTTACTTTTATAGTCTATCGATTGCCTAGAACTCTACTGTTTTATATACTACTCATTAACAGCTATCATTCAAGACCAAATTCAAACCTAAATCTCCTGAAAATGTTTCAGCAAATTACACCTGAATATTGGCGAAATCGAACTTCAAAACTAAATTTTTTATATCACTTTTATAGTGTTTCGATTGCCTAGAACTCCGCTATTGTATATACTACTGACTAAGAGCTATCATTGAAGACCAAATTCAAGGCTATATCTCCTGAAAATCTTTCAGCAGATCATACCTGAATATTGACGAAATCGTAATTTCAAACTTAATTTTTTATTTTACTTTTATAGTGCATCGATTGCCTAGAACTCCGCTGTTTTATATACTACTGACTAACAGCTATCACTCAAGATCAAATTCAAGCCTATATCTTCTGAAAATGTTTCAGCAGATCACACCTGAATATTGACGAAATCGAAATTTCAAACTTAATTTTTTATTTTACTTTTAGAGTGTATCGATTGCCTAGAACTCCGCTGTTTTATATACCACTGTGTAACAGCTATCATTGAAGACTAAATTCAAGCCTATATCTCCTGAAAATCTTTCAGCAGATCACACCTGAATATTGACGATATCGAAATTTCAAACAATATTTTTTATTTCACTTTTATAGTCTATCGATTGCCTAGAACTCCACTGTTTTATATACTACTCATTAACAGCTATCATTCAAGACCAAATTCAAGCCTAAATCCTGAAAATGTTTCAGCAAATTACACCTGAATATTGGCGAAATCGAACTTCAAAACTAAATTTTTTATATCACTTTTATAGTGTATTGATTGCCTAGAACTCCGCTGTTTTCTATACTACTGACTAACAGCTATCATTGAAGATCAAATTCAAGCCTATATCTCCTGAAAATCTTTCAGCAGATCATACCTGAATAATAAAGAAATCGAAATTTCAAACAATATTTTTTATTTTACTTATATAGTGCATCGATTGCCTAGAACTCCGCTGTTTTACATACTACTGACTACCAGCTATCATTGAAGACCAAATTCAAGCCTATATCTCCTGAAAATTTTTCAGCAGATCATACCTGAATATTGACGAAATCGTAATTTCAAACTTAATTTTTTATTTTACTTTTATAGTGTATCGATTGCCTAGAACTCCGCTGTTTTATATACTACTCATTAACAGCTATCATTGAAGACCAAATTCAAGCCTATATCTCCTGAAAATGTTTCAGCAAATTACACCTGAATATTGGCGAAATCAAACTTAAAAACTAAATTTTTTATATCACTTTTATAGTGTTTCGATTGCCTAGAACTCCGCTGTTGTATATACAACTGACTAACACCTATCATTGAAGACCAAATTCAAGCCTATGTCTCCTGAAAATCTTTCAGCAGATCATACCTGAATATTGACGAAATCGTAATTTCAAACTTAATTTTTTATTTTACTTTTATAGTGCATCGATTGCCTAGAACTCCGCTGTTTTATATACTACTGACTAACAGCTATCACTCAAGATCAAATTCAAGCCTATATCTTCTGAAAATGTTTCAGCAGATCACACCTGAATATTGACGAAATCGAAATTTCAAACAATATTTTTTATATCACTTTTATAGTTTATCGATTGCCTAGAACTCCGCTGTTTTATATACCACTGTGTAACAGCTATCATTGAAGACCAAATTCAAGCCTATATCTCCTGAAAATCTTTCAGCAGATCACACCTGAATATTGACGATATCGAAATTTCAAACAATATTTTTTATTTCACTTTTATAGTCTATCGATTGCCTAGAACTCCACTGTTTTATATACTACTCAATAACAGCTATCATTCAAGACCAAATTCAAGCCTCAATCCTGAAAATGTTTCAGCAAATTACACCTGAATATTGGCGAAATCGAACTTCAAAACTAAATTTTTTATATCACTTTTATAGTGTATCGATTGCCTAGAACTCCGCTGTTTTCTATACTACTGACTAACAGCTATCATTGAAGATCAAATTCAAGCCTATATCTCCTGAAAATCTTTCAGCAGATCACACCTGAATATTGACGAAATCGAAATTTCAAACTTAATTTTTTATTTTACTTGTATAGTGTATCGATTGCCTAGAACTCCGCTGTTTTATATACTACTGACTAACAGCTATCATTCAAGACCAAATTCAAGCCTAAATCTCCTGAAAATGTTTCAGCAAATTACACCTGAATATTGGCGAAATCGAACTTAAAAACTAAATTTTTTATATCACTTTTATAGTGTATTGATTGACTAGAACTCCGCTGTTTTATATACTACTAACTAACAGCTATCATTGAAGACCAAATTCAAGCCTATATCTCCTGAAAATCTTTCAGCAGATCACACCTGAATATTGATGAAATCGTAATTTCAAACTTAATTTTTTATTTTACTTTTATAGTGTATCGATTGCCTAGAACTCCGCTGTTTTATATATTACTGACTAACACCTATCACTCAAGATCAAATTCAAGCCTATATCTCCTGAAAATGTTTCAGCAGATCACACCTGAATATTGACGAAATCGAAATTTCAAACTTAATTTTTTATTTTACTTTTAGAGTGTATCGATTGCTTAGAACTCCGCTGTTTTATATACTACTGAGTAACAGCTATCATTGAAGACCAAATTCAAGCCTATATCTCATGAAAATCTTTCAGCAGATCATACCTGAATATTGACGAAATCGAAATTTCAAACAATATTTTTTATTTCACTTTTATAGTCTATCGATTGCCTAGAACTCCACTGTTTTATATACTAATGACTAACAGCTATCATTGAAGACCAAATTCAAGCCTATATCTCCTGAAAATCTTTCAGCAGATCACACCTGAATATTGACGATATCGAAATTTCAAACTAAATTTTTATTTCACTTTTTTAGTGTACTAATTGCCTAGAACTCCGCTGTTTTATATACTACTGACTAACAGCTATCATTTAAGATCAAATTCAAGCCTATATCTCCTGAAAATCTATCAGCAGATCACACCTGAATATTGACGAAATCGAAATTTCAAACTAAATTTTTTATTTTACTTTAATAGTGTATTGATTGCCTAGAACTCCGCTGTTTTACATACTACTGACTAACAGCTATCATTGAAGACCAAATTTAAGCCTATATCTCCTGAAAATCTTTCAGCAGATCACACCTGAATATTGGCGAAATCGAACTTAAAAACTAAATTTTTTATATCACTTTTATAGTGTATTGATTGACTAGAACTCCGCTGTTTTACATACTACTGACTAACAGCTATCATTGAAGACCAAATTTAAGCCTATATCTCCTGAAAATCTTTCAGCAGATCACACCTGAATATTGGAGAAATCGAACTTAAAAACTAAATTTTTTATATCATTTTTATAGTGTATTGATTGACTAGAACTCCGCTGTTTTACATACTACTGACTAACAGCTATCATTGAAGACCAAATTTAAGCCTATATCTCCTGAAAATCTTTCAGCAGATCACACCTGAATATTGGCGAAATCGAACTTAAAAACTAATTTTTTTATATCACTTTTATAGTGTATTGATTGACTAGAACTCCACTGTTTTATATACTACTGACTAACAGCTATCATTGAAGACCAAATTCAAGCCTATATCTCCTGAAAATCTTTCAGCAGATCACACAGAATATTGATGAAATCGTAATTTCAAACTTAATTTTTTATTTTACTTTTATAGTGTATCGATTGCCTAGAACTCCGCTATTTTATATATTACTGACTAACACCTATCACTCAAGATCAAATTCAAGCCTATATCTCCTGAAAATGTTTCAGCAGATCACACCTGAATATTGACGAAATCGAAATTTCAAGCTTAATTTTTTATTTTACTTTTAGAGTGTATCGATTGCTTAGAACTCCGCTGTTTTATATACTACTGAGTAACAGCTATCATTGAAGACCAAATTCAAGCCTATATCTCCTGAAAATCTTTCAGCAGATCATACCTGAATATTGACGAAATCGAAATTTCAAACAATATTTTTTATTTCACTTTTATAGTCTATCGATTGCCTAGAACTCCACTGTTTTTTATACTAATGACTAACAGCTATCATTGAAGACCAAATTCAAGCCTATATCTCCTGAAAATCTTTCAGCAGATCACACCTGAATATTGACGATATCGAAATTTCAAACTAAATTTTTATTTCACTTTTTTAGTGTACTAATTGCCTAGAACTCCGCTGTTTTATATACTACTGACTAACAGCTATCATTTAAGATCAAATTCAAGCCTATATCTCCTGAAAATCTATCAGCAGATCACACCTGAATATTGACGAAATCGAAATTTCAAACTAATTTTTTTATTTTACTTTAATAGTGTATTGATTGCCTAGAACTCCGCTGTTTTACATACTACTGACTAACAGCTATCATTGAAGACCAAATTTAAGCCTATATCTCCTGAAAATCTTTCAGCAGATCACACCTGAATATTGGCGAAATCGAACTTAAAAACTAAATTTTTTATATCACTTATTGTGTATTTATTGACTAGAACTCCGCTGTTTTATATACTACTGACTAACAGCTATCATTGAAGACCAAATTCAAGCCTATATCTCCTGAAAATCTTTCAGCAGATCACACCTGAATATTGGCGAAATCGAACTTAAAAACTAAATTTTTTATATCACTTTTATAGTGTATTGATTGACTAGAACTCCGCTGTTTTACATACTACTGACTAACAGCTATCATTGAAGACCAAATTTAAGCCTATATCTCCTGAAAATCTTTCAGCAGATCACACCTGAATATTGGCGAAATCGAACTTAAAAACTAATTTTTTTATATCACTTTTATAGTGTATTGATTGACTAGAACTCCACTGTTTTATATACTACTGACTAACAGCTATCATTGAAGACCAAATTCAAGCCTATATCTCCTGAAAATCTTTCAGCAGATCACACCTGAATATTGGCGAAATCGAACTTAAAAACTATTTTTTTTATATCACTTATAGTGTATTTATTGACTAGAACTCCGCTGTTTTATATACTACTGACTAACAGCTATCATTGAAGACCAAATTCAAGCCTATATCTCCTGAAAATCTTTCAGCAGATCACACCTGAATATTGACGATATCGAAATTTCAAACTTAATTTTTTATTTTACTTTTATAGTGTATCGATTGCCTAAAACTCCGCTGTTTTATACAATTCAGACGCACGTTTATCAATGGAGACCAAAATCAAGCCTAATGCTGCTAAAAATGTTTCAGCATATCATGTCTCTATTTTGAAAAAATCCAAATATCAAAGATGATATTTTTTTTAACCATAAATGTGAGACAGGGGCCGGGTAATCCTTTTGTTTTTTTAATTAGACTCTCAGCTATAAATAAATACGCAAATAATACCTAGAACTTTTAAAAATATTTTTCTATATTTCATATGAATTTTGTTAAAATTGAATATTATTAAAGTTAAGTTTTTTCTGGCTCGCTCGCTTGATTTAGGACCGAGAACTCCGAGAACTCCTGAGTTCTACGAACAATAGAGCAAGAGCTATCGTTTGAAACCAAATATATGTCTGTGCCTTGTTAAATTACATCAGCATAACACGTGTGAAGTTAGCATATCATTGAATTTAAAAATAATTAATAATTGTAATGAATGGTCTCAGAGATGTCTTTTTTGTGTCAGGAACTCTTTGTTATCACGTGACAAGGCAATACAAATTTTTTCATTCCATTTGTAACTAAATGATATGCTAGTGTGTGAAGTTAGCATATCATTTGTTAAAAATCCATAGTATTGGTTTTTCTGATAAAAACGCCAGAACTATTGATATAAAGTATCAGGAACTCTAGAACTATGGTGCATGCTAATAGAACTCCAATAAAAACGTGATCTGCTAGACTTTGATATGCCAACTTCACAGACATCCTCGGAACGTCGGAGGTAAATTTAAAAATTAATACGCGATTAAGTCCCGTTTTTATGAATTCTTAAAGTATTCTAATAATTAATTAGGTACCACAAACAAAATCTTAATGAAAAATATTACAATCAAATAATACAGAAATAACGAATATCAATTGACAGTTCAATCGACAACTTTTTTTTGTAAATAATAATATTGTAAGATACGGTCCAAATTGCGGATAGGTACTACTATTTGTCAACTATAGTAGAGATCATTATAAGTAGAAGTACTTGTTTTACTTAATAATCTTTGTATTTTTTAAGTTCGTTGTACAAAAAAATATCTACTTAAAATATGGTGTTTTTGTAAAATGTTTACCTTTTTTTTTCATTAATTGATTAAGTATTACGAATCAATACTCGTAGGGTGATTTGGAAAGATGCGGTCTGACTTATTTCGGGGATAATATTATGAACCATCAACATACCGTTGAATTACGTTTGAACTTTTTTGTCTCTTTCGTTTTGCTAGTGATGTGAAAGGAGTAGAGAGAATAGCATCCAAATATTTAGAACTTATCTCAGGAACTTATATTAGGTCCGGCACGTAGAAATGACATTCGAATATAAAGGTCAATTAATTGACATTTTGTCTCACTCAGTGAGCAAAATGCGATTTTCTCACTGTTTTTAAGCAGCAAATTACCTTTGTTGTACCTAAAATACCCCTGATGTGAAAAATATCATTTCTAATAAGATTTTTATCAATAATCGCAGTAACGGAAAGATCATCTGACATAACGATGACTACATTGTCTATAGAATCGTATTGTTGAAACTTCACGTTTGTTTACATGATAATGATAAGACATGTAAGGATGAATACACCGTACGTAATAAGTACTATTGTAAATAATTTTTGACGTAACTAAAAAGGCTCTTGTTGCCATAAATCTCTTAAGTACGTACCTCCTCTTTTACAGAGATAACACAGTTATAAAAAGATGCTATCATGAATATGATTAGGGTTTATGCAAAACCTATAAAAGATAATCCGGCTATTTAGACCGATACCTTCATTCTGATTTTCTTCATCTATTAAAAGTTTCATTCCAATCAATCCCATTATCAATGCGTCTCTGTCGCACGCATTTTGTACCACTTTAGCAGAAGCGAGAGTCCGTGGGTTGTATGATTTGAGTGTAATACTAATACAATAAATTTTCATGGCAGAAGTGTTGTACTCCGGATAACATCCCCTTACTCCGAGGCGAACTTATTTCGAACTCAATAATATTCTCGAAGCAGTGTCTGCCAGAGGAGTTATGACACAAGAAAGCTTTTATCTCCGCTCATGCATGGTGAAATTGCAGATTTTTCTTTGCCTACTTGATACGTGTATCCGTGAACTTCTAAATGAGTAAGTAAAGGAGTTTGTATACTTTGTATTGAATATTCTTCAGTTTGAATTCTAATTACCCTCTGAAACGGATGCCCTTAATTTGAAATAGAACCACTGCATATCGTTCTCGATTCTCTTGCCAGTATTTATGAAATTGTGTAAATGTTCAAGGGACAAAATTAAAGTGAAATATTATGAAGCACGTCGTAAGAAAAAGAAAAGTGGTGGATGTACTGAAGGTCCTATGATAGCCGATGTAAAGTTTACTACGTATGTAAAGAAACCAATTTACCTTTATTACTCCACTTACATGTCGCAATTTTTGTAAATAAACATGATCCACTAATTATGACTTTATGACTAATTCATTTATACCTTAGAGATGCCGCTTACAACCTTCACTTTCACATTTGCTTTAAATTCTGCTATGTATTAATATTTTAATAATAAAATTAGTCTAAGCGAAAACATTAGGTTGTGACAGATGTTGTGATATTTTTTAGGTACTTATGTACTTACCCTTTTTAAATTTTTTACGACTATTTTTGGTATTTAAGAAATTTAACACATATCAGTGAAACAATAAGGATCAAAGTTAAATGGCGCTCTAAAAGTTTTAATCATGTGTCTACAGATGGCAGCAAATTTAATGTGGCTATAAAATTTTCTTTGACAATACACTTCTATTTCAAATTCTCTTTAGTATTAAGGCGGTAAACAAGAATTAACAAATAATTATTCACATCCTATTTAAGTCAACCTTCATTTAGGCTAGAGACATCTATGGGTCAATCAATTACATATCATAATGCAAGATACGGTACATTCTTTGAATTTGTAATAGTCCTCCATAAACACCATAGATGTCACCCTATTGCAGTATCATTAATTATCATAAAAGCGACATCTAGTTAGCACAACTGATACCTTTTCGTACCCGTTATGCGCATCCGTAAAAGCTTGTCAGCATTGAAAAAAAAATATCACTAGATGGCGTTTATTGAAAATCGCAAAATTCTCAATAGATGGCGCTTAAACTAAAGCTTCCTATATTCAGGCACCGATGTCGCTGCAATATCCCTTTTTAACATTTTCGAAGCTTTGCTTCAATTGAATTTTAGGACTTTAGACAAAGTATCTAAGAGAAAAAGTGGTAGGTAGCTGGCTAGGTTATGATAGGATTATTTAAGAGTTCGTGGGCTGCAAGACCTGTAAAGCACCTACCTATAGTGAAGTTTATAGGATCTCGATTAGCTTTCCTTTTTTTCACGCTATAACTTTGGTTTATAGTTTCGAGAAATTCTGACGTTTCTTGGTACTGCCAGGCTAATAAATATGTAGAATTAAAATTAAATATTAGAAATACATTTTGACATAATTATTTTTACTTACAATCATAATCATATTTATTTATTTAAATACATTTTATTTTATATATTGTAATTTTGATATAATTCTAAATATTTAATTTTAATTAATGTAATTTTGTATCCATGGATTCCTTATTGTCCGAATTTTTTTTTTTTATAACAGTACTTTATTCGAGAAAACAAAGATAGTTTAATTTTAAGGTGCACTATTTGGATATAAGAAAATATCAAAACACTTTTATTACAGGGCCAACCCCGATATCGCAATTAACAATTCCTATTCCTTAAAGAACTTCACATAAGTAAGTAGGTGATTAGCTGAAATGAGTGAGTCTATAGTCAGCTCAATTAAAATTAATGTATTAAAATCGTAAATGTTTTAAGCTAATTTCCCATCCAAAAGCTAATAAGGTAGGTGCTTACCTAAGTCTCAGTGACAGTCTTAGAGCTAACATAAAAAAACTTCCAATATTGTACTTATCAACAAACCTACTAGGTATTTGAAAAGGGTAGGACCCTCTTCAAGACTTTCAAGTCTTGTTTAATATTTTGCCCCATATTGTTACATTAACCGCCCTTGACCGCTATTACATACGTACATTTGTTGTAATAACAGTGTTAGTTACGTGGTGTACCCATTCCCACATAGAACAAACAGAAACACACACGAGGGCATTTAAGAAATGGACACATTCTCAGCTCACAATGGACCCTTGGATTGCGCAATGAAAATCTTTAACTATTTTTATATGCATTGTTGGTCGCAGTATAGAATTGAACAACAGTTCGACTGCGAACTACGAATACGTATTAGTACAACCTGCATGCATTATTTAAGTTCAAGCAGCATAAAATTATCAAGATAAAAAATTACAATGTAGGTATGGGGTAGGTACATGTATAATTTTTGTGGGAGATTTCAGTATTCTCATTCACGATAACGGTTTAATTACTTTAATGTTTGCAAAAACGTACGATCTATTTTGGCTAATTTTACTAATTATTTTTACTGTTTTTAGCGATATGCCGTTATAACGGCGGTTCAGTCATATTGTTGCTCTACAGAATCGATAGGTAAATTGCTGCCTACTTGTAAGTACTGAATCGCTTCTTTCGGGTATTCAGTATATACACCGTGGGCCAAGATTTTAACCACGCATTCCTGAGGTCATAAGGAGCAAAAAATGTTATATGTGTTTTGGGCAAATGCGCAAAAAAAAAATTGTTTGGGCAATAAAAATTTCTTTGTGTTTTCTGCATCCGAACAGCGGTGGTGGCCGAGTAGATCTGACGTCCGACTTTCAATCCGGAGGTCGCGGGTTCAAATCATGTCTCGTACCAATGAGTATTTCGGAACTTATGTACGAAATATCATTTGATATTCACCACTAGGTTTTCGGTGAAGGAAAACATCGTGAGGAAACCTGCGTACATCCGCGAAGGAATTCAGAGGTGTATGTGAAATCTCCAACCCGCATTGGGCCAGTGTGAGGACTATAGCCCAAGCCCTCTCGCGCATTATAGGAGGCCTGTGCCCAGCAGTGGGACGTATATACGAGTAAGCTGAATTATTATTATTTATTATTATTCTGCATACGACACGTTATTTATTTTTACACGAAACATTACAACGAATGAGTAAAGTTTTTTTTTATTTATGTACAGTAAAAATTGCGAGTTTACTTTAAAACTTTACTGTCTGTCAGTAGGCATATCTAAACCAAGTCACATAGTGGTAATGTCACAGCTAAAAAGGCGTTTTTCACTAAGTTATAACAGAAACAAATTTTCAAAAAAATTTCATTATCTCTAAAACAAGACCGACTTCAGAAAACTTTGTATGACATTTTAGTCACTAAATGCGGCCCACGGTGTATATGAAAAACCTTGCAAGATGAAGGCAAGCATATTATTGCGAAAAGCATTGGAATTTATACCCATTGTAGCTATAAAACCCAAACTCTAGACTTACATATTTTTGGTCACCGCAAGCAAGAACAAAGCGAATCCATTACCTACATTGGCAGCAAATGTGCCGGGTCAGCCTGCGACTATTTGGTTGATTATTCCGTGGCGCTGCTAACGGTACCGTACGTGACCGTGACGTATGTGTGCGATGTCCGCTGCATTTGCTGGCCAGGCCGCGTAGCCAACGTTACAATCGTTAACGCTCCGTAGCGTAGCGTAGTCATCTCTCTCTATCACTCTTCCATATTAGTACGACTGTGACCGTTGCGTTTCGTTCGCCGCGGAGCGTGAACGATATGCACGTTGGCTACGCGGCCAGTTGTACTCGTATAGTTCGAAGCATCATATTTGACGCGCAGTTTTGTCAAATCTAACCTTTAATAACATGACAATACGAGTCAAGACACGCGTCGTCGTGAATGACACGATGTATACACAGTTAATTATTCCTCGACCATACATACAGTTTAAGTATATATACTGTCACTGTCTGACCAAGTGTTTTGAATTTTAGGGACACACACGATACAATGACATATCATATAAGTAACTGATAAGGTAAACGTCCTAATGTTTGACAGCTTAATTCCAATTCCAAATTCTATTGCTTAACACTGAAGATGGCAAATATTGAGACAGTGTCCAGCACTGGGACTTTTGGTGTCTAATATGTAGGTATCTATGTTAGGTATAAGGTTTATTTTAAAGCTTCGTCCGAGTAGGTCGTGATATTACTTTATAAATTAATATGTGAAAATACTCAAGATCGTAGAGAATGAATTCACATTCTATCGATTGCAAATTGCAACTGCCCCTATTGCTGCTGTACTTTTTATACTTGCATACATTTTCCTTTACAATGCAGTTACCATGCTTTATAATGCATTCTACGTCTCAATAAAAATACCATAAAGACCGCAGAGAGTCTTAATCAAAGCAGTAAAACGAAATGAAAACCATAAAAATGCAACTCCCCTTAAAACTCCGCTTCGCTGACCCATTTTAATAGTGCACTGGTACTGCACACCTGTACGTGTACAGTGTAGTTTACAGTTCCTAGCCTACTTCGCTATCGGTCACCGGATGCACCCTATTCACTACTTCGTCCATTCATTCTCTAGTGGAGTCCGTATAAAGTTTAAGTCACATTAAATGCACGTGCATATTTATTTATCACCCATATAGTTTTTTTTTAATAACCTTGTATACAATTTCCGTCGTCAATACCTATTAACCGATTTTAAAATATAATATTATATATATTTATTAATTTAATGTCAATACCTGTTATTGAACAGTATTTAACATACATAATACCAATATAAGCTATGTTATGAAGCTTATATGAATCTACGAATTTTCATATATTTTTCGATTTTTATGATAATTTAATTTGGCATCATTAACATTTATTAAAAATTTTGTATTATAAGTAATCACACCTCATAAAATCTCGAATGTGGGAATCAATGTAGATTTTTCATACATATTGAACTGTGTAGTCCCGACTTTTTCGTTTTGTTGAGCTAGTCCATGGAGATTGAAGGCGAACGAGCGCAGGCGAGTCGCACTCTTGGGCGGACCAGTGTAGTGGCCGTAGCAATATTCACCATTCCAAATTGAACCGTAAACCGTAACGGACGGTTACAGTTTACGGTTCAATTTATAATGGTTAATTGTCAATTCTAATTAACGTTCGGCCAACACTGGATATGGATACCTCGAGATCATTATTGTGTGCGATTTCAATGACCGCCTAGCACCCGGGCATGTGCGTTGCGATACCCGTCGGACCCGTTTCTGATTATTAATTAGAAAGATAATATGAGTCTATTTCGCGCAAGGGTTTTACTGCAATCACTTTTCGAGCAACTTTTTCCAGCATACGTCTGGTTTCCATTACGTACAATTGTGAAACTTATGGCTACACTTATACCGGGTCACATGAGGCAATACGATCAGCAAGTGCTGGATACAGCTCTGAATTGTGCCCTTGCGGGCACAATCCCTAGCTTGTCGTAGGTTTGCACCTACGACATATCACGTTATAAAATCATAAACACCTCTGCTCACTCGGTGCTAAGGCTTAAAATGCCTAAAAAAAAATTAAAAATGATGTTCGTTGATGCTAGGACACACACATTTATGGCTCCTCTACACGATGGACCATCATAGTGGCCCACTAAGCTGGGCCAGCGTGTAGAGAGGGTAGTGGTGTCGGATGGCTTAGGGCTCCTCTACACGATGGCCCAGCGTAGGCCAGTCCAAGGGACGCAGCTATGCGGTGAAATGAGATAGCAATATCACTTGCTCCCTCTAACGCATAAATGCGTCCCTAGGACTGGCCTACGCTGGGCCATCATGTAGAGGAGCCATTATGGCGCGCGGGATGGCGATGGGATGGCCGCGGTGTCGGTTTTTCGTCCGCACATCAAAGGCAGTGGACCAGCGATGGCTGTCCGCATCTACTCGTACGTGGCCCATCCCTCAGTGCGTGCTCGGACGCGGTCGAGTGAGGACGTTCGTGCTGTGTATTATTTTGATTAAAAATGACGAGTATGTGGCCGCATCACGAAAGAATAAAGTTTTGAGAGTTATATCGGGGAGAAAGCGTAACATGGAACCCCAAACATAAAGACCAAAACTATAAGGTAACAGGATATTTAAAAAAAAAGTTTTTATAACATATAGTGCACGAATTAATTAGAGGATTAGGAAAATTACTTATACATTACGCAGACATCTGTATATACAGTACATTCACAATTTAAATAAATAAATATACCAATAATAAAAGAAATTAATATAAGATACCTACATATCTAAATATACATAAATAATATATACCTACACAGCGGCACATTAAGGAAGTGACAAGTAATGATTTTAGTAGGGTTTCAAAGCTTTGAAGAGTTTATTGCACAAATTTAAATTGACTTAGGTGACAACCTGTGTGGCCTAGTGGGTAGTGACCCTGCCTATGAAGCCGATGGTCCCGGGTTCAAATCCTGGTAAGGATATTTATTCGTGTGATGAGCATGGATATTCGTTCCGGAGTCATGGATGTCTTCTATGTATTTAAGTATTTATACATATGTATATAATATGTACCTATATCGTTGTCTAAGTACCCACAACACAAGCCTTATTGAGCTTTCCGTAGGACTTAGTCAATTTGTGTAATACTGTCCCATAATAAGTAGTTTATTTATTTATTTATTGCGATGGATAGATAACATCCACCATAATCTTCTACGTCATTTCTTTTTAATTACTTTATTATTGTGCAGATTAAGAAAAGGTTGGTACGTGGCGTATAAATAAATTGCTGCAGCGGCTAATGCTCTAACGTCCATCTTGGAAAACGAATAGATCGCAACTGAATGTCGCCATCGTGTAGTGGCGTGTCAGCCATCGCATGGCCATCTCGCTGGGCCAGCGCTGGGCCATCGTGAAGAGGAGCCATTACAACGATGCATCGCGGCTGACCCTCCAGTATAATGTGATCTCAGACTATAAATAGTTGTCACGGATCCCGGTCATGTTACACTGGTTCAGTAGTAAGCAAAATGTTTCCGAAACAACTACCAGGATTAGGTACTTTTAAGCGTTAGTATGCAGGACACGTTTTCTCAGACAATACGGGTCAAGGAAGACCAGAAACACGAAATAGAAGGCCCTCAAACGGAGAGTCTGGCAGTACATTGACTTGAAGCTAAATTTAGAATAATAGTTCGGAAATCGAGTAAAGTTTTCTTTGGGGGTTGAACATTTTTAGAGAGAAAAATTACTTGAGGGTTGTATTTGATTAATTGGAGGTATTCGAAACTAATTGGGTTTTTTGTGTGTGTGCAAATGACCTTTTTCTTTTTTAGTAATCGTTTTAAAGGCGCTTTTTCAAATTATTTTCTTGAAATAAAATGTATTTCGGGACCTAGCTAAGTCGCAGGTCTTTATGGACTTTAAGGTTCACAGCAATTACACCTTTGATTTATTGAGTTTGATCTACAGCGTGTATTTTTGATGCGACCGGATAAACCAAAGGGTAGTTACTTTAAGCTCTAATGAACACACTTTCATAGGTTTTATAAAAAACAGACGACTTTCATTTTCTCATTTAAAATAATTCAGCAAGCAAGGTATCACTACTTTGTTTTAACTCAAAACGTCGCATTTAATAACGCGACGTCACAACTATCACAAGTGACCATGATGTACGAAATAAATTGCCGCTCGAAAATTTTTCATTAATTAATTATGCTCTGGTAAACAAGATTAAATTTAAAAAATCCTTCAGAATCGTTTCATAGCACTAAAACCTACATCTCGTTTAAGTTTGCGATTATAACAAAGATAACCACTGTATACAGCTAAGGCCTGAAGAGCCCTACTAACTTCAGCCATGAATTACACACAAATATAGCAAGCAATTGCTATCTTATTTCACTCACCCTGAATTAAGTACCTTGGATCAATTTACTCTCAATACAGGTTTAATCATCTGCTTTGCTTTAGTTATTAGGTTTTGTCAATCATATTTGGAATATTTATATAAGAGGCCTGAATCTGAATGTAACTTTACAGAATTAATGTATTGAAATTATAGCTAGTATCTTATTGATGTCATAAACCTTACCTTACATGAGTCCCCTTCACCATGCTCAAGGTGTCCAGATCGCCATAGCCTCATCCCACAGCTAATATTAAGTAGGTTTGCTTTGTAGGTTATTCAAGTTAGATATCGCAACAATATCTTTCAGTTTTATTTTAATTCAATATTATTATAACATATGATGTATCATAAGCATAACATATCACGCGACTCTTTATAGTTCGTTTTTTTAGCATTAGAAAGAAAGTAAGCGATTTTGACCTGTCTTTTTATTGAAAAATACTTTTGATAAATAAGTCACGGCAAATATGTATAAATCATATACGAACATTTACATTCTATTATTTTCATTACAGATTTTTAAAAAGCGTTTATCAGTAAAAAGACGTGTCAAGATTGTTTACCTTTTTTTCTAATGCTAAAAAAACGGACTATAGAACAGTAAAGGGTATTGAGTCATTACTCTATTGTTTGTTTTTAATTTAACGTCGGCTTGTTCTAATTCAATCAAGGGAACAATAATCAGAGATGGACTAGCTTTACTACTTAGTTATTTTTAGTTCATGAGTCTAGACGTCTAGGCCACTCGACCGCTGGTTAAGAAGATACAAGCTGTCTTCTATTTCGAGGTAAGACGCAGTTTTATCGATTCATCCCGAATAAAAAGACGCATTTCATTTCAATTTGTTGAAGTAACAGAAATCTTTTATACGATTCAGGCTTGTTAACTGCAAAAAGAGGCACTGCAAGTAATCGTTGTACTTACTAGTAAGTAGTGTACTGATACAGATGTATTAGTACCTACACTAGTAGTTGCCCGATGAGCTAAGGCAGTGTCTTACGTGAGCGAATAACTCGCGAACGGGAAGCGGCGCGGCGCGGGTGAATTCAATCCTTTGATACCTATGGAAATGTCCTACGTGGGCGATCTCCGAATGCCGTTGGGCCGCCGCGCCGCGCCGCGTCGCATTCGTGAGTCATCGCTCACGTTAGCCGCTGCGTAAGTATTGCAGCCATGACCTCTGTTTCCTGTAGTACTGTCGCTAGTTTGTAGTGTAATAATCAGAACCAGGCCTGAATGTTATTATTAATACTTAAAGAAAACGTAATAACTTATTTTCATATACCTAAAAGTATTTAATTACCGCTACAATGCTACATCATAATAATTTGCCCTAGTCGCTCATTCATTTACCCTTATCTTCATATTCTCCACAATTTACACGCAACTTAAGAAAATAATGAAAACCGCTTAATGAGCATTTTCAGTTAATCCAACTTCACGTGCAGCCCAACGTGAACCTTTATCTGCTAGCCAAAATTTTATTACTTCCAAAACCTCATAAATTATGTTAACGAATTCTCAATTTACATATCTTTGTCTCAAAGACTAAGGCTGCTTTTAGGTTGTACTTATTGAGCCACATAGGGGGATTTGACTTTGTAGGTAGAATTTTATA
Organism: Cydia pomonella; assembly: GCF_033807575.1. Lineage (NCBI taxonomy): Eukaryota > Metazoa > Arthropoda > Insecta > Lepidoptera > Tortricidae > Cydia > Cydia pomonella. Next base: position 12,977,507 of record NC_084714.1, on the reverse strand, counting down.
CAAGTTTAATCGTCACTCACGTGTTTGGTTTCGTCCCCTCTTCCATTGTCAGGCGAATGCGTGTACCCTTGCTAACGTGTATTCAGTCATTTATTCAGAAGGGGCTGATTCTCTTTTATTTTGTTGACTATTTTTAGAACCCTTTACGATCCTATTTTCAACACAGTTCAATTTTATTTTGGAGCTCAATATTTGTAGACAGCTTAGCAATCACGTATTTTAAATTTACATACAAATCCAATTTAAAATTATGCTTAAAGATAGTAATATTATAGGTACGATAATTAAGACCACACAGGAACAATCGCAAAAATTGGACTTTCGCATTGATATTTGCCAGCCACAGGGAAAATGCGAAAGACAACTATACCCCACTCTATAGGGTAAAAGCAATAAAAAAATATATATAATACATTTTGTATGGGGTTTTTTGTAGTGTTTATTGTCCCGTACTGTCGCTATGCATGATTTATGCATCCATGCCAAATTACAGCTTTTTAGCACTAACGTCACGGGGCAAAGCCGCGGACGGACAGACAGACGGACATGGCGAAACTATAAGGGTTCCTAGTTAACTGCGGAACCCAAAAAAGGCAAATCTGTAGGTATCAGAACATTTTCATTAAACTGATTTAATTTCGTTAGCATAAAGCCTCATCAATTCCACATGATCGGGCGACATATCGATCTATGACGCCTGTCTGCGCCCTTCAACTTTAACCTTTAGTCCTGTGTCAATACGAAAAATCTTTTGTACGGCTTTAGGATTATTTATAACGTGGCAACAAGTAGCTTTAGAGTGCGCCTTATGAACCCAAAAAAGAAGGATAGCTTCCTGAGAAAGAATATCATATATGTATGTTTTTCAATGTTTCTGAAATTAAAAGCTAAGGCGTGTGAAATAGTTTTTTTTCAGTGTAGGACAATAATTAAAATGATAGTCGATGAGTATCCTCTACCCCAACGACTCATCCTGCAGAACGTTAGATTTTTTTAGAACATTTAAAATTAACCTACTTGTCTACATATACTTTCTAGGTATGGAAGTGTGAAACAGAGTACCTACCTATTTTTTTATACCACGACGGTGGCAAACAAGCATACAGCCCGCCTGATGGTAAGCAGTCACCGTAGCCTATGGACGCCTGCAACACCAGAGGTATTACATGCGCGTTGCCGACCTTTTAAAAACCTGTACACTCCTTTTTTGAAGAACCCCATAATGTAGCCCCTCGGGAAAACCTACAACTACATTAAGTAAACAATAATCACTTTACTATAAAAATGGCTCGTATTACGACCTTCACATAACAATTTAATATTTAATAGGAAGAAGACAAATATCTACAGACCTTGCAAACTTCAAAAAAATTACCTAATCAAAATAAATAATGATGAGGCGAATTCGAAAATACATTTTGATGTCAAAATATTATCATTCGCCCAATGAAGCTATTACGAAACGAGCGAAATGCACGCACGAATGTTAACAAAATAAAATTTGATATCGGAATCGATTTGGCCTCAATGAAGCAAGAATTGTTTCAGAAAGTACTTATTCGGATGGCTTCCGCAAAAGTTTTATGTAGATGTAAATACTTACCAAATTGGAAAAGTTTCCACGATTCTTGAAGTCCCTTTATTAGTTAACGCGCAATTAATTTTCTGTTGTGGGAAAAACTCTGGGTTTTCTCCTAGAAATAGGTAGGAAGTTTAGGTACTTCAAGATCTAATTAAAATTTCCCTTATAATGCAGCATAACTGCAGTTTTACATCTACAGGGTCAATTCCATATTAAGGCCAAGATTAACTTATACCATAGTATGTATTAGAAGTTTTATCAGATATTGGTCAAATCGACACTAACCTACATTATTTTTTGGATTCACAGAAAAGGGTAGAGTCATACAGTGAATACAAAATTCGGCACAAATTAAACTCCGCTTCTAACAATAACAACATAATATCGAGCCTCGAACTAAAGCTAAAAGTCCCAAATTATTCTTTCACGTTTGTACTTCAATTTGTCTTATGAAAAATACCTATTATTTACCGTTTGCCCTGTCACGGGCCTATTCCCAAATTATAGTGACTATTTAAAACCAACCGGTTAATATCAGAATACGTACCCTTATCATCGTAACAATTTCTAACCTTCGTGACCTGGTACTCCTCCTTGTATTGTATTGTATTGTACCCCAAATCATTATCATACCCGTTTCGATTTGACACTTCAAGCAAAGACCCTTCTTAGGGCTTGTGCACAAATCACGCGAGGTTTTTTCGGCTACTTTGTTGACCCCCCCTCCCCCGTGGTGAAATTTGGTGAGGTTCTTGGCTAACCCCCTTCTCCCCCACATAACCTCACGTGTATTTTATATTTTATTTTTTCAATCGACCTAACTTTAAGATAAATAGTATTGTATAAAGCAAATCTTGTTTATACTCGCTATTTTGAAGTGCCAAGTGAAGATTTATGTTTAACGAAACCGAGAAAAATTATGTAGTAGATATGTTTACTTACTTTCGTTCACTATAGATACATAAAATACACGTGAGGTCTCACTGTGTTTGAGATATTGAGTTCCTGGTCTACTACCTTGTAAGAGTACCGACATGTTTTATAAATTACACCGAAATCAGTCGCTAGCCCGGGACCCATCGTAAAATTGTTTTTATTCAAAGAGTTTAGCAAACACACTGTTTTGATAAAAAGAATATGATAAGTTAACTAAAATCTTATAAATGAATCCCCACAATAACTCCAATCTAAAGCCCCATCTTGAGTAATGATATTTTGTATCAAAAAACCTGGGTGCGGGACACTCCCACCGAACATCATTTTTCGCATTTGACTTTTTTTTTGTACTTTATAAATAATAAATAATTAGTTTGATAGTGTCCCAGACCGAATATAAGCTGAAGATCATGCCCGAATTAATCAGATTCATTGATCAGTAAATTCAACCATTTTTTTCCCCGGACACGTAAAAATGCTCCTCCAGAGAAATACACTTCACAATCTAGCCAATTAACAACGATTGCGATGGTGTCTATGTTTATATTATGGCTTTATAGCTTAATCTCATTCTTTAGCTTATGTTTTAGTAGCACACAACCATCAAAATTGTAACAATACAGTTCCAGGTTTTTATTCCCACAATAAACATTGTAATGAATGCCGGTGGTGCTACATTTGACAACAAAAAAGAGTAATATGATCTTCTAATTCGCATGTACGCATTTTCTAAAATATTATTGTTTCGGGGATCTACTGACCTTAATTCGTTTATTTTGAGTGCATTAATTAGTTTAGAACAAAATATGTTTCTCGTTGTGTTTCATACGATTTGTGTGATTCTAGTGTACAATATTAAAATCGTAGGTAAGTTCAAAAGATGTGTGTACTAAATTATTGTACTCAAAATAAAAGTAAAGCATAATTTTTTGCTAAAATGACCACGACTAAGACGAAGCAAAAGATACTCATAACTTTGTTTAAGACGATAATCGACAACCGCTACTCCATACAAACGTAGTCCTCATTTTCACAGAGGAAATGTTTCAAAGAGAAAAAATTCAGCAAATGTTGTAGATTGTTTAAGTTTAAAAATTACGTTAAAATTAAGTCGATTTTCAGAGAAATTGTCACTTGTTTTGAAGTCATTTCTGGAGAAAATTGATTTCGTCTAACTTTCATTTACACTACTTCAAATTTATAATAACATAAATGTAGTATATTAAAATTGAAGTACAGGATATGTGTAATACAAAATTACAATTTTTAGCAGTCCAATCTTTACGAAATTTACAAATAATATGGACAAAATCAGTGCTTTACGCGTGTTTACCTAAACGTCCATCAGAAAAAAAATCATAACTGATTAAGTGACTCTGTTTTCAAAAAAAAATATCTATTAAAATGAAAGATAACAAGACATGCTAATAGAAACCAGTACTTGTTATTGCTTATAGTTAACAAAAGGTGTACAATTTCATCGACTAAATCAATTTGACATTTTTGCGACTAAAATCGATAACGGCCTCTTAAGCCGTTTGGCCTAACCTAATCTAACAAATAAACAGAATACATACTAGTGACTCTGTGAGCTATAGATCTCGCGTTAAGTTCAGAAAATGAAACAGTGAAAAATACTTAGTTCGTTGATTATTGGCGCTTAAGTCCTTTATGCCAAATTCTAATTCTGCATATTGAAAATTTTCCAAAAACTGGATCGTCAAAAAAACTATTTAAACTTAGAATCTAGTCACGAAATTTCAAGAGTGTCGGCTAAGAATCGCGACCTTTAGAGGAACATCCGGACATGCGAAAGCAAAATGCCCGAGTTAAAACTGAGACCTTCGCCAACGCTACAATCAACACATAAATTACAAAAACACATAGAACTGGAAAACATTATTCACTCATCTGCGATAGTTGGCTAAACATATTTTCTATGTATTCATTTGTGATGTTAATTTATATCAGCAGTAAAATCGTCCAGGTAAAAGGTATTTAATCGCCTCGCTTAATAGTTTGGTTCTCAAAGGCTGGGCATTCCATTCGCCTACCGAGGACGGTCGACAAAGCTCAAGCAAAACCTTAAAAATGTGATCTGCGATTACGCATAGTTGTCTCAAATCTCTAGGTCACATCATACTGGTTCTCCCTTGGAACTCAACTCGCCCGTGTTCGCGTAACCGACAGGAACACAACCTGGCTTTTCCTCTTAATGGTCTCTTACAAGTTTATTGCAACCAAGACGTGACCCATTTGCGTGCGAATTAAGCACAGGAAACTAGGTTACCGAGAACGGCCTCGGTAATCGGCTCGTCGGCTTTCAGGACACGGAGGCTACCTAGAAAAATGTATCTAAAGACAGACTTACATTTCAAAGGAATTGTTAACTACTTTATTTCGCAGCCGTAAAAAGATGGAAAACTTTGACTGATAACACATTTTACATAACACTACTTACATTATGTCACTAATTTCAGTTCGAGAATCCTAAACAGCTACAAAAATAATTTATACTCTGGCACATTGTAAGTATAAAAAAATCTTCAAATTTAAAAAAGTATGCGCGAAGGGTTGACCTCCCATAGAAAATTTGAATTTCGCGCCTTGTCTACCAACAAGTTGGGTGTGTTTCAGTATAATTCAGTTATTACTTAAGTTATAAATGAGACAGTATACAATAAAAAATTCTAGATGAAACGAATAGCGGGATCACAATGTGATCCGTGAAGCATAATTTTCTTGTCAGTCCATGACTTCCCCGGTCGGTGGCCACTCAACAAAAACTTATTTCTATAATACTGAAATAAAACCATATATTAGTACCTTGGAACATATAGGCGTTGCGTTGGTTCACATACGACCACCCACATAGTACTTGACTAGTGTGACCACACATTCAAATTACAGTAGAATTCTCATTAGCGTCTCCGTTAAAAAGGTCATGCGTTTTGGTAATTACCTACAAACAAGGCATAGAAAGTACCGTAGTTTTGTTGTTTACAAGTTGCGTTGTCATGTTATGTCGATCGTGTCTAGTCGCAGTTCAAACGTTTTATTTAATATTTTCAGTATTAAAATCAGCTACAAGGAAATAGCAAGGATAAAATTAGCATTTTTATTTTGACTGGAGGTTAACATGCACAGGGTTAAATAAAAAATAAAACCCTTCCTCGGCAGCAAGCTTCTAGCCAGAGTGAGTAATGTCGACGCTGCACCAAAGTGCAAAACGATACGTTATTACATTACTTATTAAATGTTATCTTATGTTTATACCGATAAACATACGAATTTCAATCGGAGGACGCGGGTTCAAAACAATCATATCAAACTTATATACGAAATATAATTTGATATTTGCCAGTCGGTTTTCGGTGAAGGAAAATATCGTATAGGAAACCTAAGATAACGCCTAGTTTACCAGAAGGTAGGGGTAGAGGGGAGTAGGGATTGAAAGGTCAAAATGCCGGGTTTACGCCTGGAAGATGATGAATAGGCATGTCGGCCAACGAGGGGTGGGAGTGGGTTAGGGTCGGCAACGTGCATGTAACTCCTCTGGAATTGCAGGCGTACATAGGCTACGGAGACTGCTTACCATCAGGCGGGCCGTATGCTTGTTTGCCACCGACGTAGTATAAAAAAAAAAAAAAAAACCCTCCATACAAACGCCAATAATTGTCTTCTACTTTTTCCTAATCAGAACACGATACCGAATATGCCCTTAAAAGGATCCCCACGATTTTTGTGACACCGTACAAATTCTTGGTCGCCCTACATAAATTTTGATTTAGAATGAAAATTGATTACGGTGAGCACGCGACGGTACAGGATGCACTTCGGCCAGTCATCACTGTGTCGTCATGGATTCACTCAAACAATGCTCGAGTATACCACCCACACTGAGTTCTGTTGCTACTTTTCACGGTTTACACCAAGTAAAATAAATTAAGTGAAATAAATTTTGTGCTTGCAAAATTAGGAAGTACTTAAGTAGCTTAAGAAATGCTAAACCCATTTTTATTAAGTACGTCCTGTGTGTATAAAACAATTAGCGAGAGAAGATTCAGTCTAAGAAAATCAAAGTTTGAGACATGAAGGCCGTGACTCGTACTGCTCTACTCTAAAGCGTACCGCATCCTCTTTTTATAAAGCTGTCCAATTTCCGTGTAGAGGCCGTTCCAGACGAGAACATTTTTTTTCCAATCTGATAAAATTGTCTGATCAAATCAGGTAGTGCGTTTGCGCCCACCAATTTTGCTCGCCGAATTGGACTGCCCATTATGACTTATTTTACCGATAAAATGAAGGCGCAGACGGAAGACTACTTACCAATTTGTGACGCTATCATTCGCGTTTGACGGCATTTTTAAATATCAAGTCGCTCAAATATCACCATAAATTTAAGATTGGTGAAAGTGGCCAAATTGGCGTTTGCGTCCGCACCACCTTATTTGATGAGACAATTTAACCAATTGGCGAAACATTGTTCCCGTCTGTCTGGACTGGCCTTTAAACTCGTCGCTCAGCATATTTAACTCAAGGCATGGCCACGTAAGAAGAGTATTGCTCTCACTCTCAGCAGCACAGGAGCCTAAATACAGACGAAAAGGGTAGTAAATCACGCATAATCACAATATACTACCCTCTATTCGCTATTAAATAAAATTAAGTTGCTAGTCACCTAAATGTATATATATATATATATATATATATATATGTAGGTTATTACATTGATCTCACAAATGACTATAAAACCTATTTGTCAGCCGACCCTTCCCCTAAACCGGTTACTTATAGCATTATCAAGTCCCTAAGGATCCAGCCAACCCAGGAATCTAATAAATCCTTATAAAACCATAACACTTACACTTCTATGTCTATGTCTATTAGCAATAACTGGAATATACACACCTGGTACCTACATTTAATAGGTATAAATGTTAAGTAAGTACTTATGTTATTCTCTATCCATTAATTTATGTGCATAATCTCAAAGACTATTCAAGTAATCAAACTTTTAGTGACCATCTACAAAAAATCCTTAAATCCAGAAAAAAAACAAATGCTGGACATATATAGACCGGAATATAACATCTTATATACATGACTTTACAAATAAACATCTTATCTTATCTTAATATGAACCGTAACTTAACTTTTGTATTGTTTTTGAGCTCCCGATATTTCGACGCAGTTAGTTGCATGTGTTCACGGGTAACAAAAGGTAATCACGAAAATCTCGGCCCATATCCCGGTCATTATAAGTCTAGTAAAACTAACCGTGAATCATTAAAAACTGTTAAAAACAAATTCATGTAGTATTAAGAAAAAAAGGATAGGTGGTTTTACTTTTAACTACCTAATAACATTTGTAGATGTCTGACTACCTAATTCGCTATTAGAATCATTGAGATGTCAGTGATTAGAATCGAGGTTTTGAGCCCGCGTAACCAACATCCCAATCGTTAATGCTCCGTAGCGTAGCATAGTCCTCTCTCTATAACTCTTCCTCATTAGTGCGACAGTGACAGTTGTTTCGTTTGCTACGGAGCATTAACGACTGACATGTTGGCTACGCGGGTAGCTAACATCTCTTCAGAGCGTCTAGCTAAGATGACAATCGTTCGTTCATAGAAAACGCCAATCATAAATAATAAAAGAGCGTACTCCCATCTTAAAGCCGGCAACGCACTTACAACCCCTCTGGTGTTACGGGTGTCCATGGCCGGTGGTAATCGCTTACCATCTGGTGATCCGTCTGCTCGTTTGCCTCCTGTATCATAAAAAAAATATATAGAAATAGTCACGTGCCTTTTCTGAGTATCTGTCATATCAACACATTTTTTCTTTTCGTTTGAAGTTTGTCGAAAAATGCATCAAGTCACGTCATCAGTTCATCACTTACGTAGACAATGATTTTATATTTTAACAAAAGTTATGCTTTCATTATACAGAAGATCCAAAAATAGAGTCAGCCTAAGATAACTCTGCAGTCATTTTTATAGGACAGACGTGCAAGTGTTGTTAATAACGTCATAATTTCATAGAATTTGAACGTGAATTGAATGACTCCCCCCCCCCCCCCCCCCCCCGCCTTGCAAATGCAAACAAGTTTATATGCAGAAACGTTTACTATAAACGATTATCATTATCACTTGGCTAGCCGCCTGATCTGCGGTGTCTTCATTATTTGCATAACTTATAACGAACACTTGAGCTCCGACTTTTAATTGCTGCTTAACACAACTCAGGGTTCACGCAAATTATTTCCAAGTTTGATGTTTTATGTAGATCTGAGAACAGCGAGTACAATATACGCTTGTTTACAGCGAGTACAAAAACGTTTTTTGTTATAGGTATTAACTCTGAAACTAGGCGAATTAAGAAAAAGTATATATGACATTTTTGTCTATAAATACGATGCGGAATATACTGTTAGAATCTTTCCGTTTCCTCACGGGCACCGTGTACCTATAACAATGCCGAAAAACCATTTTACCTTTAATAATATGTAACATCATTTCTGACATAGTTTAGTAAAAGCTCCCACTTCGTCGATTCTAATTTCAGAGTACTACGGGCAGTTTATTGAAAACTGGCTAAACTTACCGAAAATTATTTATTTATCATAAGATAATATAAGCGATTATGGAAGAAAAAAAACGATCGTACTGTATTTACCTACATATTGTTTCATGCATGCAAAGTATTCTATTAAAACATATCGGTCATTTGACTCACAATTTTGATATAAGAAAAGCACCTAAAATTTAATACCAATATAATTTCAACAACACATGATCTAAATTCTAAGCTAAATCAAGCGGGCACTCTGATATTCACACGATAAAGGTAAAGATAAATATAGTTTATTATTCAAGTAGGCATATTACAATGCGCTCATGATTGTCAAATAAAGCTACACCGGCTCTAACTCTATACCTCTGACCCGAGAAGATTTAAATCCCCCCTCAATTGGAGGAGGGTATCCCAATATGGACCGGCAAGAAACTCGGCGGGACATATCTTTTCAAAACATTACATCTTATAATTAACATGCATTCAATAAGAAAAAAAATACAATTTAGATTACTATATAAATCATACAATTACATACAGTAGCTACTTTTCTTTATAGAATTTGATAAAAAAATATATATGTCATATCAAATCATACAAATACGTAGAAAACATATCGAATTCTTACAAAGGGAAAAGAAAAATAAAATTAATAAAGAAATGAGAAAATACATTATATAAATCTGACAGATTGCTATACCTACAAAAAATATTTGATGTGCTTCCTTACCTGAGCTGTGCCACCTATATAATGAATTTACATATACACATAATACAATGATTTTAATTGCTACTTGTTTTTACAGCTTCTGGTTTGGACCATGTATGTTTGTCTGTCAAGTAGTCCTCAACTCTGTAATAAGCCTTCAACATCAATGACTTTTTAAGTAATTCTTAAGAGCTGGCAAAGGTAATCTTAAAGCGAGTATCATATCGCGAGCCCTAAAACTCAAATGCAACAGTCACCGTACTGAACTATTTTATTAACGCCAAGAATTAGATTGCTATCGAACAAGGCCAAAAATGTTAAAATATTAACACCGAACAGCAGACATTCCAAAAGAATTGGTTGAGTGTTGCCATGGCTACTAGCTCGTCAACAAAGGGTCTGTGAAAGATGGTAGTATGTAATCAGCAATATAAATGAGTGAAATGGGTATTTTATGGAGGCTCAGCCGGTGGCAGTCTCGCGAATTTTGTACTGCCGTGAATTGATTAAGTCAAATATTTTGCCACGCTCAACAGAGACATACGCCATATTTACCTCTTAAATCACGATTAATTGTATACCTTATGTTTATGCAATAACTTCCAAAATCTAATGATTTTTCAATTGCAAACATGGTGATTTGCTTTACACTGCAGTATTGTGCCTCTATTAGGTTGCGCAAAACTATTAAAATGCTCAAATTATCGTAATAAAAACTTGGTTAAAAATATTATTTTATTTAAGTTTTCGTCAATTTCAGTGTAGGCCAGGTCTCATTAAATTTAGGTAATTTATGAAATGTGCCGGTATGATCATTGTTGGGTTTGAATAGGTACTTTTCTAAATTGTTGAATTGCTTTTATCTGCCTATTTATTCGCGGTAGAACGCACCGTCTGTCATATGGCAATTACCGATTAAACCGGAAGTAAAATATCGACTGACTGGTCCCCTGTTTGATTTACATAGGGGGCCGTAAAGGCTAATGTAGTTCCGGCGGCGTGAGTGGGTAAAAACTTTTTTAAATTAAATTGCTTAGTCAGTGTTTTTACTTGCGACACTTATACCACGAGTACCTCATTAGAAGTAATCCTAATTATTAAATAATTGAATGCAATTAACTAAACCGCAGCGGAATGACGAGGTCACCTTTTCAAGTGTATAAAGGAGTCTGAATATAAAGCGAACATTTTTTAATGCTCTGGCACAGAATTGCATAGAAGACCGACATCGTGCGGATTGCACTACATTTCAGATTAAAAAAAGTAAAACGGTCGCTGTCATATTTTTATAGCCACATTGTATACAATCTTGCTGTTGCTACTTTTAGTAAAAGGAATAGTTATATTTTACCACAGCATAAATCTTCCTACATTATGATTTGCGTCAATTTAGCAAAGCTACAAGGTGAAAGTCACAAAAACGGTCCTTTGTGCCCTTTGTAAGGTATAATTTAGATTTATTTAAGGATCTTAGGATTGAGTTAAGACTCCTGGAAGGTTATTTCAAGCGCGGAAGAGTTAGTCGCACGAGTGGACCAGTGTACAACCGGAACAGTATTAATGCATTTTAATTACAGATTTGAGATCAAGACACACTGGTAACCCTAGGACTCGAGCAACCGATCAGAATATACATCCTGAACCAGGAGGTTTGTGCCTTAATTACTATGGCATTAAAGCTCTCTGGACCACCCAGGTGGCGTCGACGCGGTCATTAGTCTCTCTAATGTCTAATAAAAGGTATGCCCATTACATTTAATGGGGCCGTCAAAGTATTATTTTGAATACGGGACTGAGGGTATAGGAATTAGATGATTTTGTGTGACGTTTAGTGGAAATAAGTATTAAAATCAGTTTAAAAAAATATAGTTAGAGGTGCAGGAAACTTTTACGTACTTGCTACACTAAATCTAATACAATAAATAAATAACATGAAATATTATGTCACTGCACACACTTTAGGAACTTTCTGCCCTATGATTGACTGGTAGAGATTGCCTTAAGGTAGAAGGCCCGCCATTTTGTAGGTAGGTACTTATTTTTTCATTGTGCATTAAAATATAAATCATTAAATGTTTACCTGGTTTAGGTAATGTGACTATTCGACACGCTAAAGTGACATATTGTGCAATGCAACTTTATTGTTATATAGGTAGATATCTACTTTAAATACATAGTGAACGATTTCCACCCGAAAAGATGATGATAATGGACTAATTTTGGATTCCGGAATCTAATTCTTAAAAATATATATAATGTGTTTAATTATATCGTTATCGTTGCCATATCACGTGCCGTCATTAAAACAAGTCGAATTATCCACCTGGTTACCCGGCAGCCGGCCGGATAAAATGACTTCCGCGTCGTCTATCCAATTACAGGCATGTTTTAACAAAAAATGCCCTTTAGCTGATGCGGGTTCATTTAATTATGCAGGAACTCTTTCTGCAGGATTATAAATTCTAAGGTTCTGTTGTACCGCCTATAAAACAAGCATTTTACATACAAACTTACAACATACAATAGAATGGGCAACATACTTTAATATAATAAGGATACATAAGTACGAGATAAATCTACAAGAAACTAGAAACTATTCTGGGGTCTATGCCAGAAGCAGGGGATTTGAGGAAGTTTTTTTTTTTTATATTAGTATACCCGACGCAACTAATGCAGTGTTTACGGGTAGTTTAGCACACCCTATCTGACCCCTCGTGATTACCTACCTATGTTCTAGTCCAGACTCCACCTATTGAAAGCTATTACAACATTGAAAGTGTCGAGGCATTTTATGTTTGCAATTTGCAAAGAAGACAGGTGCCGGCCGACTGTCGATGTGTTGCGTCGCGTCGCGTTTCAAATTGTGTTGCTGCTAAAATTGCAATAAACTAGCCGATAGCCGCATACTTATTTTGTAACTACATAATTGTAATGTTACCAATGAAGTAGTTTGTTATGTTACCCTTATCACAACACTATTATCACTCACAAGAGCTTTAAGCAGGCCCCAAAATTCCAATGCTGCGTGTTAGAATGGAAGTTTAATTAAAAAACTTTTAGACTGAAATTCATCTGGTGAGATGAATTGGAACATACTTTACGTGTGTCTGTGTTTATGTGTGTTTAAGACAGACCATAAATTGAAAAACAAACCTCAGACTTTGAGCTCTACAGCCACCATTTCCTCTTTATAAACGATGATGACACATGATGATGTTGTTGTTTGAAAAAAACAAATAAATTATACATTTGTAAGACACATTAAAAATAAGGTACCTACTTAAAAATGAGGAGCCGAGCCGATATTGGTTTTTTTTTTTTATCGCAGCTCCTGTGATACATTTTTTTTTCATAAAAATTTCTTGATATTGCCTTCGGTTATCATGAAAGAAAACTATAGAAACCTTGGAGGATTTAACCAACTGGAGATGCCTTTGTCTGTAATTTTCTGTACAAAACAGCCTGCCGGTTTTCGCGGGGAAGGGGCACGTCAAATGTATCGCTATTTGTATGGAAGAGGATCGTGCTGTGAAAAGAGCGTATGTAGGGCACCCGGGTGGAAAACGTCTGTCTTGGCATCCCAGATACCGCTGGAGTGACGAAGCCCTAAAAGACCTTTCCACCCTCGGGTATACCCTGCTGGCGTGAAGTGGGGCAGAATAGCGTAGTAAAAAAAATGTACAAATGGCGGACTTAATGCCTAATTGCATTCTCTACAGAGACATGTAAAAAACAAAGAGAAAGAAAGATAATATTATTAGAACTATCGAAAACACATAAAATTACTAAAATATATATGTATATAGTATAATTAATATACTACTACATATTTTTCACTTTTCACGCTACTGTTTGGAAATGTGGCTGTAAAACCAAGGTGGAACGTAGGCAATAGCTGTAGCACCTGAACCACCACCACTACATCATCTGTCATTCATGATGGTAAAAGGTCCTTTTTTGGCGCAATTTCTTCCTTATAAAATAAGGTTATTTATAGGACCAATTACTTGTTTAAAAAAGTTTAAGGAACGCTTTCACGTTACTACTTATATTGACGCTTAAGGCGTTTTTACTTTTGTAGCTGTTTGTGCTTTTTTTGTGTGATTTATATATAAGTCGGTTTGAACAAATAACATAAAAACGCTCTTAAAAGTAATAAAAAAAAGAAAAATAAACTTACTGAATTGGATAGTGTAAATTGTGTCCGACTAAAAATACAAGAAACACGTCTACGCTATAAAAATAAGTTCTTGTTGTGAAGAAAATATAAATGTTCCTGGCAAAAATACATCGCTTTCTTTCAACAATTATCCTCACGCCAATATGAATATTAATTTCTATTAAAGTACTTATAGTTATGCAAATGTTTTATAAGCGCTGGTGGCCTAGCCGCTAGGCCACCAAATAATGGTGGACGCTACTCGAACTCTTGTTTCGGCAGATAGGTAGGTATTTATGCAGCAACCACACACACACACACACACACACTCAGTTTTATCTATCTTCTATATAAATATATATAAATGCACGTGTCCTAACTGATTGACTAATCAACGCAGAGCCGAAACTACAAATGCTAGAAAGTTGAAATTTACACACGAAGTTGCATTTATAAAGTGTACAAGATTCGAGAAGCGATTTTGAGAAATTCAACCCCTAAGGTTAAAAAAGGGATGAAAGTTTGTATGGGATTCAAGTTTTATTTTAAACTAGGAATTCGAAACTTCGTAAAAATATATATTATTAAAATATAAGAAAACGGATTTCAGCGTTCATCAGATTCATCCTCCAAGGTCGTGAAAATGAGGTTGAAAGTTTGTATGGAGATCAAACATTTTTTTGAGTGCGGGACTTGAAAGTCTTGAAACTGTATATAGCTGTATTATCAAAACACAAGAAAATAAATTTCAGCGTTTTTAAAGATTCAACCCTTAAAAGGGGACGAAAAGTTTGTATGGGGTTCAAGTTTTTATTTGAGCTAGGAACTTGAAACTTTGTAAAAATGTTTTTATTAAAATGAAAGAAAATTATTTTCAGTTTTTTTGAAAATTCATTCCTCAAGGTGGTGAAAAAGGGGTTGAAATATTGTTCGGAGATCAAACATTTTTTTGTGTGCGTGGCTTCATTTTTTGTATAAACACATATTATTAAAAATTCATACCCTAAAAAGGTTAAAAGGGGTTGAAAGTTTTTATGGGGTTCACATATTATTTTAAACTAGGAACTTGAAACTTCGTTAAAAGGTATTTTTTTGAAAAGAAAACTAATTTCAGCGATTTGAAAATTCATCCGCCAAGGTGTTGAAAACCTCGCGGTCTCTAACAACTTTGGGTGATTACGGGGCACACTAATACTGGCTCATCCGAACCTCCATTTCTACCGAGTTCAGTAAGCATGTAGAAGAACATCCCTGCAATATAATGATAAAAGGGTTTAACCCAGCTCCAAGTCAATTAATAGCCAACTAGTTTTCGCTCAGCTCCGTTACGCCTATGTAAAATAACATGAGACTTCAATTAACGTCAGTTTATTTAAAATTCCTTTACATTACAGCCCCCATTTTAGCAAATAACGTACAAATAGGTAGACATTTTAATTTTCAGCGCGAAAACATTAAAATGCTTTTTTTAACCTAGTACTACGGACATTACGTTCTTATTTGTCTTCGTAACCGCGTGATATTGACATGTCTGTCTCTTTCAATCGCATGGTGTTAATTAGTGACACTATATCACGTGGATAAATAAAGTCATCCATAATAGGCCTCATTGTTTTTTTAAGGCTATTTGGCTAGATATGGCTACAATTTCAAAATCACGATTATTATAATGTTATTATGATGTAATTCAACATTTTTGCTGCATTAATCAAGCTGAAACGTTAATGGAATGCAATATCTCCTGTAAATCCTGGGATGAGGCCCATTGCTAATCCCAACTTTGTCACACGAGAAAACGTAATTTCCACTCGTTTTATCGAAGGCCCTAAAGAGAGCGATACATCAATGTCCGAGCCTACGTTTTATTCATAGATAAACTGAACAAATAACACAATGCCTATTCTTGTGCTTAGGCCATTGGGCAAGATAAATGGCTGTTGACCTAAATATACACGTACATCCAATTACAGAAAAGGTCACTAAATATTACTTAACGCCCATGGCTTTTATTATGGTGCTACAAATACGAGTATAACAATCATGAGAACAGGTTACAGGTATTTTATGCTCTTCACTTAGGTATTTAACATGGACAATATTTTAAATGGAGTATAAATTATAATAGCTGTATCTACAGATAGAATATGAAGCTATGTGCAGTTTATAAATAGAAGAAACAATTTAAAAGTAACTAAAAACAAAGGATGTGGCGCTGCATTTACTCCGAAACCAGGATGACGATTCTTATTTCACGATTTGTTTGATTATGTTTTGATGCACGATAGAGTAAGTAGAGTAACTGAATAAGTAAGTAGGTAATGTTATCAGTATCACACATACCAGGCAAAGCACCTTTTTTTATTAACTACAAAATATAAACCAAGCCGTATCATACTCCCATCATATAGCCATCTCACTCTCACTTATTGGGCGCGTGATACTTAATGACATTATTAACAAATTGTTAACTCAGGATCGGACTCAAGTGGTCGGCAAACTTCGGCTTTTTGGAGCTAGATACGATCACGGCTCTTCAAGCCACCCAAAAAATATAACGTTTTTTTCCTAGCGTTTATCCCGGTTTATTGAGCCCATGCTCATGGGAGCGCTTGGCAACTAATCCCAAGAGTTGGCGTAGGTAATCGTTTTCATGAAAGCGCCTGCCATGTGAACTTCCAACCCAGAGGGTAAAACTAGGTCTTATTGGGATTAGTCCGGTTTCCTCACAATGTTTTCCTAATTTCCCTTCACTGAAAAGCTACTGGTAAATATCAAATGATATATCGTACATATCCAACTAGCAAAACAGTCCTACAAGAATAGATTTACTCAGCCTGTAATCGTATAACAGCCGAGTTACGGTTGTTGAAACACCACTATATCGTATAATAGCGGTTATCACGACTATTTAGTGATATTTACTAATTTGTGTTTTAATCATGTCGTATAAACGTTTACAGCACTATCTTTAAAAACACTATCTTTTAAATGCTGAGTCAGCGCGACTAAATTACTTATATTCAGCACTATTGTTGTATAGAAATCATATAACAACTGTATAATAGCTATATAATTTCTGCACGCTTATATCGTAATTCGTGTAATGGAGTTCAAATCACTCTTATAGGAGCTGAAGTGTATTTATAGGTTTTATATAAAATTTACTCAGCGTAAAAGTACTTTTAAAGAGTTTGGAACTACATTAACAGCACAAGTCAGCCATTTTGTCATTCAGTTACAAATACACGTAGTAATATTGCTAAAAAAAGGATAGGAATAAGTGGAAGAAACTTATAAGAAGCGGTCATTTTCGTAAAAAAAGTTAAAATCACATTAAATCAGATGATATACTCAGCAATAATTTTGGTTCTTCAACTTGAGGAACCTTAAATCCATTAACATGGTAGCATCGTGTGCTATAAATGTAGCAGTAAACACATTTACTGAGAATAAATGAGATATAAAAGAAACTAGATCGTGTAAGCCAATTTTTTCTTATTTTAATTAATATTTTATTATTGAAATATAAGATAACAGGCGGCCCATGAATATATATGAAGAATTGCCTTTAGTTTTCACAATAAAGTATTTTTCGCACTAAGTTTTACTGTATTAAGTGTACATAATAATAATAATTCAGCCTACTTATATACGTCCCACTGCTGGACACAGGCCTCCTCTCATGCGTAAGAGGGCTCGGGCCACAGTCCCTACGCGAGCCCAATGCGGATTGGGGACTTCACATGCACCTTTGAATTTGACGACGTCAGTAAAAAATAATTACTTACTTCATGTAATTGAAATAATCGCTTACCTAAGAATGCTTTTAGCACATATTAATTGAATAAAAGCATTTTCTTCACACTTACACATTTAAAATGCCGAGTAAAAGCAATTTGTTTGCAAAAAAAACTTTTACGTAACATATTTGCCGAGAAAAAGCAGCGTGGCTGCTTTTATAGAACACTTTTACTGACTAGCTAAGAACCTAGGCGTTATTGACGGAGTGAAGTGCGCTGTCTATGATTACTTTTTTTTCTCAAGTATTCTAGGTATGGTAGCGCCACCTATTTATAGTTTTTTTCTGACACTTTTTGGTATATGGAGATTTTGTTCCTTTACCTCTACCTTCCATAATGTAAAGTACAAAGACATATATAGACATGTTTCGCCAAGATATTTTTATATATTTTATATTTTTATATCAATTTACTACTGACCAGTCAATCCACAGATTTCTTCTAGATATTAGTTTTCAGTAACTCGTTACGTTCCAATGTTTAGATTTTATTGATATTTTCCAGAACTTCTAGTTTATCCGTTACTTTACACACTTGTCCTGTTCATGAGATCAGGTATTAATAAATTCACGTACTTAATCAAAGTTATAGGCTAATGTTAGAACTAGTACTTAAAGTATCAAAATATAGATGCAGCACCAACCTACTAAATTGTTTACGACTTGTAAACATTGCAGTTTTTCGTTATAGAACACTTCACGTCGACTTCACACATTATCGTAATTATTTATGAGCTTAAATAATAGTTTCCGGACCTCGCTCGGTATAGTCATTATTAATATTATTTAAAATAAACCCCTTATAAACCGCGATCAATATGTATGAATGACATAAATTGACAACAGGCTTTAAGTTTTTTTTTAAATCATAGACATTTGGTGATACCACATGGAAATATCTGTCAACAATATTTGGCTAGCCAGACTCTAACATGTTATGAATAAGATCTGGATTCGTTATGGATTCGATCTGATCTGTTAGTGTCAAAAGTACATTTCTTCAAACAAAAACGTCACATGCGATAAGTTTTTCCAATCAGAACAACAGTACAAGTGTGTAAATAAGCGAACCGGCGAAGCGAAGGACTGAATGCCAGACGGTGAGCTTTGTAACCCAGCGAACGCTGAAGGCTTAGCTCCGCGTAGGACCGAAGGCTGAGCTGCGGGAGTGCAGTGCTCGCACGCGGACTATACAACATTATTCAAATTGTAAACGTTCTATTACTTAAATACCCGTTTTATTAAGCTGCCAGCACCTTTTCTACGTTGATTATAACGCTGTTTATAAGTACCTACCCTAAAGACTCCTTTGTGCCTTTGTGCTTTGTGTTTGTTACTCCTAGGTGCCTCATGCGTCGTTCCATTTGTTTATTACGACGACTGACTGTCGTTGTTTATACAGTTTATGGCAGGGGTGAACACACTTTTGATAAGAGGCAGCAGCAGTAGGAGTTGCAAGAGTCTTTGGGCTATCACGAGCATTTATAATTTACGTAGAGAAAGAGCTGGCAGCTATGCGGCTTTTTAAATCATTTTCAATGAAACGGGAAACAATATAATTCATAAAGACGCTAAAAAACACACGCGGATATAATAGAAACATTATCACTGAAACCCTTCCCATTAGCTAATAGGGTTGTTTCCAATTTTTTGAAACGCTTGTATTACGTTCTATATTAACTAAAAGTTGCCCTAAAATTCAACTTTTATACTAAAAACGGCTTTAAATATGATAAATTAACAAAATATTTTTTGACAGATGCTTTCGCGCCCAAAACGCTCTTTGATAATTGTGTGACGTCACAGTTTACGGTTTGACACATAACTACATACACACGTAGAAGATACGAACTGTCAACTGACATTTGTCATTTGTTGTTTATCACCTAACTGTCAACAGTGTCAATCCGAGAGTTGTGACGTCATCAGAATCTTCAAAGACGTTTCGAGTTTGGTCACGTGACGTGTGCCAAAAGATATTTTAAATAAAATATTTACAAAAATATGGTCATTACAGGTCCCCTAAAAGTAGTTTAACATGTTCTTATAATCCAAAATAATTTATTGGGATACAATTCGGCCCTAAGATTTGTAGATGGAAACAACCCTATTGCAACCTTATCTCCAGAATGCATTTTTTCCAGTGATTCGTGGTCGAGCAGGTAAACATTCCGCGCACAGGGGAAATGTGTGCCATTTCACAAAGCCAATGGAATGGAAAATAACTTATTTCCGCCTATATTTAAAATCGAATTGATTTGAACATTATTCTAATCATAGAATCAAAAGCACATGTATTTTTTTTATGGATTTAATAACCCCAATGCTGAAATCTGTTCGCTTTCTTAAATGTCTACTGACTACTTAGCATATTAGTTTTACATATTTTTTTACAGAATAACAAAACTTTCAGACGCACAATCGAAGTAAATAACTTCAACATAAACTTAATGATACATATAGTTATCAAAAATATGTACTAACATTTTAAGCGAAAATAACAAAACGTTGTTATTATTTTATAGGCTTATTTAGTATTTTATAATACTTAGGTAGGTACCTGTTCTTTGTTTTCTTGTCCTTCTAAGGATAACAAAGCTTGGTTGACAGGCTGAAGATAAATGCGATGTTAATGGCGCCACCATAGATTGCGTAGGTAGTGAAATATTTTTAAAAAAAGTTGTCGATTGAACTGTCAATTGATGTTAACGAACATTCATTATTTTCGTATTATTTTATTGAAATTTCTTTCGTTTTGTTTTATTGCGATAATTACAGTTAATCGTTAGAATACCTTCAGAAAACATGACTGAAATAGTGATCCGTCCGTCTGGATTACATTTTTCAGTTTGTATTTTTTGATGGCTGAATGACGTGAAAATTTTTGTGTACTACACGAGATCAAAGTTATTTACATCTCGTGCGCTTTTGAGTCCCTTACTACGCTCAAGATTCTAAATTAGATTCATTCGCTACGCTCGTGAAGCTATTATATAATCTTTCGCTTGCACGGGACTCAAAACAAGCTCTCGAAGAAATATCAAACTTTGCTCTCTTGTTGTACAAATAACTATACCCCCAGCCTGAGTCATTCCATTCTTTAAGAGAGTGAGCCCCTAGCATTCAGTTTAAGTTTTTTTTTATTAGTTTCGCTGTAAGCAGTGTTCAGTCTCGGGTCAAACATAATAGAAAACAAATTAAAATAGTTACTGTAGGCCTGCATTCGATAGATGCTGACTGTATGGCTAACTAACCAAATTGGTTTTAGCTATTTATCTTCGTTATTTTTAAGCCCCCTCCAGACTATGCGCGTGAATCGCGGCGCGACTTCGCGGAGCGAACATACCGCGATGTTGACTCCACACTCGCACAACTTCACGGCGATTTCGCAGTTTTTGCGGCAAGGCACTGATTCAAACTGGTTGCACTGAACCAAATTGATTTTTGGTTGATCAAGTTCGCACCCAATATAACCAAGTAGCCGCCATAGAAGGTTATGACAACAGACTAACCGACTCGTGAGCGAATCGCGGCGCGAAGCGATTGCGAGTGTGGAGTCTTGCAAGTTCGCGCTTCGCGTATCCTTTGACGCGGGCCAAATACCGACAAAAAACGGGGAATAAGGCGCAAAGGCGTGAACAATCTGCGAAATCGACGCGAGGGCCATCCACACTCGCGTTCGCGGCTTCGCGCACGAGTGTGGAGGGCCCTTTAGGTTATCGACATGACACAAAATTTGAGATCCTCAAAAAGTGTTTGAATTAGTCATTTGAACGGTTCACTCCAATTCACAGATCCATAACAGTGTTTTAATCTGTTTTCTTTAAATACATTTTATGTTTTATTATTTTTCACTGAACTGCCTTATTGGGTAACTTGAATCGAAAAAGTGGGGGCCTGGCCTTTCATTAAACACGAACACATAAGTATTCAAATTATCATAAAGATTACCTATGTACTGCTTTATACGCGACCCAAACTCCCGAATCAATATATTTGCCATCGATCCCTTTTTCTCTTTATTCTCCAAAACAAATAAACATTTTCGACGTAGCTATCTAAATGCTATGAAAGAAAATACCGAACGAATCACAATTTGACGATCCATTACTTATCGTTTATATTCGGAAAGAATTCACGCGGTGCGGTAGCGAATCTGGCACAACCGTGGAATTGAAACCCAAACCCACCTGTGCTACTGCTACGGCATGGTGTTTCGAATAATCCCCATCGAGTTGATTCGCCGGGTACCGAAGTAGAATCGCTGCGAATATCGCGCGAATGCAGCCGAAAGGCGATCTTTACTCGCTCGCTCCGGCCCGTGGCCCGTGTGCTTCTCTTCTCGTCACTTCAGTCTGGAGGTGTCCGCGGGCGGGGCGGCACGTACGGCGTACGTGGTCGTCGCGCCACTCGACATTGCATTGTTTTTACTATGCACATCATTGTTTAAAACCGTTCTTATCAAATCAATACGATTTATGAGTGATATAACACGGCCTACGCTGCGTTTAAAGCGAGATAACGACAAGTGTTCGAACAAATCAGTGACAATAAAGCGTTTTATCTACAGCTACTTGCTGGTGGCTTATTGACAAGTGAAATTCATAATCGGCCCATTCATAGGAGGAATCGGTCCGAGAGTTTGTTATTGGACATTTACTCGTCTAAGTGTCTTTGTGGTGAAGCAAAGGATGCAAATCAATAATCGTGTGGATACCCAGCTGCGAACCGAGAGCTCGTGCTGTGCGGTTTAATACTCAGTTGCATATTGATTGCCACTGGATCTGGATATTGTAGACAAAATACCAACGTAAGTTTTCTCATAAGAAATTACCGCTTTTCTAATCTACTTTACCTGTATAGGAAGCTTATCAGCAACACACAAGAACTGTCAAGAAACGTCACAATGTAGAAACGTTGCACAATTCCTTATCTGACCTAGTCTATTACATGTAACAGGCCCGTCGTGACTTTTGATATGAAGCGCAAGGCGGCAGAACAAAGGAGAAACATCCATTCTGGGGTTATATTTATGTAAACAAAAGGAACCGTAATTTTGGACCTAAAGCCCATCAGCATTTAGATCAACAAGCTGCCTGATCCTTTCAACAAAAGCCAAGATTCAACAACTGCAAACTTCGCTGTCGAATTACTGTTCTGTCAATGTTGTTTTTTTAGCAACTGGAGAGGCTAAAGTTCAAAGGGCCTGTTTTACAACATCCAAGACTTGGACAAGACTTGGTAAAGTATTGAATAGCTAACTAACAAATAAATTAACTGCCAGATAAATTTTCCTGCATAACATCTTTCTAGCACTTATTTGAAGATTGTGAAACGCCAACGATGACTTTATTCGTCGCTGGCAAGTACTTTATTCAGGACTTTCTTGGAAATTGTGAAACAGGCCAGCCATGCCTTGTCATGAGTAGGATTTTTTCTTTTCTTTAAGTGCAGTCCGGTTAATCTTCAGAAAAACTAGATAAACTACCTACCTACCTAGGTATCTATATGTATCTACAAACCCAATGTCAATGCCAAAAAAAAACAAGCGAGTAAATATAGACTGATTGCCAGTTACTAACACTAATTTGTTCAAATCGAATGATTACGAGACATGGGATGACAGTTTGACAGTACAAAAGTTTTAAGAATTCGGAACATGGGCGCCAACATCTGTTGTGTTTTGTGTTGTCAGTACAAAAAATTGTGTTATTGTCACGGCCACTTGAAACCCAATGGATTCGAAGAATGAAACAAATCGGCACAACAAATAACACGTTGTAAGCCAATCAGCATTCAATGGCCACACTAATCCTTGGTAGTGTCGTCACAAGCAGTGTTGCCAGGCGTGCGGAAGAGAATTATCGTACCGTTGAAAAAATTATCGTACCTACGTCTATTAAACAGACGGTAGAAGCTTGAATTTCCAATATATAATCAATAAAACACAATTTTCGTATAAATTGCGCAAAAATAAGAGTTGCGACGAACAGTGGGTATTCGGCCATACCGAATATCCGGCGGGGCCATCGGCCGAATAGCTAGTAGGTTTGGGCTAGAAGTTTTACCTAAGATGAAGTAATACTATGCCACTATTGGGTACTCGGCCGAATAGTGAAATTGTGGCCGAATAGGCCGGATACCGAATAGTGGCCGAATATTCGTTGCATCTCTAGAAATAAGTTTTTATATTTGTGGTTTACAGAAAATTTCAACAATGCAATGCTAGTTTAAGCCTATTTCTGAGGGAAAGTGTCATATTTTGCTTCAAATACTAGACTTTTGGGTGGCTCGTCCAAGGGCTGAAATTACCGTACTTATGCGTACGATAATGCTCTTTGAAATGTACATCGTACCGGAGCCCAAATTATCGTACATGTACGATTACGCCTGGCAACACTAACAAGGGATTAGTTTAATTGATAGCTGGTTGACCAGCATTCGCCGACAGAATTGCTACTGAACTTTTCAATAACCGAAATGTGACATTTTAAAATATTAGGTATTTTAAAATATTACCTAGGACAATTTTACACGATCACAGTAAGCTCTGCCATAAGGCTTACCAATTTATTACCAATAAGCAGCCAAGTGTCGAGCAATTCACTGACCACCGACGAAATGGCCAAGAGTGCGGGCTATTTAGAACCTACCTATGACACAATGTCTAAATTTATGGCAAATACTCTCATCTTAAAGGCCACACTTAAACTTAAACCCCATGTTGTGTTGCCGCTGTCCATGGGCGGCGGTAATCGTTTACATCAGGCCATTCATCTGCTCGTTTGCCTATATCATTAAATAAATGAATAGAATTCGTTTGTTTCGAAGTAGGCAAACCTTTACTTCAAGCCAGGTCAGAACAGTAGCAATCGCTGGATTACCTGCGCGGACGACCTCGGACCGCTTTTGTAACTCCAACAATGGCAGTGGAACTGGGAACGCAGGTACATGCGGGTTGCACGCCATTATCCATCTCATGTGTTATATGTTTTGATACAGATCTTTTGTGCAGCCACCGTAACGTTTTGAGGGAGATCAAGATACTAGAGGTTAAAATATGTACCTACGGTAGAAGACACGTACCTATCATTTGTTTCCAAAACCTTAGGAAGAATAGGGAATATTACGCAAAACTCTGCGTAGGGGGCGCCTCTAGCGCATACTGAGGGCCTACCGCGAAACACTAAAATCGAAGTGTTGTTAGGTATGTGTATGTGCCTCTCTATTACTTTTGCATATTCGAGCGATAAAGAGGCAGAGAACGAAATTTCGATTTTCGCGTTTCGCGGCCTACCGCCCTCTGTAAACAAACCGCCTTGATGCATAAATGTCATAGAGAAAACTTCTCAATAAACTGTTTAAGGCATAGTATGTATAAGTAACTCTATGGTTTAGGACATATGATAGAGCTGCTCTCCGGCAGCAAAAATTGTAAAATAAATGATTAATATTCAACTCATCAGCTACATTAGCTAGTTTGTGGTTTATTTAACTCATTTTTTGGCTCGAGATAAAGTTTTATTTCAGCTCTCTTTCTCTCTCTCTCTCTCTACATTGGTACTAGGTATTAATAAGAACATGGCAAACGTATTGGTAGCTATTAAACACAATTATGCCAATAATGCACTAGAAAATAATTCCATCCCCAGCAAATAAAAAAAAAAGCGGCCAAGTGCGAGTCGGACTCGCGCATGTAGGGTTCCGTACCATTTAAGACGTATTAAAAAAATCTACTTGCTAGATCTTGTTCAACATTTTACCACTTTGGACACACATTTTACCACTTTGGACACACATTTTACCACTTTGGAAGTGTCTCTCGCGCAAACTATTCAGTTTAGAAAAAAATGATATTAGGAACCTAAATATCATTTTTGAAGACCTATCCATAGATACCCCACACGTATGGGTTTGATGAAAAAAAGATTTTTTGAGTTTCAGTTCTAAGTATGGGGAAACCCCAAAATTTATTGTTTTTTTTTCTATTTTTGTGTGAACATCTTAATGCGGTTCATGGAATACATCCACTTACTAAGTTTGAACAGTATAGCTCTTACAGTTTCGGAAAAAAGTGGCTGTGACATAATCGGACAGACAGACGGATATGACGAATCTATAAAGGTTCCGTTTTTTGCCATTTGGCTACGGAACCCTAAATAATCCTTTTCTTAAAATCTGGTACCGCAGCTGCGTGTCTAAAGGGCAGGCAAGTCAAACAACCAGTTTTAAACTTGGCCATATGCTGGCCCGGCAAAACACCTTTACTCATTGCGATTTTGTTAAGAAACCTCTGGTGTACTTACTATTATACTCGATTTACCCAAGTTTGTACTTTAAAAACAGAAAAATATAACGAAGAAATAAAATAGCAACACGATAGACGTTCGAACGATACCCCACCACCTCCGCATCTCTGTTACTAACTCAAATACGAAAAGAAAGCAATATCAATAACTAAGATTTTATGATGTTGACTAGCAATAAATTATCGCTCTTGCTTGACAGGCGATTACTTTCTTCGCTCTATATGAGAATCATTCGCGATAGGCGCTCCAACGCTTCATTGTTTTTTTCTGCGATCTATCAGATCAACGCCGCTACACTTTCTATACGAAGTACCCGTTGTACGAAAACCATTGACATATATCCAAGGACGGGCCTTACGAGACTGCACGATTGGTTCAGTGGTGTCACTCACGAATTCGTGAGTGACACCACTGAACTAGCACCATTCTTAGTGCCCGTAAGGCTCGTCCTTAGATATATGTCAATGACGAAAACTTACTTATTCATTATCCATCTTATCCTTATTTGTGGCTGAAGTCGAACTTCTCGTATTCTAAACGCAATAGATACCAAACAAATATCAAATATAATTTATTCAGCAAATAGGCCACAGGGGCACTTTTACATGTCCATTTTTAAAAACAATAAAAATTACAAAACATATGGAATCGATGAAATAATATATACTTTATTAGAGATGTATACTGTCTCTAAATGTCAAATTACACAAAAAAAAACTATGATATAAAAATGAAACCAACAAATACTAAAATTCTTTAGAGATGTAAAAGTCTCCAAGTGTCAGAGATAAAATAAATAAAAAAACATTAAGTTATCCTTAGAAATGTAGAGGGTCTCCATGACTTAAATTCTTATATAAATAATTAAAAGATAAGAAATTAAATCAGACAAGAACCGAATGAAGTGTCTCACGTTAATGCCACTCAAAAGTAAAGTTACATACTTATAACATAACATGTAGCCCTCGTAAGTTTAAACAGACCGGTCTCCACAAACAGCACCCGTTCACGATCACGAGTATGACGCGTATCTCACCCATCGCCTCCCTCAACCTTCATTCGGGAAAATGGTGACCCGATCAACGACGCCACCGTAAGTAAAGACTTACAGTACATATGATGCTACTTTACCGCACTAGTGCGCAAATTAGCATATTACGTTACTGTGTCAAACATTTAAAGGGCCATATGTACTGTAAAACGTTGTACGATACATGTGCGAATAGGTAATTCGCAACTCGTGTCGATTTAAAACACTCCCTTCGGTCGTGTTTTAATTTATCGCCACTCGTATCGTAATGTACTATTAAGCGAGCATGACAAGTTCAAGCTGCCGGGTTGTATTAATATAAATATATTAAAAAAAAATGTGAGATACAACATATGTTTGTACTTGTATGTTAAACACGGCATAGCGCCCTATATACGCGACTACATAATATTCGTAAGGAGTATGCCTGCCTATAAAAACAATTAAATTACAAACTTAAATTTAAATTGACTTAGAGATGTAAAGGTCTCTAACTGTCAGAATCATTAAAATAGGTATTAAAATAAAATAAAATTTAAATAAAATAAAATCTTAGAGGTGTAATGGTCTCTAAGTGTCCAAAACTAAAATTAACTAAAACAATACAATCAAGCGAGAACATGATGGTCTCTTGTGCCAATATTACCAATTGAGGCAATATTCTAGGAACACGAACTCCTCGTGCCGCTCCCTGAATTTTTCAGTAATACTCGAACAACGTGTCATATCAATATAATCTAGGTGTACTCAGTTCTGCCACCTTTTCTTTAATCTATATCGAGCGATATCGCCATCTGGTCTGGCTCAGAATTGATGAAATTTGGCTGGAACATCTGACAGCACGGTTTAAATATAGTGATGATCTGTTTATCCTGTCTCCGATATGGTCACCAGTCCATCATGATCTCCTCGATGTCAGTTCGTACATTCCCTTTATTCACAGAGAGGTAAAGCTCACAATGTACCTTATGGTTGCGATTGCCTAATAAAATAAATTATCCGGTGTTGCTCAACGATTGTAAAGTAAAGAAGTCGTTGACATTTCCTTCTTAAACCCTTAGGTTGATTTGATTATGAAACTAGACGTGAGCAGATTACAGTTGTGTTGTGTAAAATGCTTTTAACTTATCAACTGGATAATATGTACGGTCACGTCTGAAAATATCGATACGAAAAAAGTGCCAAAAATATGTATACGCGACTTTAGTGCCAAAATATTAAAGTAGTGTATACATATTTTGGCACTTTTTTCATATTGATATTTTCAGACGTGACTGTATTAGTTAACCGAGGTAATGAAAACTGTTAAAAATGTTAGCTAAGTAAGAAATAAATTCAAATCAAAATTCAACGAAAAAAAATCTACAATTTAGACACTGTCGAGTCCTATACTCTGGCAAATCCACAATGTCAGTAAAAAAACGCGCCAAATTCAAACTTTCTAATTTTTTAAAATTTGCCGCCTTTTCTACTGGCGGAAATGGTTTATCTTTGCTAGAAACACGTATGTTTTTATTTACAACGACATTGATCATCACATTCCTGAATCCTGATTCATCCCTTTGCCTTGTCGGTCGTCAGAAATTTAAAATTCCACGTGATTCATCGAGGTCTTGACTCTTGACAAATGAGATACATATGTTACGTTTTAAGCATAAATAATGGAGGTCAGTTTTAAAATAGAAGAGTGTAATATATTATTATATTCCCTTAAATTATAGAGCCATGTTTATCTAATTCTATGATACCTTTATATATAATAAATTCACCGCGTTTTTGTTTTGACGTAGGTATTACACGTTACTTCGCCTGTCGTACGGTTTATAAAAATATTGCATCGCTTTTGTTATGGCGCTTATCTAATAGTCACTACTTATAACAAACTAATCTTAGGATGATAGCTGGTATCATACCAAGTTCCACGGCATTCGTGGTTTCATGCTCATTAATTCGGTCGAACACCGCAAGGTTTACGTTATCGCTAACCTTAATCTAAATCTAAAATAACCCACTTCCATGTCGACGAAACTGTTTTTGTTTCGGCTAATTTATTACACTATGCGATTAAAGTTAGATATGTGCCCCTTCTTCGGCTATGAATAACAATCATGCTAAATAAAGAGATGAAATCGTAAATATTAGCAAAACCGTCGTCCTATGCAGTACATCTGTAAATGACCAGTATAAGTTGTTTATAAATATGGGTAAGTATTTATTTATTGAAAACAACAGAGTTTGTTTATCTATGTACGAGTATTGGGGTTAATGAAAGCTCGATATAGATTCTATATTATGCAAACTTATATATATAAATAGAAACCTAAGCTATTTCATTTGAAATGTGAGCAAATTTAGAGAGGATTTGTACTCGTATTTAAGTTAGCATAGGGATACATATTTGTTCATTTGCAATAACTGTAATTTGTCTGAAAGCTTTGCTTTGTAAAAAAGTTTTTTTATGAAAAACAGATTGTAATATCAAATCAGAGGAAAAGCTTTTACGTTAGGTATACAGACGAGCGCTTTCAACCGCAGCTAGTATGTTGGCTTTCCTCTGTATCGTTTGTTGTTGTGAGCTGATTTGGAAACCCAATGAATAACGAAACAGACGCTAATAGTTTTATCAAAGATTCAGCTAAACTCAACGCCTTGGCTTTACACGTATAACGTAGTTGCCAACAGATCGACTAAATATTTACATCACTACTACATTAACGGTTAACACCTTGGAGAGTTAAATCGTAAATCTTTACACAACACAGCAATCCACAGAAAACGGTCGATTTTGATTGCTTTCACAAAGCTAGGCTTTTGATAACTGCTTGAAAACCAAAAGCATTGGGATCGGAAAGTAAGTCAAGCATTAAATTACTGTAAAATAGCAGTTTTTTTATTGAAAGAAACGGTACAAAAAATAATTAAAATATATGCGTCGATCAATAATTGATCTCTGCATCAGTAAAGTAACCCCATTTAGTTCGTTAGATTACAAGTTCACGTGCCTCTCCAAACATCAATACAATTGGGCACTAGTGGCTTACTTAAACATACAATATACATATGTATATGCATAGTGGAGGATGGGAAGCAAGTGGCTACAATTGGGCTGTTTTCCCACGCAACAATGCGAGCTACCCACGCCTGTGCCTGCATTCGTTAGGCGAACCGTGCCAAGTGACATTACTAGAGAGAGTTACTCAATGACAATGAATGATCACACATTATTAACGCTAAATGGTGGCACTGAATACGAATGGCAGTAATTAAGCAATAACGTGCGAGATATAGTCTTACTTAGTTCAAGTAAAATAGAAAAGTATAGGTCGGATATGAAATAATAATCTACCGTGTCGCTTTAAGAAGTCAATGACTTAGCGCAGGGGTTTCCAATATTTTTCCCTTCCCTAAGACAACTAGAACTTACTTCAGTGAATGAAAAACATCTAGTACATTATTTTGTTTTTATATATCACGCTGACACACTTTGTCATTTGCAAACTGAGTTAGCTTGGTCAGACTTGATACTTCACATTAAATCCCAGGGCCGCGAGCCCTGACACAGCTCCACCCGATTTTCTTACTCGGTCGGATACAAATTTGGTCGGTATTTCTAACTCAACGTGACACAAAGGGGATTTAATTTAGACTTTTCCAGGTTGCGGTTTGTTTCAAATGCTACCCCGATGCTCCCAACTCGTTAGTCCTTAATTTAATTTACGCTATTGACCAACCGCGTGCTCTATAGTAATAGGCACATTTTATGTTTATCCAAATGGGCATACAATAGTTTAAATTGTATTGACCAAGTGTGTAATTTAGGATATGGTACCTATTTATTTAATTTCACATTGCTGGTGTAGTCTTTGCCTATCGTCAGTTGAAACTGATTTAGCGTGGTCCATGCAAAGTAAATAAGTAAATATTTTGCTCCAATAACAATACAACGAAATTTAGAAGGATATTATAACTAGAAAAGTTCATACTTTTCTATTGAAAACAACGTATTAAGAGAAGTTTTTTTTTAAACATTTTATTACCAACAGCGTCATAATTCATCATAGCTTTTATTGGCCGCCTATCTTAGTGGCAGCCAGCGAAATTATTACTTCAAAACTTACATAATTTGATTTGATAGAAGCTTTTCACGAACTAGGTCAAATTTACTCAATGGGCTTCATCATAATAGGTGGGAAACGATTAGAAATCTGTTTGTCTAATAATTTCCCGGTAGCAAGCGCTAATAAAAGCCCTCAAATTGATTCTCGGTTCGTTTTTTATTTATGATAGGAACTTACATTACAACAATGAAAAAGGTACCTATCATTTATCAATAAGTACTACGAACTTCTTAAACTTAGTATAAAAACATATAAGGATTCTAGATTATTATGACAATTAGCCATTAAATACAGTTAAAAACTTTCATATAATTCAATTTAAAAAATTCATGGTTTTTTTTTTGTAGTTTTCGCATTCACGATAATCAATGGTCACACTGTCAGCTGTCCGGGCAGAAACATGTAATTCGCAATCTTTATATCCATTAGATTATCTTATGTGTAAAACCTGACATCGTCATGACAAGGCACATGTAAAGTCGGTATGATTGTTAGCTTGTATTATTTTAATACAAGTTCTATTCTCGAGCGATTACCATTCAATAACGTGGTACACTTAACGTAACATTTATGTAACGCATTGTCTGCTGTCGCTTCACCTAGACTGCGGTTGATAAAAACCCACAGGCTATGTAACGTAATCATCATCTCCAACTTTCTTTTCCTGGGATGAGGCATCAGTCAGGTGGTAAGTTATCTAATCCAACAGGACAGTCACCGTGTTGTTAAGATGAATCAGAAATGCCTTATTGCATTAAGCTCTGCGAGTGGTTTCATAAAGCATTTACCTGTATTGATCCGAATGCAATTGACGCAAATCAATTGTCATCTACCTCGCGTTGTTCCGACTTTTTCGCCACGGCTCATGGAAGCCTGGGGCCCGCTTGGCAATTTAATAGTCAACACACTAGTCTTATTTTCGTAAAGAGAAAAAAAGACGAGTTAGTAGGATTTTTTTGTATAACCGACAAAATCGACGGTCTGCACTAAAATCGTCAGAATTTATTTATATTATTTGACCTTCAACGAAGACACGTGTGAAAATAAATAACCCCAACCTGCGGCCGTTTGCCCAACTCATAAGATTTCATTAGCTAAACAAATATCCTCCAAAATCTCACGCAAAGGATCTTTGACGTCAGCTATATTGACTCGGGTCAATCCGGGCGTTTACAAACAAACTTCAATCCGTCTAGACGGTTATGAACTAAAGAAACTAAGAATAAGGACTTCAGAATAATAAGGCGAAGGATTTGAATCAAGTCAAGTCTATTTGCATCGAGGTTCGCTTAGAGTATTCTACCATCTACTCCCTTATTCATAAAACTTGATAAGCCTCAATTAGTTCATTTAGGTTTTATCCCTTTCATACATATACATATGTCAAAATGACAGATAAAGACATTGATTATTTGCGAATAACGCCATTAAACTTTCTGGTTTTATCTAACTTCATGGCCAGTGAGAAACGGGTAAAGCTACAAACGCAGGCTAATGTTGTCGCAGCAAGTATTCTAATATTCGTTCTAGTATCATGCAAGGTACAAGATAAGGTAGAGTTAGACCAAGCTATGTTGGCAGCGATTTTGATAGCCCAGACTGTGCGCGTTATTCAAACGCCATAATTTAATAAAGGTTTGACGTTTAAAATAACACTTTCACAGTCTGGGCTGCTAAACTCGCTGCCAACTTAGCTTGGTCTAACTCTTTACACATATCGCGGGTCCAGCTTTGTTTTGTAGCCTCTTCGATGAAAATTTGAATGTTACAAACGTTACCGGCGCTGCATTTCTGCCACTATTTGTGCCTTCGTAACTATGTGTTCCTACTTTTACTTATATATACTTATGTAGCTACTCATCTAGTTGCTAAGTAAGTCTCCTAACAGACAACATCTATCTACCATAATATATCAAACTTTCTGTTTAACTTGTAGTTGTCGTTCAACAACACATATCTTAAAAAATATTTCTTGGCGATAAAAGGTAATATACATATAGAATAGTATTTATTGCCAGTACTGTATACTGCTATGTCCATTGACAAACGCGTAGTAGATGCAAGTTGATTCAGCGCGCGGTCATTAGAACTATTAGAAGGCAGGTTTCACGACATTGATATTGACCGGGTGAGGTCACTCGCTCCACTAGAGCTGACAATGCCGTTTTAGTAATCCGATAACAACTTTGTTGGCTCTGAGAATTAATGAAGTAATTATGACCGTAATTTGTATAATATGTATTGTTAGAATTAAATAATCGCATATTGAAAAGTAGGTAAATTAACATAAGTGTTCGATTGAATAGCCCTGGCTTTCCGTGGACATATTTTTATCATTGTATCTCCTAGTGGATTTCACGGGCCTATAAATGCCGGCCTATAAATCAGCTTGCGTGGGGATATAGATCCAACACGTAGAGGTCCCTTGGAGAGCTTTAATGTCATGTAGAACGCGTGCTGGAACCCATTCCCAGGTGCAACAATAGACACCCATGAACCGGTCGCAGCAGGCATTGGGACTATTGCAGAAAAAGTGAACACTATAACGGTCTATATATTGAAATTTGGGTGGACAATAAGACTGGGTTATTGCAAAGACGTCCGGACACCTGCAATAACAATGTTTTAACTAGTTATCGAGGCAGGCGGTGACTGGCCGCCCACTAGATGGGAATGGGGAATGGGCCCAGTTTCAGGGGAAACTGCCGTCGTGAAGACGACCCGTAGCCACACCGATGTGAGCGGCTCAGGAGTGTAGAGAGGTGTACGCTGCTTTCTAGCCAGTGGCTGATGATAAAATTCGCTGTGCCAACTCGCGTCTTATACAATTTTTCACTTCCACCCCTGGAGCATTTAGCTCAAACGATTCCTCTCTGGACGGCCAATTAAGGCAAGCCAGAGCTGAGAGTCCTGCTGGACCCCTTGGGGTCCACTCCGACCGACGAGGACACACCGAAGACGGAGACCCTGACCGACTCTCGGGAGTACTTGGGTCCATAGGGTCGTTACTCCCCAACAGCGCGCCACAAGTTGCCCTGCGGATAATATTTTTATTTACTTTATTTATTTAAAATCTTAGTTTAGGTTATTTATAAAATGAATATAAAAGTAAAATATATTTTAATTATTATTAGGGTGGTTAACCCTGTTGCTCGAATAGATGAGCAATAATAATATCTATATGTTCTTTGGTCTGTGAGTGTCGGTTAATATGATAAATACACAAAATAAAAAATATTATTACATTTTTACACAAATTTACTAAGCCCATCAGTAAGCTCGAGAAGACTTGTGTTGTGGGTCAGACAACAATATATATAATATATAAATACATAGAGAACACCCATGACTCAGGAACAAATGTTTGTGCTCATCACACAAATAAATGCCCTTAACGGACTCGGAATCCAGAACCATCGGATTTATTAGGCAGGGTCACTACTCACTAGGCAAAACAGGTACTCCCTTTACTATGATAAATGTAAACATTTATTTTTCCTCTAGTAGACACATTAAATGCATCTCACCTAAGTATATTATTTGTGTAATATTATAGTATGGCAAATAACTGAAAGTAGGTAAATCAAACGGCCAGTTTACCGCACAATAGCGAGAATAAAGTGTTCATGACACTAATTCGTCTTCGTCCGCCCGCTTTCTGCCCCGTCAGCGGATATCGCTTAATCTGCCGCTTGTTTCATACCGTTAGCACTATCACACTTCGCAGCTTGTCTAAAAATAATGTGACACTGGACAAAATAATTTCTGCAAACACGAAGGTAATTTTTGTATATGCACTTTTAACTCGCAACAGACTACGAAAAAGATTTCCAAAAAGTTTCATCCGCATTCGGAAGAGTAAAAAAGTAGGATCAGAGGGCGTACCGCGATCCACGTTCGACGTGTTACCTCTCTGTCGCACTTGTAAATTCGTACGTAAGTGTGACAGGGAGGCAACACGCCGAACGTGGTTCGCGGTAGGCCCTTTGTTGTCTAACCATACCAACGTTATAATTTTAATTTCTTCACATTTTACCTTTGCTGCGAAAAAATTAAATAAAAAACTATTTGAATGCCGTATGTTTACGCTTAACTAACATTTAAGTAGGTACGGTAAACTAAATTACTCACCAAACTAACTTTGTTGAATCTGTCTGAATGATAAATCCATAGAAAGGTCAACCAAAGTCTATGAATTTTTAACTGCTAATTACCGTCTAATAAGGCAAGACGATACAGATTACTCGACACTTCATTTAATATTTATAACGAGATCGATTGTGGGCTGGAGGCTTTTATAAAGTGATTTATTTCCAAAAAAACATCAGTCGATGAGTGCCGATTTCTCAATTAAATTATTTTAATAATGACAGTTCTGGAGTGAGATGACTACACAGTTCGCCCCGAAACCAATGAGATAAAATCAACAATTGCAGCAATCAAAAAATTCCGAACGCAAGCTTAAAAATGTATATTCAATTAGCGCTTGCTGGACACAGGATACCAGATAGATGTCAAACATTGTAGGCTTGATTGGAACGATTGACCAGCGATGCGATTACGCATACTGAGTTGTATTGGATCTCCAGATTTCATTACACTGGAGTGTCGCTCGCACTAACACTTGTGCGGACAAGTCTGAGCGAAATAAACGCACAAAGGACAGCTAACTGGTGATTCCAATATCATTCTAATATCGGTTAGATTTAGACGTAAGTGCACGTTCGAATTGGCATGATAATCACGTTACCACATACAATGGCAGTAAAATGATATGAAGCCTTTCATTTTATCGGTAGTCGTCGATATCAATAGCACCTTTTGTACGCACACGGTGAGCTTCAAACGCTGTTCCAACGTACCATCAAAAAGTTGGAAAATATACTGTTATTGTGATATAAACTATACACGCGTAAACTTAGGAGTTTTAGGCTTTCCGTCACAAACCAATATATTGCCGACACTAATAAGTAAATCTGCTTAACTATAATTATTAATGTCGTAGGGTTGTTTTTATATATAAGGTTTCATTTCAACTTTACATGAGGCACCAATTTAACAATGTCAAATAATGCATTTGGAATATTCATTTTCATTTTAAAGATCTAGCACATACCTTTTAGGATGTAAATGAAATACCTAATTATAGAATGTACGAAGATAACTAATTTGGATCGAAAGCTTACCATTACCTAACTTTACATTTTTCACAGGTTCCTGTTTTTTCTCTAAAACATTTTTATATCAACTCGCTGATCCCATTACAAGTTCCTACATTTTTGCATCCCATGTGATTAATAATCTTATTTTTTACCCAATTGGCGCGTCAGCGTGAATAATTAATCACCCATTATTGTTCCTACTGTTTTTTTAAGCTTCGCCTTATATATTTTCAATTATGCCAGCTCCTTTACGCCCAAACGGAAACGCGAAGATGCTAATTACATATGTACATACGTATTTACGTATCCTTATTAGTTTACACTGCTTTCCTAGTTCGTTGCGCTGACAGTTCCCTCATTGC
This sequence comes from Cydia pomonella, assembly GCF_033807575.1. NCBI lineage: Eukaryota > Metazoa > Arthropoda > Insecta > Lepidoptera > Tortricidae > Cydia > Cydia pomonella. Next base: position 12,940,762 of record NC_084714.1, on the reverse strand, counting down.
TTATTATCTTCAAACCTCATACGTCCCTTACAGTTACGTTAAAAATTGGTCTCTATTTCTTAGCCATTAAAGATCTCTCTTTAGTTGTAGAATCGTTAAACTAAGAGGCTGCGTAAGTTATGAGTCGTTTGTTATGAGAGCGCTGGCGTGGGACTGCGCCGTTCACTTGTGCGTGCGTGGGCGCACTTGAGCTTTATTAAAAATCGTTTTGTTCCTGAATTACAATGCGGTGTTTCTGATGTCGAGCACAGTTAATCGATCATAAATACAAGCGGTAATTTATTTTCGATTTATACATTGCAAAGCCACCTTAGGGTTTCTCAATAGTTTTCTAAAGAAGCAATGCATGTTATGTACACCCAACAATTGGCGTAGAAATTAATTTTGATAGTAAAAATGAATCAATACACATCCAACATGCATCTATATTACAATATGATCGAAAATAAAATGGTATTAACACCTACCTATCTAAGGAAATAAAACTCTGATCGTTTACTAAAAGTGTGAAACCATGAAAAATACAGCTTTATTTCTCATATAAATACAATAGCTACGACCCTTTAGACTAGACTAGGCTGGATCAATGGCTCGTAACAAGGACTAAAATAGGTCAGGACTTTGACCCGCGTAGGTGTAGTCTCACATAAATAATGCGTTAGTGAGGTAATAATACCGCACTTCTAAAACGGTCTGTTAACCAATAAACTTCTCTTGTACATACAGCTTTTTAAAATTATGCTTCAGATTACTTTTTGAAGAAAGATTTTTATGTAGATTAGTTGTGATGATGGCCCGCCTGCGGGTATTATTTGTCTTATACTTAATAAGTATTACTTGTCTTGAATTTTTTATTGAGAGTGATTTATTCACAGGAATCTACCAGTTTTAGTTAGATAATTTACAATGTTACGCATGTTTAAACTTTTTTTATATTATGAAAATTATAATGTCTAATTTACATCAATATAAATATACAGAGGCATTACTATGACTAGCTTAAATATAAAATAGGTCCTTGAGGCATTGTACCAAGGATGCTGGCGGCATTTCCTCGTTGTATCGCAGAGTTTAAAATAGTTTAAATACACGAAATAGGAGATCCGCAACCTATTACGTATTGAGCGAAGCGAATCAATTTTTCTACTCCCACAGACATCGGTGTAATCTACACTTATTGTGTGCTAATTTTTTAGGGTTCCGTAGTCAACTAGGAAACCTTATAGTTTCGCCATGTTCGTCTGTCTGTCCGACCGCGGCTTTTCTCCGTGATCGTCAGTGTTAAAAAGCTGCAATTTAGTATGGATACATAAATCATGCATGGCGACCAAAAAATGGTCAAATAAAAACTGCAATTTTTTTTTGTTGGTACATAGTTATTTCCCATAAAAATGTATTTTTTCATCGGGTATCGTTGGATAGGTCTAAAACAAATAAGGGTCTCCAACAACGATTTTTTTATAGTGAATATTTTCGGAAATAATCGTTCCAAAAGAAAAAAAATACACTCCCACCCCTCTAACTTTAAATCTTCTAAAAAATATGAAAAAAAAATCGTAAAACAAGAGCTTGATAAATACTTTCAATGAAAACTGTAGCGAATATGATCAGATCAGCCGTTTTTGAGTTATTGCAAAGTCTTCTCTTAGCATAAAGACGTACAAAGCGGTGCGAAGGTACTCTCTTATACTTGTAATGTAAGTACACGATACTTAATAAATCCCCCCCGTTTAGCCTATTCTGACAGTTTGGTAACTACCTACCTATCCCTACACTGAGCATGCTCTTAGCCGATTTTTTTTTTGTAACCACCCTCGACTCGAAGTAACAAATGTTGATCGGAAAAGTCGTTCGTCAAAATTAAATTCGTTATAGTGAGTGTAATGAATAAGTTACGGTTGGTAGCTTAGTTATTATTCGCCGCTGTTCACCGGCAGTCACGTACAAGCACACGCCTCTTGACTTTATTACTTCTGTCCATTCATAAAAGACCAATACAATTATTTTATTCAAATACGGTTAATTAGTAAGCCAGTGACATAACTACTTTACGCATTAAGTTGTAACGTATGAAAAGGTCTAAATCTACTGATTTCTAGACTACAGGCAAGTTATGTTTACGTTACCCGTGTAAATAATTGAGCACACCAACACATAGAGGTAAAACATGCATATGTGTCCTATATCTAGACAAATACTACCTTATAAAGTTATAAAGCTTTAAACTTCTTTTGTAGTTATAATAAATAGAATGAACTCACGTTCGATACAAAGCAATAACTAAGTAAAAATTAATTATGGCACTTGTTTCTTAATGATAAATAGCAAATTGCTTGTTGGGGACCCCATCCGTTATATAATCTATCCATATT